>NC_088378.1:117727500-118352500 GCF_037993035.2 Macaca fascicularis
GCACTCATCTGAGTGTGCGCTCGTCTGTGAGATCCCCTCTGAGTGTGCCCTCATCTGAGTGCATGCTCCCCTGAGTGCACGCTCTTCTGAGTGTGAGCTCCTCTGAGCGTGCCCTCCCCTGAGTGCATGTCGCCTGAGGGCACGCTCCCCTGAGTGCGCACTCGTCGACGTGTGCACTCCCCTGAGTGCATGCTAACTGGAGTGCCCGCTCCGCTGAGTGAACGCTCATCGGAGTGAGCGCTCCCCTGAGTGTGCATTCCCTGAGTGTGCACTCCTCTGGGTGTGCACTCATCAGTGTGAGCTCCTCTGTGTGCTCCCTTGAGTGTGCTCTCCCCTGCATGCGTGCTCCCAATAATGTGAGCTCCCCTGAGTTCGTGCTCCCCTGAGTGTGCACTCCCCTGAGTGTGAGCTCCTATGAGTGTGCACTCGTCTGTGTGAGCTCCTCTGAGTGTGCGCTTGTCTGAGTGTGCACTCGTCTGAGAGTGTGCTCCTCTGAGTGTACGCTCGTCTGAGTGTGTGCGCCTCTGAGTATGATCTCCTCTGTGTATGCGCTCCCCAGGGTGTGCGTTCATCTGAGTGTGAGCTCCTACGAGTGTGCACTCCTCTGTGTGTGAGCTTCTCTGAGTGTGTACTCATCTGGGTGAGTTCCTCTGTGCGCTCATCTGAGTATGTGCTCATCTGAGAGTGTGCTCTTCTGCGTGTGCCCTCATCTGAGTGTGCGGTGTGTCATCTCCTCCGAGTGTGCGCTCATCTGAGTGCATGCTCCTCTGAGTGCACGCTCGTCTGAGTGTGTGCTCCCCTGAGTGTGCACTCCCATGAGTGCGCACTCCCCTGAATGTGCACTGATCTGAGTGTGAGCTCCTATGAGTGTGCGCTCCTCTGAGTGTGCGCTCCTCTGAGTGTGAGTTCCTCTGGGTGTGTACTCGTCTGTGTGAACTCCTCTGTGCGCTCCCGAGTGTGTGCTCCACTGAGTGCGTGCTCCCCTGAGTGCGCGCTCGTCTGTGTGTGCGCCTGAGCGCGCATTCCTCTGAGTGCATGCTCTGCTTAGCATGCGCTCCACTTAGTGCGTGCCTCTAAGTGTGTGCTCATCTGAGTGTGTGCTCCTATGAGTGTGTGCTCCTCTGAGTGTGCACTCGTCTGAGTATGCACTCATATGAGTGTGATCCCCTCTGAGTATGCGCTCATCTGAGTGTGTGCCTCCCTGAGTGCACGCTCCTTTAAAATTGAGCTCCCCTGAGTGCATGCTCCCCTGAGTGCACGCTTGTCGGAGTGTGCGTTCCCATGAGTGTGCGCTCCCCTCAGTGTGCGCTCCTCTGAGTGTGAGCTCCTCTGGGTGTGCACTTGTCTGTGTGTGCTCCCCTGAGTGTGTGCTCGTCTGAGTGCGCACTCCCCTGAGTGTGAGCTCCTCTGAGTGCGCTCCTCTGAGTGTGAACTCCTCTGAGTGTGCACTCATCTGTGTGAGCTACTCTGCATGTGCACTTGTCTGAGTGTGCGCTAGTCTGAGAGTGTGCTCCTCTGAGTGTAATCTCCGCTGACTGTGCACTCATCTGAGTGCATTCTCCCCTGAGTGCAGGCTCGTCAGAGTGTGCACTCCCTGAGTGTGCGCTCCTCTGAGTGTGTGCTCCTCTGAGTGCATGCTCCCCTGATTGCACGCTCGTCTGAGTGTGAGTACCTCTGGATGTGCACTCGTCTGTGTGAGCTCCTCTGTGCGCTACCCTGAGCGTGCGCTCTCCTGAGTGTGCGCTCCACTGAATGAGCACTCCCCTGAGTGTGCCCATGTCTGAGTGCGCGCTCCCCTGAGCATGCGTTCATCTGAGTGTGCGTTCCCCTGAGTGCGCACCTCTGAGTGTGTGCTTGTCTGTGTGTGAGCTCCTATGAGCGTGTGCTCCTCTGAGTGTGAGCTCTTCTAAGTGTGTGCTCCTCTGAGTGTGCGCTAGTCTGATTGTGCGCTCCTGTGAGTGTGATCCCCTCTGAGTATGTGCTCATCTGAGTGCGTGCTCCCCTGAGTGCATGCATGTCTGAGTGTGCGCTCATCTGAGGGCTTGCTCCCCTGAGTGTGCGCTCTCCTGAGGGTGAGCTCCTCTGGGTGTGCATTCGTCTGTGTGAGCTCCTCTTAGTGTGCGCTCGTCTGAGTGTGCGCTCATCTTAGTGTGTGCTGTGACTGTGATCTCCTCTGAGTGTGTGCTCATCTGAGTACGTGCACCCGAGTACATGCATCCGTAAGTGTCCGCACGTCTGTGTGTGTGCTCCCCTGAGTGTGCGCTCCCCTGAGTGTGCACTCACCTGAGTGTGAGCTCCTCTTAGTGTGCGCTCATCTGACTGTGCGCTCGTCTGAGAATGTGCTTATCTGAGTGTGCGCTCAACTGAGAGTGTGCTCGTGTGAGTGTACACTCATCTGAGTGTGCACTCCTGTGAGTGTGATCTCCGCTGAGTGTGCGCTCAACTGAGTGCGTGCTCCCCTGAGTGCACACTCGTTTGAGTGCGCGCTCCCCAGAGTGTGTGCTCGTCTGACTGTGCTCTCCCCTGAATGTGTGCTCCCCTGAATGTGCACTCCCCTGAGTATGCGCTCCTCTGAGTGCGTGCTCATCTGAGTGCATGCTCCCCTGAGTGCACGCTCCTCTGAGTGTGCGCTCCCCTGAGCTTGCAATGCCCTGATTACGCACTCCCCTGAGTGTGCGATCCCCTGATTGTGAGCTCCTCTGAGTGTGCACTCGTCTGAGTGTGTGCTCCTCTAAGTGTGTTCCCCTCCGAGTGTCTGCTCCCCTGAGTGTGTGCTCGTCTGAGTGTGAGCTCCTCTGAGTGTGTGCTCCTGTGACTGCGTGCTCCCCTGAGTGCACGCTCCCCTGAGTGCACACACATCTGAGTGTGCTCTCCCCTGAGTGTGCACTCCTCAGAGTGTGAGCTCCTCTGTGTGTGCCCTCGCCTGTGTGAGCTCCTTTGTGCGCTCCCATGAGTGCGCGCTCCCCTGAGTGTGCGCTCCCCTGAGTGTGAGCTCCTCTGAGTGTGCACTGGTCTGTATGAGCTCCTCTGAGTGTGCACTTGTCTGAGTGTGCACTCGTCTAAGATTGTGCTCCTCTGAGTGTACGCTCATCTGAGTGTGTGCTCCTCTGAGTATGATCTCCAATGAGTGTTTACTCCCCTGGGTGTGCACTCATCTGAGTGTGAGCTCCTATGAGAGTGTGGTCCACTGAGTGTGAACTCCTCTGAGTGTGTGTTCATATAAATGTGAGCTCTTCTGAGTGTGTGCTCCTCTGACTGTGAACTCCTCTGAGTGTCCACTCCTGTGAGTGTGATCTCCTCTGAGTGTGCGCAAATCTGACTGTGTGCTCCCCTGAGTGCACACTCGTTTGAGTGCGTGCTCCCCAGAGTGTGCACTCGTCTGACTGTGTGCTCCCCTGAATGTGCGCTCCCCTGAATGTGCACTCCCCTGAGTATGCGCTTCTCTGAGTGCGTGCTCGTCTGAGTGCGCGCTCCCCTGAGTGCACGCTCCTCTGAGTGTGCGCTCCCCTGAGCGTGCAATGCCCTGATTATGCACTCCCCTGAGTGTGCACTCCCCTGAATTTGAGCTCCTCTGAATGTGCACTCGTCTGAGTGTGTACTCCTCTAAGTGTGATCCCCTCCAAGTGTCTGCTCCCCTGAGTGTGTGCTCGTCTGAGTGTGAGTTCCTCTGAGTGTGTGCTCCTCTGAGTGAATGCTCCCCTGAGTGCACGCTCCCCTGAGTGCACGCTTGTCTGAGTGTGCTCTCCCCTGAGTGTGTGCTCCTCTGAGTGTGAGCTCTTCTGTGTGTGCCCTCGTCTGTGTAAGCTCCTTTGTGCCCTCCCATGAGTGCGCACTCCCCTGAGTGTGCGCTCCCCTGAGTGTGAGCTCCTCGGAGTGTGCACTGGCCTGTGTGAGCTCCTCTGAGTGTGCACTTGTCTGAGTGTGCACTCGTCTGAGACTGTGCTCCTCTGAGTGTACGCTCATCTGAGTGTGTGCTCCTCTGAGTATGATTTCCTCTGAGTGAGCGCTCCCCTGGGTGTGCGCTCATCTGAGTGTGAGCTCTTATGAGTGTGCGGTCCTCTGAGTGTGAGCTCCTCTGAGTGTGTGTTCGTCTAAATGTGAGCTCCTCTGAGTGTGTGCTCCTCTGAGTGTGAGCTCCTCTGAGTGTGCACTCGTCTGGGAGAGCTCCTCTGTGCATGCATCTGAGTGTGTGCTCGTTGGAGAGTGTGCTCTTCTGAGTGCGTACTCATCTGAGTGTGCACTGTGACTGTCATCTCCTCTGAGTGTACGCTTATCTGACTGCGTGCTCCGCTGAGTGCATGCTCGTCTGAGTGTGCGCTCCCCTGAAAGTTCACTCATCTGTGTGTGCGTTTCTAGGAGTGTGCGCTCCTCTGAATGTGAGTTCCTCTGGGCGTGCACTCATCTGTGTGAGCTCCTCTGTGCGCTTCCCTGAGGGTGCGCTCCCCTGAGTGCGCACTCCCCAGAATGTGCACTCCCCTGAGTGTGCCCACGTCTGAGCACGCACTCCCCTGTGTGTGTGGTCCCCTGAGTGCGCGCCTCTGAGAGTGTGCTCATCTGAGTGTGAGCTCCTATTAGTTTGCGCTCCTCTGAATGTAAGATCCTCTGGTGTGCACTCGTCTGAGTGAGCTCCTCTGTGCACTTCCCTGAGTGTGTGCTCCCCTGAGTGTGTGCTCCCCTGAGTGTGAGCTCCTCTGAGTGTGTACTCGTCTGTGTGAACTCCTCTGAGTGTGCGTTTGTCTGAGTGTGCACTCGTCTGAGAGTGCGCTCCGCTGAGTGTACGCTCGTCTGAGTGTGTGCTCCTCTGAGTATGATCTCCTCTGAGTGTGCACTCCCATGGGTGTGCACTCGTCTGTGTTTGAGCTCCCATGAGTGTGTGCTCCTCTGAGTGTGTGTTCGTCTGAGTGTGAGCTCTTCTGAGTGTGCACTCCTCTGAGTGTGAGCTCCTCTGAGTGTGCACTCGTCTGCGTGAGCTCCTCTGTGTGCTCCCAGGGTGCGCGCTTGTCTGTGTTTGAGCTCCCATGAGTGTGCGCTCCTCTGAGTGCGAGTTCCTCTGAGTGTGCGCTCGTCTGATTGTGAGCTCCTATGAGTGTGCATTCCTCTGAGTGTCAGCTCCTCTGAGTGTGCGCTCATCTGAGTGTGCGGTCCTGTGAGTGTGATCCCCTGCGAGTGTGCGCTCATCTGAGTGCATGCACCCCTGAGTGAAGGCTCGTTTGAGTGAGCACTCCCCTGAGTTCAAGCTCCCCTGAGTGTGCCGTCATCTGAGAGTGTGCTCCTCTGAGTGCACGATTGTCTGGGTATGTGCTCCTCTGAGTATGATCTCCTCTGAGTGTGCACTCCCCTGGATGTGCGCTCGTCTGTGTGTGAGCTCCTCTGAGTGTGCACTCCTCTGAGTGTGAGATCCTCTGAGTGTGAGCTCCTCTGAGTGTGTGTTCCTGTGAGTGTGAGCTCCTCTAAGTGTGCGCTCCTCTGAGTGTGAGCTCCTCTGAGTGTGAACTTGTCTGGGTGAGCTCCTCTGTGCGCTCGTCTGTGTGTGCTCTTCTGAGTGTGCACTCATCTGAGCATGCGCTGTGAGTGTCATCTCCTCTGAGTGTGCACTCCCCTGAGTGTGTGCTCCCCTGAATGTACGCTCGTCTGAGTGTCAGCTCCTATGAGTGTGCACTCCTCTGAATGTGAGTTCCTCTGGGTGTGCACTCGTCTGTGTGAGCTCCTCTGTGCGCTCCCCTGAGTATGCACTGCCCTGAGTGTGCACTCCCCTGAATGTGCGCTCCCCTGAGTGCGCTCCCCTGAGTGTGAGCTCCTCTGAGTGAGCACTCGTCTGTGTGAACTCCTCTGAGTGTGTGCTTGTCTGAGTGTGCACTCATCTGAAAGTGTGCTCCTCTGAGTGTACGCTTGTCAGAGTGTGTGCTCCTCTGAGTATGATCTCCTCTGAGTGTGCGCTCCCATGGGTGTGCGCTCATCTGTGTTTGAGCTCCCATGAGTGTGTGCTCCTCTGAGTGTGAGCTCCTCTGAGTGTGTGTTCGTCTGAGTGTGAGCTCTTCTGAGTGTGCACTCCTCTGAGTGTGAGCTCCTCTGAGTGTGCACTCGTCTGCGTGAGCTCCTCTGTGCGCTCATCTGCATGTGCGTTCGTCTGAGAGTGTTCTGTTCTGAGTGTGCGTTCATCTGAGTGCGCGCTGTGAGTGTCAACTCCTCTCAGTGTGCGCTCATCTGAGTGTGGGCTCCTCTGAAAGTGTTCTCCCCGAGTGCACGCTCCGCTGAGTGTACGTGCCCCTCAGTGTGCCCTCCCTTGAGTGCACACTATCCTGAGTGCGCGCTCCCCTGTGTGCGTGCTCCACTGAGTGTGTGCTCCCCAGAGTGTGAGTTCCTCTGATTATGCACTCATCTGAGTGTGATCTCATCTGAGTGTGTGGTCATCTGAGTGCATGCTCCCCTGAGTGCATGCTCGTTGGGGGTGTGCACTCTCCTGAGTGTGCACTCCCCTGAGTGTGCACTCCCCTGAGTGTGTGCTCCAGTGAGTGTGTGCTCCCAGCGTGCGTGTCCCTCTGAGTGAGTGCTTGTCTGAGTTGCGATCCTCAGAGTGTGCACTCCTCTGAGTGTGAGCTCCTCTGAGTGTGTGTTCGTGAGCTCCTCTGAGTGTGTGTTCGTCTGTGTGAGCTCCTCTGAGTGTGCTCTCGTCCGAGTGTGCGCTCATCTGAAAATGTGCTCTCTGAGTGTGCGCTCGCCTGAGTGCGATCTCTTCTGAGTGTGTGCTCATCTGAGTGCATGCTCCCCTGAGTGTGTGCTCGTCTGGGTGTGCACTCCTCTGAGTGTGCACTCCCTTGAGTGCGCGCTCCCCTGAGTATGTGCTCCCCTGAGTGGGCGCTTCTTTGAGTGTGCGCCCCCCTGAGTGTGCGCTCGTCTGAGTGTGGGCTCCTCTAAGTGTGCACTCCTCTGTGTATGAGATCCCCTGAGTCCATGCTTGACTGAGTGTGTGTTCCCGAGTGTGTACTCCCCTGAGTGTGGGCTCTCCAGATTGTGTGCTTCCCTGAGTGTGAGCTCATCTAAGTGTGTGCTCACCTGAGTGTGCACTCCTCTGAGTACATGCTCCCAAGTGTGAGCTCGTCTGAGTGTGCGCTCCCCTGAGTGTGCACTCCCCTGAGAATGCTCTCCCCTGAATGCACACTCGTCTGAGTGTGAGCTCCTATGAGTGTGGGCTCCTCTGAGTGTGAGTTCCTTCTGGGTGTGCACTATTCTGTGTGAGCTCCTCTGTGCACTCCCCTGAGTGTGCGCTCCCCTGAGTGTGCACCCCTCTGAATGTGAGTTCTTCTAGATGTGCACTCGTCTGTGTCAGTTCCTCTGTGCGCCTTCCTGTGTGTGCACCCTCTTGAGTGCGTGCACCCTGAATGTGCCCTCCCCTGAGTGCGCGCTCCCCTGAGTGTGCGCTCCCCTGAGTGTGAGCTCCTCTGAGGGTGCACTCGTCTGTGTGAGCTCCTCTGAGTGTGCACTCGTCAGAGTGTGCACCCATCTGAGAGTGCGCTCCTCTGAGTGTACGCTCGTCTCAGTGTATGCTCCTCTAGGTATGATCTCCTCTGAGTGCACGACCCTCTGAGTGTGCGCTCGTCTGAGTGTGGGCTCCTCTGAGTGTACGATCGTCTGGGTGTGTGCGCCTCTGAGTATGATCTCCTCTGAGTGTGCACTCCCCTGGATGTGCGCTCGTCTGTGTGTGAGCTCCTCTGTGTGTGCACTCCTCTGAGTGTGAGATCCTCTGAGTGTGTGTTCCTCTGAGTGTGCGCTCCTCTGAGTGTGAGCTCCTCTGAGTGTGCACTCGTCTGGGTGAGCTCCTCTGTGCGCTCGTCTGAGTGTGCTCTTCTGAGTGTGCACTCATCTGAGCGTGTGCTGTGTCATCTCCTCTGAGTGTGCGCTCATCTGAGTGCGTGCTCTGCTGAGTGCCTGCTCGTCTGAGTTGTGCTCCCCTGATTGTGCACTCCCGTTAGTGTGTGCTCCCCTGAATGTGCGCTCGTCTGAGTGTCAGCTCCTATGAGTGTGCGCTCCTCTGAATGTGAGTTCCTCTGAGTGTGACTCGTCTGTGTGAGCTCCTCTGTGCGCTCCCCTGAGTGTGCATGGCCCTGAGTGGGCGCTCTCCTGAATGTGCACTCCCCTGAGTGTGCATTCCCCTGAGTGCGCTCCCCTGAGTGTGAGCTCCTCTGAGTGTGCACTCGTCTGTGTGAGCTCCTCTGAGTGTGTGCTCGTCTGAGTGTGCACCCGTCTGAGAGTGCGCTCCTCTTAGTGTACGCTCGTCTGAGTGTGTGCTCCTCTAGGTATGATCTCCTCTAAGTGTGCGCTCCCCTGGATGTGCGCTCGTCTGATTGTGAGCTCCTATGAGTGTGTGCTGCACTGAGTGTCAGCCCCTCTTAGTGTGTGTTCATCTGAGTGTGAGCTGCTCTGAGTGTGCACTCCTCTGAGCTTGAGCTCCTCTGAGTGTGCACTCGTCTGGTTGAGCTAGTCTGTGCGCTCGTCTGAGTGTGCACTCATCTGAGAGTGTGCTCTTCTGAGTGTGCGCTCATCTGAATTTGTGCTGTGAGTGTCATCTCCTCTGAGCATGCGCTCATCTGAGTGCGTGCTACACTGAGTGCATGCTCGTCTGAGTGTGCGCTCCCCTGACGGTGCACTCCCATGAGTGTGCGCTCCCCTGAATGTGCGCTCGTCTGAGTGTGAGATCCTCTGAAAGTGCGCTCCTCTGAATGTGAGTTCCTCTGAGTGTGCACTCGTCTTTGTGAGCTCCTCTGAGTGCTCCCCTGAATGTGCACTCCCCTGAGTGTGCGCTCCCCTGAGTGTAGCTCCTCTGAGTGTGCACTCGTCTGTGTGATCTCCTCTGAGCGTGCATTTGTCTGAGTGTGCACTCGTCTGAGAGAGTGCTCCTCTGAGTGTATGCTCGTCTCAGTGTGTGCTTCTCTGAGTACGATCTCCTCTGAGTGTGGACTCCCCTGGGTGTGCGTTCGTTTGAGTGTGAGCTCCTATGAGTGTGCGCTCCGCTGAGTGTAAGCTCCTCTGAGTGTGTGTTCGTCTGGGTTGTGCTCCCCTGAGTGTGCACTCCCCTGAGTGCGCACTCCCTTGAGTATGTGCTCCCCCGAGTGTGCAATCCCTGAGTTTGTGCCCCTCTGAGTGTGCAATTGTCTGAGTGTTGGCTCCTCTGAGTGTGCGCTCCTCTTTGTGTGAGCTCCCCTGAGTCTACGCTTCTCTGAATATGCGCTCCCCTGAGTGTGGGCTCTCCTGAGTGTGTGCTCTCCTGAGTGTGAGCTCGTCTGAGTGTGCCCTCCCCTAGAGTGTGCTCTCCTGAGAGTTCTCTCCCCTGAGTGTGCACTCCCATGAGTGTGCGCTCCCCTGAGTGTGAGCTCCTCTGAGTGTGCACTCGTCTGTGTGAGCTCCTCTGAGTGAGCGTTTGTCTGAGTGTGCACTCATTGAGAGTGCGCTCCTCTGAGTGTGCGCTCGTCTGAGTGTGTGCTCCTCTGAGTATGATCTCCTCTGAGTGTGCGCTCCCATGGGTGTGCGCTCGTCTGTGTGTGAGCTCCTATGAGTGTGTGCTCCTCTGAGTGTGAGCTCCTCTGAGTGTGTGTTCGTCTGAGTGTGAGCTCTTCTGAGTGTGCACTCCTCTGAGTGTGAGCTCCTCTGAGTGTGCACTCATCTGCGTGAGCTCCTCTGTGTGCTCATCTGAGTGTGCATATGTCTGAGAGTGTTCTGTTCTGAGTGTGCGTTCATCTGAGTGTGCGCTGTGAGTGTCAACTCCTCTGAGTGTGCGCTCATCTGAGTGTGTGCTCCTCTGAATGTGTTCTCCCCGAGTGCACGCTCCCCTGAGTGAACGCACCCCTGACTGTGCCCTCCCATGAGTGCACGCTATCCTGAGTGTGCGCTCCCCTGAGTGCGTGCTCCCCTGAGTGTGTGCTCCCCAGAGTGTGAGTTCCTCTGATTATGCACTCATCTGAGTGTGATCTCATCTGAGTGTGTGGTCATCTGAGTGCATGCTCCCCTGAGTGCATACTCATCTGGGTGTGCACTCTCCTGAGTGTGCACTCCAATGAGTGTGCGCTCCCCTGTGTGTGTGCTCCCCTGAGTGTGCGCTTCCAGCATGCGTGCCCCTCTGAGTGTGCGCTTGTCTGAGTTGCGATCCTCTGAGTGTGCGCTCCTCTGATTGTGAGCTCCTCTGAGTGTGTGTTCGTCTGTGTGAGCTCCTCTGAGTGTGCTCTCGTCCGAGTGTGTGCTCATCTGAAATTGTGCTCTCTGAGTGTGCGCTCGTCTGAGTGCGATCTCTTCTGAGTGTGTGCTCATCTGAGTGCATGCTCCCCTGAGTGTGAGCTCGTCTGGGTGTGCACTCCCCTGATTGTGCGCTCCTTTGAATGTGCGCCACTCTGGGTGTGCGCCCGTCTGAGTGTGGGCTCCTCTGAGTGTGCGCTCCTCTGTGTGTGAGATCCCCTGAGTCCATGCTTGTCTGAGTGTGTGCTCCCCTGAGTGTGTACTCCCCTGAGTGTGGGCTCTCCTGAGTGTATGCTTCCCTGAGTGTTAGCTCATCTAAGTGTGCGTTCAACTGAGTGTGCGCTCCCCTGAGCATACTCTCCCCTGAGAGTGCACTCCTCTGAGTACGTGCTCCCGAGTGTGAGCTCGTCTGAGTGTGTGCTCCCCTGAGTGTGCACTACCCTGAGTATGCTCTCCCCTGAATGCACACTCGTCTGAGTGTGAGCTCCTATGAGTGTGGGCTCCTCTGAGTGTGAGTTCCTTCTGGGTGTGCACTACTCTGTGTGAGCTCCTCTGTGCGCTCCCCTGAGTGTGCGCTCCCCTGAGTGCGTGGACCCTGAATGTGCACTCCCCTGAGTGCACGCTCCCCTGAGTGTGCGCTCCCCTGAGTGTGAGCTCCTCTGAGTGTGCACTCGTCTGTGTGAGCTCCTCTGAGTGTGTGCTCGTCTGAGTGAGCACCCGTCTGAGAGTGCGCTCCTCTGAGTGTACACTCGTCTGAGTGTGTGCTCCTCTAGGTATCATCTCCTCTGAGTGTGCGCTCCCCTGGATGTGCACTCGTCTGATTGTGAGCTCCTATGAGTGTGTGTTAAACTGAGTGTCAGCTCCTCTTAGTGTGTGTTCGTCTGAGTGCGAGCTGCTCTGAGTGTGCACTCCTCTGAGCTTGACCCCCTTTGAGTGTGCACTCGTCTGGGTGAGCTAGTCTGTGCGCTCGTCTGAGGGATCACTCGTCTGAGAGTGTGCTCTTGTGAGTGTGCGCTCATCTGAGTGTGTGCTGTGAGTGTCATCGCCTCTGAGTGTGCGCTCATCTGAGTGCGTACTCTGCTGAGTGCCTGCTCGTCTGAGTTGTGCTCCCCTGAGTGTGCACTCCCCTGAGTGTGTGCTCCCCTGAATGTGCGCTCATCTGAGTGTCAGCTCCTATGAGTGTGCGCTCCTCTGAATGTGAGTTCCTCTGAGTGTGACTCGTCTGTGTGAGCTCCTCTGTGTGCTCCCCTGAGTGTGCACTGTCCTGAGTGTGCACTCCCCTGAATGTGCACTCCCCTGAGTGCGCGCTCCCGAGTGTGAGCTCCTCTGAGTGTGCACTCGTCTGTGTGAACTCCTCTGAGTGTGCACTTGTCTGAGTGTGCACTCGTCTGTGTGAGCTCCTCTGAGCATACGTTTTTCTGAGTGTGCACTCGTCTGAGAGAGTTCTCCTCTGAGTGTACGCTCGTCTCAGTGTGTGCTGCACTGAGTATGATCTCCTCTGAGTGTGCACTCCCCTGGGTGTGTGCTCATTTGAGTGCGAGCTCCTATGAATGTGCGCTCCGCTGAGTGTAAGCTCCTCTGAGTGTGTGTTCGGCTGGGTTGTGCTCCCCTGAGTGTGCACTCTCCTGAGTGTGCACTCCCTTGAGTATGTGCTCCCTGAGTGTGTAATCCTCTGAGTGTGCACTTGTCTGAGTGTTGGCTCCTTTGAGTGTGCGCTCCTCTTTTGTGAGCTCCCCTGAGTCTACGCTTCTCTAAATATGCGCTCCCCTGAGTGTGGGCTCTCCTGAGTGTGTGCTCTCCTGAGTGTGAGCTCGTCTGAGTGTGCCCTCCCCTAGAGTGTGCTCCCCTGAGTGTTCTCTCCCCTGAGTGTGCACTCCCATGAGTGTGCGCTCCCCTGAGTGTGAGCTCCTCTGAGTGTGCACTCGTCTGAGTGAGCTCCTCTGTGTGTGCATTTGTCTGAGTGTGCACTCGTCTGAGAGTGCGCTCCTCTGAGTGTGCGCTCGTCTGAGTGTGTGCTCCTCTGAGTATGATCTCCTCTGAGTGTGCACTCCCATGGGTGTGCGCTCGTCTGATTGTGAGCTCCTATGAGTTTGCGCTCCACTGAGTGTCAGCTCCTCTTAGTGTGTGTTCGTCTGAGTGTGAGCTGCTCTGAGTGTGCACTCCTCTGAGTGTGAGCTCCTCTGAGTGTGCACCTGTCTGCGTGAGCTCCTCTGTGTGCTCATCTGCTTGTGCGTTCATCTGAGAGTGTGCTCTTCTGAGTGTGCGTTCATCTGAGCGTGCACGGTGAGTGTCAACTCCTCTGAGTGTGCGCTCATCTGAGTGTGTGCTCCTCTGAATGTGTTCTCCCCTAGTGCATGCTCCCCTGAGTGTACGCGCCCCTGAGTGTGCCCGCCCCTGAGTGCACACTATCCTGAAAGCGTGCTCCCCGGAGTGTGTGCTCCCCTGAGTGTGTGCTCCCCAGAGTGTGAGTTCCTCTGATTATGCACTCATCTGAGTGTGATCTCATCTGAGTGTGTGGTCATCTGAGTGCGTGCTCCCCTGAGTGCATGCTCGTCGGGGGTGTGTGCTCCCCTGAGTGTGCACTCCCCTGAGTGAGCGCTTCCCTGAGTGCATGCTCCCCTGAGTGCACGCTCCCCTGAGTGTGCGGTTTTCTCAGTGTGCGCACCTCTGAGTGTACCCTCCCCTGAGTGCACGCTCCCCTGAGTGTGCCCTCATCTGAGAGTGTGCTCCTCTGAGTGTACGATGGTCTGGGTGTGTGCTCCTCTGAGTATGATCTCCTCTGAGTGTGCACTCCCCTGGATGTGCGCTCGTCTGTGTGTGAGCTCTTCTGTGTGTGCACTCCTCTGAGTGTGAGATCCTCTGAGTGTGTGTTCCTCTGAGTGTGTGCTCCTCTGAGTGTGAGCTCCTCTGAGTGTGCACTCGTCTGGGTGAGCTCCTCTGTGCGCTTGTCTGAGTGTGTTCTTCTGAGTGTGCACTCATCTGAGTGTGCGCTGTGAGTGTCATCTCTACTGAGTGTGCGCTCATCTGAGTGTGTGCTCTGCTGAGTGCCTGCTCGTCTGAGTTGCGCTCCCCTGAGTGTGCACTCTCCTGAGTGTGTGCTCCCCTGAATGTGCGCTCGTCTGAGTGTCAGCTCCTATGAGTGTGCGCTCCTCTGAATGTGAGTTCCTCTGGGCGTGCACTCGTCTGTTTGAGCTCCTCTGTGCACTCTCCTGAGTGTGCATGGCCCTGAGTGTGTGCTCCCCTGAATGTGCGCTCCCCTGAGTGTGTGCTCCCCTGAGTGCGTGCTCCCCTGAGTGCTCTCCCCTGAGTGTGAGCTCCTCTGAGTGAGCACTCGTCTGTGTGAACTCCTCTGAGTGTGCGCTCATCTGAGAGAGCACTCATCTGAGAGTGTGCTCCTCTGAGTGTACGATCGTCTGAGTGCGTGCTCCTCTGGGTATGATCTCCTCTGAGTGTGCGCTCCCCTGGATGTGCGCTCGTCTGATTGTGAGCTCCTATGAGTTTGCGCTCCACTGAGTGTCAGCTCCTCTTAGTGTGTGTTCGTCTGAGTGTGAGCTGCTCTGAGTGTGCACTCCTCTGAGCTTGAGCTCCTCTGAGTGTTCACTCATCTGGTTGAGCTAGTCTGTGCGCTCGTCTGAGTGTGCACTCGTCTGAGAGTGTGATCTTCTGAGTGTGCGCTCATCTGAGTTTGTGCTGTGAGTGTCATCTCCTCTGAGCGTGTGCTCATCTGAGTGCGTGCTCCACTGAGTGCATGCTCGTCTGAGTGTGCGCTCCCCTGAGGGTGCACCACCCTGAGTAGGCTCTCCCCTGAATGCACACTCGTCTGAGTGTGAGCTCCTATGAGTGTGGGCTCCTCTGAGTGTGAGTTCCTTCTGGGTGTGCACTCGTCTGTGTGAGCTCCTCTGTGCGCTCCCCTGAGTGTGAGCTCCTCTGAGTGTGCGCTCGTCTGTGTGAGCTCCTCTGAGTGTGTGCTCGTCTGAGTGTGCACCCATCTGAGAGTGCGCTCCTCTGAGTGTACGCTCGTCTGAGTGTGTGCTCCTCTAGGTATGATCTCCTCTGAGTGTGCGCTCCCCTGGATGTGCGCTCGTCTGATTGTGAGCTCCTATGAGTGTGCGCTCCACTGAGTGTCAGCTCCTCTTAGTGTGTGTTCGTCTGAGTGTGAGCTGCTCTGAGTGTGCACTCCTCTGAGCTTGAGGTCCTCTGAGTGTGCACTCGTCTGGTTGAGCTAGTCTGTGCGCTCGCCTGAGTGATCACTCATCTGAGAGTGTGCTCTTCTGAGTGTGCGCTCACCTGAGTGTGTGCTGTGAGTGTCATCGCCTCTGAGTGTGCGCTCATCCGAGCGCGTGCTCTGCTGAGTGCCTGCTCGTCTGAGTTGCGCTCCCCTGAGTGTGCACTCCCCTGAGTGTGTGCGCCCCTAAATGAGCGCTCTTCTGAGTGTGAGCTCCTATGAGTGTGTGCTCCTCTGAATGTGAGTTCCTCTGGGTGTCCACTCGTCTGTGTGAGCTCCTCTGTGTGCTTCCCTGAGTGTGCACTGTCCTGAGTGTGCACTGCCCTGAATGTGCGCTCCCCTGAGTGCGCGCTCCCCTGAGTGCGCTCCCCTGAGTGTGAGCTCCTCTGAGTGTGCACTCGTCTGTGTGAACTCCTCTGAGTGTGCACTTGTCTGAGTGTGCACTCGTCTGAGAGTGTGCTCCTCTGAATGTACACTCTTCAGAGTGTGTGCTCCTCTGAGTATGATCTTCTCTGAGTGTGCGCACACCTGGATGTGCGCTCGTCTGAGTGTGAGCTCCTATGATTGTGCGCTCCTCTGAATGTGAGTTCCTCTGAGTGTGCACTCGTCTATGTGAGCTCCTCTGTGCACTCCCCTGAGTGTGCGCTCCCCTGAGTGTGAGCTTGTCTGAGTGTGCCCTCCCCCAGAGTGTGCTCCCCTAAGTGTTTTCTCCCCTGAGTGTGCACTCCCATGAGTGTGCACTCCCCTGAGTGTGAGCTCCTCTGAGTGTGCACTCGTCTGTGTGACCTCCTCTGAGTGTGTGTTTGTCTGAGTGTGCACTCATCTGAGAGAGTGCTACTCTGAGTGTATGCTTGTCTCAGTCTGTGCTCCTCCGAGTACGATCTCCTCTGAGTGTGCACTCCCCTGGGTGTGCGTTCGTTTGAGTGTGAGCTCCTATGAGTGTGCGCTCCACTGAGTGTAAGCTCCTCTGAGTGTGTGTTCGTCTGAGTGTGAGCTCTTCTGAGTGTGCACTCCTCTGAGTGTGAATTCCTCTGAGTGTGCACCTGTCTGCGTGAGCTCCTCTGTGCGCTCATCTGCGTGTGCGTTCATCTGAGAGTGTGCTCTTCTGAGTGTGCGTTCATCTGAGTGTGCGCTGTGTCAACTCCTCTGAGTGTGCGCTCATCTGAGTGTGTGCTCCTCTGAATGTGTTCTCCCCTAGTGCATGCTCCCCTGAGTGTACGCGCCCCTGAGTGTGCCCGCCCCTGAGTGCACACTATCCTGAATGCGTGCTCCCCTGAGTGCGTGCTCCCCTGAGTGTGTGCTCCCCAGAGTGTGAGTTCCTCTGATTATGCACTCATCTGAGTGTGATCTCATCTGAGTGTGTGGTCATCTGAGTGCGTGCTCCCCTGAGTGCATGCTCGTCGGGGGTGTGTGCTCTCCTGCGTGTGCACTCCCCTGAGTGTGCACTCCCCTGAATGAGCACTTCCCTGAGTGCATGCTCCCCTGAGTGCACGCCCCCGTGTGTGCGGTTTTCTCAGTGTGCGCACCTCTGAGTGTACCCTCCCCTGAGTGCATGCTCCCCTGAGTGTGCCCTCATCTGAGAGTGTGCTGCTCTGAGTGTACGATGGTCTGGGTGTGTGCTCCTCTGAGTATGATCTCCTCTGAGTGTGCACTCCCCTGGATGTGTGCTCGCCTGTGTGTGAGCTCCTCTGAGTGTGCACTCCTCTGAGTGTGAGATCCTCTGAGTGTGAGCCCCTCCAAGTGTGTGTTCCTGTGAGTGTGAGCTCCTCTGAGTGTGCGCTCCTCTGAGTGTGAGCTCCTGTGAGTGTGCACTCGACTGGGTGAGCTCCACTGTGCGCTCATCTGAGTGTGCTCTTCTGAGTGTGCACTCATCTGAGCGTGCGGTGTGAGTGTCATCTCCTCTGAGCGTGCGCTCATCTGAGTGCATGCTTTGCTGAGTGCCTGCTCGTCTGAGTTGCGCTCCCCTGAGTGTGCACTCCCCTGAGGGTGTGCTCCCCTGAATGTGCGCTCGTCTGAGTGTGAGCTCCTATGAGTGTGCGCTCCTCTGAATGTGAGTTCCTCTGGGTGTGCACTCGTCTGTGTGAGCTCCTCTGTGCGCTCCCCTGAGTGTGCACTGCCCTGAGTGTGTGCTCCCCTGAATGTGTACTCCCCTGGTTGCGCGCTCCTCTGAGGGCACTCCCCTGAGTTCGCTCCCTGAGTGTGAACTCCTCTGACTGTGCGCTTGTCTGAGTGTGCACCCGTCTGAGAGTGTGCTCCTCTGAGTGTACGCTCGTCGGAGTGTGTGCTCCTCTGAGTATGATCTCCTCTGAGTGTGCGCAACCCTGGATGTGCGCTCGTCTGAGTGTGAGCTCCTCTGAGTGTGCACTCGTCTGTGTGAGCTCCTCTGTGCACTCCCTTGAGTGTGCGCTCCCCTGAGTGTGTGCTCCGCTGAGTGTGAGCTCCTCTGAGTGTGCACTAGTCTGTGTGAGCTCCTCTGAGCATGTTTTTCTGAGTGTGCACTCGTCTGAGAGAGTGCTCCTCTAAGTGTTTGCTCATCTCAGTGTGTGCTCCTCTGAGTATGATCTCTGAGTGTGCTCTCCCCAGGTGTGTGCTCGTTTGAGTGTGAGCTCCTATGAGTGTGCACTCCACTGAGTGTGAGCTCCTCTTAGTGTGTGTTTGTCTGAGTGTGAGCTGCTCTGAGTGTGCACTCCTCTGAGCTTGAGCTCCTCTGAGTGTGCACTCGTCTGGGTGAGCTAGTCTGTGCGCTCGTCTGAGTGAGCACTCGTCTGAGAGTGTGCTCTTCTGAGTGTGAGCTCATCTGAGTTTTTGCTGTGAGTGTCATCTCCTCTGAGCGTGCTCTCATCTGAGTGCGTGCTCCACTGAGTGCATGCTCGTCTGAGTGTGCGCTCCCCTGAGTGCACACTCCCATGAGTGTGCGCTCCCCTGAATATGTGCTTGTCTGAGTGTCAGCTCCTTTGAGTGTGCGCTCCTCTGAATGTGAGTTCCTCTGGGTGTGAACTCGTCTGTGTGAGCTCCTCTGTGCGCTCCCCTGAGTGTGCACTCCCCTGAGTATGCTCTCCCCTGAATGCACACTCGTCTGAGTGTGAGCTCCTATGAGTGTGGGCTCCTCTGAGTGTGAGTTCCTTCTGAGTGTGCACTACTCTGTGGGAGCTCCTCTGTGCGCTCCCCTGAGTGTGCGCTTCCCTGAGTGTGCACCCCTCTGAATGTGAGTTCCTCTGGGTGTGCACTCGTCTGTGTCAGTTCCTCTGTGCACTCCCCTGTGTGTGCACACTCCTGAGTGTGCGCTCCCCTGAATGTGCACTCCCCTGAGTGCGCACCCCCTGAGTGTGCGCTCCCCTGAGTGTGAGCTCCTCTGAGTGTGCGCTCGTCTGAGTGTGCACCCTTCTGAGAGTGTCTCCTCTGAGTGTGCACTCGTCTGAGTGTGTACTCCTCTTGGTATGATCTCCTCTGAGTGTGCGCTCCCCTGGATGTGAGCTCGTCTCAATGTGAGCTCCTATGAGTGTGCGCTCCTCTGAGTGTCAGCTCCTCTGATTGTGCGCTCATCTGAGTGTGCGGTCCTGTGAGTGTGATCCCCTGCGAGAGTGCACTCATCTGAGTGCATGCACCTCTGAGTGCACACTCCCCTGAGTGTGCAGTTTTCTCAGTGTGCGCACCTCTGAGTGTGCACTCCCCTGAGTGCACGCTCCCCTGAGTGTGTCCTCATCTGAGAGTGTGCTCCTCTCAGTGTACGATCGTCTGGGTGTGTGCTCCTCTGAGTATGATCTCCCCTGAGTGTGCACACCCCTGGATGTGCGTTCATCTGTGTGTGAGCTCCTCTGAGTGTGCACTCCCCTGAGTGTGAGATCCTCTGAGTGTGTGTTCCTCTGAATGTGAGCTCCTCTGAGTGTGTGTTCCTGTGAGTGTGAGCTCCTCTGAGTGTGCGCTCCTCTGAGTGTGAGCTCCTGTGAGTGCGCACTCGTCTGGGTGAGCTCCTCTGTGCGCTCGTCTGAGAGTGCTCTTCTGAGTGTGCACTCATCTGAGCGTGCGCTGTGAGTGTCATCTCCTCTGAGTGTGCGCTCATCTGAGTGCGTGCTCTGCTGAGTGCCTGCTCGTCTGAGTTGTGCTCCCCTGAGTGTGCACTCCCCTGAGTGTGTGCTCCCCTGAATGTGCGCTCGTCTGCGTGTCAGCTCCTATGAGTGTGCGCTCCTCTGAATGTGAGTTCCTCTCAGTGTGCACTGGTCTGTGAGAACTCCTCTGTGCGCTCCCCTGAGTGTGTGCTCCCCTGAATGTGCACTCCCCTGAGTGCGCGCTCCCCTGAGTGTGCTCCCCTGAGTGTGAGCTCCTCTGAGTGTGCACTCATCTGTGTGAAATCCTCTGAGTGTGCACTCGTCTGAGTGTACACTCATCTGAGAGTGTGCTCCTCTGAGTGTACGCTCATCGGAGTGTGTGCTCCTCTGAGTATGATCTCCTCTGAGTGTGCGCACCCCTGGATGTGTGCTCGTCTGAGTGTGAGCTCCTATGATTGTGCGATCCTCTGAATGTGAGTTCCTCTGAGTGTGCACTCGTCTATGTGAGCTCCTCTGTGTGCTCCCCTGAGTGTGCGCTCCCCTGAGTGTGAGCTTGTCTGAGTGCGATCTCTTCTGAGTGTGTGCTCATCTGAGTGCATGCTCCCCTGAGTGCATGCTCGTCTGGGCGTGCGCTCCCCTGAGTGTGCACTCCCTTGAGTGCGTGCTCCCCTGAGTATGTGCTCCCCTGAGTGTGCGCCCCTTTGAGTGCGCACCTCTCTGAGTGTGCGCTCGTCTGAGTGTGGGCTCCTCTGAGTGTGCACTCCTCTGTGTGTGAGATCCCCTGAGTCCATGCTTGTCTGAGTGTGTGCTCCCCTGAGTGTGTAGTCCCCTGAGTGTGGGCCCTCCTGAGTGTATGCTTCCCTGAGTGTTAGCTCATCTAAGTGTGCGTTCACCTGAGTGTGCGCTCTCCTGAGCATACTCTTTCCTGAGGGTGCACTCCTCTGAGTACGTGCTCCCAAGTGTGAGCTCGTCTGAGTGTGTGCTCCCCTGAGTGTGCACTCCCCTGAGTATGCTCTCCCCTGAATGCACACTCGTCTGAGTGTGAGCTCCTATGAGTGTGCACTCCTCTGAGTGTGAGTTCCTTCTGGGTGTGCACTACTCTGTGTGAGCTCCTCTGTGTGCTCCCCTGAGTGTGCGCTCCCCTGAGTGTGCACCCCTCTGAATGTGAGTTCCTCTGGGTGTGCACTCGTCTGTGTCAGTTCCTCTGTGCGCTCCCCTGTGTGTGCACACTCCTGAGTGCACACTCCCCTGAATGTGCACTCCCCTGAGTGTGCGCTCCCCTGAGTGTGCGCTCCCCTGAGTGTGAGCTCCACTGAGGGTGCACTCGTCTGTGTGAGCTCCTCTGTGTGGGCACTCGTCTGAGTGTGCACCCATCTGAGAGTGAGCTCCTCTGAGTGTACACTCGTCTGAGTGTGTGCTCCTCTGAGTATGATCTCCTGTGAGTGTGCGCTCCCCTGGATGTGCGCTTGTCTGATTATCAGCTCCTATGAGAGTGCGCTCCTCTGAGTGTCAGCTCCTCGGTTGTGCGCTCATCTGAGTGTGCGGTCTGGTGAGTGTGATCCCCTGCAAGTGTGCGCTCATCTGAGTGCATGCACCCCTGAGTGCACGCTCGTTTGGGTGAGCGCTCCCCTGAGTGCATGCTCCCCTGAGTGCACACTCCCCTGAGTGTGCAGTTTTCTGTGTACGCACGTCTGAGTGTGCGCTCCCCTGAGTGCATGCTCCCGAGTGTGCCCTCATCTGAGAGTGTGCTCCTCTGAGTGTATGATCGTCTGGGTGTGTGCTCCTCTTAGTATGATCTCCTCTGAGTGTGCACTCCCCTGGATGTGCGCTCGCCTGTGTGTGAGCTCCTCTGAGTGTGCACTCCTCTGAGTGTGAGATCCTCTGAGTGTGTGTTCCTCTGAGTGTGAGCCCCTCCAAGTGTGTGTTCCTGTGAGTGTGCGCTCCTCTGAGTGTGCGCTCCCCTGAATGTGTACTCGTCTGAGTGTCAGCTCCTATGAGTGTGTGCTCCTCTGAATGTGAGTTCCTCTGGGTGTGCACTCGTCTGTGTGAGCTCCTCTGTGCGCTCCCCTGAGTGTGCACTGCCCTGAGTGTGTGCTCCCCTGAATGTGTACTCCCCTGGTTGCGCGCTCCTCTGAGGGCACTCCCCTGAGTTCGCTCCCTGAGTGTGAACTCCTCTGAGTGTGCACTTGTCTGAGTGTGCACTCATCTGAGAGTGTGCTCCTCTGAGTGTACGCTCGTCGGAGTGTGTGCTCCTCTGAGTATGATCTCCTCTGAGTGTGCGCAACCCTGGATGTGCGCTCGTCTGAGTGTGAGCTCCTCTGAGTGTGCGCTCCACTGAGTGTGAGCCCCTCTGAGTGTGCACTCGTCTGTGTGAGCTTCTCTGAGCGTGCGTTTTTCTGAGTGTGCACTCGTCTGAGTGAGTGCTTCTCTGAGTGTTCGCTCATCTCAGTGTGTGCTCCTCTGAGTATGATCTCCTCTGAGTGTGCTCTCCCCTGGGTGTGCGCTCGTTTGAGTGTGAGCTCCTATGAGTGTGCACTCCTCTGAGTGTGAGCTCCTCTTGGTGTGTGTTCATCTGAGTGTGAGCTGCTCTCAGTGTGCACTCCTCTGAGCTTGAGCTCCTCTGAGTGTGCACTCGTCTGGGTGAGCTAGTCTGTGCGCTCGTCTCAGTGTGCACTCGTCTGAGAGTGTGCTCTTCTGAGTGTGAGCTCATCTGAGTTTTTGCTGTGAGTGTCATCTCCTCTGAGCGTGCTCTCATCTGAGTGTGTGCTCCACTGAGTGCATGCTCGTCTGAGTGTGCACTCCCCTGAGTGCGCACTCCCATGAGTGTGCACTCCCCTGAATGTGTGCTTGTCTGAGTGTCAGCTCCTTTGAGTGTGTGCTCCTCTGAATGTGAGTTCCTCTGGGTGTGAACTCGTCTGTGTGAGCTCCTCTGTGCGCTCCCCTGAGTGTGCACTCCCCTGAGTATGCTCTCCCCTGAATGCACACTCGTCTGAGTGTGAGCTCCTATGAGTGTGGGCTCCTCTGAGTGTGAGTTCCTTCTGAGTGTGCACTACTCTGTGGGAGCTCCTCTGTGTGCTCCCCTGAGTGTGCGCTTCCCTGAGTGTGCACCCCTCTGAATGTGAGTTCCTCTGGATGTGCACTCGTCTGTGTCAGTTCCTCTGTGCGCTCCCCTGTGTGTGAACCCTCCTGAGTGCGCGCTCCCCTGAATGTGCACTCCCCTGAGTGCGCACTCCCCTGAGTGTGCACTCCCCTGAGTGTGAGCTCCTATGAGTGTGCGCCTCTCTGAGGGTCAGCTCCTCTAAGTGTGTGTGTTCGTCTGAGTGTGAGATGCTCTGAGTGTGCACTCCTCTGTGCTTGAGCTCCTCTGAGTGTGCACTCGTCTGGGTGAGCTAGTCTGTGCGCTCATCTGAGTGTGCACTCATCTGAGAGTATGCTCTTCTGAGGGTGGGCTCATCTGAGTTTGTGCTGTGAGTGTCATCTCCTTTGAGCGTGCGCTCATCTGAGTGCATGCTCCACTGAGTGCATGCTCGTCTGAGTGTGCGCTCCCCTGAGTGTCCACTCCCATGAGTGTGCGCTCCCCTTAATGTGCGCTCGTCTGAGTGTCAGCCCATATGAGTGTGCGCTCCTCTGAATGTGAGTTCCTCTGAGTGTGACTCGTCTGTGTGAGCTCTGTGCACTCCCCTGAGTGTGCGCTCCCTTGAGTGTGCACTCCTCTGAATACGTACTCCCGAGTGTAAGCTCGTCTGAGTGTGCGCTCCCCTGAGGGTGCACTCCCCTGAGTATGCTCTCCCCTGAATGCACACTCGTCTGAGTGTGAGCTCCTATGAGTGTGGGCTCCTCTGAGTGTGAGATCCTTCTGAGTGTGCACTACTCTGTGTGAGCTCCTCTGTGTGCTCCCCTGCTTGTGCGCTCCCCTGAGTGTGCACCCCTCTGAATGTGAGTTCCTCTGGGTGTGCACCCGTCTGTGTCACTTCTTCTGTGCGCTACGCTGTGTGTGCTCACTCCTCAGTGTGCGCTCCCCTGAATGTGCACCCCCCTAAGTGTGCGCTCCCCTGAGTGTGCACTCCCCTGAGTGTGAGCTCCTCTGAGTGTGCGCTCCGCTGAGTGTGCACTTGTCTGAGAGTGCGCTCCTCTGAGTGGACCCTCATCTGAGGTTGTGCTCCTCTGGGTATGATCTCCTCTGAGTGTGCGCTTCCCTGGATGTGTGCTCGTCTGATTGTGAGCTCCTATGAGTGTGCACTCCTCTGAGTGTCAGATCTTCTGAGTGTGCGCTCATCTGAGTGTGTGGACCTGTGAGTGAGATCCCCTGTGAATGTGCGCTCATCTGAGTGCATGCACCCCTGAGCGCACGCTCGTTTGAGTGAGCGCTCCCCTGAGTGCATGCTCCCCTGAGTGCACGCTCCCCTAAGTGTGAGGTTTCCTCAGTGTGTGCACCTCTGAGTGTGCAATCCCCTGAGTGCATGCCCCCCTGAGTGTGCCCTCATCTGATAGTGTGCTCCTCTGAGTGTACGTTCGTCTGGTTGTGTGCTCCTCTGAGTATGATCTCCTCTGAGTGTGCACGCCCCTGGATGTGCGCTCGTCTGTGTGTGAGCTCCTCTGAGTGTGCACTCCTCTGAGTGTGAAATCCTCTGAGTGAGTGTTCCTCTGAGTGTGAGCTCCTCTGAGTGTGTGTTCCTGTGAGTGTGAGCTCCTCTGAGTGTGCACTCGTCTGGGTGAGCTCCTCTGTGTGCTCGTCTGAGAGTGCTCTTCTGAGTGTGCACTCATCTGAGCGTGAGCTGTGAGTGTCATCTCCTCTGAGTGTGCGCTCATCTGAGTGCGTGTTCTGCTGAGTGCCTGCTGGTCTGAGATGCACTCCCCTGAGAGTGCACTCCCCTGAGTGTGTGCTCCCCTGAATGTGCGCTCGTCTGAGTGTCAGCTCCTATGAGTGTGCGCTCCTCTGAATGTGAGTTCCTCTGGGTGTGCACTCGTCGGTGTGAGCTCCTCTGTGCGCTCCCCTGAGTGTGCACTGCCCTGAGTGTGTGCTCCCCTGAATGTGCGCTCCCCTGAGTGCACGCTCCCCTGAGTGTGAGCTCCTCTGACTGTGCACTCGTCTGTGTGAACTCCTCTGAGTGTGCGCTTGTCTGAGTGTGCACTCGTCTGAGAGTGTGCTCCTCTGAGTGTACACTCGTCGGAGTGTGTGCTCCTCTGAGTATGATCTCCTCTGAGTTTGCGCTCCCATGGGTGTGCATTCATCTGTGTTTGAGCTCCCATGAGTGTGCGCTCCTCTGAGTGTGAGCTCCTCTGAGTGTGTGTTCGTCTGAGTGTGAGCTCTTCTGAGTGTGCACTCCTCTGAGTGTGAGCTCCCCTGAGTGTGCACTCGTCTGCGTGAGCTCCTCTCTGCGCCCATCTGAGTGTGCGTTCATCTGAGAGTGTTCTCTTCTGAGTGTGCGTTCATCTGAGTGTGCGCTGTGAGTGTCAACTCCTCTGAGTGTGCACTCATCTGAGTGTGCCCTCCCCTGAGTGCAAGCTATCCTGAGTGCGCGCTCCCCTGTGTGCGTGCTCCCCTGAGTGTGTGCTCCCCAGAGTGTGAGTTCCTCTGATTATGCACTCATCTGAGTGTGATCTTATCTGAGTGTGTAGTTATCTGAGTGCGTGCTCCCCTGAGTGCATGCTCGTCTGGGTGTGCGCTCTCCTGAGTGTGCACTCCCCTCAGTGTGCGCTCCACTGAGTGTGTGCTCCACTGAGTGTGAGCTCCCAGCGTGCATGCCCCTCTGAGTGTGCACTTGTCTGAGTTGCGATCCTCTGAGTGTGCGCTCCTCTGAGTGTCAGCTCCTCTGAGTGTGTGTTCGTCTGTGCGAGCTCCTCTGAGTGTGCACTCGTCTGTGTGAACTCCTCTGAATGTGCGCTTGTCTGAGTGTGCACTCATCTGAGAGTGTGCTCCTCTGAATGTACGCTCGTCGGAGTGTGTGCTCCTCTGAGTATGATCTCCTCTGAGTGTGCACACCCCTGGATGTGCGCTCGTCTGAGTGTGAGCTCCTATGAGTGTGCGCTCCTCTGAGCGTGAGCTCCTCTGAGTGTGTGTTTGTCTGAGTGTGAGCTGCTCTGAGTGTGCACTCCTCTGAGCTTCAGCTCCTCTGAGTGTGCACTCGTCTGGGTGAGCTAGTCTGTGCACTCCTCTGAGTGTGCACTCGTCTGAGAGTGTGCTCTTCTGAGTGTGCGCTCATCTGAGTTTGTGCTGTGAGTGTCATCTCCTCTGAGCGTGCGCTCATCTGAGTGCGTGCTCCACAGAGTGCATGCTCGTCTGCATGTGCGCTCCCCTGAGTGTGCACTCCCATGAGTGTGAGCTCCCCTGAATGTGCGCTCCTCTGAGTGTGAGCTCCTATGAGTGTGCGCTCCTCTGAATGTGAGTTCCTCTGAGTGTGCACTCATCTGTGTGAGCTCCCGTGTGCACTCCCGTTAGTGTGCGCTCCCCTGAGTGTGCGCTCCCCCGAGTGTCAGCTCCTCTGAGTGTGCACTCCCCTGGATGTGTGCACGTCTGATTGTGAGCTCTTATGAGTGTGCACTCCTCTGAGTGTCAGCTTCTCTGAGTGTGCACTCCCCTGGATGTGCGCACGTCTGATTGTGAGCTCTTATGAGTGTGCACTCCTCTGAGTGTCAGCTCCTCTGAGTGTGCGCACATCTGAATGTGCGTTCCTGTGAGTGTGATCCCCTGCGAGTGTGCCCTCATCTGAGTGCATGCACCACTGAGTGCACGCTAGTTTGAGTGAGCGCTCCCCTGAGTGCATGCTCCCCTGAGTGAGCCCTCATCTGAGAGTGTGCTCCTCTGAGTGTACTATAGTCTGGGTGTGTGCTCCTCTGAGTATGATCTCCTCTGAGTGTGCACTCCCCTGGATGTGTGCTCGTCTGTGTGTAAGCTCCTCTGAGTGTGCCCGCCTCTGAGTGTGAGCTCCTCTGAGTGTGCACTCTTCTGAGTGAGCTCCTCTGTGCACTCATCTGAGTGTGCGTTCGTCTGAGACTGTTCTCTTCAGAGTGTGCGTTCATGTGAGTGTACACTGTGAGTGTCAACTCCTCTGAGTGTGCGCTCATCTGAGTGAGTGCTCCTCTGAATGTGTTCTCCCCGAGTGCACGCTCCCCTGAGTGAACGCGCCCCTGAGTGTGTGCTCCTTTCAGTGCGTGCCCCTCTGAGTGTGCACTCCTCTGAGTGTGCACTCGTCTGAGAGTGTGCTCTTCTGAGTGTGTGCTCATCTGAGTTGGTACTGTCAGTGTCATCTCCTCTGAGCATGAGCGCATGCTACACTGAGTGCATGCTCGTCTGAGTGTGCACTCCCCTGAGTGTGCACTCCGATGAGTGTGCGCTCCCCTGAATGTGTGCTCGTCTGAGTGTGAGCTCCTCTGAGTGTGCGCTCCTCTGAATGTGAGTTCCTCTGAGTGTGCACTCGTCTGTGTGAGCTCCTCTGTGCACTCCCCTGAGTGTGCGCTACCCTAAGTGTGCGCTTCTTTCAGTGCACGCGCCTCTGAGTGTGGGCTCCTCTGAGTGTGCGCTCCTCTGTGTGTGAGATCCCCTGAGTCCATGCTTGTCTGAGTGTGTGCTCCCCTGAGTGTGTACTCCCCTGAGTGTGGGCTCTCCTGAGTGTATGCTTCCCTGAGTGTTAGCTGATCTAAGTGTGCGTTCACCTGAGTGTGCGCTCCCCTGAGCATACTCTCCCCTGAGGGTGCACTCCTCTGAGTACGTGCTCCCGAGTGTGAGCTCGTCTGAGTGTGCACTCCCCTGAGTGTGCACTCCCCTGAGTGCTTGCACCCTGAATGTGCACTCCCCTGAGTGCGCGCTCCCCTGAGTGTGAGCTCCTCTGAGTGTGCACTCGTCTGTGTGAGCTCCTCTGAGTGTGTGCTCGTCTGTGTGTGTGCTCCCCTGAGTATGATCTCTTCTGAGTGTGCGCTCCCATGGGTGTGCGCTCGTCTGTGTGTCAGCTCCTAGAGTGTGCACTCCTCTGAGTGTGAGCTCCTCTGAGTGTGTGTTCGTCTGAGTGTGAGCTCTTCTGAGTGTGCACTCCTCTGAGTGTGAGCTCCTCTGAGTGTGCACCTGTCTGCGTGAGCTCCTTTGTGTGCTCATCTACGTGTGCGTTCATCTGAGAGTGAGCTCTTCTGAGTGTGTGGTCATCTGACTGTGCGCTGTGTCAACTCCTCTCAGTGTGCGCTCATCTGAGTGTGTGCTCCTCTGAATCTGTTCTCCCCTAGTGCACACTCCCCTGAGTGTATGCGTCCCTGAGTGTGCCCTCCCCTGAGTGCAAGCTATCCTGAATGCGCACTCCCCTGAGTGCGTGCTCCCCTGAGTGTGTGCTCCCCAGAGTGTGAGTTCCTCTGATTATGCACTCATTTGAGTGTGATCTCTTCTGAGTGTGTGGTCATCTGAGTGCGTCCTCCCCTGAGTGAATGCTCGTCGGGGGTGTGCGCTCTCCTGAGTGTGCACTCCCCTCAGTGTGTGCTCCCCAGAATGTTGTCTCCCCTGAGTGTGCGCTCCCAGCGTGCGTGCCCCTCTAAGTGTGCGCTTGTCTGAGTTGCGATCCTCTGAGTGTGCGCTCCTCTGAGTGTGAGCTCCTCTGAGTGTGTGTTCGTCTGTGTGAGCTCCTCTGAGTGTGCCCTTGTCCGAGTGTGTGCTCATCTGAAAATGTGCTCTCTGAGTGTGCGCTCGTCTGAGTGCGATCTCTTCTGAGTGTGTGCTCATCTGAGTGCATGCTCCCCTGAGTGCGAGCTCGTCTGGGTGTGCGCTCCCCTGAGTGTGCACTCCCTTGAGTGTGCACTCCCCTGAGTATGTGCTCCCCTGAGTGTGCACAGCTTTGAGTGAACGCCCGTCTCAGTGTGCTCTCGTCTGAGTGTGGGCTACTCCGAGTGTGCGCTCCTCTGTGTGTGAGACTCCCTGAGTCCATGCTTGTCTGAGTGTGTGCTCCCCTGAGTGTGTACTCCCCTGAGTGTGGGCTCTCCTGTGTGCTTCCCTGAGCGCGAGCTCATCTAAGTGTGTGCTCACCTGAGTGTGTGCTCCCCTGAGCATGCTTTCCCCTGGGTGCGCACTCCTCTGAGTACGTGCTCCCGAGTGTGAGCTCGTCTGAGTGTGCGCTCCCCTGAGTGTGCACTCCCCTGACTATCCTCTCCCCTGAATGCACACTTGTAGGAGTGTGAGCTCCTATGAGTGTGGGCTCCTCTGAGTGTGAGTTCCTTGTGGGTGTGCACTACTCTCTGTGAGCTCCTCTGTGCACTCTCCTGAGTGTGCGCTCCCCTGAGTGTGCAACACTCTGAATGTGAGTTCCTCTGGGTGTGCACTCGTCTGTGTCAGTTCCTCCATGCGCTCCCCTGTGTGCACTCTCCTGAGTGCGTGCACCCTGAATGTGCACTCCCCTGAGTGCGTGCTCCCCTGAGTGTGAGATCCTCTGAGTGTGCACTCGTCTATGTGAGCTCCTCTGAGTGTGCGCTCGTCTGAGTGTGCACCCGTCTGAGAGTGAGCTACTCTGAGTGTACGCTCGTCTGAGTGTGTGTTCCTCTGGGTATGATCTCCTCTGAGTGTGCGCTCCCCTGGATGTGTGCTCATCTGATAGTGAGCTCCTATGAGTGTGCGCTCCTCTGAGTTTCAGCTCCTCTGTGTGTGCGCTCATCTGAGGATGCGGTCCTGTGAGTATGATCCCCTGCGAGTGTGCGCTCATCTGAGTGCATGCACCCCTGAGTGCACACTCCTTTGAGTGAGTGCTCCCCTGAGTGCATGCTCCCCTGAGTGCACACTCCACTGAGTGTGCGGTTTTCTCAGTGTGCGCACTTCTGAGTGTGCGCACCCCTAGTGCACGCTCCCCTGAGTGTGCCCTCATCTGAGAGTGTGCTCCTCTGAGTGTACGATCGTCTGGGTGTGTGCTCCTCTGAGTATGATCTCCTCTGAGTGTGCACTCTCCTGGATGTGTGCTCGTCTGTGTGTGAGCTCCTCTGAGTGTGCACTCTTCTGGGTGTGAGATCCTCTGAGTGTGTGTTCCTCTGAGTGTGAGCTCCTCTGAGTGTGTGTTCCTGTGAGTTGAGCTCCTCTGAGTGTGCGCTCCTCTGAGTGTGAGCTCCTGTGAGTGTGCACTTGTCTGGGTGAGCTTCTCTGTGCGCTCGTCTGAGTGTGCTCTTCTGAGTGTGCACTCATCTGAGCATGCACTGTGAGTGTCATCTCCTCTGAGTGTGCACTCATTTGAGTGTGTGCTCTGCTGAATGTCTGCTCGTCTGAGTTGCGCTCCCCTGAGTGTGCACTCCCCTGAGTGTGTGCTCCCCTGAATGTGCGCTCGTCTGAGTGTCAGCTCCTATGAGTGTGCGCTCCTCTGAATGTGAGTTCCTCTGGGTGTGCACTCGTCTGTGTGAGCTCCTCTGTGCGCTCCCCTGAGTGTGCACTGCCCTGAGTGTGCGCTCCCCTGAATGTGCACTCCCCTGAGTGCGCGCTCCCCTGAGTGTGAGCTCCTCTGAGTGTGCACTCGTCTGTGTGAACTCCTCTGAGTGTGCACTCTTCTGAGAGTGTGCTCCTCTGAGTGTACGCTCGTCTGAGTGTGTGCTCCTCTGAGTATGATCTCCTCTGAGTGTGCACACCCCTGGATGTGCACTCGTCTGAGTGTGACCTCCTATGAGTGTGCGCTCTGCCGAGTGTAAGCTCCTCTGAGTGTGTGTTCGTCTGGGTTGTGCTCCCCTGAGTGTGCACTCCCCTGAGTGCGCACTCCCTTGAGTATGTGCTCCACTGAGTGTGCAATCCCCTGCGTTTGCGCCCCTCTGAGTTTGCGCTTGTCTGAGTGTTGGCTCCTCTGATTGTGTGCTTCTCTTTGTGTGAGCTCCCCTGAGTCTACGCTTGTCTGTATATGCGCTCCCCTGAGTGTGTGCTCTCCTGAGTGTGAGCTCGTCTGAGTGTGCCCTCCCCTAGAGTGTGCTCCCCTGAGTGTTCTCTCCCCTGAGTGTACACACCCATGTGTGTGTGCTCCCCTGAGTGTGAGCTCCTCTGAGTGTGCACTCGTTTGTGTGAGCTCCCCTGAGTGTGCATTTGTCTGAGTGTACAATTCGTCTGACACTGCGCTCCTCTGAGTGTACACTCATCTGGGTGTGTGGTCCTCTGAGTATGATCTCCTCTGAGTGTGCACTCACATGGGTGTGCACTCGTCTGTGTGTGAGCTCCTATGAGTGTGCGCTCCTCTGAGTGTGAGCTCCTATGAGTGTGTGTTCGTCTGAGTGTGAGCTCTTCTGAGTGTGCACTCCTCTGAGTGTGAGCTCCCCTGAGTGTGCACTCGTCTCCGTGAGCTCCTCTGTGCGCTCATCTGAGTATGCGTTCATCTGAGAGTGTTCTCTTCTGAGTGTGCATTCATCTGAGTGTACCCTGTGAGTGTCAATCCTCTGAGTGTGCGCTCATCTGAGTGTGTGCTCCTCTGAATGTGTTCTCCCTGAGTGCACGCTCCCCTGAGTGACGTGCCCCTGAGTGGGCGCTCTTTTCAGTTCGTGCCCCTATGAGTGTGCGCTCCCCTGAGTGTGAACTCTCCTGAGTGTGCGCTCCCCTGAGTGTGCCTAGAGTGTGCACTCCCCTGAGCGTGCACTCCCTGAGTGTGCGCTCCCGTTTGTGCGCTCCCCTGAGTGCACGCTCGTCTGAGTGTACACTCGTCTGAGTGTGCGCTCCCCTGAGCGTGCACTCTCCTGTGTGTGCGCTCCCCTGTGTGTGCCCAGAGTGTGCACTCCCCTGAGCGTGCGCTCCCTTGAGTGCATGCTCATCTGAATGTACGCTCACCTGAGTGTGCACTCCCCTGGGCGTGCACACTGGTCTGAGTGTGCGCTCCCCGGGGTGTGCACCCCCTGAGTGTACGCTCCCCTGAATGTGCACTCTACTGAGTGTGCACTCCCCTGAGTGTGCGCTCCCCTGAGTGTGCGCTCCCGATTGTGCACTCCACTGAGTGCGGGCTCCCCTTGAGCGCACACTCCCCTTAGTGTGCACTCCCCTGAGTGTGTGCACCTAGTCTGAGTGTGCGCTCCCCTGACTGTGCGCTCCTCTGAGTGTGCACTCCCCTGAGTGTGCGCTCCCCTGAGGGTGCGCTTGTCTGAATGTGCACTCACCTGAGTGTGTACGCCGGTCTGAGTGTGCACTCCCCTGAGCGTGAACTCTCCTGAGTATGCGCTCCCCTGAGTGTGCCCAGAGCTTGCAATCCCCTGAGTGTGTGCTCCCCTGAGTGTGCGCTCCCCTGAGGCAAGCTCGTCTGAGTGTGCGCTCCCCTCAGTGTGCACTCCCCTGAGTGTGCACTCCCCTGAGTGTGCATGCTTGTCTGAGTGCTCGCTCCCCGGAGTGTGCACTCCCCTGAGTATGCGCTCCCGATTGTGCACTCCACTGAGTGCGGGCACCCCTTGAGTGCACACTCCCCTGAGTGTGCACTCCCCTGAGTTTGCACGCTGGTCTGAGTGCGCGCTCCCCGGAGTGCGCGCTCCCCTGAGGGTGCACGCTTGTCTGAGTGCTCGCTCCCCCGAGTGTGCACTCCCCTGAGTGTGCGTTCCCCTGAGTGTGCCCTCCTCTGAGTGTGCACTCCCCTGAGTGTGCACTCCCGAGTGTGCACTCCCCTGAGTGTGCGCACCCTTGAGACACACTCGTCTGAGTGCGCACTCCCCTGAGTGTGCACTCCCCTGAGTGTGCGCTCCCCCGAGTGTGCCCTCCTCTGAGTGTGCACTCACCTGAGTGTTCACTCCCCTGAGTGTGCACTCCCCTGAGCGTGCACCCTGGTCTGAGTGCGCGCTCCCCTGAGTGTGCACGCTGGTCTGAGTGCGCACTCCCCTGAGCGAGAACTCTCCTGAGTATGCGCTCCCCTGAGTGTGCCCAGAGCTTGCAATCCCCTGAGTGTGTGCTCCCGAGTGTGCGCTCCCCTGAGGCAAGCTCGTCTGAGTGTGCACTCCCCTCAGTGTGCGCTCACCTGAGTGTGCACTCCCCTGAGTGTGCGCACCCTTGAGACACACTCGTCTGAGTGTGCACTCCCCTGAGTGTGCGTTCCCGATTGTGCACTCCACTGAGTGCGGGCTCCCCTTGAGCGCACACTCCCCTGAGTGTGCACTCCCCTGAGTTTGCACGCTGGTCTGAGTGCACGCTCCCCGGAGTGTGCACTCCCCTGAGTGTGCGCTCCCCCGAGTGTGCGCTCCCCCGAGTGTGCCCTCCTCTGAGTGTGCACTCCCCTGAGTGTACGCTCCCCTGAGTGTGCACTCCCCTGAGTGTGCACCCTGGTCTGAGTGCGCGCTCCCCTGAGTGTGCACTCCCCTGAGTGTGCGCTCCCCTGAGTGAGCACTCCCCTGAGGGTGCGCTCGTCTGAATGTGCACTCACCTTAGTGTGTACACTCCCCTGAGTGTGCACTCCCCTGAGTGTGCGCTCCCCTGAGGCAAGCTCGTCTGAGTATGCGCTCCCCTGAGAGTGCACTCCCGAGTGTGTGCTCCCGAGTGCGCGCTCCCTTGTGCATGCGCTCTCCTGAGTGTGCACTCCCCTGAGCGTGCACTCTCTTGAGCGTGCTCTCCCCTGAGCACACGCTCATCTGAGTGTGCACTCCCCTGAGTGTGCACTCCCCTGAGTGTGCCCTGAGTGAGCACTCCCCTGAGTGTGCGCTCCCCCGAGTGTGCGCTCCCCTGAGTGTGCACTCCCTTGAGTGTGCGCTCCCCCGAGTGTGCCCTCCTCTGAGTGTGCACTCCCCTGAGTGTGAGCTCCCCTGAGCGTGAACTCTCCTGAGTATGCGCTCCCGTGAGTGTGCCCAGAGCTTGCACTCCCCTGAGTGTGCGCTCCCGAGTGTGCGCTCCCCTGAGTGTGCACTCCCCTGAGGCAAGCTCGTCTGAGTATGCACTCCCCTGAGAGTGCACTCCCGAGTGTGCGCTCCCGAGTGCACGCTCCCTTGTGCGTGCGCTCTCCTGAGTGTGCACTCCCCTGAGCGTGCACTCTCTTGAGCGTGCTCTCCCCTGAGCACACGCTCATCTGAGTGTGCACTCCCCTGAGTGTGCCCTGAGTGAGCACTCCCCTGAGTGTGCGCTCCCCCGAGTGTGCGCTCCTCTGAGTGCATGCTCCCCTGAGTGCATGCTTATCTAAATGTACTCTCACCTGAGTGTGCACTCCCCTGAGCGTGCACGCTGGTCTGAGTGTGCCCTACCCTGAGTGTACGCTCCCCTGAGTGTGCACTCCCCTCAGTGCACGCTCTTCTGAGTGTGCGCTCCCCTGAGTGTGCGCTCCCCTGAGTGCCTGCTCCCTTGCGTGTGCATTCCCCTGAGTGTGCACTCCCCTGAGCACATGTTTGTCTGAGTGTGCACTCCACTGAGTGTGCACTCCCCTGAGTGTGGACTCCCCTGAGTGTGCGCTTTCCTGAGCGTGCACTCCCCTGAGTGTGCACTGCCCTGAGTATGTGCTCTCCTGAGTGCACACTCATCTGAGTGTGCGCTCCTGTGAGCATGCGCTCCCCTGATTGGGCACTCCTCTGTGCGCTCCCCTGAGTGCACACTCATCTGAGTGAGCTCTCCCCTGAGTGAGCGCTCCCGAGTATGCGCTCCACTGCACGCTCGTCTGAGTGTGCGCTCCCCTCAGTGTGCACTCCCCTGAGCGTGTGCTCCTCTGAGCGCATGCTCCTCTGAGTGCATGCTCATCTGAATGTGTGCTCCCCTGAGTGTGCACTCCCCTGAGTGTGTGCTCCCCTTAGCACGCACTCCCCTGAGTGTGCGCTCCCCTGAATGCACACTCGTCTGAGTGTGCCCTCTGAGTGTGAGCTCCCCTGGGTGTGCACTCCTCTGAGCGTGAGCTCCTCTGGGTGTGCACTCGTCCGTGTGAACTCCTCTGTGCGCTTGTCTGAGTGTGCACTCCCCTGAGTGTGCACTCTCTTTAGTGCATACTACACTGAGTGTACGCTCCCCTGAGTGTGATCTCCTCTGAGTGTGAGCTCCTTTGAGTGTGCACTCGTCTGTGTGAGCTCTTCTGAGTGTGCACTTGTCTGAGTGTGTGCTCCTCTAAGAGTGTGCTCCTCTGAGGGTGCGCTCATCTAAGTGCGTCCTCCCAAGTGCACGCTCATCTGAGTGTGCGCTCCCCTGAGTGTGCACTCCTCTGAGTGTGCACTCCTCTGAGTTTGTGCTCCTCTAAGTGCGTGCTCCCCTGAGTGCACATTCATCTGAGCATGCACTCCGAGTGTGCACTGCCCTGATTGCATGCTCCCCTGAGTGTGTGCTCCCCTGAGTGCATGCTCCCCTGAGTGTGTGCTCCCCTGAGTGCATGCTCCCCTGAGTGTGAGCTCCTCTGAGTGTGCACTCGTCTGAGTGTGCTCCTCTGAGTGTGGTCTCCTCTGAGTGTGCACTCCCCTGAATGTGCACTCGTCTGAATGTGAGCTCCTATGAGTGTGCGCTCCTCTGAGTATAAGCTCCTCTGAGTGTGCACTCGTCTGTGTGAGCTCCTCTGAGTGTGTGCACGTCTGAGTGTGTGCTCCTCTGAGTGTGTGCTCACCTGAGTGTGAGCTCCCGAGTGTGCACTCATCTGTGTGAGCTCCTCTGAGTGTGTGCTCGTCTGAGTGCACGCTCCCCTGAGTGCACGCTTGTCTGAGTGCACGTTCATCTTAGTGTGTGTTCCCCTGAGTGTGCACTCCCCGGAGTGTGAACTCCTCTGAGTGTGCACTCGTCTGAGTGTGCGCTACTCTGAGTGTGATCTCTTCTGAGTGTGCGCTCATCCGAGTGCATGCTCCCCCTAGTGCACGTTCGTCTGAGTGTGCGCTCCCCTGAGTGCACGCTCACCTGAGTGCGCGCTCCCCTGAGTGTGGTTATTTGAAAGTTAATTCAAAAAAAGCAAACTCCCATGAAGAAAAGCCACAATGAAACTATTCTCAGCTCTTCTACTGAGGTGAGACTGACATCTGCTGGCCTCCTTCTCCTGTGCAGACACTCTCTGGAAAGAATATACTTTTGCAAGATTCTAATCCTATTTATGCAAATGTATCTAGAATTATAGTTATTTGAAAAGAAATGCAAGAGTGCATTTATACAGGAGAGGTACTAAGAGCAAGATACAATAATATTTCAGTTATACGTTTGGAGACCAGGAGGAAGGCAGTGTGATGTGGTGCTACAGAGCAGATGCTCTGGTCCCTAACTGGCTGCAGGTTCAAATCCAAGTTCTACAACTCACATTTAGGGTTGGGATTGAGGAAATCACAGGTCAACAATAAATACTTTTCTCTTTCTCTCTCTCTCTCTCCTCTCTCTCTCTCTCGCTCTCTCTCTCTCTCTCACACACACACACACACACACAATGATTCAAAGATTCTTTAAGAAATTTGTTTCAAATTTTCATCATCATTTATAAAGCTCTTTGTTAGTGATAATTATGTGTTTATAGAAATTAAGGTGACTGACAATATAAGAGAAAATGAAAAAGAGAAACCAAAAATAAAGAAAATAAAGGGAGAGACAAAAAGACGAAGATAGAGTCAGAGGTAGATATGGAAAAAAAGGCGAAATGTGAAGTGGCAGATCCAGGCATAAAGAAACAAACGCCTAAGAAGACAGAGACAGAGAAATCTTGAGTAAGGAAGCCACCCAGAAGATTGTTCACTTCCCTCAAACTAAAACTACTCGATAAAGTAGAGGAAAAATGATCCAAGAGTATTTAAGCTGTTTGTCGGCTGACATATCTCATTTAGCTGGTTGGTCTCCTAAGCTGCCAATTTTCTCCTTGTGACTCTGTGGTAAGAAAGATTGTGCACAGTTCCTGTGGCTCCTCCATGAGGCAGCAGAACTCTCTCTGTAATATTCTCTGTAATGAAAAGCACATTTCTGAGGCAACACTAAGAAGTCAAGAGTTTCATTTAAAAGGGAGCTTCTTAAAGTAGGAAGTCCCTTTGGATGTGTGCAGCAGTATCATAGCGCCTGGAATTTTGGAGTTAGCACTGAACACTTCATTTTCTTATAATCTGTTTAATAGCACTGGGGTGATTATACTTGGGGAAGCAGGAGGGGTGAGATGTAAATGCAGCCAAGGCATGTATATGATGTCTAGGTGGCTCCACCTCAATGAACCCCAGGACAGCAGTTGAGGAAGTGTAACATATTCAGCTGAAATTAAAAATAAACCAGAATTAATCTAGATATGCTGAAAACTAGAATGAAATATGCTTCCTCTGCTATAATTTTTCTGCCTTTTGTTTGCAGTAGAAATCAGATTTACCCTCTCTGAATCTCTGATTCATTATCCATAATATACGGACACCAACAACCTACCCTATTTACCCTGAAGGATTATGAACATAAAATGAAATAATGTATGTGAAAACACTGAAAATTTTTCCAGTACTAAAAAATTATGGAATCGTTAAAAAAAAAAAAAAAAATTCTTTCTGGATAGGTGGCGAAGTAAACAGCCTTGGAGAATAGAAAGATGTGAAGCAAAAGCCATCTCCAAGCAGAAAAACCACTCCTGACAGGACCATGCCTTCACACTGGGCATTTGGGTGAAAGCTCTCAGAAGCCATGATATGGAGGCTTAAGCACTGGGTTAGCCAATGGGAATATTAGGCACACAAAAGTTCCGTCTCTCACTCTGAGGGTTGATTTAAACAGATGTTCTATCCATTCCTCATTTGAACAAGCTGTTATCAAGTTGGTTTCAAATTACCAAGGAAGAAAAACTGAATATGCCCTTCCATCCCTCGAATTGTGGATTAGAAGTGGCTATATAGGTGCTGCTGGAGAAGGACCAAATGAAGCTTCTCCTATGAGCAGGTTCCAACCTTGGTCTTAGTTGTCACTCACCAACCTTTGGTTTTGTGTGTGTGACTCACAGAATGAGGATCCTGGGCAGGGATGCATTTTTTCCCAGGTCCCAGGCACCCCTGGCTCTCAAGTGAACATTTGATCCCAAAAAGTCAAACAGTGACCACACAGAGGAAATGAATCACAGTCATGTCATCACTTACATGCTTTTCCTGTTATTTGAGATAATTATGCTCTGTCACATGATTGAGTGAGTTCTTTAAAATTTAAAACTTTGAAAACCACATAGAATTAATTAATATTGTCTTAGAAACAATCTCCTAATTGTGCCTAAAAAACAAGTAGTTGGACAAAAAGACTCAGAAAAGTTCTTTCCAGAATGGTAATGTTGGTTTGTTTTTATTTCCCTAGTTATATGAAAGGTGGATGTAATCATGATTTTGTGACCTTGGCAGAAAAGTCCAAATAGAAAGCACATACCCCCAGGGTAGGCAAAAAGAAATGATCATAACTGCAATTTATATTTATTTTTTACCTAATATTTTTAACAATTACAACATATATTTATGAAGTGCATAATGCCAAAATGCACTTAAACAATTTAAATATTTACATGATACATAAATATAAATTTTCATTAATATCAGTGCCCTATGCCCAAAAAACTTTGCGGAACATGGAAATACAGTTGTTGAGAACAGGCCCCCTAAAATTTGGCCATAAACTGGCCCCAAAACTGGCCATAAACAAAATCTCTGCAGCACTGTGACATGCTCATGATGGCCATAATGCCCACGCTGAAAGGTTGTGGGTTTACCAGAATGAGGGGAAGGAACACCTGGCCCATCCAGGGCGGAAACTGCTTAAAGGCATTCTTAAACCACAAACAATAGCATGAGCGATCTGTGCCTTAAGGACATGCTTCTGCTACACATAACTAGCCCAACCCATCCCTTTATTTCCACCCATCCCTTCGTTTCCCATAAGGGATACTTTTAGTTAATCTAACATCTATAGAAACAAAGCTAATGACTGACTTGCTGTTACTAAATACCTTGATAAATCTCTGTTCAGTGCTCAGCTCTGAAGGCTTTGAGACCCCTGATTTCCCAGTTCACACCTCCATATTTCTGTGTGTGTGTCTTTAATTCCTCTAGTGCCACTCGGTTAAGGTCTCCTGGACAGAGCTGGTCTTTGTATACAATGAAGTATATTCTGCCATGTAAAAAAAGTCACATGTTGCCTGGTAGTTTGGGTGATACTAAAGGCTTGGTTCTGTCGCAAGCTGACATGTGTCATAGGTTAATATTAAAATCCTTGAAGTTTTATCCTAAGAGCCACCAGTAAAATAGTGAAAATTCATTAATGTAATCAATTACAACTGATATAGTTTGGATGTCAGTCCCTCCAAATTTCATTGAAATGTGACCCCCAGTGTTGGAGGCGGGCTGGTTAGGAAGTGTTTGGGTCATGAGAGTAGAGCCCTCAGGAATCCCCTGTGGAACTGAGTGAGTTCTTGATCTATTAGTTCATGTGAGAGCTGGTTGTTTAAAGAGTCTGGTGCCTCCCTCCCCTCTCTCTTGCTTCCTTTTCCAACATGTGACATCCCTGCCTTCCCTTCACCTTCCACCATGACTGGAAGCTTCCAGGAGCCTCTGCAGAAGCCAAGCAGTTGCTGGTGCTATGCTTATACAGCTTGCGGAACTGTGAGCCAAACAACCCTCTTTTCTTTTTCAATTGCCCAACCTCAGGTATTCCAGTATAATAAGGCACAACAGACTAATACGATAACTAAAACAGAACTAACGGAGCCCGGTCTAGTGGCATTACGGATATCATTGTACAACACACATGTAAACTACACACAAAGCCAGGAAAATCCTAGTGTCAATCATAGGAATTACCTTTATATTTCTCGATAGAAGTGTGTCATAATGTTGTAGCCGCGTAAAGCTAACTGGGAATTGAGTTTTTCTTCAATCCAAAGTCTGGGAAATTAAACTTGATCTTCAAAATGACAGTTAAGGGCATAAGAAGCTAACATGGCAACCACATCCTTGTCAAAAAAGTGCAGCCCTTTATATTGACCTAATCTGACAAATGTGAAGAATTACAGACAGAAAAGGTGGTACACCACTGGCTTAAACATAACAGCAAGGAGCCATCTATGCCTGTTATGTGTGTAACTTACTGTGATTACGTGATTCACTTTCCGGAATGAGGCACGCTTCGAAGTTGACTCATCGGCAAAATCAGGTGGGCTGGGTTCTAAGACAGTGCTTTCCTAGGAGACAAAAATTAACTTATCAAGTTCCTCTTATTTTATTATGTCTGGCCTTGAATTTTAAATAAATAGAAATGATCCACATGGTCTTCCATTCACCTCATTCTGACAGAATCCAACCTCCAAAGCTATGGAGATACTGACTTCCTCCTGATTCAATGAATAAAATTAGGATGACAGAATCCCCTGGGCATGATTTGCTCTGTAAAGTGCTGCTAAACAAGGCCGTAAATTCCACTCCTCAGCTACTGCCAAGGACCAAAGCGAACAGAAAACGCAATTCAGAGGTCAACTGCAAGAGGTTTTCAAAATTGTTCCTTTATTAATACACAACTGATTAATACAAGGACATGGACAATATCAACCTAATTGCCTAACACTCGTATTTACCCTGATTTGTGGTTGACAAAAAAGTAGATCCTTTATTGGTCTCAGTGAGTCCTCAGCTTGCTTTCTTCCCTACATTCTGCCCCTCACTTTGATAAACCATGTCTACTCATTACCTTGGTAATCATTATGATACTCATGTAACCAATTTTGTTTATCTGGCTTTCCTTAATGTTCATATTTTTATGGATGAATTGATTGATTTGTCGATTTTAATGGGGAGACTTAGTGTTATGCTTGTATCCAGATGAATTCAGACTGATGAGTAAAGTGGTCACGTGAGTATCATAATGATTACCAAGGTCAATAACTCCCAATCCAGCATCCTTATCGATACCACACTGTACATGTCTTACAAAAAAGATTTAAAATATCATGCAGGTGATATAATTGCCAGGAATTACTGTAGATCAGTGGTCCCCAACCTTTTTGCCACCAGGAACCAGTTTCGTGGAAGATCATTTTTCCATTGACCAGGGGTGGCAGTTGGGGGTTGGTTTCAGGAATAAACTGTTCCACCTCAGACCATCAGGCATTAGGACATTAGATTCTCATAAGGAGCAGGCAAACTAGATCCCTCGCATGCACAATTCACAATAGGGTTTGGGCTCCTGTGAGAATCTAATGCCGCAGCTGTGACAGAAGGCAGAGCACAGGTGGTAATGCTTAGTCTCCTGCCGCTCACCTCCTGATGCACAACCTGGTTCCTAACAGGCCACAGGCCAGTACCAGTCCGAGGCCCAGGGGCTGGGTACCCCTGCTCTAGATGATGCCTGCTGGAGTCTCTACCTAACCCATAATCCTTATTCTCTGAAATTTGGGTTTCATGTTTATACTCTGTCATCCAGACTCGGCCTCCACCACAGCTGACTGGACAAGCAGGGATCTCCTGATCATGAACTCACCTGACCATGGGATGGCCTGACCCGGGGGAATCATCTGGCCAGTGAAAATCACCAAAGTAACAAGGATCACCTGTTCTCTGAAATCCAAAAGTTAAAAGCATATGAAAAAATGCCTAACAACCCTAATCATCAGATAAATGCAAATTAAAACCACAATGACGTATTATCTTATACCAGTCAGAATAGCCATTATTAAAAAGTAAAAAATAATGGATGTTGGTGAAGATAGGGATAAAAAAGAATGTTTATACACTGTTGATGAGAATGTAAATTAGTATAACCTCTATGGAGAACAGTTTGGAGATTTCTCAAAGAGCTAAACATAGAACTACCACTCAACCCGGCAATCTGACTACTGGGATTTACTGGTATCTACCCAAAATAAAGAAATCAGTCAAAAAGACACCTGCACTCATAGTTTAATCACAGCACTATTCACAATAGCAAAGTTATGGAATCAACCTAAGTATCCATCAACAGATGAATGGATAAAGAAAACATGGTATATATACAGCATGGAAGACTAGGCAGCCATAAAAAAGAATGAAATCATGTCTTTTGCAACAACATGGAGAAACTGGAGGCCATTATCTAAAGTAAAACAACTCAGAAACAGAAAGTCAAATAGAGCATGTTCTCACTTATAAGTGGAAGCTAAATAATGTGTACACAGGAACATAGTGCAGAGTAATAGACATTAAAGACTCAAACAGTAGGATGGTGGGAGGGGGTACAGAATGAGAAATTACTTAATAGATACAATGCATGTTATTCAGGTGATATGCGTGCTAAAAGCCCAAATTTCACCACAATGCAATATATCCATGTAATAAAACTGCAATTGTACTTCTTAAAATTTATGCAAATAAAAAACCAAAAACAAAAGCAAACAAAAAAAACTTTATACAGAGATAGTTCTGTAAAATCAGGGAAAACTGCAATTGTATTCCTCTAATAAAGTCAGTCTAATAAAGTTTTCCTCTTTGTTTTGAGATTTTTAGGGTTTTAAAAAATTTAATTCCAAATAAATAAATAAATACATTAATAACACAAAAGGAAAATTAGCAGTCAAAAATTCAATTCTACATATTTATTTGATATGGGCACCATTGGCATTTATACCCATTCTTTTGCTTTGGTTGTTAATGCTCTTTAAAGTTAACATTTTTGATTTTTGAACAACAAAATTTATAACAGAAAAAAATTTAGACTTGGTCTGCTATTTTATTCCATTTATGATTCTGATACATTACACTAAATCTAGTTTAAAACTGAAAAATACAAAGATCCCCCAGGAAAAAGTCTTAACTTTTTCTAATTTCAGTGTTTGAAATGGTTTGACAGGTAACTGTGATCCATATTTTAATACCCATGCGTAGTAAAAAAAGGTTTTGTTTTATATTTTTTGTTGTTACTTTTATCTTTATAAAGATGAAAAATAAAATAAAATTATACAACAATTGTTAAATAAACCAGCGTTCTCAAAGGGCAGATGCACACACCTCAGGGATATGCAATCCCCAAAAGAGGTTCATTGTAGTGTAGGAAAGAAATATTAGAATTTCAGTCTATCATAGCCTTTTATATTTCAATTTTTCTATAGGTGTATCTTATAATTGCCACAATGTATTAGTGCAATATTAGGTATATAATTTATTTTTTTAAATAGACATACATATATTGGGTCTGCAAGCTCAAAAATGTTCCGAGTGCCCTTTTGAAAAGCTTAGGAACCACTGAAAGTCGAGTGCCACTTTTTCTTGCCAGCCTTTTTCAATCCTAGAACACAGCACCATCTGGTGGTACCCTGAGATAATGCATGCATGATGTTTGAGTCGTTTTTATAAGAAAAATACTGTTGTCATTCAGATAACAAGACAAATCAATAATAACCATTCTAAATTAGTAATACACCATTTTAACTAAATCAAGAGCAACTATGAAAATAGTATTTCTATTGTTTCCTACTACTGCTTCTAGGCTCTTCGGCCTTTTTTCCTGAGCACACCAGCTCATTAGCTGCACCCTTCTCCATACTTCATAGGTACCCCGCTTAAACCACTTGTCCCGCAGACTTACAGTGATGTGCTTACATGTCATTATCTTTCTATTAATTATAAAGAAACACTGTCTAGTAAAAAGATAATATGACCCACAAATGCAAGTCACACACATAACTTTCAATTTTCTAGTAGCCAGACTTTAAAAAATAATAAGAAATAGATAAGATGTATCTTAGTATATTGTATATAATCTTAATTGTATATTGTGTATTATCTTAATACATTATTATATATATATACATATATAAGACTTATCTTAATATATTGTATATAATCTAATGTATCTAAAACATCATTTTGATATATATGAAACATTAATAATGAAATAGTTACTTTTTTGTATGAGGTCTTCACAATTCAAAGTGAGTTTTATATCTATAGCATGTCTCAACTGGGACTTGCCACATTTCCAGTGCACAATGGCTATGTGTGTCTAGTGGTCGCTGAATTGGACAGTGCAGTTCTAAAGGCAAGGTCTAGTATCTTCTTGCACTTAGTGAATGTTCAGTAAATGGTGCCAAACTCCTGACCTCGTGATCCACCTGCCTCAGCCTCCCAAAGTGCTGGGATTACAGGTGTGAGCCACCATGTCTGGCATTTACTTTGTATCTTTTATGGTTAGTACATGGGGATAAAAGTAAGGCAATCCTCCTTTAGAACTCTGAGGATTAAATCTATGACATCAACACAGAATAGGTAAGATTGGCGATTGGCAGAAATAATCTAGACACAGTGGTCAGGGCCAACAGGTGTCGATGTGCAGGCTGGGTACTATGTAACCTTACACAGTCCCAGTCAGGTGCACAACCTACAGACCACAACTGGCAGCCTTGAGAGTGATTTTCTCTCAGGTCACGGAAGGAAGACAAACCCTGGAAATCAAATCTAGGCTCTACCGAGTATAAACAAAAGCTGAATATTATCAAGACTGCTGAGATGTCTGAAAGAAGAATGTGTGGCTGAAGGAGATGGGCCTCAAATCCAATCCTGCCTTCATGACTAGAAGGTAAATGCCATTTTTTACCAAGACCAGGCTCACATTCTTTTGATCCCCTGTATTTTGCCCAATAGGCTCTGCAGTTCATGACCTGCAATCAATGTTCAATGATTTATTTTCTCTACTGGTGCTTTGCAAGAGGCAAATTTTATTTGGGCAAACAATAATCACAAAATAAATACAAGGATCCCCTTTCACTTATAAAGTACTGGAAAAATATCAGAAAACTGCTATTAAAACATTCAGTTGGCATGGGGTTGGAGCTCCATGTCCACATTTTAAACGTGAATGGCTCTTAAGAAAGACAGTTTTACCCAGTTTGGCCTGATAAGTAATTTAAAGTAATCTGAAGTGCTTCTGAGGAAATTTCCTTCTAAAGAGAGAGAAAAAAAAAACAGAAGTTACAAGTTATGATACAGATTTAAGTAACCATGTAATACAATTCAGAGTGTTAAAAGGCATATCTTCTCTACCATACCTCTGGCTGTTTGCCTTTTCCTGGTATGGCAGGCGTTTTTGTTGCATTTTCCTTGAACTGCCTGTCAGTGAGAACCCCCTGAGAATATAGGAAAATCTTATCACACCTTTCCTCCAACTCATACTTGGCTTCAGAATGAAAAAAAAGAAAAAAGAAAAAAAAAACCACTGGGAAAGAGTAATTGCATTTTCAATCATGGTCATTCAGCTGCAACAGAGTCAAGGCTAGTTAATTCTTATTTGCTGACATACAGGTCTTAACCAAGTTTACATTTCACTCACTACAAAAAAAAAAAAAAAAAAAAAAAAAAAAGGCAAGAACTGTGTGGGCTCATTAAGCCCTCATTACTTTTCAGACGTGACACAGTGTAATTGTGAAATGATCTAACTTCACTGAACCCAAGAGGTGAGGCCAGGACATTGGCTCACCACTTGATTTTTACCTTTCTTTTCATCATAACTTAGTCAAATCTGATTTTGGGACTATCTTTTCAAATCATAAAAATTAACTATATTGGCCAGGCACAGTGGCTCATGCCTGTAATCCCAGCACTTTGGGAGGCCAAGGTGGGCGGATCACGAGGTCAGGATCGAGACCATCCTGGCTAACTCAGTGAAACCCCATCTCTACTAAAAATACAAAAAAATTAGCCGGGCGTGCTGGTGGGTGCCTGTAGTCCCAGCTACTCAGGAGGTTGAGGCAGGACAATGGTGTGAACCTGGGAGATGGAGCTTGTAGTGAGCTGAGTTCGCACCACTACACTCCAGTCTGGGTGACAGAGCGAGACTCCATCTCAGAAAAAAAAGTTACATTATCTCAGGAAGGAAAAAAAATGCTCCATAATCCATTCAAATCAAACACACATTCAGTGCTTATTTAAGCACATAGCTCTCTGCTCGGCCTTTCAGAGAATGCATATAAGATATAGTTCCTGCCTTCAAGGGGCATTCATTTTCTTTAGGAACGCAACACATATAAAAATGGGCATGCACAAACAGAAAGTGAAATAACAATCGAAGGCAGTGTAGACTGAGAGGCAGTATAGGTGGAAAAGAGGGCAGGTTCTGAACCAGATTGTTTTGATTCAAATCCTAGTTCTACCATCCTATGACCTTAAGTCAGTTACTTAACCTGTCCGTACCTCTGTTCCCACTGCAAAATGGATGTAATAATTATGCTTACTTCATCTGATTGACTAGGTTAAATGAACTAAGAGAGACTTAGAACAATGCCTGGCACATAGTAGTTACTCAGAGAGTAGTGTTATTATTCTATGATTAAGAGCCAATTCATGGAACAACGAGTGCTTTATAAGCTCAAATGAGAAACAAATAGCTGTGGGTTAGTTGATCAGAAAATGTTATTCAGAGGAAATACAATGTTAGCATCTAGAATAGGAATTGAAGAAGACAGCCTTATTCAATATAATCTCTCATGGAGAGAATAAGCCAGGAGAATTCAAAAACCAGAAGCAGGATATCCTAGTTACAGATATGTTTTTCATTAAAAAATAGAAGAAGATGAGGTTGAAGGATTGCAGAAGAGTTGGTCACCGGGACAAAGATTGTAGATTTTACCCTTTTGGCAACAGGAAGCCCCCAAGGGTTCCTGGACAGGTTAATTACAGAGTAAGAGTAGTATTTTTACAAGGTTAATTCTGCAGCACTTGGAAGTGAGGTGTGGAGGGGAAGAGAGACTCAAGGTAGGGAGGCCATTCATGAAACAATCACAATGATCCAGGTGTGAAGGGATCAATAAAAAACAGAAAAGAATCAGCACAGATGCTATTATGAAAGAATGATCAAGGGGCCTCAGTAGACCAGATCAGAGATGAGAGACAGAGTTGGAAGACCACAGGAGTGACGAGAAGAAATCTCATCAGAGATTTTGGTCTCTTTTCCTACCACAATGGTAGTGACACAAACACAAATAGTTAAGTCAGGAGACCCGAACTCTTTTGGAGCATGCTGGAGGAAACCAGAATTCCATTCTTGAAATAAAGACTTTGGGGAAACAGAAAAGCATCCAAAAAGAAATCTCAAAAGGACAGATAGAAATAAATTATTGCAGAAGAGAAATTTGGGCTTCAAAAATATGCTGAGGATCCTCAGCTCATGGAAGCCAGAAGAGTGGATGAATTCACAGAGTGGGATCCATAGATACAGATGCTTATCACCTTACAGTGCGGTTATGTCCTGATAAGTCTGTCCTAAGTGGAAAATATCGTTAAGTCAAAAATGCATTGAATGCACCTCACCTACCGAACATCACAGCTTAACCTGACCTACCTTAAACATGCTCAGAGCACTTACATTAGCCTACAGTTGGGCAAAGTCATCTAACAGCAAGCGTATTTTATAATAAAGTGTTAAATATCTCATGTAATTTTTTTTAATACTTTACTGAAAGTGAAAAATGGAATTACTGTTTACCCTCATCATCAGCTGGTTGACTGGGAATGGCACCTCCCTTACGCTGCCCAGCATTATGTGAAAGTATCCTTCCACCTATCACAAGCCCAGGAAAAAATCAAACTTCAAAATTTTAAGTGTCATTTCTACTGAATGTATATCACTTTCATACCATCATGAAGTTGAAAAATCATGAGTCAAACCACCAAATGTTGGGGACTATCTGTACCAAGAAAGACATAGTAAAAACAAAAAAAAGTCACACGTGCAAGAGCATAGCTTCTTCAAGGAAGGGGTTTGGGCCTTTTTTCCTACCACAATGGTAATGATGAAGAACTATGCAGAGTGATTTATATGCAACCCCCACCTCCTGGATATGGTTAGGTTCTGTCTCCCCACCCAAATCTCATCTTGAATTGTAATCTCCATAATTCCCACATGTCGAGGGCAGGATCTGGTGGGAGGTGATTGGATCATGGGGGGCAGTTTCCCCCATACTGTTCTTGTGATAGTGAGCTCTCACGAGATCTGATGGTTTCATAAGTGTTTCACAGTTTCTCCTACGTGCGCATTCTCTCTCACCAGTCGTCATGTAAGACGTGCCTCTTCCCCTTCCGCCATGATTGTAAGTTTCCTGAGGCCTTCCCAGCCGTGCAGAACTGTGAGTCAATTAAACCTTTTCCCTTTATTAATTACCCAGTCTCGAGTATTTCCTTATAGCAATGTGGGAATAGACTAATACAGTGAGGAGGGATAACAATTAATGCTGATGTTTTGGTCTAAATCAATAAACGTGTGGAAGGGAAGACTCTGAAGAAGTTAGGAGGGCAAGGAGTTCTGTAAAATAACAGGTATGCAATTAACACAGAGGGGCCCTTCCAACTATAAAATTCTACATGATTCCTGTCATTTCTAGGTGTATTATTATGAATAACTTTAATTATTCTTTTTGGATTATTTTTCCTTTCCAATAATCCCTAGTAAAAATGTTTAACTTTTTTAAAAAATAAGAAAAAGTATTCTAAAAGCTTATAAGACGTCTGTTTATAGGAATAAGAGTTTAACAACTTTCAAAGAAAATGTAGACACTATAATTTATATAAATATTTATAAAAATAGGTACACTCTATAAGGAATTTGCGTACATAATTTATATAGCTAGTCTGTATAAAGGGATTCACATATTTTGCTATCTGCATTTTAAAAAATAAAATACATAATCTTTTTTTATTTCTATTTTTAATATATGATATGCTTAAGGCAACAAATTACTTCTTTAAAAAAATAGGCCTAAGTTCTTTCCATCTAAAAGTACTCAGACATTTCATTTATTTAGTCAGTCAGTCAGTGAATACTGAATGCATTGATAAGAAAAAATTAAAAAGACATCCTCTCTCTGCACAGAGTAATGGTATTTTTTTTTTTCCTCCTTGACCTCTTCTCCTTCATTCCCCACTGTCTAATACAACTTGGTTGTGTGTAGGTGTAGTTGACTTCTTTTTTTTTTTTTTTTTTTTTTTGAAAGAGAGTCAAGAGAGTCTCACTCTGTTGCCTAGGTTGGAGTGCAGTGGCACGATCTCAGCTCTCTGCAACCCCCACCTCCTGGGTACAAGCAATTCTCATACCTCAGCCCCCCGAGTAGCTGGGACTACAGACATGTGCCACCATGCCTGGCTAGTTTTTGTATTTTTAGTAGAGATGGGCTTTTGCCATGTTGGCCAAACTGGTCTTGAACTCCTGACCTCAAGTGACCTGCCCATCTCAGCCTCCCAAAGTGCTGAGATTACAGGCGTGAGCCACCACATCTCACCAGTATAATTGACTTCTACTGATCACACATGACTGAGGGAGAAATATTACAACATAGAAAGCATAAAGCAGAGTGTCACATATCACCATCTTAAGACGTCTTTAACCATCCCTACCTCTTGGAAATTCTCACCAGCTCTCTTCCTCCTCAGACCCTAGCCTCCTGCCATGTTGCAGGGCTCCTCTCCTCTTTCCAGGAATCTTCCCCTGTACCTGTTCTTCCCAGGGACATGACCTGTCTTTCTATCTCTTCCACTTGCCAATAAAAAATTCAAAAGTCCTTTTCTTTCTTTATGCCCATTTAGTTCTCCAGCTCCTTCCTAGACATGGATTAGTTTGCATACTCTACATCTAAAGTCCTCAAATTTGAGCACATATTAGCATCACAGGCAGGGTTGTTAAAACCAATATTGTAAGGCCTCATCCCCAGAGAATTTGCATTTGTAATGAATTCTCTGGAACTGCTGATGCTGCTGGTGATCTCTCATACTCTGAGAGCCATTGCATATGAAAGATCATTTAACAAGTTTTCCTAGCAGTAGAATCACATACATACTCCTGGCCTCATCATTAGCCGTACAAAGGGAAAATTGGAGCTTTCAAATTTAAGTCTTTCTCTATCTCAGACCTGGGTAAGATAATCCCCTCTTGTAATATTTTCTGAAAGTGGAAGCCATTCTTAAATGTTCTGACCTCTGTCCAGAGCATTCCTATAATGAGGATTCATTTCATTAACCTTCACCTTCCTTCTTCCTCTTGTGTCCCACATCTAGGCAAGCTGATAAGAAAGCTTGGGGGCTCCCTGCTTTGGCACTGATGGGAGATTCAAGCCATGCAATCCTCTTTGCGAGTGAACCCTCACCTGGGCTAGCATCAACAGCAATAAACACCCATTCCAGTCTCCTTTCCTAGCTCTCTCAAGCCATTTAGGATCTGCTTAAGAGGCCTGCCCTGCTCTTCCTAGAGACCTCAATTCTGTAAGTAATAAACCTCACAATAGCTTTTTCATGTGTGTGTGGCATCATCAGTCCCAACATCTGAACCAAACTTTAGATCGGAATCCCTCCTGCTTTTATGGGATGATTCTTTACATTGAAAGAGCCTAAGAAAAATCATTCTATGTAATTACATGGGTAGAATTAAGTAAAAGTTTACATATCAAATCTGAGGACCCTTCCCCTCCCTGTTATTGAAAATTGGGTACAAACATACCAGGAAGATTAGAGAATCTAGAATTCTATACCTACACTACTGAATAAATGTCAGAGTAAAAGTATTTTCTAATAATGTAAGGTAATCTGAATCTGGAAATTTATACTAGCTCAAGAAGAAAGTCCTAAGGATACTGATACAAAAAGATGGCCTTATACTGATATCAGAAGATGGCCATGATAGTCAGTTCCATTCACAGGCATGAATCTTCCTATCAGCTTTTTAATGTCCCATTTAAAAATGAGTAGATAGGTAATGATCACCAGGCATATAAGGAAAGTAAGGAAAGTATCTCATATGAAATACAGAAATCAAAGCAACTAACAGAAAAGAAAGCAACTTACAGGAGATAGATGCAATCCAGAAAGAAAAAAATCTTCAAAAAATATCCCTAATATTCTGAAAGGAATAAGAGAATGTATTACATCCATGAAGTAAGAATAAGACACAAATAAAAATATAGGCAGAGGATAAAAAAGAGTTCTGAGAAATCAAAAATATGAAAGCACAAATGTAAAACTCAGTAGAAGGAATAAATCTTCCAGAAAGTAATATCTTCCAGAAAATAAAAGACAAAAGGATAGAAAATGGAAATTTATTTAATAAAAAACAGAAAAATTAGGAAAGTCCAGTAGAACAAAGATCCAAATAACAGAAAATCCAGAAACAGAGAACAGAGAAAAAAAAAGAGTAAATAGTTAAGAAAGTAATTCAAAATAATTTTCCCATAATTGAAGGAAATTAGTTTTAACATTGAAAGGGACACAAAGTTCCAATATAATGAATGAATATAGACATCAATGAAGGCATACCATTGTGAAATTTCAGAACAACAATAAAGCAGAGAAGAGTCTAAAAACACTAATGTTTTGTTCTTTTTGATTAAGAGAACAGTATTGCATCATTCAACAATACTAGTAGATAGAACCCAAAATTTTAAGGGGAAACGATTTCCAACCTAGAATTCTATATCTAAACTATTGAAAAAATGTCCAAATAAAATAAAAATATTTTCTTTTTTCTTTTTTCTTTTTTTTTTTCTGAGGTGGAGTCTCACTCTGTCACCCATGCTGGAGTGCATTGGCGCGATCTCGGCTCACTGCAAGCTCTGCCTCCTGGGTTCACGCCATTCTCCTGCCTCAGCCTCCCGAGTAGCTGGGACTGCAGGTGCCCACCACCATGCCCGGCTAATTTTTTGTGTATTTAGTAGAGATGGGGTTTCACCCGTCACCACGCCCGGCTAATTCTTTTGTATTTTTTTAGTAGAGACGGGGTTTCACCGTGTTAGCCAGGATGGTCTCGATCTCGTGACCTCATGATCCACCCGCCTCAGCCTCCCAAAGTGTTGGCATTACAGGCGTGAGCCACCGCGCCTGGCCAAAAATATTTTCTGATGTGAGAGATGAAAAAAAAACTTTTTTTGAATACGTCTTTCTCAGAAGACTACCAAAGAACATGTTCAATCAAAACAAAGGAGTAAACTAAGAAACAGGAAAACAAGGGAACCAAAAACAGGCAATCCAACATAATAGAGAAGTTAAAAAAATCTGTAGGGAGATGGGGGGATTCCCAAGAACATAACTCTGGACCAAGTCTTGAGAGTAACCAGGAGGGTTTAGGATAAGTTGGAAGGCTCCAAGAGGAATTTTTTCGAAAAGATGACTAGACAAAATTTAATGTGGCTGACTAAATTTGGACAACTGACAGAATTTGGGATTGAATTAGGGATAAGCATAGAAAACAACTAAGTAAACAATGAGTATTAACTCCAAGGAAAATAAAGTATTTTACAAGAAAGAAAAAGTAATCATAGTATACCGGTTGGTTTATCTGTAAATAGCACTTTTATAGTCAAAATAACATTAAATATTGATCTAACCAAATTTGTGCTCTGCTTCACTGGGAGAGCAGGAGAAGAATGGAAGTAAACATGTATGGTAGGTCAAAAGAGAAGCTATGAAGCAAAGGATATCAAGTAATGCATTATGACTAAAACTACAAAAGTTCAGTAACAAAGTTGTAGCAAAAGAAGTAACAATATAAATCTGCTATATAGAGATATGGAGAAAAGGTATTTTTAAGAACAGCTCTATTAGTTGAAAATGCTGCAGAGGAGTAGAAATTTGGGAGAATGGATAGGGATACCAGCGAGTGGCTGTTTTTTATTAATATCCCTGTAGAGGGATTTCTGATTTCTTAACCTATGTGCATATGTAGTTTCAAATAGTTTAAATATAAAGCACTTATTCTCTTTAAAAATAATTTATCCAATAAAAAGATTACTAAATTACTTTTCTTCTTACTCTTACCACAAATAATTTAAAGTGACATATCAAAAATACAGTATATTAACAAAAAAGTAAACACAAACATAGAAGGAAATCAAGAGAAAAGAGAAAGAATACAAGTTTCTTAAAGAATTACCAAATTAATAGTAACACTTTTTTCTCTTTATCTCCTCAACTGAAAGAAATGAACACATCAAAGCTACTGTGATTTTGTGTGAGGTGTTTGTTTAGTGTTGCTTTGTTTTTATGGGAAGGAGATCTCTAATTTTTTTTAATGTTAAAAAGCTGTTCTCATATTTCCAAAGGCTGAGAACCACTGAGCTAGAAAATTGTTTATGACTCACAATTTTGAGCTGATCTACTTTTCAAAAGTAAATGCATCTTGTTAATGTTCACATATCAACTCTACTTCTCCCAAAGGACAACCACACAAAACAGAGGCAGTTATTTTTCCTGTATGCCTCAGGGTGTTTTTAAAACATATATACATAAGTGGAATGTCTGCACTAATGTTACTAATCCCGGGTGCATTTCTGCAAATGGGGATTTCTGTGAATCTATTCCTCTGAGAAATAAGCATATTTACCTCTGCTATGTGTTCTGTTTGTCTAAATTATAGATGTAAAAGCCTAGGGAACTGGTAAGGATTTGTATTGTGGTTTTTTAAAAAATAATGTTCAAATTACATTAGGTACACTATGAGCTCCTAATAGTATTCCATGTTTTGTATTTTCTAACATTTGCATTTATTAAACCAGAAGCTTAAACTGCAAACACCCAAGTCATGAATTTGGATAAGAAAGTTCTCAAGTTTTTTGGTTCTAAGTTGGTTCATTCTATTTTCTAATATTTGTATTTCTCTTCACAAATAGCTATGATTTGCCCAATAGGAAATTCACCAAAATATTAAGGGACATTCTTAATTTCTTTATGTGGAATCTGCATTTTTTAAAAGAAGAGCAGACCCGGAGGGAATGGCAGGAGCCAGCGATGACAGTGGAGGGCCAAGTGGCTCTGACAAATAGGTATTTGGATGTTGGAGTCTGAGACGTGGTGAAAGGGCTGGGCTGAAGAGATACATTTGGGACATCTGCATTATAGAGGTTGCATGTAAAGCCAAGGGGATTCCTATGGTCACTGAAAGCAAAAGAACACAGTGAAGAAAGAAGAGCTCAAAGACTGAGGTCTAAAGAAGTGGAAAACTTAAAGGACAGGTAAAAGATAAGGGAGACTCCAGAAATGCAGGAAGGAAACAAGGAAACCATGATGCTACAGAAACCAAAGGAAGGTTTCAGGGTGTTTCATGAAAAAGAGAGTGTTGGTGCTTAGATTCACTAAGAGAAGGAGTAGAAATTGTCACTGAATTTGGCATATATATCAAGCACATAAATAGTGGTTGAGGTTGATAATCATGAATTGATAGTTCTATTATTCCACTGGACTGTGGTTCTCTCCGCCAAGGTTAGGAACTGACAGAGAGTAAAGAGTTGGGCTTATTCAGTGTTAGGGTTAGCCAGGCGAGTGACACAAAAGAAAGGTAGACAGAGGAATGAATGTATTTACAAGAGAATAATTATAATAATAGATTATGGAATCTGGCCTGGAAAGGAACAAAGTAAAAACATATTTTTACTTTGGACAGATTGATATTAAAAATAGCCTAGCAAGAAACATCTTTTGTTTATTATTTTTTCTTCATTTTTTATATTTTTTCCCTTAGGATAGATTTCTAAAAGTAGAATTATTAGATCAAATGGTATAATTTTTTAAAATTATTAATGCATGTTGCCAAATTGCTTTCAAAAAAGTTCATGGCATCTTAAACTGATCAGCAAAGTATAACATTTCTTGTCTCCGAAAACTAGTCAACTTCAAGAAAGTTAAATATACATAATATAAGAAGAATCATATACAAGGTTTGATTGACATTAAAATTTTATCATCTCTAAAACCAAGCAAATTAGCTCCTACATTTTCTTTACTCTCCTGCTACCCATGCATCCCTCTTTCTTCATCTTTTTTAGTTTCCATTATAAATTAACCTTTTCCACATTGAGTAATTCTGCTTCAACTCAAAATCCTTAAAGTAGCTATAAGTATTTTATTCAAGAGAAAAGTTGAGCAAAATGTTTTTAAAAATTATTATATGAACAAAACAACTGGTTTTATTGCAGCAGCAAATATTCTCCCTCTTCTCCCCCACTCCCTTTTCTCTCTCTCTCTCTCTCTCTCTCTGTCTCTCTCACCTCCCCATCTCTCTCATATTTTTGGTCACTAAGAATTTAAGAAACAAACAACTACAAGTGACTCTCACTCTTCTCTCCCTTGTAGCTGATTTGAGTCAGCATTTTCTTAACAGACCTAAAAGCATTTACAGAGATCCTTATGTCGAGAGCTTATTCCTAAGTGAAAGGAGAAAACAATCAGGATAGAGGCAAGGCAAACATGTCAGTCAGCCCATGCATAGGTTGCTGAAGAGTTTTTATAAAACTCAATACAATGATGTCTTCTATATTCATATGTTTTTCCAATAAATGATTACCATTTCTAGGGCTTTGTGTAACTTAAGAGAAAGATCCTTATTCCCTGGAGACTCTATCATGACCTATGGAACCTAAGGATGATAAGAGGAATAAGATATCATATGGCTCTAAATCTCTTTTTTTTTTTGTGGCAGGGGGAACAAAGTCTCACTCTGTCACCCAGGCTGGAGTGCAGTGGCATGATCTCGGCTCACCGCAACCTCTGCCTCCCATGTTCAAGCGATTCTCCTGCCTCAGCCTCCTGAGTAGCTGGGGTTACAGGCCCTCATCACTGCACCCGGCTTATTTTTGTATTTTTAGTAGAGACAAGGTTCACCATGTTGGCCAGGTTGGTCTTGAACTCCTGACCTCAGGTAATCCGCCTGCCTTGGCCTCCCAAAGTGCTGGGATTACAGGAGTGAGCCACGGCGCCTGGCCTCTAAATCTCTTAAAGAAATAGAAATTAAAATCCAGAGCAGTAAACTGCCTGGTTCAGGAAACACAGCCAATCAGTAACTAATTTCAGACAAAGCCTGAGTCACTGTCTCCTGAGACAGTTCTGCTCTTGCCGTCCTCATAGTAGGCAGATATATGCAAATTGGTAGACAATGAAGATGTTTCTAAGTATAAGTGGTGAAAACATCAATAACCTTGCATCAGATGTTACGGTACAAGATAAATTATACTATCATACTAAGAAAATTTCATTTTTGAACACTGAAAATAACTAGTTGTATTAGTCTGTTCTCATGTTGCTAATAAAGACATACTTGAGACTGGGTAGCTTATAAAGGAAAGAGGTTTAATTGACTCACAGTTCCACATGGCTGGGAAGGCCTCACAATCATGGCAGAAGGTGAATGAAGAGCAAAGTCATGTCTTACATGGTGGCAGGCAAGAGAGCTTATGCAGGGAAACTCCCATTTATAAAATTATCAGAGCTCATGAGACTTATTCATTACCATAAGGACAGTATAGGGGAAACACCCCCATGCTTCAGTTACCTCTGCCTGGCCCTGCTCTTGACACGTGGGGATTTTTGCAATTCAAGGTGAGATCTGGGTGAAGACACAACCAAACCATATCACTAGTAGTTTCTAAATATGTGGTTCCAGAGAAAACAACTGTAATATTAATTAAATTGTATGTTTTGTTTGTTTGTTTGTTTTTGAGATGGAGTCTCACTCTGTCACCCAGGCTGGAGTGCAGTGGCACGATCTTGGCTCATTGCAACCTACACCTCCCAGATTCAAGCGATTCTTCTGCCTAAGCCTCCTGAGTAGCTGGGACTACAGATGTGCACCACCATGCCTGGCTAATTTTTGTATTTTTAGTAGAGACAGTTTCACCATGTTGGTCAGGCTGATCTCAAACTCTTGACCTCATGATCCGCCCTGCTTCACCTCCCAAAGTGCTGGGATTACAGGCATGAGCCACCATGCCCGTCCAAATTGAGTGTTTAAATTCTGAGTTTAAACACACAATTAATACTTAATACCCATTAGTAAATTTAGGGTACTTAATACCCATTAGTAAATACCCTAATGCTTATGGGTATTAAGTATATGTGCATGTATGTGTGTTTACACACACACATCATAACACACATACTTAATACCCATATACATACACGAACGAGGCCACTTGCCATCTACATGAATGCTTCTCAGTGACAAGACGGCCACAAATTTCTGAATGAATTGCTTTCCTTTTTTTTTTTTTTTTTTTTTTTTTTTTTTTTTTTTGTTGAGACGGAGTCTCGCTCTGTCGCCCAGGCTGGAGTGCAGTGGCCGGATCTCAGCTCACTGCAAGCTCCGCCTCCCGGGCTTACACCATTCTCCTGCCTCAGCCTCCCAAGTAGCTGGGACTACAGGCGCCCGCCACCACGCCCGGCTAGTTTTTTGTATTTTTAGTAGAGGCGGGGTGTCACTGTGTTAGCCAGGATGGTCTCGATCTCCTGACCTCGCAATCCGCCCGTCTCGGCCTCCCAAAGTGCTAGGATTACAGGCTTGAGCCACCGCACCCGGCCGAACTGCTTTACCTTTAAGGATGGCTACATTTGTTCTGTCACTTGTGGGATCCAAGTAACCTTAAGTGTCTCCAGAGATGTTGCTAGACGCTAATGGAATGTTGATAGAAGCAGAAACCAGAGAAACTGTCCTTTTCTTGTTGGTCACAGACAAAATATTTTCTTCAGATGTAGCTTCTTGGATTTCCCATGAAAACCTTTCCAGAGATTTGTTTGGTCGCTGGTGTTGATTCCAACTGCCAGGTACTGGCTCCTGCTTTGGATTTTCAGAGGAAAGGTAAGTGACATACCGCTTCTAAAACTATGCAGAGTGATGACATTCATTGAACAATATTTTCCCACCATATTGGTAAACACTATTCTAAGGCATAGAGGGCATCTTTAATCTGATATTTTCACTCTCTGCCATATTTCATTCCTCCCCTTCAAGCATTCTGAAGTTGCCAGCACTCTGCGCCTCATCAATGGTCCTCCTTTCCACAGCTTCATCCTGTCTGGAAGAGAGACGCTTAGGTGCAGCTATTTTGTTTATTTATTTTTTTGATACATTCAAGTTTAAAGTTTGTACTGAGTATTTGAAAAATTTAGAATACAGGGTCCCAAAAAGAAGAGTACTGCTTAGAAATAGAATTAATTATTCCATTAAACTATTCGAAGAGGTAATTATTTGGGGGAATTTTGCTGCCTTTATCTGTAGAATTTTTAAATCTAGAGTTACCAAAATGGCATGCAATCTATTATAATAATCAGTAAACAGTTTTAAAAGCTGGGCAATGCTAAGAATAATGAATAATGATAACAATAAACTTCTTTGGGATACACAGAAAACTACTGTAAAGAAAGCACCTTTCTTTCCGAAAGGGCTTACTTCATCTTAAAAGTGATGTCCTGTAAAAACAATACTACACCAACTGACTATATGCAATCTAAGAATAAGATAAATGTCTAAGTCCTCTAAGATAAACTTCAGTATTAGATCAGGTGTTGGAAAGTTCAAACCACACTTAAAATATAAATTTAAAATGTTTTAGAAGCCCAACGGTGAGTACAGTGTGCATGAATAGTGTTTTATCAGGGGATTATTTTTAATTCCTCTGCATACAAATAGCCAATATTTTCACCATTACTTCACTGACATTCATGAGTATCATTACATGAATTAGTTAAATTATATTCTTCCCCCTCTCCACTCCCTTGCTGATACAAAGCCTATTTACAGGCCCATCTGCAGGAAAGCAGGTCTTGATGATACCATGGCAACATGCTGTCAAACCCAAAGGGGACCAGTCCTGAGAGAATGGAGAGAATCAATGCAACCCACCACTAACTAGAGGAAAAAGACTCAAAATGCTAGCTAGGCAATACTACCATCTCCACACCATAATTTTTTAGACAAGAACTAGAAGTACATTTCCTTCATTATTATTTAATTGTATAGTTGCAAAGAGAAAGGTCTAGAACATATTTTTAAACCTAGTATATTCTGTGTTAAAGGAAATATTCTCTTCTGTTCTCATGTGGGTGCTCTCTCTCCTCCGCTACTTCCTCTTGACTGACTCTTCCATTTTTCATTAGCTGATCTGTTTTTGCCTAAAAAAAAAAAGCATCATGAAAGTTTTTCTTTCCCTGTAATGACTTCCAGCAGGAACCTTGCAAGTTAGCTCTAAGAAGATTTCAGAAGCCTCTTAGGCACATCTGAGAGGACAGATAGGACCAGGTGATTGGCCGCCTCACTAATATCCTACACGGAGTGCTACTGACACCAGACCCAGCTGAGGCTGAGGCTGAGCAGAGTTTTAGAACACTTACAGAGAAGTGCCTATTAAAATAGAAGTGCAAATGTTCAGTTCCCTTACTCAGAGAAGGGGAAAAAAAGAAAAGAATTCATTGATTTTAAAAAGTTCATCTTGTCGTTTTTCCTTCAATGACATTAAATCATTGGATCATATTTATAAAATACCTGAAACTATATTGTGCCTCAGAGGCACTGAAAACATCTCTCTGGACCTTAGAAGAGTGAATGGCATTTCTCCACTCAACATGGACTCCTTGAACACTAAGTGTGTGCAGATCTCCACCAGGTATTGGTGACCCAGCAGTGGCAAGGAAGCCAGGATATTTGTATGGGCCAGTATCTTCCAACAATCCCACATTGGGTACTCTTATCAGTAGATACTCCTCTTTTTACATGAAACACGTAAGTTGGGACTCAAATAGTAAAAGTTCAGGCTGAGTCCCACCTACAGATTTATTAAAGTAATATAGATTAAACCTGGCCTTCAGTAGCAACACTGGCGATCTGTGACAACACAATAAGCACAATCCCAAACAGAGCTAGGGTCATAATTACTGTAACAGATTGTGGATGGCACTCAAAGCACTGAGTCTTTCTTTTTTTTTTTTTTTTAATTTATTTATTATTATTATACTTTAAGTTGTAGGGTACATGTGCATAACGTGCAGGTTTGTTACATATGTATACTTGTGCCGTGTTGCTGTGCTGCACCCATCACCTCGTCATTTACATCAGGTATAAATCCCAATGCAATCCCTCCCCCCTCCCCCCTCCCCATGATAGGCCCCGGTGTGTGATGTTCCCCTTCCTGAGTCCAAGTGATCTCATTGTTCAGTTCCCACCTATAAGTGAGAACATGCGGTGTTTGGTTTTCTGTTCTTGTGATAGTTTGCTAAGAATGATGGTTTCCAGCTGCATCCATGTCCCTACAAAGGACACAAACTCATCCTTTTTTATGGCTGCATAGTATTCCATGGTGTATATGTGCCACATTTTCTTACTCCAATCTGTCACTGATGGACATTTGGGTTGATTCCAAGTCTTTGCTATTGTGAATAGTGCTGCAATAAACATACGTGTGCATGTGTCTTTATAGCAGCATGATTTATAATCCTTTGGGTATATACCCAGTAATGGGATGGCTGGGTCATATGGTACATCTAGTTCTAGATCCTTGAGGAATCGCCATACTGTTTTCCATAATGGTTGAACTAGTTTACAATCCCACCAACAGTGTAAAAGTGTTCCTGTTTCTCCACATCCTCTCCAGCACCTGTTGTTTCCTGACTTTTTAATGATTGCCATTCTAACTGGTGTGAGATGGTATCTCATTGTGGTTTTGATTTGCATTTCTCTGATGGCCAGTGATGATGAGCATTTTTTCATGTGTCTATTGGCTGTATGAATGTCTTCTTTTGAGAAATGTCTGTTCATATCCTTTGCCCACTTTTTGATGGGGTTGTTTGTTTTTTTCTTGTAAACAAAGTTATTTATAGATTCAATGCCATCCCCATCAAGCTACCAATTACTTTCTTCACAGAATTGGAAAAAACTGCTTTAAAGTTCATATGGAACCAAAAAAGAGCCCGCATCTCCAAGACAATCCTAAGTCAAAAGAACAAAGCTGGAGGCATCACGCTACCTGACTTCAAACTATACTACAAGGCTACAGTAACCAAAACAGCATGGTACTGGTACCAAAACAGAGATATAGACCAATGGAACAGAACAGAGTCCTCAGAAATAATACCACACATCTACAGCCATCTGATCTTTGACAAACCTGATAGAAACAAGAAATGAGGAAAGGATTCCCTATTTAATAAATGGTGCTGGGAAAATTGGCTAGCCATAAGTAGAAAGATGAAACTGGATCCTTTCCTTACTCCTTATACGAAAATTAATTCAAGATGGATTAGAGACTTAAATGTTAGACCTAATACCATAAAAATCCTAGAGGAAAATCTAGGTAGTACCATTCAGGACACAGGCATGGGCAAAGACTTCATGTCTAAAACACCAAAAGCAACAGCAGCAAAAGCCAAAATTGACAAATGGGATCTAATTAAACTAAAGAGCTTCTGCACAGCAAAAGAAACTACCATCAGAGTGAACAGGCAACCTACAGAATGGGAGAAAATTTTTGCAATCTACTCATCTGACAAAGGGCTAATATCCAGAACCTACAAAGAGCACTGAGTCTTTCATGTTTGAGAATTCCACAGCCAAGCCCTGCAGTGGCACCTGCTGTACTCATCCACATTCCTTTCAGTATCAGATTAAATTCCAATCTCTAATACATTCCTCCAGCCCGCTGGTTTTTCAGCTAAAGACCATAGATTCCTATGAAGATATCTTTGAGAAAACAGAACTTTTAAAAAATTTTAAGGTTGTGCTTTCATCTCAAAGATTGCCATGCTGAAATGGCTTAAATTTGCTTAAATTCCAAAGAATCTGCATAACAATCTCCTAGCAAAATGTCCCAGGCTGTCCCCCTCTTTACTTTTATGTTTATGACCACATTGCCCAGGGAAGGCAAACACCATCACAAATGGAGGTTTTCCTTCCAGTTAAATGAGGGGAAAAAATGATAAGAAAATGGAGCAACAAGTTATTTTAAGCCTCATCAAAAGAACCCACAGCATTTGGCCTGCAATGTATAAATGTATTCCTCTAATCACATCTTTTTCATACCAATTTATTTTGTTTTATTTTACAGAATAAAAATGTGTTTTGTAGTGCACTGCTAAATTGGCTCATTCAAATAACAGATGTGTGATTAAAACATTCATTGTGAAAAAGAGAAAATAATGACAGGAGTCATAGTAATGACTCGGATGATGGGCCATCATTTTCTAAATCAAAAGATTCAGGTTGATACACAAATATATTTCAACCCAGTTAAACGAGCTACCTGCAAATAAACATTAACTGAATCACACTATCTATCACTTTAATGCAATTCACTAGCTTTTAGAGAGGCAGCTTCACATAATTATTAAATGCACACTCTCTGAAGCCACATTTCCTGGGTTCAAAGACAAGCTCTAATACTTAACAGTTGTGTAGACTGTATGCCTCAGTTTCTCAACTATAAATCAGATGACCTCTCTCTGTGATAATTAAATTAGCAAAATATATGTAAAGCACTTAGACTACACTGTGAACACAGGAAAAACTTTACAAGTATGGCTATTATCCATTTCGCACAGTATTGTCTGTCTAGTTTGTACATCTGGTTTAGTTTTATAGTCATATAACACTTGTGAGTATGTAACTCATACAAGGAGTATATAATGAGTTTTATGTTTTTATATATTAATTATATTTAAATAAAAACATTGTCTAGTCAACACAGGTGAATAAGAATTGTTTTTTTGTTTGTTTGTGTTTTGAGACGGAGTCTTGCTCTGTTGCCCAGGCTGGAGTACAGTGGCACAATCTCAGCTCACTGCAAGCTCCACCTCCTGGGTTCACGCCATTCTCCTGCCTCAGCCTTCTGAGTAGCTGGGACTACAGGTGCCAGCCACCACGCCTGGCTAATTTTTTGTGTTTTTAGTAGAGACAGGGTTTCACCGTGTTAGCCAGAATGGTCTCGATCTCCTGACCTCATGATCCACCCGCCTCAGCCTCCCAAAGTGCTGAAATTACAGGCTTAAGCCACCGTACCCGGCCAAGAATTGTTTTAAATAATTGCATACACTACTCATGTTTAAAAAAATCTTTTCCTAGCTATTGCTTATCCCAGAAGCCTCACATGTTGCAATGAGGATAGTATATTCTAGTTTCTGGGAGGAAGTGTGATTTTCCTATCAAAGACAACCTTGATAGATGATAACCAGGGATTCATCACGCAGTTGCATTTCCCCAGATACCTCCCAAAGTAAACCAATTATGGGCAACCTATCATCCTACTGTGATTTTGAAATATGTTTCACTGAAGGGATCCACATAAGCTTCTAACAGAAAAGTTTCTAGTGGAGATGGAAACTCCATCCCAGCCATCTGGGAGGAAAGCAGCTATGACCAACACCCTGAATTGATGTCTCGGTCATTTGAAAAAACAGGTCAACTGATCCCCGTATCTTTTGATTCCACCTCCAAAAGGCCCAGCTTCATTTCAACTAGGAGCCTGGAACTATGTAGGAATGTGACTCCTCTGCTGGATTAAGAGGTGGGAGGCAGTTCCAAGGTGGGAGGCAGTTCCAAGGAAAAGAGAGGGATGAGGAGAAGGCAGACCCCTTACATTGGACCTCATATATCCCAAAATCACATTTAGTAAGCAATATTAATCAATATTGTAACAGCATGCTGATAAAATAGAAATACTAAACATTAATAAGAAAAGCAAATTGCCCAAAGTAAATGTTTTTAAGAATATGGCTAACAGCTTGATGCAGCAGCAAAACTAGATATAAGACAGAGAAGGAAATCAAAGAGGACCTTCTCTCTCTCTACAAACTGTGTTATGGAAAGATTTGCTTCTTCTCCTGGAAAATAACCAGACAGTTGAGGTTTTGCAAAAGGAATTTTAGTAAGTGACTAAGGTAAACATGACAAGGCAATAAAAGTACTAGTTACTAAAAGAATTGAATACACACAAGGTAACCAGTATTTCAAGCAAAGATGGGTTTTAATGAGAATGGAATGCCGAATTTATCTAGATAGTGATAAAAGAGAGTTTAGCTTGCAGTGAAATTAGGTGGATATCACCTGCAGGTATGGGCAAGCTTCAGTCTCTTATAAAGCTACTTTTTCTGGCCGGGCGTGGTGGATTACGCCTGTTATCCCAGCCTTTGGGAGGCCGAGGTGGGCGGATCACGAAGTCAGGAGATGGAGACCATCCTGGCTAACGTGGTGAAACCCTGTCTCTACTAAAAATACAAAAGAATTAGCCAGGCGTGGTGGTGGGCGCCTGTAGTCCCAGCTGCTTGGGAAGCTGAGGCAGGAGAATGGTGTGAACCCCGGAGGCGGAGCTTGCAGTGAGCCAAGATTGCGCCACTGCATGCCAGCCTGGGAGACCAGCGAGACTCTATCTCAAAAATAAATAAATTAATTAATAAATTAATTAATTTTTTTTAAAAGCTACTTTTTCCGTAATTAACAAATGCAAGAGCCTATCAGTGCTAGACTGCCCAAGTTGCATACTAAGCCCATGCTTAGACAACCAGCAAAGCAAGAACACATGTAGAAAATATGTTGGTCAGGCTGCAGTGGAGAAGGATTTATTTCATAGAAATGTTACCACATTTCTAAAATGGGAAAAATCTAAACTTGGGTAGGCTTTTTCATGCATATTTTTTCAGGTTTGCATTATTTTATTTTGAATCATATTTGGCAGATGGGGATGGAGAGCACCATATACTTTTAGATGATAATTTAGATGTTAGTTTTCTGTGTTTCATGAGCAGCTGTGTGTACGGAGTACTATATTAAGTATATTTGCTGACAAAAGTGAGAAGACACTTGAAAGGAACTTACAATGACGTAGGGACCACCCTACTTTTTTCCTCTTCTTGTCTATATTTAATTGTGAAAATGTTCAAACATATTAAAATGTTGAAAGACTTATACAATAGACACCATATACTCATGCTACAGACCGAATATGCCCCTCCAAAATTCCTATGTTGAAATCTGAGTCTCTCATGTGATGGTATTAGGAGGTAGGATTTTGGGTTGCTGATTAGGTCGTGAAAGTGGAGCCTTCATGAATGGAACCATTGCCTTTCAAAAATAGGCCTCAGAGAGCTCCCTTGTTTTTTAATTTGATCTTGATCTCATGCCTTGATCTTGGACTTCCCAGCCTACGGAGCTATAGCATCTAGTCCCAACAGTTGTTAGAGAGACAGGTGACCTGTGCAAAGCATCAGGGACTGTCCCTCTGTTTCCATTGAGATTCCCATTAACTATCCACATTCATTCAGAAAACTTCTCAAGGTGCTTGGAGAGGCTGTTTCCTGGTCACCTTCTCACAGTATTGACACCTTTTCAAATGAATCAACAGAACTCCATTTCCCACCTTCCCAGCTTTACTCCTTTCCCTTTTCTGATGAGGTACCTTAAACCAGGGTAATACATCCAGAGTGTTTGCAGAATAGTGAGCTTTCTGGAGTTCTTCCAAAAAAAATGTAATACCTCAGAAAAAAAAAATGTTTAGAAAGCCCAACACAACAATCACTTTGGGAGGCCGAGGTGGGAGGATCACAAGGTCATGAGATCGAGACCATCCTGGCCAACGTGGTGAAACCCTGTCTCTACTAAAATACAAAAAATTAGCCAGGTGTGGTGGTGCATGCCTATAGTCCCAGCTACTCAGGAGGCTGAGGCAGGGGAATTGCTTGAACCCGGTAGGCGGAAATTGCAGTGAGCTGAGGTCGCACCACTGCACTCCAGCCTGGTGACAGGGCAAGACTTCATCTAAAAAATAAATAAATACAAAACCAACAGAACGATGGTAGAGGTAGATGAAGAAGAATGAAGACTTATTATAGGGTGGCCTGTGTTTGAAGAATGAAGAATTATTATAGGGTGGCCTGTGGTTTAAGTACTTGGTCAGTAGAGTCAGCTGCCTAGATCTCAGTCCCAACTTGACCACTTACTAGTTCTATGATCCTGGGAAAGTTACTTAATCTCCCTGTGCCTCAGTTTCCTAATTGTAAAATGGGTTCTTTTTCAAGTACAGTGTACACTCACTTCCAGCAATATGACTGCTAGACATGAAGTGAAACCTTACCTTGCAGAGCTTACAGAAAAACCTGGAGAAAATTTTTAAAACCTGGCCAAGCACCAGGACCTGAAGAATGTCTGGGCCCAAGTCAGGAAGGACACATGGGTAAGAGAACCATGACTTTCAATGCTGAGATTCTCAAGGTTGACATCTACAGTGAGTAAAATAGAGCCTCTCCAACCTCCCTTCCTCATAGAGAAAGCAAGTAGTAATATTCACTTGGTTATTTTTGCCTTGTCTCTGGTAAACTGGTAGGAGTGGGGCAATCTTTTCTGCAAAATTATTAACTACAGTCTCACAACAAAATGGGTTTGGGTCTGGAGTTCACACTACTTGTGTGGTTACTGCAAACCCACAATATGAAAATTTAGCTTAAAGAGATCCCTAACCCAAGTACTTCAAATTCAGAACCTCAAAGATTTCTCACAGGTAAAGGTTGAAAGAAAAAAAAAATTCAGACCTTACAATTAAAAACCAGAAAACACAAAGGAAATAAGTCACTTGAGTGAGAATCAGCAAAGTAATGAATCCCAAGAGTAGACTCACAAACACTTCCAATGCTGGAATTACCAATGAAAACAGAAGTGAGACTTAGATCTGAAGAATTTATCTAGAAGGCATCAGAGAGAAATGAAGTGACGAAAAGATGAGGAAAAAGTACGAAAGCACAATAGGCAATTCAGAAGGAGGTAATTGAGAGAATGAGGAGGGCAACACTCAAAAGACAGCACCTGACAACTTCCTAATACTGATGCAAGATTCCAGTCCTCCCATCAGGAAGCCAAGCAGGCTGAATACAGAGAAATGACACTTAGATATGTTATCATGAAGCTGTAAGACACTAGAAGAGGAAAAAGACACTAAAAGCTGTTAGAGAGGAAAGATAAATTATCTACAAAGAATTTACAGTTTGATGAATAGCTAACTTCTCACAGAATAATGAAGTCAGATGCCTGTGATATAATATCTTCAAAGAGCTGAAAGAAAATAATGGTCAATCCAGAAATCTAAATCCAGTGTTCAGAGCTGGTGCACAGTAGAAAAGCTACAACAGACATTAAAATGTTGAGATCTCTGTCCTACTGGCTGGTAAAGAGCTGCCAAACTGAGCCTGCCCTCTGAGCAGGCACCTACCACATGGCTGCCACCACTGCCCCCTCCCTGGGCTATCCCCTATCTAGCAACTAAATGTCAGTGAGCCATACAATGGGGAGCCTCCAGAACCATTACACTCTCACTAACCCTCATTCCTTGGTTCCCACTTGTCCCTCTCTGTCTTTATTTCATCCTGACTCGAGCAAACCTACTGCTCTGTGGAGAAGATGGCAGCCTTTGGACAGTGCAGGCAAGTGCCCAGAGCGTATGTGGTTCCTCCGGCTGCACCTGCCCACCGCTAACAAGCTGTCCTTCAGAGCTGCTCTTCTGTAGCCACTGGGGAGAGCCGCAGCCCCTGTGGATTTTGACTCCAGGAAAGTTGGAAAGGGACAGGAGGACAGTAAGGTAATAGGGGCCTGCCTGCTGTCTCACAGCCTGGGCCCTGCTGGTACAGCAGGCACTCCCATGGTGAGAATCTTTAATGATGGCAGATCCAGCCTATAAATTAAATCAGTAGTTACAGTCTTCCCACAGAGAACACACAGGACCCAGAGGGCTTACAAGTAAGCTCTCCTGAGTATTCAAGGAACACATAATTCCAAGCTTATACTAGTTCTTTCAAAGAAAGAACAACAGGAGACACTCCCCAGCTCATTTAATGAGGCTTGTGTAAACATGCTGTCAAATCAGACATGAACATTACACAAAAGTTAAATTCCAGGCCATTTAAGAACGTAGATGCAAAAGCTCTAAATAAACCATTAGCAAACCAAGTCAATAAATGCACAAAAATGATAATGCACATAATCAAGTTGAATTTATTCAAGGTGCAAAATTGGCTCAACATTAGAAAAACCTAGGAATGTAACTCACCACAATAACAGATTCAAAGAGATAAATCATATGATCATCTTAATAGATGCAGAATAAGCTCCAATAAAACTCAATAACCATTTATGACTTTTTCAACAATCTCTTAGCAAACTAGGTATAAAAGGGGAATCTGCATGATCTGATAAAGCATACCAATTTTTAAAAACATGCAAATATTTTGTGTAGTGCAAAACATTAAATGGATTCCCTTTAAAATCAGAAACCAAAGAAGCCTAATTGCTATTTTGTATTTATTGTATTGGAGATACTTGCCAGTGCAAGACAAGAAAAAGAAATACAAGGTGTAAGGATCAAAAATAATGAAATTTCTCATTATTTGCTAATAATATGATTATCTACATGGAAATCTGAAAGAATTTATATATAAAAAGCTAAAAATTAATGAGTTTACCAACAGGGTGTAGGATCAATACACAAAAACTTAATTTTTAAAGTCATCCACAAATAAAAAGCGACTTAAAAGAAGATGCAACTGGGGGACTCTGCTTCTGATAAAAGCAAATCAGATGAATTTAATTTGCACTCACCATCCTCTTAAAATAACTAGAAAATCAGTACCAAATATATAATGTCTTGTAGCTCAGAGGGCAATAAAATAGTAAAGGGTTCGCCGCAAAAAAATATTTTTAAAATGTGGCAAACCACAGTGGTCACCAGGAATATGGATTCAGAAAGGCAAAACGTAAAAGGATGGGGAAAATCTTAGTGTGCTCTATTAATATCACACAAAGTAGACATTAAAGTAAAAAAAAAAAACTTTAAGAGGCAATGAGGGACATTTCATAATGATAAACATGTATTTAATGAGAAAGAGTAAAGTTTAAATAATAATGTGGACTCACACTGCTGCCTGATTCCATTTCCATAAAATGCTAAACCATATTATTTAGAAATTCTTACAGAAGTGACAAAATTGTGGAAGGACAGGAGGGAGAAAAGGAAGTGAGGCAGTTTTCTAAGGTCTGAATAATGATTGTGTTTCAAGTAGAGGAAGTGGGTTGTGAATAGACAGAGGCGCTCAGCAAGCTTCAGGCAATGTTCTGTTTCTTCACCTGAGCAGTGATTATATAGGTGTTTATAATAATTCATTAAGCCATGCAACTTTTATGAATGTCTTTTATTTTATAAGAACAAGGTTTAGAAATTGACACTTGTAATAGCTACAAAAATAAAGTTTTGCAGAAAATTTTAACTCTATGGAAAGGTTATAAAAAGGCCTAAGTAAGTGGAAAAACATGGATAGAAAGATTCAATTCTGTGGAGACATCAGTTCCATCCAAATTATCATATAGATTTAATGTAATATACATTGAAACCCAAACATGTATAAATTACAAAATCAACCTGACAAGTTAATTTTGTCATTTATATGAAAGAGAGAAGAATGCATAAGTCAAGGTTCAAACAGAGAAGCAGAGGAAGAATATATATATACACATATATGAATATATACGTGTGCATATGTGTACACAAATACAGAGAGAAATACAGAAACAGAGAGGCAGAGAGGAACAAAGAGAAACAGGGAGAGACATAGAAATTTATTGCAAGGAATTGGCATACATGATCTCAGGGGCTGGTTAAACAAGTCCCAAATGCATACAGGAAGTCGTCGTGAGCACAGTGAGACTTCAGAGGAACGAGCCACAGCTCTCATCAACAGGTGAAATTTCTTCTCTCTCCTGGGGAAACCTCAGTCCTGCATTTAAGGCCTTCTAACAAATTCAATCAGGCCTACCCAGATAATCCAGAATAATCTTCCTTACTTAAAGTCAACTGATTAAGGGCTGTAATTCCATAGGTAGAATTCTTTCACAGCAGCACCTAGATTATGTTTGCATAACTGGCCTATAGCCTGGCCAAGTTGACAGCAAAAGCACCATCAGAAACAGACAAGGCATATCTACCAAAATAGGTAGACTTGACCCCCCAGGTGTCCAGGCTTATAACACTGTATTAATTAGGACCATAGAATTCTGGGTGGACTCCCACTAAAGAGATAACAGAGATGTACTCTGCTGGCATGCCATGCTTCCTGTCCCAAATCCTGGTGCCAGGACAGCCTCTTCAGATATGAAATGCTTACCTGATCAAGCATTTTGGGATTATACACACAAGCATGCACACACACATATTCCACGTGGATTAAGAAATTAAAATGTTAAATGTAATTTTTTTAAAATTTAGTAGAGAATCTAGGAGAATTGATTTATGACTTCAGAGAAGGGAAGGATTTCTTAATGCAAACCATAAAGGAAAGCATTGGTATATATGACTACATTAAATTTTTAACAACTTCTGTATATCCTACTCATCAAAGACATCACCAAGTTAAAAGACAGGCCACAAACCAGGAGACAACATTTGCAATACACTTGACAAAATACTTAAAATAAGAAATGCCTATTACATAATGCGAACAATAAACTCTATAAAAGCAGGCAAGACAGGAATAGGAATTTCACAAAAGAGAAGATTGTACCTATAATTCCTAAAAAGAGACGCAACCTTATGAAGTCAGGAATTGGATTAGTCAGGAAATGCAAATTAAATATCAGGTATAATTTCATATATTGTGAGAGATCAGATATCATTTCACAAATATATTATGAAATATGCATATATGCATACCACCAGATTGATAAAAAGGTAAAGTCTGATAGTACTGACAGTAAGGAAGGATATGTAATGATAGGAATTCTTAAACAATACTGAAGTTATTATTAACAGGAAAATACATTGAAAAATATCTTGGTGTAAAGATATAAATTGGGCATGCATATATTCTTCCACTCAGTAATCCTATTTCAAGGATTGTAACCAAAGAGAAACTCTTGCAGAAGCACTGCAGAAGCCGTGTTTAAGAATGATCATGGCTGGGTGCGGTGGCTCACACCAGTAACTCCAGCACTCTGGGAGACCGAGGTGGGCAAATAACCTCAGGTCAGGAGTTTGAGATCAGCCTGGCTAACATGGTGAAACCCCATCTCTACTAAATATACAAAATTTGCTGGTCATGGTGGCACATGCCTGTAATCACAGCTACTAGGGAGGCTGAGGCAGGAGAATCGCTTGAACCCAGGAGGCAGAGGTTGCAGTGAGCTGGGATCGCACCACTGCACTCCAGCCTAGGCAATGGAGTGAGACTCCATTTAAAAAAAAAAAAAGAATAATGATCATAGGCTGTAGTGGTTCCCAACTGTAATCCCAGCACTTTGAGAGACTGAAGTGGGAGGACTGCTCGAAGCCAGGAGTTTGAAACAAGCCTGGGTAACAAAATGAGACTCCCATATCTACAAAAAATAAAATAAAATAAATAAGAAAAAGAATAATCATAGAAGCAGCATTCATAATAGAAAAAAAAATCTTGATGTCAATCATGAGTAGAACTAATATATTAGCTTTGATATATTCATGCTACAGAATATTATACAGTGGTGAACAAAAGGCCAACTACCAATATTAACATGATGAATCTCAAAAATATATGTGTAAGCACAAGATACAAAAGAGAACAGACTATATATTATATAAACATCAAAAACAGGCCAAATGAATGAGTCAATTAGTGGAATATGTATGTGAGTTAAAAGTAAAAAGAGAAGCAAGAGGTGGATAAAAATTCTGGAGACTCATCCTGTCTGGAGTATGGGCAGAGAAGGGTGCATGATCAGTTAAGGCAGACAGAGGAATTCAGAAACACTGGCAATGTTATACTTCTTGAGATGGTGGGGTGTATGTGGGTGCTTATTATATTTCTATTATTATTCTTTTAAGTAAAGAATTAGTTATGTGTGCCTTACATTTTTAAATAACTTTTAAGTTCAGGACTACATCTGCAGGATTGTTATATAGGTAAACTTGTGTCATGGGGGTTTGTTGTACAGATTATTTCATCACCGAGGTATTAAGCCTAGTACCCATTAGTTGTTTTTACTGATCCTCTTCTTCCTCAAACCCTCCACCCTCCAATAGGTACCAATGTCTGTTGTTGCCTTCTATGTGTCCATGTGTTCTCATCATTTAGCTCCCCCTTATAAGTGAGAATATGTGGTATTTGTATTTCTGTTCCTATATTAGTTTGCTAAGGATAATGGCCTCCAGTTCCATCCATGTCCCTGCAAAGGACATAATCTCATTCTTTTTTGTGGCTGCACAGTATTCCATGGTGTGTGTGCACCACATTTTCTTTATCCAGTCTACCATTGAAGGGCATTTAGGTTGATTCCATGTCTTTGTTATTGTGAATAGAGTTGCAAGAACACACGCATGCATGTGTCTTTATGATTAAACAATGTATATTCCTTTGCTTATATATCCAGTATTGGGATTGCTGGGTAGAATGCTAGTTCTGTTTATAGGTCTTTGAGGAATTACCACACCACTTTCCATGATGACTGAACTAACTTACACTCCCACCAACAGCATGTAGTGTCCCCTTTTCTTTGCAATCTCACCAGCGTCTTTTTTTTTTTTTTTTTTCACTTTTTAATAATAGCCACTCTGACTGGTATGAGATGGTATCTCATTGTGGTTTTGATTTGCATTTTTCTAATGATCAGTCATGTTGAGCTTTTTTTCATATGCTTGTTGGCTGCACATGTGTCTACTTTGGCAAAGTGTCTGTTCATGTCCTTTGCCCAGTTTTAATGAGGTTGCTTTTTTCTTGTAAATGTGTTAAAGTTCCTTATAGATGCTGGATATTAGACCTTTGTCAGATGCGTATTTGCAAAAATTTTCTCCCATTCTATAGGTTGTCTGTTCACTCTGTTGATAGTTTCTTTTGCTATGTAGAAGCTTTTTTGTTTAATTAGATCCCATTTGTTAATTGTTGCCTTTGTTTCAGTTGCTTTTGGCGTCTTTGTCATGAAATTTTTGCCTGTTCCTATATCCAGAATGGTATTGCCTGGGTTGCCATCCAGGGTTTTTATAGTTTTGGGTTTTACATTTAAATCTTTAATCCATCTTGAGTTTATTTTTGCATATGGTGTAAGGAAGGGGGTCCAGTTTTAATCTTCTTCCTATGGCTAGCCAGTTATCCCAGCACCATTTACTGAATAGAGTCCTTTCTCCATTGCTTGTTTTTTTCAGGTTTGTCAAAGATCAGATAGTTGCATGTGTGAGGCATTATTTTTTGGGCTCTCTATTCTGTTCCACCGATTTATGTGTCTGTTTTTGTACCAGTTTCATGGTGTTTTGGTTACTGTAGCTCTGTAGTGTAGTTTGAAGTTGCATAGCATGATACCTCCAGCTTTGTTCTTTTTGTTTAGGATTGCCTTGGCTATTCAGGCTCTCTTTTAATTTCATATACATTTTAAAATTGTTTTTTTCTAATTCTGTGAAGAATGTCATTCATAGTTTTATAGAAATAGCTTTGAATCTATAAATTGCTTTTGGCAATATGGCCATTTTAATGATATTGATTCTTTTCATCCATGAACATGGAATGTTTTTCCATTTCTTTATGTCATCTCTGATTTCTTTCAGCAGTGTTTTATGGTTCTTATACAGATCTGTCATTTCCCTGTTAGCTGTATTCCTAGGTATTTTATTCTTTTTGTGGTAATTGTGAATGGAATTGCATTCCTGATTTGATTCTCAACTTGATGGTTGTTGGTGTATAGGAATGCTAATTTTTGTACCTGATTTTGTATCTTGGGATTTTGCTGAAGTTGTTGGTCAGATCAAGGAACTTTGGGGCACAGACTATGGAGTTTTCTAGGTATAGAATCATATTGTCTGCAAACAGAGATAGCTTGACTTCTTTTGTTTCTATTTGGATGTTTTTTCTTTCTTTCTCTTGCTTGATTGCCCAGGCTAAGATTTCCAGTACTATGTTGAATACGAGTGGTGAGAGAGGGAATCCCTGTCTATTTCTGGTTTTCTGACTAGCTTTTTCCTATTCAGTGTGATTTTGGCTGTGGGTTTTTCCATAGGTAGCTCCTATTATTTTGAAGTATGTTCCTTCAGTGCCTAGTTTGTTCAGAGTTTTTAACATGAAGCAGTGTTGAATTTTATCAAAAGCCTTTTCTGCATCTATTAACATGTGGTTTTTGTCCTTAGTTCTGTCTATGTGATGAATCACATTTATTGATTTATGTATGTGGAACCAACCTTGCATCCCAGGGATAAAATCTACTTGATGGTGGTGGATAAGCTTTTTGATGTGCTGCTGGATTCATTTGCTAGTATTTTGTTGAGGATTTTTGCATCAATGTTTCTCAAGGATATTGGCCAAAGTTTCCTTTTTTTGTTGTGTCTCTGCCAGGTTTTGGTATCAGAATGATGCTGGCCTCATAGAACGAGTTAGCAAGGAGTCTCTTCTCCTCAATTTTTTGTAATAGTTTCAATAGGAATAGTACCAGCTCTTATTTGTACATCTGGTAGGATTTGGCTGTGAATTCATCTGGTCCTGGGCTTTTATTTTTTTGATTGGTAGGCTATTTATTACTGATTCAATTTCAGAGCTTGTTATTGGTCTGTTCAGAGATTCAATTTTTTCCTGGTTCAGTTTTAGGAGGGTGTATATGTTTAGAAATTTATCCATTTCTTCTAGATTTTTCTAAGTAGTGTGAATAGAGGTGTTAATAATATTCTCTGATGGTTATTTGTATTTCTGTGGAGTCAGTGGTAATATCCCCTTAGTCATTTCTAATTGTGTTTATTTGGATCCTGTCTCTTTTCTTATTAGTCTTGCCAGTGATCTATTTTATTAATTTTTTTTTAAAAAAAGCAACTACTGGATTTTTGGACTTTCGAATAGTTTTTCTGGTCTCAATTTCCTTCTGTTCGGCTCTGATTTTGGTTATTTCTTGTCTTCTGCTAGCTTTGGGGTTGGTTTGCTCTTGGTTTTCTGGTTCTTTTAGTTCTGATGTTAGTTTGTGAAATCGAGATTTTTCTGTTCGATATGGGCATTCAGCACTATAAATTTCTCTCTTAGCACTGCCTTAGCTGTGTCCCAGAGACTCTGGTATGTTGCATCTTTGTTCTCATTAGTTTCAAAAAACTTCTTGATTTCTATCTTAATTTCATTATTTACTCAAAAGTCATTCAGGAGTAGATTATTTGATTTTCATGTAATTATATGGTTTTGAGCTATTTTCTTTGTTTTAATCTCAAATTTTATTCTTCTGTGGTCTGAGACAGTGGTTTGTTACAATTTCAGTTCTTTTGCATTTGCTGAGGATTGTTTTGTGCCAACTTTAGAATAGGTGCCATGTACAGATGAGAAGAATGTATATTCTGTTGTTTTTGGGTGGAGAGGTCTGTAGATGTCTATCAGGTCCATTTGATCCAGGGCTGAGTGCAGGTCCTGAATATCTTTGTCAATTTTCTGCCTTGATGATCTGTCTAATACCATAGGTGGGGTGTTGAAGTCTCCCACTATTATTGTATGGGAGTCTGTCTCTTTGGAGATCTCTGAAAACTTACTTTATGAATATGGGTGTTCCTGTGTTAGGTGTGTACCTATTAAGGATAGTTAGCTCTTCTTGGTGAATGGAGCCTTTAACATTATGTAATGCCTTTGTCTTTTTTGATCTTTGTCAATTTAAAGTCTGTTTCATCTGAAATTAGGGTTGCAACCCCTGCTTTTTTCTGTTTTCCATTTGTTTGGTAGATTTTTCTCCATCCCTTTATTTTGAACCTATGTCATTGCATGTGAGATGGGTTTCGTGAAAACAGCATACCAGTGGGTCTTGGTTCTTCATCTAGCTCGCCAGTTCATGCCCTTTAATTGAGGCATTTAGCCCATTTACATTCAAGGTTAATATTTACATGTGTGGATTTGAGCCTATCATCATGATATTAGCTGCTCATCATGCAGACTTGTTTCTGTGGTTGCTTTAGAGAGTCACTGGTCTACGTATTTAAGTGTGTTTTTGTAGTGGCTGGTAATGGTTTTTTCGTTGCATATAGGGCTTCCTTCAGGAGTTCTTGCATGATAGGCTTGGTGTTGACAAATTCTCTCAGCATTTGCTTGTCTAAAAAGATCTTATTTCTCCTTTGCTTATGAAGCTTAGTTGGGCTGGATATGAAATTCTGAGTTGGAAATTCTTTTCTTTAAGAATGTTGAATATTGACCTCCAATCTCTTCTGGCTTGTAGGGTTTCTGCTGAGAAGTCTGCTCTTAGTCTGATGGGCTTCCCTTTCTAGGTGACCTGACCTTTCTCTCCAGCTGCCTTTAACATTTTTTATTTTATTCTGACCTTGCAGAATCTGATGATTACATATCTTGGGGATAATCTTCTTGTGAAATATCTTACTGGGGTTCTCAGCATTTCCTGAATTTGAATATTGGGTCCTCTAGCTAGGTTAGGGAAGTTCTCATATATGATACCCTGAAATATGTTTTCCAAGTTACTTATACTCTCCCCATCTGTTTCAGGGACACCAATTAGTCATAGATTTGATCTCTTTACATAATCCCATATTTTCGCAGAGGTTTTGTTTGTTCCTTTTTATTCTTTTTTCCCTATGCTTGTCTGACTGTCTTATTTCAGAAAGCCAGTCTTCAAGTTTGAGATTCTTTCCTCAACTTTGTCTATTCTGCTATTAATAATTGTGATTGAATTATGAAATTCTTGTAATGTGTTTTTCAACTCTGTCAGGTCAGTTACATTCTTTTCTATAGTAGCTCTTCTGTTTGTCAGCTTCTCTATTGTTTTACTGTGATTCTTAACTTCCTTGGATTGGTTTTCAATGTACTCCTAAAAACTCAATGATTTTTGTTTCTGTCCATATTTCTGTCATTTCAGCCATCTTAGCCTTGTTCAGAATCCTTGCTATCCTTGAGATAGCATCGTTGTTTGGAGGAAAGAAGGCACTCTGGCTTTTTGAGTTGTCAGAGTTCTTGTGCTGCTTCTTTCTCATCTTTGTGGGCTGATGTTTCTTCAGTCTTTGCAGTTGGTGACATTTAGATGGGTTTTTTTTTCTTCAATCATATTTGATGACCTTGAGGGTTTGATTGTGCTATAAGGTAGTCAGTCAACTGGCTTCATTTCTGGAAGACTTTAGGGTGCCAACACTCACTTCCCAACTCCTGGACTGTGTGCTCTAACTCTGGGGGACTTGTATCAAGCCTGACTTTGTTCTCTGGCTCCTTGAGGTTAGGAATTATCTGCACTATGGAAGCCAAGGTGCTCCTGGACCACTGGTCACTACATCTTGATGTGTGGTGTCAGCTAAAGGATTTTGTAGTGTGGTGGCAGTAGGATCCATCCTTGTTTGCATGTGCCAGCAGCAGTGGGAGTGACAACCCAGCAGGGTACACACTCGCTGTCTGCAGCAGGATACTAGCAGGTGCCAGGGTGCCTGCCTCCATTTGGGCATTCACAACGGTGGTGGAGGCAGCATGGCTCAGGAGGGCAGGGGGCCCCTGCTGGTGACTGCCTACAGATGCACTGGGGGTGATGTTGGCATGGGGTCAGGGCACTGGTGGGCACAGGTCTGTGTGCACTCTCTGCGAACCACATTCAGGGGTGGTCACTCAGAGATGGAAAGAATCTGCTGTTCTCTGTTCCTAGTTTCACTCCTGAGGCAGTGTTGGTGCAGAGATGGGGTGCTGGTGGGGGTGGGGCTGGCTGGCTTTGGCCCCACCCAGTCTCCAACTGCAATGGCAGTTCCTCCGTGGTGGTGATGGTGTGGAGTGCGCTCCCACCACAACAATGACAGGACAGGGTGCATGCACATATGCACACTGGCAGGGCAAGAAAAGTGACCCCCTTGCCCCCTGCATACACACCCCAGCAAAGCAATGTGTGGGGGTGTCCATGGGCCTGGGGGAAGCTGCAGTGGAGGGAGGAAGTGGGCAGGCTAGTGCATGGCCATGGGGGCCACCCTGCTGGAGCTCTCTGCTTGTCAGGCACTGTCTGCCAGTACAGGAGTTATGATGCAGGCCCCCAGGGCATCTGAAGCTGCCTGGCAAGCAGGCATGGCCAGCCTGGGGCCCAGGGAGAGGCCAGCAGACCACGGGTTCTCAGGTTGGACTGGCCCCATCTGATAGGCAAGACCGTCCTGCAGAGTTCAGGTCTGACAGTTCCTCTAGGGCCAGAGTCTCTCCTGGGAGTAAGTCAAGCCTGGGGGATGGGTGTCGCTGGCTGTGCTCCGCTACAAACGCTGCTGCACTAAACCTCCGGGCTCCACATCAGCTGGTGTGCTGCCCCTGCCACTTCTCTAAGTAGTCTGTTTGCCAACTCTGTGTGGCAAGTGTCTGTAGTGGTCAAGAGGATTCCTCCTGCTAGGATTCCAGAGGCCTGTGGCAAGAGTGGGTTGCTCCTTACCAATTCAACTCAGTCACTCTCGTGGAGCCACTGCAGGCCAGGAACGAGTCCTGGTACATGGTAACCCCATGCAGGGTTCCCAGGTTCCTCCACTCTCAGCCCAGCTTCTGAGCCTTCCCTCCGTTAACTCTCAGTGCCTTCCCTCTGAAGATCTGTTAGGAGTGTTCCAGTCATCTGGGTCCCTCAGTGGCAGCTGTTCCACCTGTCTGCATAGTGAGCCATCTTGCCCAGTACCCTCACATATTTATTTTCTTTTTCTTGTTTTATTTTTTGAGATGGAGTCTGTTGCCCAGGCTGCAGTGCAGTGGCATGCTCTTGGCTCACTGCAACCTCTCTCTCCCGGGTTCAAGCAATTCCCCTGCCTCAGCCTCTGGAGTAGCTGGGATTACAGGTGCGCACCACCATGCCTAGCTAACTAAATTTTTTGTATTTTTAGTAGAGACAGGATTTCAACATATTGACCAGACTGGTCTCAAACTCCTGACCTCAGGCAATCCACCCGCCTCCGCCTCTCAAAGTGCTGGGATTACAGGCGTGAGTCACTGCTCCCAGCCACCCTCACGTATTTCTTGATATAAACATAAGTTTACACGTAAGGCATATGCCTTAGAAAGGTTGGATGTTGGCAGGCTCCAGAAGCAACATGCTAGAGAGAGCAGAGGCCTCCTATCGCATTCCCAGAGGATGGTGGGGGTGGTGGCCCCACTTCCAGTACAAATAAGTAGCCCTTTCACAAAACTGTTTCTTTCTGACTCACTCCTACTGAGCCTGCCCTCTAAAATCAAGACCTCAGTCCCTGAAGCCAAGCTTGCCCATATTTAATTCCATAGCAACAGGAGTATTTATTCCACACATACCTTCCAGTGAAAGGAAGCCATTTTGCAATTGGTTTGTGGCAAAATGAAGGTGATGTTCTAGCCGCTGACATCACTATCACTCCCACACCTGTGCAGCCACCAGCAAACCTCAGCTGTAATATTCCAGGTTGCAGTTTTCTTCCACTTGGCTCCTTTTAGCAGCCCAGCTAAAGCCAGATCTGAAGATATTTTATCTTCTTGGCATTTTAGCTTAACATGGATTTCAGATCAAGACACTTTGCCAGGGAGAACATGGGGTTTAAAGCCAAACTCCTCAGGAGGTTTCGGTCTTAATCAGAGTGTCTTCTGTACTTCATGAGATTCTCACTACCTGAATAGATTCCCTATGATTCTGTTTGCTTTCCTCTCCAAAAAGCTGCAGAGAAGGAGCAAAAAATAACACATATTCCTAATCTTGAGATGTCTGAAGTGTGAAAGATAGTTTTATGAAATAGTATTAAAGTGCATGAGAAAGTAGCTAACAAGAAAATAGGCTCAGTTCTTAATTTCCTTGTGTCGTATTTTTTTACTCTTAGCGAATAACGCCTTTGTTCCCAGCACAACCTCAGTTTCAAAAGCACATCCTTTTGCCTTTCAATTTTCTTTCCTTTAATTTTGGCAAAAATTACTGGGAATAATAAACATGCCACTGTCTTCAAAAGTCAAAAACATAGGTGAAAAAATTTAATTGACTTATTGAACAAGACTGATGTGGGGAAATATAATCATAAAACAGTTTTATGTTTATATTCTGTGCTTCCCCCAGGCCCTTGGTGAGAATGCAAGCTGTCCTTATGATTTTTCTGGTCACTTATAGCTACTGCAGACATCCTCAAAGCAGAAATCTGAAACTACGAGCCTTTATCAGAATCCAAGCAGGCACAGGATGTACAACTGTGCCTTCTCCCCTTCCTCCAGCGAGGCCTGGCCCTGGGCAAGACTCCAGTCCTGCAGAAAGGGCAGTGTCAGCATCTCTTCCCTTTCACCGCCAGCATTTCTCCTCTGCTTCTGCCAGATTTCTTGCCTGGTGTTGGACTGCCCCTCTGTTGTTGAAGAGAGAGGGAGGGGAGGTAAGTGGGGAAGGAAAGTTCTCCCAGTTGGCACTATTGTAAGCTGGCTTCATGCATTCTGAGCCTGGCAGTGAGGTAGAGCTGTTTCTCTTGCTAGTGCTTTTGTGGAAGTTTTTGGCAATCATCAATGTGTGTCTTTCCCTGCAGTTCTCTTGACCCAGGCCTGTGCGTCTCTATCCCAGCTGGTTGTTTGAGGTTCCTAGGGATCTAGTTCCATCTTCAGCTTCTCTCTGCTGACCTGTATTAATCTCTCCAGGTAGCCCCCTTAGACAGGACTTGAAGTAGCCCCATGCTGCATCTTTCATTTGCACCTGGATGTTATCCAGGGGAAAACTCCTGACGACCTCTGGAAGGTCTGGTCCATCCCAGCCCTGCAGCCTCTCTTCTTCACACCTCTGCCCAGCCAGTCTCTGGACCTTTACTCTGGAGAGCGCCAGTCTTCAGACCATGCTGACCCTATAACTCTAAGCGGTACATATCTAGCTCTTTGGGGGTGGTCTGTTGAAGCTTCTGCAGGGCTTGAAGATGGGACAAGCACCCCTCACTCCTCCTTCCTGGTGGGGGTTGCTGAAGCAGGGGTTGCTGAGGCAAGGGCTAACTCACAGTACACTTGTAGCTCTTTGTACACAGTCTCCCCAACTCTCTTATCGCCCAACATCTCACATCCTTGGTGCATGAACAAGGTTTAGAAGTCATCAGTCCAGCTCTGACCCCCTCACTTTTGACAAACCTTACAAAAGGGGATGGTCTCCCACACAACTAACTTCAAAAAGGATCTCATACAAACATTTCATGTAACATCCTATTCTACCCAGTAAAGAGCAAGGTGACTGCATCTTTGTGCAGAGCAACTGGACACACAATATGAGACAAGAAATGACAGAGTGAGATTTCCTCTAAGCAGGAGGTGGTTTGGGCAACAGTATTTCAAAGAAGAGCATTGCACAAAGGCAAAAGTGAGTAAATACATAGGAGAGGATTTTTATTGTACAGATGGGAGAAGGAACAGATGTTTGAAAGGAGGAGAGTAGGCTTTCACAAGTGAAATATGAAAATGAACAAATCTTAGATAAATAAACTTTGTGCAGTGTACTTAGTCTGTGGGCCTCCTTTTATCTTTTCTAAATAGAATGTCCTATTCTGCTGATTTTATAAATATTATAAATATTATATATTTCCTAAGTAAAGAGATCATTTTAATTACGAATAGTGACAGAAGAGGAAAAAGGTGCTCACTCATTTAGGGCATGAACAGAGGTTATTCTGTGCCAGATCCTAGAGGAATAAAAACCAATAAGATACAGCCTCAACTTACAGGTAGTTAATTTCTTAGCAGGAGAGAATCTAGAAGGGGCTGTTACAGAAGGAAACCCTGGAAGTGAGTTGTGATAGATAATTGAAGTGCAATGAAAAGCCCTTGTTGGGAAGGCCATTCCAGCCAGAAGGGGTGGCACAAGCAAACACCTCTCTGAAGATTAATGTTGCCTGTAGCATAAACTGAAAAGGTAGGCAGGAGCTAGTTGGATCAGGGTCTCCTCTGCCTCTCTAGGAGATTATATTTTACTCTTTGCAATGAGTAAACTCAGAGCATTTTAAGGAGGAGAAAATGAGAATATTTCTTGAAAGACCCATCTTGGTGGCAGGTTGAAGAGTGACACACAGGATTTCAAGACCAAAAGCAGGGACAAGTGAAGACCACTGCCAGCTCAGGTGAGAGTAGAAGCAGATGAAGAGTTGGGCCAGTTAAAACACTTCTCAGGGAATTAATCCATAATGAAGGCTGCATTAATTAGAATGTAGGCTAAGATTCTATAACAAGGAAACACAAAATATAGTAGCTTAAATGTCTCATAGTACTCCAAACATGTGTGGATGGGCTAGGGCAGGGATCACCAGTGACAGCCTGGGGGCCAAATCCAAACTGCTGCCTGTTTTATAAATAAAGTTTCATAGAAGCCGGACCACGCCCACTCATTTCCCTGTTGGCTATACCTGCTTTCCTTCTACATAGATAGTTGAGTAGTACGACCATGACCTTATGGCAAGAAAGGCCTAAAATATTTGCTATCTGACCCTCAGCTATCCAGTAAACCGCTGGTCTGGAACAATTAGTTTTCTCTGAGTTTCACATCATCCAGGAATCCAGGCTGGGGTGGTGAGCTCAATTATCTCCAACCGGGACCTTCCGCCCTGGATCCAGGGAGTTTACTACAATGGTCACCAGTTCCCAGCCAGAGAGCCCCAGGCTGCTCTCAGCCTAGTAAGTGACCCAGCCCTACACAGCTTCAGAGAAGACTGGGAAATGCAGACTCTAGCGACTTGGCCATAGGTCCAGCTGAAACATCACCGTCACTATCTACTCTAAGACATACATACTCACATTTTGACATCTCTCAAACCAGCATTCATTTTACAGTTATTCTGTCTGGACTGAACTTGTGTTTTTCCAGAGTTGATTTGCATCTGTTTCTTCCGGTAATCTAGGCAAATTCCCAACATGAGACTACTTTAAATTTAATTCTCCGCCTGACAAAAAAACTACAGGAACAGGGGTCAAACTAGCCCTTTTATAATGGCATTCAACTCACCCACGAGGACAGAGCTCTCATGGTCCTGTCACTTCCCAAAGCGCTCCCCTCCTAACCTTACCACAAGAGCAACCAAATAAATTTCAGCTGAGTTTTGAAGGGGACAAACATTCAAATCATAGCAATACCTAAAGGACATAAAATTACTATCTTGAGGAGATGTCTGTACTCCCATGTTCATAACAGCATTATTCATAATAGACAAGATATGAAAACAACCTAGGTGTCCATTAAGAGATGAATGAATTTAAAAAGTGAAGTGTGTATATCTATATCTATCTACCTATCTCTCTAGCTAATGAAATATTACTCAGCCTTAAAAAAGAAAAAAATCCTGCCATTTGCAAAAACATGGATAAATCTTAAGGAATTTACACTAAGTAAAATAAGGTAGTCATAGAAATACAAAATTGCATGAACTCACTTTTATGTGGAATCTGAAAAAGAGTAGATGGAACTCACAGCTACAGCGCGTAGAATGGTGACACCCCCCGGGCTGGGGAAATTGGGATTACTGATCAAATGGTACAAACATGTTTTTAAAAGATGTGTAAGAGCTGGAGACTCAATGTACAGCATGATGACTCTAGTTAATTATTTCATGTATACTTAAACTTTGTTAGTAAAATAGATCTCAAATGAACCCACCTGTATTAGTCCATTTTCACACTGCTGATAAAGACATACCCGAGACTGGGCGATTTACAAAGGAAAGAGGTTTAATTGAGAACTCACAGTTCCACATGGCTGGGAAAACCTCACAATCATGGCAGAAGGCAAGGAGGAGCAAGTCATATCTTACATGGATGTCAGCAGACAAAGAGAAAGCTTGTGCAGAGAAACTCCCACTTTCAAAACCATCAGATCTTGTGAGACTCATTCACTATCATGAGAACAGCCCAGGAAAGACCTGCCCCCATAATTCAACCCCCAACCACGGGGTTCCTCCCATGACATGTGGGAATTGTAGGAGTTACAATTCAAGATGAGATTTGGGTGGGGACACAGCCACATCATATCACCACCACACCAAAAGAAAAAGAGTAACTCAATGAGGTAATTGATGAGCAGCAGGTGGTTTGGGCAACAGTTTAATTAGTTTCATTGTGGTAATAATTTCACAGTATATAAATACATCAAAACATATATGTAAGGTTGTGTACCTTAAATATATATAATTTTTATTTGTCAATCATACCTTAATAAAGGTGGTAAAGATTAAGTGTAATCAAACTAATATCTGTGTGTACATTTTATTTGAAACCATTTAAAATAACTTGTAGATTAAATGTAAAATACAAATTGACATAATTGTTAGTCAAAAAAGTTCTATTGAAGGAGCATGGTGTTAAATCTAGAATTAGATATTTAGCTAAAATACTTTTAATAAATGAAAGTAAATTAAAATATTTTCAAAAGTTAAAAGAAAGAAGAATTGGCTCAGGATTCTTGGTAGTGCATTCTGTTTTGTGTTATCTGTGTGTGATGATTTGGGTGACGGGTGAAACTGCCAAGAGAATTTATTTATATAGCCTATGCATTCATAATCAAGACTTAAAATCAAATGGTATAAATCAAGTCTCAAAATTTAATCTTAAAATCAAGACTGAATCAAATGGTATAAATTTTATCTTTCAACATCTCTAAGAAATGGAAACAATTACCCTCATTTTTTTAACCAGTACTTTTTCTTACAATCAACCATGAATGATGTATAAAAGTGTCCTGCATGTTGAAATGGATATAGTAACTCAAGATACTTTGTTCTTGATGGTGATTTTAAAATGAATATCTTTGTGGATAGGTAAGTGAATGCATTTGTAAATAATAAAAGTATTCAAATAAACTTGCAAAAAAAATTCTCTGTTTGGGATTTTTTTAAAACCACAGTTAGTATGAATTCAGACCACAAATCTAAATGACTAACAGTTCTTGGTTTAAGTTCTCAAGGGAAATTTTCCTTTTTCCTATCTCCACCAGTGTAAGACATGTTATTTTCCAGCCTTTTTTTTTTTTTTTTTTTCATTTTGGTGGATGGCAGGCATACTTCTTGTTTCCCCTCCACTGAGGTGCAGCCTTTGATGTACCACCTTTGTTTGGGTTTTTTTCTTACTGTAAAACAAAACATGGTGCTTCTCACAGTAACAGTGTCTCTGATTTTTAAACACATGGCAAAAGAATAAAAAGGGAGAATGTATACTAGTGGGCAGGTTAGTAGTTTGCTCCAGGTGTTAACACATCCACTAGAAGTTTTATAAGATGGAGAAAACAAAATACTTACCCAGGCTCTTCCCAGTGAAAGAATTAAGTGAAGTTGGAACAGGCATTTCAAGAGCAGCTGTGTGGTGAGATCCCTGAGGGCCATGCTTGAATCATGAACTGCCTTCTAAGGTATGTATAGGGGTGGTCTGAGTTCATTGTTGGATTTTGTTGTGCTAAGTGGGGTATGGAAAGGTGGAGCAGCATGGAATGGCACCAGGTCTTACAGAAACCATGCATGCCAACAGCTCTTCTTGCCCACTTCTCTGCCACACAACCCCATCATCTAAAACAAGTGAAAATTAATGTAAAATAACAGTCAGTAGGGTCCCCAAACATCTCATCTGCCTGTGGTGGCCACGTATCTGAGTATGGTCTTGAGTGAAAGGTGATGAGGGCAGGAACCAGGATGTGGTGATGGAGATGGAGAGGCAGGGATGAGAGTGGAGGAGGTAAAGGTAGTAGGATGGATAGGCAGGAATGGTGGTGACCCTGGTTTCAGGCTGGGGTAACTCTGTGTGTGGCAGTGCTATTAACTGCACAGAAAACACACTCAGAAAAAGAAGCAGATTTGGGACATGGGGTGTAGAGAAAATTTGACTTTTAGGGAGCAGATTATATGTGAGGTATCTGCACATTCAACCGGAAAGGGAAGCAGAAGGGCCAGGAAATGCACACCCTAAACACACTGAAAACAAACAAACAAACAAAACAGTTTTTCTTTACGTGTTAAAGACCATTCAGTAATCAATTGGGAATGGATAGAGGAAAGGTGAGATCTCTAAACTTAAGATACAAATAGCAGGCCCAAGTTTGTCAACTAAAAACATTAATAAAATTAGAAATGCCATTCATAATTAAGTGTGTTATATAACATGTTTGTCATTCCTACTCCTTCTAAGAACCCCATAAGATAAACACTATCATATCCATGGTGGAAAAGAAGTTCCAAGCTTTCAAGTAACTTGTCAAGGACACTCTGTAGGTCTTACCATTATCACCACAATGCCTAGCACGTAACAGGAACTCAGTAAATATCAGTTAACTGACAAACTTCAGCTGCATAATGAGAAACTAAGCCCCGATTTGGACGGAGGTCAGAACTCTTTCCACCAGCCAGACTGCCTCACCTGGTAGACAGCTGCTCTTTTCTTAACACCATTTGTCGTCTTGGTCTCCAGGATGTCTTCTGCTGTTTATTGTTCTCCAAGTTTCTCTGTCCTTTCCTTCACTTCTCCTCCCGTTCTTCCTATCCTTCTTCCTTAGTTCTATAGCCCTTTCTTGATCTACTAACACTTCTTCTCTTAGAAATGACCTAAAATGATTTATACATCATGGAATTAGCACAGTAAAACATTAAAAACAAAACAAAACAACAACAAAAACTTAAAACATCAAAACAAAAAAGTGAGATCTTAAAATAAGAATTCATATGCTTCAAAGCTCATATAAGACAAGTTTAATTTTTCAAATAGAAGCGAATTTAAATTAGGGGAAATGCTTTCCCAGAGCACAATATATAAACATTGTGAACTTGGAGCATCATTAGGATGGGGTTGATATCACAGTGTGGTTACAATCTTCTCTGGCTATACAATTTTTTTGTTAATTTAGGGTGTACCTGTTTTACTGCTGCCTTTTATTTTCTAAGTGTTAGCTCTAATACTTTGCAGAGAATTTTCTCTTCGATTATAATGGTCACTATTGGCCTTCTTCACAACATCTTATCACATCTTCCACTTCAAATTTTGATTTGAGGAAACATTTTCTAGCATAAGCACCATTATGCAGTCAATGTTTGTATAATGTATTGTTATAGGATATAAAGAAGATTTTAATCTGGTTAATAGGGACAGTGGTCAGCAGAATTCCCTGCAGAAGTACTGATGCTTGTGAACGACACTTTGGTTCACATGATTGTGCTTAGGAAAGCAGCTATTTCTGTTCACAAGATAACTTTCGCCATGAAATGAAAATAGCATGAATGTATTCAATCAACTAGCTAGCTTTTTTGATGGGGAGAAAGCTAAGGGGTGATTAGAATTATTTCCTTTTTTGTACATAAAGCAAAACTTAATTTCATATGACATTATTTGACATACACTGTAACTACATACATTTGATAAAAATCAAGGAGGTCTTGCTTTTCAGGACTTTTCAGCAGAATGAAAAGGATTATTTCTCCATTCTCCTGGCATATCTCAAGCAAAATGTTGAATGCACACACTATATATTTTTTTAATTCAATGATGATGGGAAAGCAGAGAATGTAGGAAATTAAGGAAATATGGTGTCAGTCAACTGTATGCCATCTTGTAATATTAATTTCTAAAAATATTCTCTGAAAAAAAGTGAAATAATCCTACCTTTCCAGCCCTTTGATTTTAACACTATTAATAACAAAATGTATCATCAAGGGTTTTGTCCTACAAAGGCAAAGGCCTTCACTGGATTAGAAATGAGACAATATAACAAGAAAGATGGGGAAAATATAAACTAGGTACTTCAGGCTCACAAGATAATTTAGGTCATCTGGAGACAGTTTGGTTTCATAAATCAATGATTTCTAATCTCTTGTCATGAACAATACATGCTAATAGAAAGTGAAGCTTTTACAATTGTTGAACTAACTTACACACCCACCAACAGCGTATAAGTGTTCCTTCTTCTCTGCAACCTCACCAGCACCGATTACTTTTTGACTTTTTAGTAACAGCCATTCTGACTGGTGTGAAATGATATCCCATTGTGGTTTTTATTTGCATATATGCTTTTTTTTTTTTTTTTTTTTTTTTGAGACGGAGTCTTGCTCTGTGCCCCAGGCTGGAGTGCAGTGGCGCGATCTCGGCTCACTGCAAGCTCCTCCTCCCGGGTTCACGCCATTCTCCTGCCTCAGCCTCCCGAGTAGCTGGGACTACAGGCGCCCGCCACCTCGCCCGGCTGATTTTCTTGTATTTTTAGTAGAAGCGGGGTTTCACCGTGTTAGCCAGATGGTCTCGATCTCCTGACCTCGTGATCCGCCCGTCTCGGCCTCCCAAAGTGCTGGGATTACAGGCTTGAGCCACCACGCCCGGCCTATTTGCATATTTCTAATGATCAGTGATGTAGAGCTTTTTTTTCATATGCTTGTCAGCTGCATATATGTTTTCTTTTAAATAGTGTCTTCTTCATGTCCTTTGCCCACTTTTTAATGGGGTTGTTTGTTTTTATCTTATAAATATATTTAAGTTTCTTATAGATGCTGGATATTAGACCTTTGTCAGATGCATATTGGCAAAAATTTTCTCCCATTCTCTAGGTTGTCTGGTTACTCTGTTGATAGTTTCTTTGGCTGTGCAGAAGCTCTTTAGTTTAATTAGATCCCCTTTGTCAATTTTTGCTTTTGTTTCAATGGTTTTTGGTGTCTTCATCATAAAATCTTAACAAAATCCCTTGACACAAGGTTATCTATTTACAAACCTGCATATGTACCTGCACAACTTGAACTTTAAAATTTAAAAAGTGAGTTTTTGTTTTCTGCTTTTTTTTTTTTTTTTCTTTTTTTCGAGACAGAGTCTCACTCTGTGGCCATGCTAAAGTGCAGTGGCACAATCTTGGCTCACTGCAACCTCCACCTTCTGGGTGCAAGCGATTCTCCTGCCTCAGCCTCCTGAGTAGCTGGGATTACAGGCAAATGCCACCACACCCAGCTAATTTTTGTATTTTTAGTAGAGACGGGGTTTCACCATGTTGGCCAGGATGGTCTCAATCTCTTGACCTCATGATCTGCCCGCCTTGGCCTCCCAAAGTGCTGGGATTACAGGCGTGAGCCACCGCGCCCGGCCCAAGAAGTGAGTTTTTTTAAAAAACCAAATCTTAGAAGAGAAATTGTTTGAAATGTAATACATGCTGAGGAAATAACCAGATTGAAGATGACTGGAGTGACTAACACATCTGTAGTGCACATTGTAGCGTGCAGCTGAGATCGCCCTTTCATAATGAAGGCGCTCATTGCCCCAGCTGTTGAGCGAGTTGGCTGCTCATTGCTCACCCATGAACCCCTCCACAGGAACTGCCCTCTATCAAAGGAAACTGCCTTGCCCATGTTTGCACCTCCTTTCCAGCGGCAGCCTATGTCTAATTACTGGTTGTGGGTTACAAAGGCCTGCTTTCTTGCCTCAGCTGGGATCCCCAGCTCCTTATTGACCACTCAAAGCCTCAGTTGCAATTGCATCGCAGTTCCACTTTTCCCACTGCCCAGTTTTGCTTTCCTCACTCCTTACCAGTGTTGTTGAGAGCACTCCTCAGTAAACCTCCTGCATCCAAATGGGCATCTCAGAGTATATTTCCCAGGGACTCAAGTTACAAAAACAGTAAAGAAAAAGTAAATTGGTTTTTAGAATAAGCCTTCATGTAGTGATCAAAAAACTATTTCCCTGTTTTTCATTCAAAGATAATAAAGAAAATACTTGAGACAATTAAAGTCAAGTAATAAGTAGCCACAAGGATTTAGAAATGATGCCTATCAGGGCCAGGTGCAGTGGCTCTAGCCTGTAACTCCAGCTACTCAGGAGACTGAAGCAGAAGGATCACTTCAGGCCTGGAGTTCAAGACCAGACTGGGCAACATAGTGAGACTCCATCTCTAATTTTTTTTTTTTTTAATTAGCTGGGCAAGGTGACTCACTGCAGTGAACTATGATCGCAGCATCACACTACAGCCTGGGTGACAGAGACCCTGTCTCAAAACAAACAAACAAACAAACAAAGAAACAATGCCTTACATATATTCAATCCTCAGAAGAGGGGTCTGCGCTGAATCTAAGAAGTTAACAGGCAAGTTTATCTCAGCCATAGTACTGGAAAATCCAGTTTCTTAGGCTGATTCTGTTCTGCTTGAAATGCTGTCAGCCTAAGAAACACGCAGAGGTCTCCAGTGATTGACTAGATGTGATGCACAAATGCAGTGGAGAAATCTAGTCTGAATACATTGTCAAGTGGCAAAGAAAATGGAGCTCTCTACTGAAAATGCTCCAGTTTGGGTGAAGTTTTTTCCATCAATCTTTAATTGGGTGGAGAAAAAACATATGTGATTCTTATTTCATAATAATATACTCTTTCTTCCAAAAGTACAATACACACTACAAAATAATATTTCCACTTTGAAAGTTAATTTTCACAATAGGCCTGTCAAGTAGGCAAATTTCTTTCCCCTGGTTTTGTAATCATCCTCTTTATCTCCCTACATGCCCTATTTACAAACCCAATCTTCCTCTCATCACTGCCCTTTTTCACCCCATCAACACCCACAAACACCTATTACATCTAATTTTTCTTTACCTTCCTCCCACTCTCATCCAAGCTAATGGGTTTCCTCCAACACAGCTTCTTACAGGTTAAACTATACGTTTGATGCTAATCAACTGGTAAGAAGCTTCCTAGAAACTTCCTTACTCATTACAGAGGCGTGTCAAAAGCATAAGGGTTCAAGTTGCAAGACATGACCTGTTAATGAGTTGTGAAATCAATTTATTTGCTTTTGATTAGCACTAAAAATAATGAAATTGGAAATATCAGAGTTCCTTACATATAGTTAAGGATAAAGTTTCAGCTATGTACATGTATGTGTTTACTGGGTTACTACATAACAGGTTCCTTCAAGAAAGTTGAGTTGCAGTCAGAAAAGTTGAAAAAGCACTGAGGTAGAAATTTCGAGAAAGAGGGAGCATTCCCCAGAGTCAAATGCAGCAGACAGTTCTAGAAAGGTAAGAGCTGAATCAGTGTCCATCGGATGTGGCCCCACAGAGGTCTGCTGACCTGGCTAGAGCAGTTCCACCATGCTGTGGATGGGAGCCAGAGTTTTCACGGTAGTGCGTGGAAACTTAGAAGCGGGGAGAACAAGAATACACCTGTTTTAAGAACCTTGGCAGAGAAGAGTAAGGAAGACAACGATGGAGGGGACTTAAGAGTCTATTTCTCAGGGACTCAGAAGTTAAAAGTAAAGCAAAAAGTAAATTGGTCTTTAGAATAAGTCTTCACGTAGTAATCAAAAAACAATTTTCCTATTTGCCAATTCAATTTTCTATTCCTAATTCAAAGATTGTAATGAAAATACTTGAAACAATTAAAGTTGAGTAAAAGTAGTCACAAAGATTTAGAAACAATGCCTATCAGGGCTGGGTGCAGTGGCTCTAGGTTGTTGAGCTAGGTGATCAAGGTTTTTTGCTCATTTAGAATGGTATTTAAACATGCTTATAGAAGCTGCTGAGATGGGACAAAATGGATCATTGATGGAGCAAACTCTAAGAGAAAAAGGATCAGAGAGTGGCTGGAAGAGCTAGCTGTGATGAGGAAGTGAGGTCTGGGAGAGGACAGAGTCCAGCAAAGGCATTCTGTGGGTGTGGGTAGCAGGGAATAAAAACTAGCAATTCACTCATGAAAGCCTTTATTTCCTCCATAAAAGAAGACTGACATTCAGTATCTAAATGTACTGCCTTGGCCATTTAAAAAATATTGCATCTCTTCCTACAGGATGCTAGATAGTTTCATTCATGGAGTCTACACATCATGCAATGATGTTGCTTAGCCAGGCATACAGCCCATCCTTTAAGAAAATTGAACAGAAATGTAAGATAACACTAGGGTCCCCAAACATAATAGCATTGGGACCCAAGAGAGTGTTGAGGGTGTGCTACAGCTCCTGAGCAGCCTGAGAAGGGGGTGGCCCCAGGCATTTGTTGCAAAGCATCCCAGTGTTGGCATAGCAAGTGGCAGGGCAGGTCTTGCTGTTGGTAGGGAACAAGAGACAGGCTCTCTGAGTTTTGCCCATTTGTCCAGACTGGTGTCTGGCTGTGATAACCAGGCGACACATCCAACGCCCTCTGGTGGCAAAAGATAGCAGGTTGCACCTATTGACTGACTAGAGGCAGAAACCCCTGCAAACTGTCAATAAAGGGTCAAATAATCAATATTTTTGGCTTTGAGTGCCATTTGGTCCCTGCACATTTAAAAAGGGACATATTCATGTTCCAAGAAAACTTTATTTATAAAAAGAGGCAATGGGTTATAGTTTAAGAGCCCCTGGACTTGAGTATTTTAATAGGAATGCTATCAAAAAAGTTTGGTGTTGTTCCCAAAGCAAATGGTGGCCCAGGGAAGGGCATCATTTAGATAGCAGCCACCTACATTAAATAAGCCCTAAAGATGCAAAAATTATGAATATATTATATGCATAATTATGCAATATCATAAATGATTAGAACTACTACTCAGATCTCTAGAGAAGTAGTTTTATGATACATATAATATTGCTTTATATGATAAAAAAAGGGAGTTTCTAAAATGTGTGTATTGGTCTATGTATTACCATATATTTCCATACCAGTTACCTATTTTGAGGATCATCCTTAGTGTGACAAGGGGATAATGCATTTGGAGAGAGTCATGAAACCTTGGAACAGTTGAATAAGGCAACTTGTTTCCTAAGGACACTAAAATGATCGTCATGCTACATGAAGAATACAGATGAGGTTGGAGATCCTGAGCTTGGGTGTTTCCCAATCTGAAATACCAAGATTGGAAGATTTCTTCCACAAGCCCAGGTGTAAGGACAGATTGTGGGTTGGGAGATTTGTGACCTGAATGTCAGGCACAGATTTTGTTCCTGCTCACTGAAAGTCCACGGTGTGTGGGCTGATAAGCCACCAGGCAAGTCAGGAAGTGTTAATATATTCTAACTACGTCAGCCATCTGCATTTTCAGTCTTCCCCTTAGGCACTCACCCAGAGGCAAGTATGCTTTCTACTTCTGTTAGCACTTCCTCTACTCCTATTAGCTTGTATAGATTAGCAAGAAGAGCCTAAAGGTCAGCACATCGCTAAGGAGACCAGATGTTCTTGTGACTCCCCATATGGAGCAAATACGATGCATTTCAGGATAGCAAAAAGAGTGGTAATTGCTAAAAACCTTCTATGTGCTCTGTCATCTAATTCTCTAGAAAGTCTTGAAGTAAGTATTATTCCCATTTTACAGATGAGTTCACTAAGACTTGGGGAAATTAAGAAAAATCTCTCAAGGTCACAACATTAAGTAAGTGCCACAGCTGGATTTAAATCTGCTTAACTCCAAAGCTCCTGCTCCTTCCAGCACACTAGAGCAGTGGTTCTCTAAGTATGTTCCCTGGACCAGTAGCAGCAGCAGCACCTAAGAACACGTTAGAGGTGCAAATTCTCAGGCCCCACACTAGACCTACGGAATCAGACTCTGAGCGTGGGGTCCAGCAATCTGCTTTAACACTGACACCAGGGGGTTCCAATGCATGCTCAAGTTTGGAAACTGCTGCGCAATACAGCCTTCAAGAAGAAGAGGATACTGCAGTAGGTGCCAGGTTACATGAGAGTGAGCAAGACAGGGTCAGCCACACTGAGCAGCCCTGGACAAACCTAAGGAGCTAAGGATAGAGATAGCTCTTCTCTAGCTGTATGCCTGACTGAGCAACATCACTGCATGATGTGGTTTTTCTGCCCCCCACATTGTACCAGTTCTTTAAAGAGCCAGTAGCTATGATAGCAGAAAAGAACCATATCAGAGCTTCACATCTGGTTGTCAACATCATTTCTTCTAACAACCTAATTGCTACATGGATTTGCTCTCATTGAGATGTGGAATAAAAGGTTAGGTAATTTACCAAGGGTCAAGTGACTACAGATGACAAACCCTGGGTTTCCCAAGGACTGCTGCTACCCAGGTCCCAGGGGCACACGCCCTTTACCTGCTGGCAGGCATTAAGATGAAGACAGGCAGCCATTGTTGGGGAGGGAGTTGACATCAAGCTGGTATCTCATCTAGCTCGTGACTTTTCTACATTGAACACCTTCCAGGTGTCCCGGTGAGAACACAACATGGATGAGGCTTACTTTACATCTGTCAGAGCCCTGGCAAATGCCTTCCCGGGTGCCTCTGGCATTCTCTGTGAGAAAGAGAGTCACAGCCTGACAACTCCCATAGCCATCAATGGCAATGCTCCTGACCCTCAGACATTCCGAAAGGATTAAAACCAAGAGCAATCCCAACCTAACAGACCCAGCCCATAGCTTCTTCTTGAAACTTTCCAAACTAACCCCGAAACTTGCCCCACCCATTACGCCTCTGGGCCAATGGGCAGGACCAAAATTCAGGAAGAACATTCAATGCCCAGACAAGTAACCATGTTGTTTTGTTTTTCCAAGCAGTGCTGAGAGAGGTTTAAACAAACAAGCACTCACACCTACAGCTAAGCAAGGGCAAGAAGCAGCAGCCAGGTGTGGGAACATGAACGCCAAACACTCGGGATCCAGACAGTCTCCCAGGAGAGCCCATTTCCAATGAATACTTTCTTCAGATGCTCAGTGAAGTGCAGTCCCATGGGGTGCCTGGGCAACTGTTGGCAAGCAGCTTGTTTAGTAAGACTTCATTTATGACTTACCTTGAGAAAGCCTCAAAAGAGAGGCATTTGCAGACTCTGCATTTACTGGGCATCAGGTGTGGGGTGTCACTCTATTATACCCTGTTACAAGCCGGGTTTCTTGCTATGGGAAGACTCCATAGGACCTTCTCTTTCTATCACCAGGGTGGTGGAGCCAGTTTCAAATAAGATTAAACATTGCTTAGTCACACAAGTTTTCTATTCTTCCTGTTTTCTGATTCTTTGATTAAATGAGAGTTCCTAAAGGAGCAATCATTATTTGTCAAATCTTTCACAATAACACATTATAAAAGGAGGATTCTTTAAATAATAAATTATGAGTCATCTTTCTCATTTCCCCCAAATGGCATGAAGGTCAAGTTGCAGCACCATAGATTTCCAAGTGTTCATTATCTGTCTTTTCTCCAAGGGTAGGCTATTAAAGGTAGTGAGTATTAAAAGTCATTCCTAACTAATTAGCTCACTCTGGAGCTAACTGCCAATTTTCGGAATATGCTGAAGCTTTCTCAGAGAGCTGATTACCAAACTGTCACTCCAGTTAATGTTGAAAACATTATCAATTTTTTTTCCCACTAGCCAAATACTTTATCTTCCAAGTTTCTTAGAATTTGCACAGTTTGAGATGGCAGAACAAAGACCCCCATGAACATTTCCATAGCACTTAGCCAGCCCAGGACAACATACAGGAAGTGAGTGAAGGTGGTGGGAGGGTTAGAGCAGTGGTTCCAAATTTTTTTGGCACCAAGGACCAGTTTCATGGAAGATAATTTTTCCACAGACCAGTGAGGGGGGATGGCATCAGGATGATTTAAGTCCATGACACTTACCATGCACTTTATTTCTATTGTTACTACATTATAATATATAATAATATATATTAATTATATATATTAATTATATATAATAAAAATTATACAACTCATCATAACGTAGAATCAGTGGGAGCCCTGAGCTTGTTTTTCTGCAACTCGATGGCCTCATCTGGGGGTGATGGGAGACAGTGACAGATCATCAGGCATTAGATTTTCATAACAAGCATGCAACCTAGATCCCTTGCATGTGCAGTTCACAATAGGGTTTGTGCTCCTATTAGAATTTAATGCTGCTGCTGATCTGCCAGGAGGCGGAGCTCAAGTGGTAATGCTTGCTGGCCCACTGCTCACCTCCTGCTGTGCGGCCCAGTTCCTAACAGGCCAAGAACTGGTACCTGGCCCTGGGGTACAGGTTGGGGACCCCTGGGTTAGAAAATGCAGAATCACAGTGTTTGCAACCACTAGACACAAACGAAGGCCCAATTCTGCATCAATTTCATTAAATTTCACTGAGTTCCATGCCAGTCTTTGTCTATAAATTAGGTCTACGTAATTTTGACAAAAAACGGAACCATCACCATTATGATAAATACAAATTTAAATGCAATTACAGGTTAAAGTGCTTTGGCTGGGAGTGGGGAGCAAAGTAAAATAAAGGGGTGATTGCAATGTCAATGGAGATGTGAATTTGAATTCCGATTTTGTCCCTTACTGTTTGATCTTGGGCAAATTCCTAAAATTATTTGAGTCTTAATTATCTGCTTTGCACAAAGGAAATGGTACCATCTACCTCATGGTGGTATTCTGGAAAGCTGAGGCTGTGTTCAGCTAGGTCAGTGTAGGGCACATGGTTAAGTACTCAGTGAATGGCTGCTGTAGTTCATAGTAGTGTCTTACTGTAAAAAAGGGCAGCTCGTTTTTTTGTTTAGAAGTTAATTGTTGATGCTGCAAAAGAAACTTGGGGCCGGGCACAGTGGCTCACGCCTGTAATCCCAGCACTTTAGGAGGCTAAGGCGGGTGGATCACTTGAGGCCAGGGGTTTGAGACCAGCCTGGGCAACATGGCGAAACCCTGTGTCTACTAAAAATACAAAAATTAGCCAGGCATGGTGGCGTGCACCTGTAATTCCAGCTACTCAGGAGGCTGAGGCAGGAGAATCATTTGAACCTGGGAGGCGGAGGTTGCAGTGAGCTGAGATTGCACTGCACTCCAGCCTGGGTGACAGAGCAAGACTCTGTCTCAAAAGAAAGAAAAAAAAAAAAAAAGAAACTTGGAGGATTGACCCAGTCAGGTTCTTGTCCAGTCAGAACTCAAGAGCCCTTGGCTAAAATCCATGCTTGTCACAATGGCTACCCACTCTCGGAGTTTAAAGTTAACACTATCCTTCTGGCCAACTGCCAGGCCAACTGCTAGACACAAAACCTCATCTCCAATCTTCCACACAACCCACTGAATACAAGTAACAGATCAGGTTCTTCTGGTTTCCTTTTCCCACCAGCTGTCTGCTTTTTAAAAAAGGAAACCACTCCAATAAGATGGGAGTGTTCTCTACATGCCCCACGTCAGGCTGCACTAATTTATTTGTTCCAGCAGGTTTTTCTCCGTGGATGATCCATGTCTTAAATTGACTCGTCCCTCCTGATATATGAAAGCCTCCATTGAGAGAAAGGAGACAGAACAAAGCAAGAGGTAAAAAAGGAGATGTTATGAAAATCCAGGGTGAAAGAGAGAGACAAGGCAAAATGAGCACCAGAGACCTGAACCTAGAAAACCGAGGTTATGACAAAGAGGGGGACATTTTCTGGAAAAGGAGACCCTATCCTCAACTAGCTGTCTCATGGTTTCTTGGCAGGATCTAGTTTTACCTTAAGGACAGCTACTTAGTAAGTCTGGTTAAAATGAGGTGGTTACCATGAGACCATTGCTAGACCTACCATTAAGTAAGCACACAGGACAAATTAATATCTCCACCATCCATTACATAATGCAGGAGTCTATATATAAAACCACAGGCGAAACAGTTTTCAAATAAAGTTTTCTCCATCAGAACTAGTGTGTGTCCTCATTCCTGAGAACACTACCCATCTGATGACACACTGTTGGCTTGGTGGCAGGAATTGCAGAGCTGCTAATAACACTACTATAACAACAAAAACAGCAAGACCTGTAATAACAGCAGCCACCCACTTCCTGAGAGCGTATGTTTTATGTATCCCACTTAATCCTCACTCTAAGCCTGAAAGGAGTATTACTGCCCCATTTTAGAGATGAAGGACCTGAGGCCCAGAGAGGTTAAACAGTTTGTCCAAACCTACGTGGCACACTGGGATTCAGACCTATATCCATATGCATGATTCCACTGGCATGTTGACTCAAAAATTGTAAATCCAAAGCAGTTTTAAAAAACACATTTGCTTGCTTTTCTAGAGCTTTTAAAAAAATGCTTCATTGTGCACTTTCTTATAGATGTATTTTAAAACATAATATATATATTTTAAATACATGCATAACACATTTGGTTCCTTATAAATGCCTTAGTCTTGTGTTTCTAATTATTGAAGTTAAGTGATAGCTATAGGAGGGTCAATGATTATTCTACTTTTGTATGTTTTGAATTTTCCGTAATAAAGTTACGTTTAATTGGCTCTTTGGAAAATTGGATGAGGTAAGACAACAATAATGGTGAAGTGAGATTTCAACTCTCCATGGATGTCACTGAGTGGCAATGTCCCTAATCGCCTTCTATTAATAAGCAGCTGCAATGCAGTCCCTTGAGAGTGCTGCTGCAGCCCTGCCACACACTAGCAGCATGCCCAGAGCACAGCATCACTCATTTTCTTTTTTTCTCTAAGACAGTCTTGCTCTGTCGCCCAGGGTGGAGTGCAGTGGCACGACCTGGACTCACTGCAACTTCTGCCTCCCAAGTTCAAGCAATTCTCCTGCCTCAGCCTCCTGAGTAGCTCAGATTACAGGTGCGCACCACCAGGCCAGGCTAATTTTTTGCATTTTTAGTAGAGACAGCTTTTCACCACGTTGGCCAGGCTGGTCTCGAACTCCTGACCTTGTGATCCGCCCGCCTCAGACTCCCAAAGTGCTGGCATTACAGCTGTGAGCCACTGTGGCCAACCAAGCGTCAGTCATTTTCACCAGAGCAGGACTGGCTGTTCAGAGTAACTCTCAGACACAGAATTTTCCCAGCCTTCACCCCATTCACTAAGCATGTCTTGTTGGGTGTGGTAGATTTCACAGGAGATGGCAGAAGTGCTGCTGTGAGAGGCTGGTGTGAGTGATCCCACCTTGCCTGCTCACCTCATTGACAGCCAGCTAGTATGTTTTCAGACAGAAAGATTGGGTCACTCAGGACCATTCCTCCAAACTCTCCAGAAAAAAGACAATATCCAGGCAAACATTTTATGATTTCTTACCAATCCCTCTTTTCATTATCAATGACTTTATTTCCACTTCCTTTTTTTTTTTTTTGTTGGCTTTTTTACCCACTGAGGCATTATTTTCTTGCTAAAAAGAAGAAATAACTAGCTATGGGAAAAAAAAAATAAAAGTGGGTGAACAGGTCATACTAACCTCCTTTCCTGCTTTCACCTGTCACTCCCACAAGACAAACAGCCAGCCATATACTGTACTCCTCCCTTTCCTAAAGGAAGGGCTGGATGGGGACGGGGGAGGGGCACTGACAGAGAAAGGTATCCTTTCACATAATCAAGTTTTTCTTCTAACTACGAGAGGGGCCTTCTTGGAAACGGCTTGGCATGTTCTCAGGGCAGAACTGTCTGGTTGATGCTGTTTCCACTGTGAAGCTTCAGTTTGGTTCCAGAACTCTGAAGTTCAAGAGCACTACAGGGTCCCCAGCATAAAAGATTAAGATGAAAGTGACATTTTCCTCTCAAAGGAAGAGGGGAAACAAACAAAATCCCCCAAAATGAAAACAAAAAGCAAACCAAGTGAAAATGAACTAAAGGAGACAGGCCAAAGGAAATAAACTAGGTGCGTGACATTTCCTAGGAAAATGTAAGCACACACATGCCATTCTGTCCACCTCCAGTCCAGAAAAGCCATGATGAACTGAGTAGTAAAGGATGGGCTTTATATAAAAAAAACAAAACACGCCATGCAAGTTCTACTTGTTCTTCCACGTCAAGACAATTCCCATTAAATAAAACAATTTGCTTATATATAATCAGTCCATGAGTTAGTGGCATCATCTTTATAAGGTTAAAACAAAATAGAGGATGTCAAAAAACCTTAAAATAGAGAAAAGAAAATTGCTATGCACAGATTAGGGAGCAAGGTATAAAATTGACCAGCCGAAACTCACTTATATGCTACGTACTTTCAGCTCCATAAATAGTTTTTAAAATACACACATATTTACATACACACAGCCAAAAAAGCTAAGTGAACCCAATAAGTAAATATATAGAAGTAAAAGAAAGTATTGTATTTGGTTGGTTGAAGACGGGTTTCTAAGCAGTCCACTTGGCCAGACTGCCACAACCCAAAATTACCAGCCAGAGTCAAAGGCAATTCTGGGCTCTGCCCTGTGTGAATGCAAGTCCCACAGGAGGTCACTCACAACTGATGGGTAATTTAAATATGTAATAGACCAGAGCACACTGCCAAAGAATTTGGCTACCTGCTATCACTTGAACATACAAAGTAATAATTTTTAAAAGCTGTATGGCCAACGTCCAGGAAGAATTTATTTCTTGGAGAAAAAAAATATATATATGATTTTCCTAGACACCACACAGTGACTGGCACTTTTCATTTCTCTTTTATCACAGCATACAAAAAAGAAGTCAACAGAAACACACCAAAACTTTTCCCAATATCCCTTAAATTTGCAGATTTAAAATTAAATCTTGAAGCAGTATTTTCTGATACTTTGATTCAAACTCTATTTACAAATTAAATTGCACTTATAAAGATAGCAACATTTCTATTTTGATAGGTTATTTTGCTTTATTGTGGTTGTATATCTGGATATAAAACTTTTAAAGCTTTCTTGAATAAAAATCATTCTTTTGCAGTACATAATTTATTTGCCCACTGAATGTCTGAACCAGTTTTCTCTTTTTGTGCTTTTCTGATCTATTTTATTTTACAAATGGCACATACCATCAGAGTAGGTGCAGTCTGACACTGCGCTCATTATGAGAGACTTATTCAGAAAAAGTTAAAGTGTAAGGAATAAAATATTAGCAGTCAAATCCTTTGGTTCATCTTTTCAAAAAAAAATCAACCGATACAATTACAAATCATTGATAATTCATCTTTTTGGTTAAAAACAAATCCGCCAGGTAGATTACTGATTAAAATACAACACTGCTTTAAAATACCACATTCCTATTCTCATCTCACTGTTCAGAGATGCCATTGTTTACAACTGATTGGACATGACACAGGATACAGTAAGGCACAAGTGGATGGTACAAATAAAAACAAATACTTTAGGACTTGTTTCTCTGCACAAATACTAAAATATGTACCGTCTTCAAGATAAAATAACAAAAAAGAAATACATATTTTTGTTACGAAATACCTATACAAAATTTTAAAATTTACACCATCTGAGCTGCCAAAAAAGGTTTAAAAAGTATCCATTTTTCCCCATACATAAAACTATCTCTCATCAGTAGGTCCAAGGGAACCTGGGGGATTCAAAATGTCCCAGCACTTTATGGAAGGGAGTAGGATAAAAATTCCCCTTTCTGCTCTCCCTTATCCCAACATAAGACAAAAACAAAGGTCGTATGTTTACAGTAGTGTATTCTACTTATTACAAACAACTGAAATTTAAAAAAAAAAAAAATCACGCCGGGAGACCACTGGTGGCTGACTGGTTGCGGGACGAGTAAGGCACTTCCTGGGAGACAGCAGCTTCCCCACACTCCACGGGAGGATGGCACGCGGGGGCTGGTTAGCTAAGACAAGGAGCACGTGAGGCTCCCCGGAAGCAGACAGGAACGTCTGGACAGCAGAGGAAGACGCAGGAGGTAAAACTCGGAGGTGAAACTCTACACAGAAGTGGTCACTCGGTCAATGGCATGATTGACCTCGTTTTTGTTTGAGTCCAGTCCTTTAGCAGCATTCATGTCATTCCGTAAATTCTCCACTGTCTTTTTCATGTGCTTTAACTCCCCTGGGTGTGGAGTGGCTCGCCTTAGAAGTGTTCTCTAAAAACAAACAGTGGAGTGAGTGTTTTGGTTTTATTCCACTACTTCTTCAAAACATGCAGCTTCAAGGCATTTGCATTCCAATACAAATGTTACCTTCTTAGAAATTCTGAGTTAAAGCGGGTGGAAAAGCTTTCTTTGGAGGTATGTGCATTTATCAACTGCTCACTGGTAGTTAAGGGAAAGGGAAAGTGTTCCATATAACTTACCTCGTTACTATAGAAGGATTACTTTTAGAATAAAAGAATACTTATAAATATATGAAATTACTATAAAATAAAAATCTCCATAAGCAGCAAGAACAGTTATTTTAAAATTTAGGACATAATTATAGGGTGTGGGGAAAGAAAAAGATAAAAGAGTAAATAAAAAATCCTAAATTAAAGTCACTATAATGTTCTACTATTACCCAAAGCGATTCTGGCTTTTTTCAACCCTTGAGGCATGCAAGAAGAAGGAAATCAAGAGGGAAATATTTCCTTTTCTTATTTTGCTGCTGTGTGTACTATTTCTATGACCTACTGATGAAAGTTCACACTCTTCTAATAAAGACTGGAAGTAACAGGGTATGAGTAATTTTTAAAATATTATTTAATATGATACATGATCTTTAGCTCATAAAACAGCGTGTACATCTTTTAAACGGCCTATCCAAGCGCTTTAGGGGGAACCAAACTAGCTTAACAAAATACTGGAAGAGGCAATGAAGTAACTGGTGATAATCACACTCTAACAAGTCTTGAGGTGAGTATTAAAGAGTCATTGACAGTGAGTAATTTTATCATCCCTAATTTGCGTTTTGCCCTTTATGATTGTATAGCCTAAAATCCCATTTGGTGACAACTGTAATAACAAAGACTGTAGGCAAAAATTTAAAAACTGCCTTTGTTTTGGGGGCTGCAAGTACCCTCTTAAGTTCTGCTTAGGAAAAATCTCAATTAGTTTAAGGAATTTAAGAAACCAAAGTCAACTGCTAGGAAGATGTCAAGCCTTGTCACCAACACCTAGAGATGCTGGATGTCTGAGAGACATTTTCAAGTACAGATGAAAGTAAGGGTGACTGGTATTTTCCAATTTCTGAACAAAAACTTGTTAACTAATCCAACTAAGATCCTAAGCCCTCTACAAGAAGACTAAGGTGAGCTGGTTACATGAAGAAGGCACAGAGGTCTGGCACTAAGTCAAATCATGGCAAGTAAATGGAGTCAATATGGGAAGAGACAGCATTCACTGGGAACAATTAAAAAAAAAATGTTTCAGTGGGAGGGAAAACTATCACAAATAAAAAGCAGCACCATAAAAGCAGCACAACACAACAATAAGAGGCCGAGCACAGTGGCTCACGCCTGTAGTCCCAGCACTTTGGGAGGCTAAGTGGGGAGGTCACTTGAGTCCAGGAACTGTAGACCAGCCTGGACAACATGGTAAAAATGCCATCTCTACAAAAAATACAAAAATTAGAGGGGCATGGTGGCAGGTGCCTGTAATCCCAGCACTTTGGGAGGCCAACATGGGTGGATCACTTGAGGTCAGGAGTTCAAGACCAGCCTGACCAACATGGTGACATCCTGTCTCTACTAAAAATACAAAAAATTAGCTGGGTGTGGTGGCAGGTGCCTGTAATCCCAGCTACTAAGGAGGCTGAGGCAGGAGAATCGCTTGAACCCGGGAGGCAGAGGTTACTTGAGAGGCTGAGGTCGGGGGATGGCTTGAACCCAAGAGGTGGAAGTTGCAGTAAGCTGAGATCACTCCATTGCACTCCAGCCTGGGTGACAGAGGGAGACTCTGTCTCAAAAAAGAAAAAAAAAAAATGAGTTCCATTTGCCTCATTTACCTTTTGTGACTGAGTACCTAGAATTACCTAGTTTTGTCTTCTAAAAAAATTCTTAAATGCTGAAGGCAAGGCAAGGCAGAGAACATACTAATTGAAAATAAAGAATATCCTAATTAGGTGCCATTCTCAATCTTTTAATTTTGAACTTCCACAGAGGCAAAGAATCTGCATTTCCATACCGTCTCATTGTCTTCTTCATCTTTCTCATCCTCCACAAATCGGATTGCACTGACTCTGTTGACAGCACGCTCGTTCCAGGCTTCATCAGAGACATCATTTACCAAGTTCTCCAGCGCACCACAGCGAGGCAGATTCTCTGCAGTGACAAAGACCACATCAGCAGGGAACTGTGGTTCATGTGACCGGTAAAAGCCATGAACTTTGCAGCTGACAAGGCAGAATCTATGCGGAGGACCCCAGGGGTAGAACGCCAGAAATAAGGGTGGTGTTCTGTGGCAAGTTTGGCTTTAAAACACAAACACACACAAAATTCAAAAACAAAAAGAAAAAGGCCTGGGGCAAGGTTGCCCCTTCTTTTTTAATGATGTATAACTCTATTTGAGATCATATAAAATATCTGCTAAATTAATATGTTTAATATTTCATCACAGAATGTCATAATTTAGAGTCCCTTTTAAAATACTTATTTTATGCAACTTCAAAACTGTCCTGACAGTGATGTGGCCGCACAGGTTGGACACCAGTACTTTCCTCAGTAACACACTCTACCACGTTTTCCCTTAGGGTCTTAAAGTCCTCCCACTTGGGCTCCCATTCCCCCAGGGCACTCCGGTTCCCCTCCACCAAGCCCAGCCCTCAGCAAAGGGTTTATGATAGCATTTTGATGTTAACGTGAATTTTTTTTTAACCACGCAGTTTACAAAACAAAGATACAATGACTCAAAATAATTCAATGGCTTAAAAACAGTATGCCAGTGGTGTTAGTACTAATCCCCTGAACTATCAGTTTGGATTTTAAGAGACTCTGTTACCACTTTTAGAAGTATTGTATTTTCAGCCTTAGCTATAATTCAAAACCAAAAAACTGCTTATGGAATTTCAAACATGATAAGTAGATATGAGCGGCCCTTCTGCAAGGATGTAGGGTAACCTTTCCGGAAGAGTCCCACAGTGTCCTCACCCGAGCCGGCTCTAGGTGCAGACTGGATATAACACAATCACATGAAGGAGTAAGAGGCCTTATGGACAGACATTAGGTCCTACTCAATCTCGTGGCCCTGTGAATACTGTCCTTAAATTAAATTCACCTTGACAAGTAGGTTCAGAAGGCAGCTGAGGAAGTAAGACACAGGTTAAAATCTTCTCTCCCGTGGTGTAGTCTGTGTCTGTCTGGAATGTAAGCAGGGGCTGGGACTGGTTGTCAGATAGCCACAGAGCCTTCAACTTCAAGGCAGTCAGGGATAAAGGTAGATGCAGCAACCTATTTTTTTTTTTTTTTAAAAAAAGAGACATTACAACCTCAAATTTTATAATCAAATCAATCCCTATCCATAAAATGAGGAAAAATTAAAAACAGCTTCCTGAGATTGGTTTCAAAATGTAAAAACGATGTTATGTTTTTAAGACACTTGACATACTCTTTGCAAGTGGATTCTTCAGTAGGTCCCTGTGCTTCCCTTTTCTGCTCTCACTTCTCCCATGAGAACCTCCAGATTACAGGGCAAAAAAAAAAAAGAGAGAGAAAATTGTAGGACACATTTTTAGGGTCTTGTACTAGGTTTCAATGTAAAGAGAGAAAAAAAGTCAAGGTGATTTTGGAAGGACCCAGAGGAGGTTCTTTACCTCTGATGGCGACAGCCTCACTGACAGGGCTGGTTTTGAAGCTGCGGGATTACCTGTTTCCAGGAGCACCTGATGAATCACGCCAAGAGGAAGGAGGTGCCTGGGGTGTCAAAGCATTTAAGTTGCAGCCAAAATAAAGATTAAACCCCATTTTGTATGGACTCCATCTAGTTTCTCTAGGGAGATTATTTCAGGTATTCCCTTCTAAACCTTTATCTCTCAGTTTCTAGAAGCTCTTACTTCTCAGAGTCCTAGGTGACAATTAAAATCTATATCAGATTATTTCAGTTTCAAATGAGGTAGTACGTATGAAAGTACTTTAAATGTTATAATGTGACACCTAAAGATTAGTTTTATTTTTATGTTTGCACAAAGACTTCACAGATTGGTTGCAACCCGTAGAATCTATTTAGTAAAGACCACTGCCAGAAATCATATGTACACCTATTTCCAGTTAACATTAGCAGGAAATCTACCTATACATCTTACCAAAAGACTAACAGTGAATTCTCAGACGCACATACCATTTCAATTGACAGAACTTATGGGAAATAAACTAGAACTCTCTAAAGATATGAAAAGAAGCTGTATTCCAATAACACAAAACTAATCAGAGGAAAAGGTAGGCATAAACTGGTTAAATTACTTTAATAAAAGAAGTAAAAAAAAATCAAAGAGTGCACGGACAGTATTAACAACAAAAGCACCATTAACAAACTTTTCACAGTAACAATACATTTTGCAAGATTTCTGTGTTAGTTTCAAAGATGAGAAAATATTTTCTTTTCCTTAACAATAGTCCAGTAAAGGCTGAGTCCATCTCATGCATATGTATTGGGTGCAATACTGAGGAAGTACTGTGAAACTGTAACTTAAGTGGGAGTGAGGTTCTTAAGCCAGTGTATCCACGAGAACTGCTTATGTTAAAGTACTCTTGAAAAGACTATGAATTGTACATTATAATATTTCACTAATGAGAGCAGTATGAGGTCAGAAATACATATTTTCAAATCCTAGAATCCACCCGGTGCCACCATATGCTCACAGTTAGAGAAGGACACCTGAGGGAACCACAGGGAATAGCAGAATCACAATTACATTTCTTCTTACTCTGAGATATTTGTTCTTTAAGGGATAGAACTGAAATATCTTCTGCTTATACAAAAATTCTTTCTCTTTCTATCCAAAGAACGTTACATACATGTAAACTCAAATGCAAGAAAGTTAAAAACATGTATTTGCCAGGTACTGTGACAAGGATTTTTTAAATAGGCATTATACACTGTTAAAGTTTCAAGTACATCAAACTCTTTCATTTTATTGAACAAAAATATAATTTATTTAAAATTTTTCTCGTCTATCTTTTAAAAGAGGAAGCAAGCTAACATCCACTAGAATGTTTAAAGTTTCAAGTCTTGGGCAAGACACTTACAGTCAGCATCTGTACCTGTGTTACTCATGAGAACAGAAAGAAAAAAAATCAAGACTTGAAAACTGGCACAAAACACAGATACTCAAACGTGGTCATTGTAACTTCTCAGACTAGAAGCCAGCTGAATGTTAAAGCAAAAGTATAAATAAGAGGCTAAAAAGAGCATCGATAATACTAATAAATAACTTCTAAGGATGACAAACCATATGACAAAAGCTAAATAAATTACTAGACTCTACAACAACAAATCTTATCAACATATTTCAACTCAGATTAATGAGTTGCCTGAAACACCAGTTTTGCTGCAAAGAATCAAAGTGCCAGCTTGAATGTGGCTGCTGCTGACTGAGTCCACACCACATATGAGCTGCCCACTGTCTTGCGGACAGAAGTGTTGCCAGTGGTGTCCAAAAGAAAAAAACACCCTGTTCCCTGAACAGTCTGCCCACTGAGATTCTGCCGGCTGGCTAATCCTCTAACTCACTATAGCCTGGGGAAAAAAAGACATACACATGCTTTTCTGTCTCTCTTGGGTAAACCATCCCAGCTACAAGTCAGAAAATCGATGAGAAATACATTCCTGCTTTCCAAAGGAGCTAATAATACATTTTTGGTTTATTCTGGTACCTTCTGTACACTATAGAATAAACAGAATCAACACACAAGAAACCACAGCCCATAGGCATCTCTGTGTTCTATTTAGGACCACATGCGCCCAGAAATAAAAAACTTGTGGTTACTATTCACACCAATGGTACAAGAACTAAAGCAAATGAATGACCAAACTGTAAGCCTCTTGTCTCCAGTTATATCCATGACCAACCCAGCCCCAAGTGACCTTCCATGCCTGTGAACTACTATAGCAACTGCCTTCTCAAATTTATTTAATATCTAAGCATGGCCTACTGATTAATATTAACTTCACCAGTGACTGAATACGCCTTACAATGTAATGTTTCATCTTTCTGTTACTTTCTACCAGAATTTTTAGTTTTAAGCAAACTTTTCAAAAATGTTTAAAAATATATATAAATTGAGAACATAACTGGCAAAAAATTAAACAATACTAAAATATCTAAAATGAAAACTCCCTATACCTTCAAGTCTCATCTAGGGGAACTACTATTAGTATTTGGGTACAATGCACAAATAAGTGATTTTTTTTTCTTTTTTAAGGAAAAAACCCCACCAAAATGAGAGCTCTATAAACTGCTCAACATTTTCCCTTTTCACTCAGTATCTTGGGTCTCTTTCTGTGTCACTGCACAGAGAAATATCTCATTCTTTGACTGCTTAGTATTCCACAACAGTATGCTGTTGTTTGTCTTTTAATATTTTTAATTCTTTGGACTGGGTAATACGTACATAGTATAAAATTAAAAAGTGTAAGCTATTTCCTATTTTCCAATTGACAACCATTGTTTCTAATATTCAGTACTACTAATATTGCAAGTAAGGAAAATCCTCAAATGCTGAGTTTTGCACACTTGATGGATATTCCTATGGGAGAGAGTCTAAGTATTAAGGAATTTTGTGTTCTGTGCTCGGGTAACTGATGATATAAGACATTTTCTTTACTGTCACAGAAGGTTTAATACTTAGTTTCCAAGTGACAGGTTATAGTCATCCTTGCTATAATTTATCCTACCAAACTCCAAAAGAAAGTTTCTAGAAACTCACAGTGTACGTTTCCTGCTGCCATGTGTTATTTTCATATACTTGAAAGAAGAGGCAGAAGCTTCTGTTACATTTAATATGATTTAGTATGATATCCTATGGTATGACATTTCTGCAAGCTAAAAGGCTGACCAGGTAGCCCTTTTTAAAAAAATTAGTTTCTATACTGATACTTTTAATAAGCAGTGATTAAATATTTTAATAGGCTTAAAATTTGATTATGAATCGGCCGGGCGCGGTGGCTCAAGCCTGTAATCCCAGCACTTTGGGAGGCCGAGGCGGGTGGATCACGAGGTCAGGAGATCGAGACTATCCTGGCTAACATGGTGAAACCCCGTCTCTACTAAAAATACAAAAAACTAGCCGGGCGTGGTGGCGGGCGCCTGTAGTCTCAGCTACTTGGGAGGCTGAGGCGGGAGAATGGGGTGAACCCGGGAGGCGGAGCTTGCAGTGAGCCGAGATCACGCCACTGCACTCCAGCCTGGGAGACACAGGGAAACTCCGTCTCAAAAAAAAAAAAAAAAAAAAAAAAAAAAAAAAAAAATTTGATTATGAATCTACATACGTATGCATGGACTAAATGACACACTTAACTGACTCAAATGACAACTGTGTAACTCGACTTTTTAACTGGGTTTTCTCCATCCCAGCCCAAGCATAATAAAAATTTAACTTTCTCTTTTTCTGAGAACTGGAGAAATGGGGCCTTCATTCATGTAAAAACAGTTTTTCGCCATCACAGGCATCTTTCTGCTCAAGAATTGATGCAAATTCATGCTCAGTAGTGTGGCAAGAACCAGCAAATGTTGACTCATTGAGTTTCTACTGCTAGAGGATAAAGATCAGGAAAGAAGTATCCTCCTCAAGCTGTAAAGGCTCATGCCTTAGTTCTGCTTAGTTCAGCAGAAATCTGAGGTTCAACTCAATTTAATCCTGGGTTTCCGGCAACCAGTTAGTGGTCTTAAGAATCTATCAAGATGTCCTGAAAGCATTAACTTTGAAAAGGTGAGCATTGCCTGAGGCTATAACTCACCTCTAGATTCCAGCTGAGAACTGCTGTTTATTTAGCCCTGCTGTCTATAATCCATTAGCAAGAATAAAAAATGGTGACCTGTGCCTGACCAAAATGATCAGCTAATCAGCACTCAGAAGACAGTCTCCCAAACACTCTTTAGACTGCTGGCCTTTACCATTTAAGATCATTGATCATCTTCCCCCAAGCAGTTGAACCTTTTTCTCCTAACTATATTACACTCAAAAGCAATTTTTAATTCCTTTTGGCAAGGAAGCCTATAATATAAGCCATCCTGCAGTGACCTGCTATTCATCCTGTAAAACTATTAACATTTTTGTTCCACTGAAAATGGCATCTGTTATGTGCCAGGCACTCTGTCATTGCATCTGACAAGTGATACAATGACACATAAACCAGAAGAACATCTAACTTTAGGTAACTTCAGGCTTAGAAGGGTTACCCATATGAAAACTGGCAATTCTCACATGGTACTGTGACTGCCATGGCAGGGGAATTTTCCCAAATGCGAACTCAGAAAGGAGGCTCCCTCAAGAAAATAAAGCTTGAGTGATGAAGAAGAGAGTCAAGGAGCCAGAGAAGAGGGTCCCCAATAGAAAGAATAGCCTGTTTCTGTTCACAGAGAAGGCGCATATGACATTTAGGGCGCTGAAATTAGCTCGGAATGACGGAAACAAATGTGTTCCACAAAGATGATGAACAGGCATATTCTAGAAAATGGCGCTCAGTCCAACATGACCTCTGCTCCGGAACTTGAGAAATGGTGACGCTGTGACCTTGGGGATACTAGTCTGGCAGCTCTGAACTTTTTTTGTATTATGAATCATTTGGAGATTCTGACATTAGCTATAAACACTTCCCTAAATACACAATTTTGTTTGTATTTTCAGGGGGTTCAGAGTCAGTATGTCAAGGTCCCCTGGTTAAAACTGAGTTCGAACTCATTTGTGCTCACTTTCCAGGTGAGGAAACTCTGAAGCCCATGATGACTTACAAAAGCTACTTAGAAGAGCTAAGCCACAACCCAAGTCTCCCCATTCTTAGTTCAGTGCTCTTTCCCTGGCATCATTGTACCATCATTCCGGGAAGCATTTCTACAAAAGTGTCCACTGACACTTTAACCCATGCTCAGGTTTCCCCTTTCTCTGCTCCATTGGGCTCAAGCACTCTAGCCCCCATATGAAGAACTCCCTGAGGCCTAGGTCATTTGAAAAATTGGGATCATATTCTGTAAGATAAAGCAAAGACAAAAATTTGAAGATGCACGCAAAGATTGGGATGTATGCATATTTGTTTCCCTCAAGCAAAGCATACAACAGGCTTACCTGTTCCCTGCCACATCCAGCACATGAAGTTCTGTTGCCTGTGACATCTCTGCAGGTATCCGAGTTAGTCTATTGTCACGCACACAGAACACAGTGAGGCTGCAGCACCCGCCGATCTATGGTGAGAAAGGAAATAAATCTTTTTTTCCAGTTTTCTAGGGGAGATGGAGTAGGATCAGAGTACCTTGTTTACCAAACAGTATAAAAAGGATGCATAAACTTATACCACATAACTCACTGGTCTCACTGATGATCAATAATCATTAATTTAAATCATACAAAACACAGCCCTATATGTTCATAAAAATCTCTGTGAAACGTTAGATGTACATGTTCTAAATTAAATCAAGAAAATCAATGATACACTTTAAAAATTTTATTCTAAAGAAGAAATCATTTTCCACTGCTGATATCTAACCCAACTGCATCTGTTAAATATGTTAACCAAACTATACAATCCAGAAAAATACTATGTGGTAATATGCAAGTTTAACAATTGTAGTTTCAAAAGTTAGGTCAAAGGTGATCCTGATAAACACACAATTCAAGACTTGCCCATTATATTAACTTCAGCACTCTCCATGTTTTTTTTTTCAAAAAAAAGGGGTATCTTACAGATTATATAGTACATTAATTTCCACCATACATCTTTTAATAGCTTTTAGTCATTCACAAATTAATGTGGTAAATTCACTTTTTTTTTGATGGATGTAAAATCAGCAGTATCTTCACAAAAAGTGAACGGAGTAAATCTATACATCCATTTCTTTAGCCGTGGCCTGCTCGTAAAGGCACACAGATCAACACCTCCATCCATACCAAATTTGATTACCATTTTTTAAAAGTAAGCAATTTAAAGGTAACTGAGTTTTGTATGAGTCTGGTCTTCAAAAAGGAACATAAACACACACAAAAATCCAATGATTCTCTTTAACAAATTGGTGGTGGTTTTTACAGTCAGGAAAACTGAATCAAGAGGGCAGAAAAATAGCTCGATCCCAGACACAACATTCTGCAGGACTCCATAAAGTACTACATTCTTCTTGTACTCACTCTCCTGACTAAGGACAACTGCTAGGAAGGGCTCATGAAGGAACCTATTGATGTCTCTCCAACACATGGAAAAATACTACTCCAGAGGCTCCCACTTGAGAAAGAGCACAAGACTTGAATGGTTAATGCTATCTGAATATATCTTCTGCCCTTTTCTATTTATACATGTGTTTAATATATGTATATAATATCCTCAAAAGCAGAACGCAGATTTGTAAATGGCTACATAATTACCTTCATACATAATCTTTTTATTTCCTCCCTTAAAAATATAAAGATTTCAAAATAATGTATTGAACCACAATATTTAACCATAATGTATATAAAAGAAAAATAAATATATAAGTAAATGTAGGCTAACATTTGTCAGGTCGGGCACGGTGGCTCAAGCCTGTAATCCCAGCACTTTGGGAGGCCGAGACGGGCGGATCACAGGGTCAGGAGATTGAGATCATCCTGGCTAACACGGTGAAACCCCGTCTCTACTTAAAAAAAAAAAAAAAAAAAAAACTAGCCGGGTGAGGTGGCTGGCGCCTGTAGTCCCAGCTACTCGGGAGGCTGAGGCAGGAGAATGGCGTAAACCCGGAAGGCGGAGCTTGCAGTGAGCTGAGATCCGGCCATTGCACTCCAGCCTGGGCCAGAGCGAGACTCCGTCTCAAAAAAAAAAAAAAAAAAAAAAAAAAAAAAAAAAAAAATTTGTCTCTGGTCATGTGGAAAGCACCCAGATATGTAGAAAGGCTTTTAGATTTTGCCCCCTTTAGTCCCCGCATTCACATATTTCTCATTCCAGCAAAAATGGTCTACTCATTATACCCTAAATACATTTTTATATTTTTGATCCCACTGTTTTTTATAGAAATGCCTTTTTAAATCTTACCAATGATCCAAAATTAGCTAAACATCCTCTGTTCCTCCATAGAGCCTTCACAGAACCCTTTGGTCCATATAATAAAATGCTCTCTGCCTTTATTTCATAATTATGGTCTAACCCTCTGAGAGCATAAAATACCACATGAAGAACCCTAAGATCATTTACCTGAGTTACTGCTTAATTTGCACATGTTTATGTACACTCAGGGTACTTGGCAAGTATAGTATTCATGCTGTCTACCCACCATGCATAGCCTCTCTGCCCACTAAATTTCTCATTTACGTATATTTAGACACTTTATTTACTTACTTGTGAAAGACCTCTACTTAAAAGTTACCTGCCTCTATGTGCAGCAGTGGAGACAACAAAACTCTTTTTTGTTCCAGTAAGAATCACCAGAGTAGCCTCTCTTAGGTTTTATAAACATATAGCCCCAATATAGTGTCCTACAAGAAATGTGCAACTGGATTTCCCATATGGCTGAGCACATTCTCCCTCCCTTAAGGAAGGGAATCAACAGTTCTACTTAGATGCCCAGAAATATCATGGAAGGAAAGCAATCAAAACCCTGATCCCTTTGATGATCAATATTATTAGAGTCTCTGATAAATTTAGACAATCCTGACAAAGATCTACTTATGAGAAAGAATGACTAGGTTCCCATGGGGCACCCTTCCCGCATCCCTGCTCCCAGGTGGAGGAGCTTCGGCATGAGGCTGGGGTTCAGAGGTACGGCTACATGCCCTGAAGGAGGGCTTCCAAGTCAGCAGCTGGCTGAGGCTGAAGACCCCTGCTAGCGTCCTGACCTACCTTTGAAAAGACAGGATTTATGAGTGACCCAAGGGGGGCAAAGCAGATATTATTATTCATATGATCATCCGGAGGGGATAATCAGCTCCTGGAAGGCATATAGAGCTGGGACTGCATTTTAACTGTGGGCATCTTGTCATGAAGCTGTCCACTGCCCTCCCACCACACCAACCTGTAAGATATCTGTTTTGCGGCCCTACTGCTATACCATGTGAACATTTTCAATTTGTATCATGTGCATGTATTATATAGTCCAAAAAATTAATTAACTAATTAAAGTGGGTCAGAGGGCTCTAAATAAATGTTCTGGACAAGATCCATTAATCATTTAGGAAGATAAAGTGTAAACTTCAATGAAATGTGTGAGCTATCTACTGTGTGTTATTGTTTCATTTTTCTTTTTCCTTTCCCACTCTAATCTCATACCCATTTGAGACGTCAAGGGGTGGAACGCAATTGCGTACAAGAGCCTCTTAGGCCCTCTGGATTGTCAGAGCAGGCAGTGTGACCTCCTGATCTCTATTGTCTATGGTTTTTGAAAAACAATGCCAACAAAGAGCACATGTTGTTGCAGAGTGTGCTAGGGATGCCTTAATCACCCCACAAAGGCACATGCTGTCCCAGCAAACATTCACACAAACACAGCCCTCTTTCCAAATCAGCCAGGAAGGGATGGCACAAACCTTTGGTTTTTAGAAAAGATTATTAAGCATTCAAACCCATAACTGAAAAGATATAGTTCATTTTAGACGTCAGAGGGAGATGCGGTATGATGGAGGGAGTGGATGCTTTGAGATCATACAGACCTGGGCTAGAATTTAGGCTCAGTCATATGTTTTGTGGGTGTGGATGTGTTACTTTAACCAAAAGTAACAATAATGATTAAATTAAATGAAACCACGTATATAATTTGGCACCTATCACAGAAACTGGCCTTTTGCTGCTGCCAAATAAATGTGGTAGCTATTTTTTTTTCCGGGAAGTAAAAACCTCAGATCCAAATGATGAGTACAATCAACACCTAAATACCTACTATGTTCTTAGAACTGTACTGATGTTGGCAGTCTCTTTCCTGAACTCACCTGAATGTCTTTAAAAAACTATCTCCCTAACGATGTATCGCAGTGACACTTTGTATTAATAATAGTGAACACTGACATTATACACATCATTCATATATATTTTGGCTTTCTCTTTTGGGTTCAGGAGGCAGAGTTTACAGGTTCCTTAGTTGTCATCAGGATAAAATATCTGTATCATTTAGAAGTTCTGGGAAGCAGACTTTAAAAAACTTATTACCAGTTATGTAGGAAGCTGATATTTTTAAGCCTCCCTTAAACCACATAATAGCACCTTCCCAGAATACAAGGGGTTGGACTTGGATTATCTGAGAATTATGGAATATAGCTGAGAATCTTTGTCCAGCCATTTTGTGTCTCCTTAGCTGTTAGGCATTGATCTAACCCATCTCAAGAAAATAGGATCTGCAGATTATTGAGCAAACCTCTGCTCAGGTCAACTTTCACTAAGTATTAATTGCCTGCAGGTTAGCTCACCCAAGGAGAAGATCATGAGACAGATTCAGTGATTCAAAAAGGGAGCCTACGTTAGTCACTTTTGTTTATATTCTATTTTTTAAATTCTTGCCTTAAGTGTAAGGGAACTGTCACTTTCCTTCAGTATATTCCTTTTAATATTATTTGTAACATAATTGAACCCACATCCCATTGGCAAAAAAAGAAAAATGTACAATAATTAAAATCTGGCCAAAATGCAATCTGAGCAAAAATAATATGAAACATAATTTTAAAATTCCATCATCTATGGCATATTATTCAAATGTTCCCTACTTCATAAACATTTTTGGAAATCATGTGGCTTTGGGATTCCCTGAATTCTGGGGCCACTGACATCAAAATATCCACTAACAGCTACGGAATTCTTTTTTTCTGATTACAAAAAAGTACCTTACATTGATTAGAAAAATAAAAACCATATATCCACGCACAGGAAACCACAATGAAAAAAAAATCGAATCTTACCACAAAGGGATAATCAGTATTAACGTTATAAGGAACGATCTTCCAGTACCACTGCCATTCATTTGTGATTCTACATACACACTTTAACAATGTTTCTAAGAGGACTTTTATGGACCATATAGTTATTTCCTTCTATGGATGTATCACAGATTATTTAAGAAACTGCCCAGGGTAGACAATGCTAGTTAGGTCTGCCACTTCTTTGCTGTGTGATTCTGGAGAAGTTACTTAACCTCTCTCAGTCTTAGTTTCACAATCTGTTGGACACTGATAATGATTTACCTACACCTCATAGAACTGTTGTGATAATTAGATAAGAATAAATGCAAAAGCCCTTGGCACTGTGCCTGGCACATGTTAGCTGCCTCTATGGACACTTGGTATGGTGCCTGGAACATGTAGGCTGTTCCTATGAATAATGTGAGAAATGTTCTTGTGCATCATTCTTAGTGTATATCCATGAATGTTTTCCTAGACGTGGACTTGCAGAATCAAAGGGTATACACATTTCTGAAGTTTTTACTATTATCATATTCTCTTCCAGAAAGTCATAATAATTTATATTTACATGATAATATACACTTCCCTCCACCCTTGCCAAAATTTGGTATTAATTTTTTTGTGAATACTGATGAGGCTGAAATTGTTTCACATTAGTTGCCATTTCTATTTTTTCCTCTGTGAATCACTTGCTGGTTTTTGTGGAAGTTTCTTTGTTTTTGTCTACTTCTCTATAGATGTATTTAATACATCTTTTCCTCATTGGTGTAAAAGAACTTCTAATAGAGTAAAGACAGATCTCTCATTTAAGATACTTTAAATGTCTCCCTGCCCCCTTTCAAGAAAGTAAAGGCTATCTTTACCTTCTTGAAGATCAGAAATCAAATTTTCCTGTAGACAAATCCATCAACTATTTTTTAATGACTTATTTCAAGTTTAGGAATGACTTCTCCATCTTGAAATCTGATGGTCAACTATATTTTATCTAATATTTTTATATTCTATATTATGTCTTTAATCAATAATTCATTTTAGAATATAATGGAAACATACTGAAATAATTTTAAATTGTAATAAGAAGAAGGCAGAAAACTATCCACAAAATGAATATTCTATCACCACAGGCATTTCTGAGTATCATAGTAATATTTATGGGTAATTAATATTTACAGGTTGTCTGATTAAAAAAAGCTTTGATGAATGATCTGCAAATGTTATCTTGCCTCATCTCACTGGGTAAGTGTGGCTTAGTTGGCGTCACTTTCATTCAGACTTAATGGAGACAAAAAGAAAAACGGACTCTAAACTTGGATATAAGCTCAATTTCTTCTAGCCAAAAATTCTTTACGGTCTGGCTCTTGTTCATCATACTCATGCTCACACATATACCACCAACTCCATCTATCCATGAATCAATCATACTACTGCACAGTATGTTCCTTAACTCTCCTCTCCACCAACACTATGAGTTTTTAAGAAATCTCCTTTTCCCAGAAGTATATATACTTAAGCAACAGGATGAAAAATAAAAGACACAAATAAGTGACTTGAAAAATCAGAGGCATGCCAGGTGTAGCAAATAAAGCAAATCTAGCCTTTCCATTAGAGACAGATTTGTGCCAACAAACTTACAATTTAGTGAAAACAGATGAGCTGCCAAATGATGCCTTTCAGATTTCTGAATAACTTAAAATGTAATTCACAGAAAAGCATTCTTTTGAGAGTGAATAATCTGAACAAACATGAAAAACACATAACAAAATAAGGTTCCAGGCCATGCAGTCATAAAAAAACCAAAAAACTGAATTTAGAGGAAAATGTCCAATATTTTATAATGAAGAGCACACAAAGCAGTCAGCCGATTTGAATCTTCATGCATTTAAGAAGCAGAATGGAAGTTAGAGATGCAACTGTGGTCTGAACAATACTTACAAGATAACAAGTTTACCTGACTTTTCTAAATTTCCAAGCAGCTAACAATTAAGAAAACAAAAGACATTCATTGATTTGCAAATGTTTACTACAAATAACACCACAAAACACAAACAGAATCCATTATTGTGACCCACACAGTACAAACATTTTCCCCTCAACCATTTGGGGAAAAAATGCAAATAAATGCTGCTACAGACTAAGGAGCTGTGCCCTAAAACTAGCAACACACAATAATATAAATTTTTTTTTTTTAAAGGACAAAATATAGGAAGAACTACACAGCATACCAGACCAATGGCAATTAATACTACTATGGGTTTTTGGCATATGAATTGAATTGGTCAGTCTTTCAGTTTAGAGATGTCATGTATGCAACTTAACTGTTCAAGAGAAAGCAATACATTTTTGGAAGAATCCAATCAGGAAAATGCAAGATTTGATCAAATGGCATCAAGCTTGGAGGAAGAGCTAACATACACACAGTCACAGGGCCTACTACGCTCACTGCACAGAGACTCATGACATGAAGGTGCTGCCTGGGCCAACGTGATGCATGAGAGATCAGGAGGCTCTCGGTGATTTGGCTGCTCAGCCCCAGTGGTCAGAGGCAAGCACTCAACCATTTCTGCTGGGCAGCAAACTGTGATCCGTGGGAGAGTTGGAGACATGTGCTCAGCACATTTCCTACTCTGGGAGCTGAGTGTGTGTGAGTAGGAGGCGATCTAGAAAAGATCCAATTCCTAAAAACCTAAACATTCTCTGCTTTATCAGACAGCTGAAGGGAAAGGCACAGACTATTTCTTTCTAAAATGCCAGATGCCAGAAGACCAATCATAATTTCTCAGAAAATGGACAAAATATGACTAAAAGGCTTTGAAGTTAGAAATATTTTCACGATATTTTCACTTTTCACATCATGAAAAACTGTTCTAGTAAATTTAGTGAACACATAGCATGGATTAGATATAACCCTCTAGTCAGAAACACTTGAGTGCGTTTCATTCTTTTAAAGTGAAAAGAGAACTGATGCTGAAATGATGGTGAAAGTTCTATGAAAGTAAATTTCCAAAAGGTTCTTGTTTAGAACGTAATCTTGTGAAAGACAGTCAGGGGATCAGGGAAGCTGGGGATGGGTGGTGAAACTTGCTGGGAATTAACATTACACCTAAAAGTGCTCTCCTCATGATCTGCCTTGAAAGTAAACCTAAAATGTATTAACTTTCTGTAGTGTCCAAACTAAAGATACTTTGGCCTTTCCTTAACAAATCAGGGGCTTGCCCTACCTCAAGGTCACAGATGGAAAGGTTGGGCTGAGCCTGCATTACCTAAGTGGTCATGTGTTTATTGAGAGACTCATCTTTGGAGTCAGGTTCTACCAACTCCCAGCTGTGTGAGCCCAAGTAAGAAAAAGAACTTACTTGGCTCAGTTTCCTCACTCATAAAATGAGGAAATCACCATGACTGCAAAAGCTGTTGTAAGGATTCAACAAGTACAACAAATACTTGAAAGCATCTAGTACAGTTACCTGGCATTAAAAAAGAAAGAAAGAAATCTTTTCTACATCTGTATGTGTGTTTATATGTCCAATCTACTATCCATCTGCCACTATCCAGCAACAGTAAATTTAACTGTTCAGAATATCAGCTGTGTATTTTGGTTTATTGCTTAGAAACTAGAACCCAACTTTTCTAATTAGTAGAATCTCTTAGTTGTGTCCCAGTTTAGCTGAGAAACAGACTTAAGTCTTTCAGCCGGAAACAGTTTACTTAGATGCCAGTGTTCATATAAAAGATGTTTCAGAATATGATCATGTTTATAGTAAATATTCTCATGTCTCCATTTAGAAATGCTGGCCACCTTACCCAGGGAGAAGACTGGGACACTGTGGGCCAAACACCAAGATGAGGAAAGGAAAGAGGAAGTTCAGATACCCTGAGATGTGGCCATAGGAAAATAAGAAGGCCACGTGTTCTGATTGGCTGGATGGCAGTTTTGAAATTACTCCAAAATAGATGTTAGAAAAAGTCAAAACAGAAATATGAAGCAAACTACACCCGGCCAGTGATCATATCATACAAGGAAATACCATACCCTTCTAGATGAGGACCCAGCAAAGGAGAAGGCTCATCAACAGCTAGTTTTAAGCTTTATTGCTAATAAAAAAATCAAGTTCAGTATTATCCTTCTCCAACCAAGCTCCTCTAGTACCCAATAGAAAGTAAGTCATCTTCTTTTTCTTTTCTTTTTTTTTTTTTTCTTTTTTTTGAGATAGAGTCTCACTCTGTCACCCGGGCTGGAGTGCAGTGGCATGATCTCGGCTCACTGCAACCTCAGCCTCCCGGGTTCAGGCAATTTTCCTGCCTCAGCCTCCCAAGTAGCTGGGACTACAGGCTCCCACCACCACGCCTGGCTAATTGTAAGCCTTCTTTTTAAACAACACACTAAACACCTCCTTGTTTGACCCACTATAAGCTTCCTCCTCATTGTCAGCATTTCCACCTCCCTTGCCAGAATTTAAATACCTCTAAGTCCACACAGCTACTCTCCACAACAGACGGTGGCATCTCGTTTTCTCGTGCTTAGACCACTGACCAAAAAAAAATCCTAGGAAGTTGGCTTTAGCTTCCCATTCACCTTCCTCTATGTGTATGCCTTTGTGAAGAGTTTGTTCAAACTCATCCAAGACATGAGCATGGCCCAATGTAAATCGCTGCCTAGAAATATGGTTGCATCGAGATCAGTTTTTATAATTCCAATTGCTTATGGGATAGAGCTTAATTCCACATTAAATTAAAAAATCAAAGCTAAAGTCATCCACTTCCTCTGCCAAACTCCCAAATAATCCATTTCTGCCAATGGTGTCACCATTCTCTGTATGTCAAACCCAAAATGTCAATCTCTTTCTTTCTCCCGTTTAAAATCCTATAAATTCACCTTTCCCAACTCTCCTTAATGTTACTGATGACCATTCTTTGACATAATTCCTCCAGTCGGCTCTATACTCACAGATTGGAGTTCACACCTTTAAAAGCAACACATGCGTCTTTTCAAAGCATTTGACATTTTTGATCCCTTATGTATTGTGATTATTTCTTCATAATTATGATCACATGATTTCTCTAAAAGCACATACCTCTTTTGGTAAGGACACTAATTTATTTCTGTCTGCATTCAAGTTGCTCAACTTCTTTAGTTTTCCAATGCTTTTAGGTAGGGTCTGTTAAAATAACAATTTCATTATTAATGTAACACATATTTTTAACATGGCTCACAGTAAATAAGATCTCTGGAAGGACCTAAAGAATATAATCTCATCCAGCAACCGAAGCAATAGCTTTTGCTGAATATTAGATATTTGTAATGTTCACTTAGGGGGTATGACATTAAGTATTCTGAATTTTTGTTGAAATGGTAAGTCTGTTTTAAAGGAATGAAATCAAAAGTAGAGACCTGGGAACAGGGAAACATCTTGTAAAGGGAAATAAATGCTGTTCAACTCAAGTGAGTGAGAATTTGCACCCTCAAGATTCATTCCTGCCCTGCCTGCACCTTCAAGGACCACACTGGGACAGTGGCTTAGATGTCCGTGGAAGCCACAGCACTGAGGCAGGGAACCAGCACCCAGAGCAGGGTGCCACATGGGCAGGGGAAAGCGAGGGCTATGGGGATGGGAGAAAGGTAAGCATCCTGGAGTGGGGAGCAGAGCTCTACCAGAACCAGGCTGGCACCCACATGGGAGTCTTCAACACTCCAGTGCAATCCAGGGGTGAATATTATTTTTACAGTTGTTATGATTACTATTTGTAAGCCTAAAATCACAAAGCAGGACTGGAAGATTTGGTAACTCCCGCCACACCTGCCAGAGGCTGGCTGCTTGAGCTCTCTGAGGGGAGGGGCTACTGGGCTCCCCACCCACATCTGTGCACTCCATCCTTTCTTGCTGTCCTTTTTGCTCTTTCTACCTAAAGAACATTACTTACTCTATTTATAGATAAAGGAGAAAAGGGAAAAGGAAAAGGGAAAAGAGAGTAAAAAAAAAAAATAAATAAAGTGACAAAATGAAGATGGAGAAAAGAAAAGAGAAAAGTAGGAGAGTAAACTGAAGAAAACAGAGTGGCTATATGACAACTAAAAGAGGGGGGAAGAAGAAGAAGTGACAACTGAAGGACTGACAAAAGCAGAGGGGGAAGCAGGACAGGAAAAGACAACTGAGATCTGCTGCCACCCTGCCCACCCACCCTTTGCCAGGGGGTGCACACATAACCCCTGCCCTTGTCTGGTGGAAGCCTGGTCCAGGTGGAGGAACCCCTCCTCTACCCCAAAGTTCTAATAAGAAGCTGCCTTAACCAGAGCCCATTAGATACCATCCTATGGCTCCCTGATCAAGAGCATTTCCCAGCCCCCATCCTGCCAAGGCTTTTCCTGGACAATGTTCATCTCTTTTCTCATCTCTCCTGTTCTTCCCATTTGCTCAAAGAACCCAAGGAGAGGCCAGAGGAATCCTGATGAATATTCCCAGTGGTGGTCTCTGGGCACCACAGCTGGGGCATCAACACATCCATTGAGAGTAGCTTATCCCCACACCTCACTGGAGACATCTGTGAGGCATTTGTTCAGTCCCTATATTCGAAGCACCACAACTGGGACACAAGCTCAACACGGAAACCTAAGCACTACTTTCTTTGCTTAAGCAGATTAAAAACTGATCTTTAGGTCATGCATTTGCTTTGTAAGACCCTTCTGGGATATAATATGAAGAAATTTCCATTTAGTCCACTCAAATTACAAATAAGTAGAATCTACCCTAGTAAGTCTCTATGATGTATGTGCAAACCACACTTACCAGGAGCTGATTTTCTGTAAGAACTAACTCAGTGAGACTTTCACAATCCCCAACTGCTTCAGGCAACTGTGTGAGTCTATTCTGATCCACCTTCAAGATTGACAGTTTCTTTAGTTTTCCTGTAAAAGCATCATTAGTATTATTATTATTATCAAATTCATTAGTTACAATTATTTTCGTAATCACTGCTTGGAATTTCCTATCTGCTGTTCTTTTTGTTTCAAACAGTTACTTATTTTTTCCTCATCTAGCTTTTCACATTATGAAACTCTATCATTTAGACCATGAAGGTTGGGAGTTAAAATAATTTGTTTAGAACATCAAAAACGATTGGCAATTAGAAACAAAACATTTTAAAAAGCATAAAAACATCACAGCAAAGCCAAGAAATTTACAGAAAAACAAAACAGCTTTCTCTCCATGGAGGTGTTTCATGCACAGAGGAGACTTTCATTTTACTCCAAGAATTATCCTTACAATAAACAAAGGAAATAGTTTATTAAATCACCTATGAATGAAAATGACTCAGTGAAGAGCCCTACAGCGCGGTATTTCTATAGGTCCAGAATAAAGCGGTAACCTCAGGAAAGCCATATTAAAGACGGAGTCTATTTCATTCAGGCCAGGAAGACTGGACGTCCTGGTGATACCCACTGTTCATGGGAAAGAAGAACAAGTCTTACTGCAGCCTCCTCAGAGTCCCCACTAGCCACTAGCAAAGTCATTCAGATTCTCACTTCAACAAGTCATGGGATTAAGCGGCACCCTTCATTCTCTACTGAAAACAGCCTCTATTCTAACGCAGTCATAAAGCTGGAGAAAGAAAAATATCGAAAGGTGTATCCTGCCTCGTGTGCAGCCACAGGGCAAGATAGAAGAACTAACCAATTCTTAAGCTCTTTATTTAGCATAGTCAATAGCCTAACGCTGTCGTTGGAGGGCTTCGACCTGCCCTCACTGTCAGGAGACCCACTAGCATTTTCTGCAGGGTATACTGAATAGCACAGCCAAGCACTGAAACATCTCATCCCAACAAAGAAGTCTCCTGGCAACCAGTCTTCTAGCCTCCCCTTGAATACTTCTAGTGACAAGGTACTCATTTCTTCACTAAGCAGCCCAAATGAATTTGTAACATATCTTTCCTTTTTTTTTTTCTTTCTTTCTTTTTTAAGAGACAGGGCCTCACTCTATTGCCCAGGCTGGAGTACAGTGGTACAATCATGGTTCACTGCAGCCCCAAACTCCTACTTCTGGACTCAAGCAATCCTTCCCCTTTAGGCTTCTGAGTAGCTAGGACTACAGGCGTGTGCCAACCCACTTGGCTAATATTTTTATTTTTTGTAGACGGGAAGTCTCACTATGATGCCCAAGCTGGTCTTAAACTCCTGGCCTCCCAAAGTGCTAGGATTACAGGTGTGAGCCATTCCCAGCCATCTTTGCTTTTTAAAGCTCTTTCTTAAATGAAATTGAGCTTCACAATCCTTTCATTTTGCTCATTTGATCAGAAAGCTGTAATACATCTCTTTCTTTGAAAGGCAGTCCTTTAAACGTTTGAAGTCATCCTCTCATGCTTTCTGCTGCTTCCCATTCCAAGCAAGAAAACATGCCCAGTCTCTACAACCCTTTTCAGATGCCATAAACGATTCTCAGTGAACATCTCTGCATAGAGTCAAAATCCCTATCGATTTTCTAGCCGGGTTTAACCAAAATACAATGTCTGAATTTCTACTGAAATTTTCATCTTGACCACATACCACGGAGGCAGTGGTCCTCTGCCATACAAGTTCTCCAACTATTGAAAACCTTTCAGAAGCTTCCTTGATGTTCTGAATAAAATTAAAGACAGCAATCCTATGATAACTCCATGGTTAAATAAAGTCTCTTTCAACTTCAAAGTGGCTTTGCTATGATGGAGCTCCCAAGTCCGTATCTGTTTATACCTTCTCTCCATTTATTTCTCACACTGGAATAAGTTCCTTCATAGTAAAGAAAATGTCTGGATTGATTGTTTTTAAAGAAAATAGCACAGAATGGTTAAAGGATTATCGATGTACTAAACAAAGGTTCAATTCAGTTATGCCACTCTTCCAGCACCTCCCTGAGGTCATGGAATAAGTCAGTTATTTTCTCATAAACTATTAGGATGCTGGCCGGGCACAGTGGCTCACGCCTGTAATCCCAACACTTTGGAAGGCTGAGGCAGGTGGATCACAAGGTCAGGAGATGGAGACCATCCTGGCTAACACGGTGAAAACCCGTCTCTACTAAAAAATACAAAAAAAATTAGCCGGGTGTGGTGGCAGGCGCCTGTAGTCCCAGCTACTTGGGAGGCTGAGGCAAGAGAATGGCGTGAACCCGGGAGGCAGAGCTTGCAGTGAGTCGAGATCGCGCCACTGCACTCCAGCCTGGGTGACAGAGCAAGACTCCATCTTAAAAAAATAAATAAATAAAAATAAATAAGCTATTAGGATGCCAAAGTAGAAATTTCTTAGTCACTGCTCATATGCCTTAAATACATTTTATTACTTGGGGTAATTAATCCCTCATGAAATCATTGGGAGAAGACATAGATGAAGTAAAGATGAATCAATGCTTAAAAGTAATGACAGCAGTTACTTTTAAGCAGGTAGATACCAACCCAGGATGACAGAAACATCCGCATATAGAGAAATTTCTGCTGTAATAAATGCTCTTTGCTTTCCTTCTTTAAAAACAAACAGCAAGGAGACTTTAAGGAGCCACATTCTCAGCATCTGAAAGTGGTGACCAAAGGATCAAAGTGTGCTCCAAATGCTCAAGATGACGGCAGGCAGTATGTTTAGCAGTTAGTGATTTCCAATGCTTACCAATGCCATCCGGAATAGTTTCTAATAAGTTCTGGGAAATGACTAAATCCGTTAATGAAGTCAGGCCACTGATTTCTTCAGGAAGTCTTTCCAACCTGTTTTCAGAAACATCTAAGCACAGCAGGTTCTTCAGATTTCCTATTTCCTATAACAATGACATGGAAAAAGAAACGCACACTTAAACCTGCCACAGTGCAGAGGCGTTTGTTCCAGTGATTTTTCACAATTAAATCCCAGGGCGGTCCTAAGGATGTTATCTTTAGCATGAATCCAAATCTGAAGGCAGGGGCAAATTCCTAGATCCCCTTCCAATGAAAGTGCGAAGTTGTATGAATCACAGACACAGAGCTGGCAGGGACAAAAAGCCCTCCACCTTTCAGGCAGGCAAGGAATCATTCCCACTTAATAGGTAAAGATACAGGAGAACAAACAACTACAAGGTCACACAATCATAAAAGGAAAAGAAGGCTAGAATTTAGCTTTTCAAGTTTGGAACTAATCTAAGTAGCTTACACTGTAGGGTGACCCTGGGATTTCCTCTGGTAAGAACCTACCTACTTTGTATTTTCTTCCATGACAGGTAGCATTTGTTAGCACAAACATCAATGCAATTGCTCCCCAGCAAAACTGAAACATACAGATCTATCTGTACCTTTAACATTAAAAGCAGCATACTGCCTTTAGTGAAAACAGTCTACCAGGATAAGGTAAAGTACCTCCACGAGTCTAACATTCTATTCAAGACCTACCTTTCTTTCCATTCCCAAAGTCCAAGCTTTCTCTCTTATCACTGCCTCCACTTTTCCATTCCACTTCCCAATATTAAATCTTACCCTCATTACTCCCTTACCTTGACTGTCAGTTCTGCCTCTTGGGCTCTAGTCTTAACTCCCCGTTCCTGAGACCATTCCATAAACTGTGCTTCCTCATTTCCTTCCTGAAACACAGCCAGTTCTCGTCCTATAACTGGATGACTTTCTATTCAAAAAATATCTTGTGGCTCCCTGATATCTACAAAAAATATCTAAGTACAAATTCCTCCATCTACATTTAATTTGGTCTGATCTATTCTTTTCAGCTTATCATCCACCTGATATTGCCTTATGATCCTGTCCCTGTATTTCCTGTCTAAAGGAAACTAGACTAGATTTCTACTAATTTCAGACCAGATCCCTGAAGTTGTTCTACTCTTCATTAACTCCTTTTAACAATGCCTTTTTATCCTTCTCTTTCCATCATCATTGAAGATAAGAAAAATCATTCTAATTATTTGAGACTTTTTTGTGTGTTTAATGCTGATTTAACACAAATTTATACTATAGGAGCAAATGACATTTTTAAATAACCATTCACAGCACAATCATTGCAATTTTAATTTCTTTGTATTTAGAATATCACACTCTGCACAAAGTCATTTACACACATCTGAACATACGCAACTCTTTCCTTTCCCCTTTATGTCCCACAGATTTATTACTTTCCTGATAATGTCATGATATTTTTCTGCCATCCTTGGACTTCTAAAGTAACTAGCATTCTCCCAACCAGGATGTCCCATATATTTCCTAGAAAAATCCAAGTACTAATCGAACTCTACCCACAAGAGTTGCTAATCTGTCTCCTTTCCCCAGTTGTAGCCAAGATCTCATAAACAGACTTAAATTAGTTCCTTAGTTCCATTAGTCATTAGGTGACATCATGGCAACTTCAGCGCTATAACAACTAAAAATTTACTAAAGTGCTTTCTTCTAGTATTAGGGTTCCCTGCATTGATATGGCATTCCCCACTGAAAGTACAGAGCCTTACAACCGGTCATATGAAAAACTGGCTATGAGAGACACGAAAGAATAAAATTCAGTAACAGTTGGAGAAAAAAATACAAGAGGAAAATGCCTGTTGGTTTTTGTTTGTTTTAGGTTTCTCAGTTTCTGTCTCAGAATGTAGGCCCGTCTGCTAGGACTCCACAAGATGACTATGTGCTCAGAAGTCTACACAAGACTCCACTTCATTTGGCACGTGGTTCTTCCACTTGGGAACAGTAGGAAAGGCCTGAACACTACGACATGCCAGCTAAACCATAAGAAACATTTGGAAAAATATGAAATAAAAGCATTTAACATTGCTTTAACACGAACTATTACAGGGCAAAACATGGTCAAATTATCCCAAAAGCACTTGGCACATCACGGAGTGGCAGAAAGGTACACCATCAGAATCATGGGTCCTGGCAATTTACTAACCTGCTGGGCTTGAAGTAAGCTATATGGGTAGCAAGGACACAATAAAAAACAGATTTCACAAACTAAAGGAAATATTTACTACATTTACAAATGGTGGGTTGAGGTTTTCAGTTTTCATATGGCAATGGAGAATGATGCATGCTCAATATGCTTTCCCAAATGTGCTTTTTCCAATCAATGTTTTTGGTTTTCAAGATCCTTTTATAGCGAACCTTATGTGGCAGCAGGAAATACTCAAAGCTTATTGTTGCTGTTTTACATTCTGGGGAGACACTGTGAAATTACCACTTACCTGAGGTAATTCTGACAGCTGATTTCCATCCAACCAGAGATCTTTTAGATGTAAGAGGGCTCCGATTGATTCTGGCTAAAACAAAAGGAAAAAAAAGGTATGGTAACAAAGATTCAATTTTCAGTCTTTCCCGAAGAAAGAAAGAATCTGAATTCATCTGTTAACAACTGGGTACCTTAGCAGATGTTCACTGGTACTTCTCTTAACATCGAGTCCCTTTCCTCAAAGTGCCCAAACTTTCCCCAAGAATGCCAGTTGTTTCCACCTATGTCCATCATCTCTAGTCCTGACCTCCCCTACCCATGAATCATAATTCCTAACTTGTGTGAAATGAAGCTGGTTCTCTAGTGTTCCCAAGCTACATCTATGGAAATACTGGCTTCGTATAGATCCCCATAGAACTCCCTCAACTACTGTGCGATCATAACTAAAAACAAAGTTAAATTCAAATCTCAAATACGGACTTACCAAATTATATATTTCATTGTTTCCTAAATCAAGTTCTTCTAGTCTCCGAAGCTGGGTAAGAGAGCTATTTTAAAAAATAAACAAAGCGCACTTAGAGAATACTTAGAAATGCTGAGCAATATAGTATCCCTCACTTGGAGTAGCTTCAAAAATAAGGTCCAATTTGATTTCTATGGTAAAAAATATTGCACAGGAAGGACTGTTAAGAAAAGGCCGGTTGGCATCCCCCAAACTTCCCAAAACACACAAATCTTTTGACGTAATACTGTAGTCCTGTTTTTTTTTAAATACTTAAATTCATTCTGCACAAAATCTCCTCTTATTTTCCCTAAAGACTCACTCAGGAAGATATGTAAGAAGATTCTCTCTCAGTTCCAGTGAAGCCAGGTTATAAAGACTAGAAATGAACAGAAGGAAAAAAAAGTATAAGAGAAATTCCTGAGATTCTTCCTACCTCCCCTCCCCCATACACATACTGGACAAATTGCAACACTTAATAAAACCAAGTAGGTCACTTCCCAGGGTAAAAATGCCTATCACCACCACCACCCACACCCATTAAAAACAATACCATCTCGACCTCTCAAATTGTAATCTTAAGGTATTAATAATTAATAAAAGAGTAGTGTGCCATGACTACAAAGCACCTTCATTCAAATACCTTTATATGTGATATGTGGAAATAACTCATCAGCCAATAAAACACAACCATTCTCAGGGCTGAGATAGAAGCCGAATGTGTGCGTCTATAGACTTCAAATGCCAAAAATGCACTGTTACCATAAAAACAGTAGCACCTTTAATCTTGCAGAGCTCAGAGCTCTTCTTCCCAGTATCAGTGAGAGATCATCCCTGTTTTAAAGTAGGGGGCATCTCAGTCCAGAGAGTCCAAGTTCATCTACTTAAGATCATAAATTCATGCAGCAAGCGGCAGCTAAGCTTAGGAAGTAACTTCCATTTAAATGCATTCAGGATAATGTCATAATGCATCTTGCACAGTGCCTGGAACACAGACTGATTTAATAAATGGTAGCTATAATAATATTGCTTTTATTCTTATTAAACCCTAGCATGAGGCTCTCTTCATCTGATTCTCCAGCCTCTCGGGTGTAATCCAGTCTATTAGGAGCACAGTGGAATGGGACAGATGTTTGACAGATGGGGCAAATCTTGACAGGCAGTGGCAATTCTGCATCACCAGAAACCCTCATGAAGTTGTGTCAGCACTGGCAAAACATATTGATTCAGGAAATCAGTGACTCAGTATATTGCCCCTACAAGCACTGTAGTAACTATACCAACCAAAAAGTCACATTTTGCTAATATCACCATAGTAACATCCAGATATGGAGGAATTTCATTTCTGAGCGCACACAACACAAAAAGTCAGACATTATCCCAACACTCTAATCTGCCTTAATCCTCCATTCTCCCTCCTTCCAACCAAAAAGCCAGAATCACGTGTACTAACAAGGCTGGTTTTATAACATCCAGAAATGTAAATTTAAATGAACAGTGTACATACATGCTTAAAACCTGTTTGCCAGAAAAATATATATTTTAACTGTACTATGAAATGTACAAATCCTGCATCTTCTCCAATTTTACAAAACCAAATAATTTTAATACTTAAAGCAAGAACAAAACTTTCAATTTATTTTTTAAAAAACAAACTCCCTGCTAATATGTCACCATGAAACTAACACCAGCGTCCTTCAAATCAAATGTAACTCGGTGCGGACTTGCAGTTCTCTAGTTCTACTTTCTCTTGACCAAGTGTTTACGTAGAAGAAACAACAAAGAGAAGGGGAGGAAGATGAGATGTACACCACTCAGTATCTCCTTCCAAAAGCAATCTGTAAATAATAATTTTACTTAAAAAGTAAAAATTTAAAAACAAAGGGCTTTGTTTTCAGTTTTAAATTTCCATGTAACGCCTAACCAGTTTCATTAAGAAGACAGTAATTCCTCGGCTATTTTCACATTTAAATTTTAAAAATCAACGTTAGGATTGTCATTTTATCTATTCAGTATCCATTACTTTCACACCTATTTTAACAAACCAAGGAGACCCACTAATGAAAGAAGGAAAATGTCCTTCTTTGCATCAAAAACTTGACTCACTGGGGATCACTGAAAGCACCAGTTTCACACAGCCTCATGCTGAGTGTTGTGCCAAGTTTCCACAGCCATAGTCTCAGCATCTCCTGCCTGAAACATAGACCACAGCCAGTGGGGAGAACCCTGCCTGCTCAGGCAGAAGGAGCTGTGCAGGGCACCTTCCATGAGCCATCTCATCTGGTTAGTAATGACCCAGCAAGTTGATGCTACCATGACATGATTAGGACCGTGAGGTTTTGTGTGAGGCCCACTTGTTAGAAATAGGTAAAACCACTATTCGACCCTGGCCAAATGCCAAAGCTTCTGCCCTCACCCTCACTGACTGAGGCATCTCCAGGTGTCTCTGTTCTTCAGAACTCTCTCATTTTAATTTGAAAAACACCTCTCAGTTTTAGGTATACACTTAAGTCTTACCTTTTTTTTTTTTTTTTTTTTTGAGACGGAGTCTCGCTCTGCCGCCCAGGCTGGAGTACAGTGGCTGGATCTCAGCTCACTGCAAGCTCCGCCTCCGGGGTTCACGCCATTCTCCTGCCTCAGCCTCCCGAGTAGCTGGGACTACAGGCGCCCGCCACCTCGCCCGGCTAGTTTTGTGTATTTTTTTTTAGTAGAGACGGGGTTTCACCGTGTTAGCCAGGATGGTCTCGATCTCCTGACCTCGTGATCCACCCGTCTCGGCCTCCCAAAGTGCTGGGATTACAGGCTTGAGCCACCGCGCCCGGCCCAAGTCTTACCTTTTTAAACACACCAAGAGACACTGGAATTTTTGCTGTTTGATTTTAAGAATGTGATACACGCTTTAAAATTATCTTTAAATTTTGTCTTGAGAGCAAATGGCACAGGCCACAGTTACTAGAAGCAAACAACACTTGAGCAAAAATGCTGCTGAAATGCCCTAGTTCCCACCCCCCATCATGCTAACACCCAGATATAATATCCTGCTAAGTAAAAAAGCTCTGGCTACAAAACCTCTTAGTTTCTACTGGTTGGGGGAAGTAAATAAAATGTGGATGTATGGGTGATACATCAACAACCAAAAATATCATATTTTTATAATATTTCAAAAGTAAAAATTAACTTAAAGTACAGGCTAAGTATCCCTTATCTGAAATGCTTGGAACTGTGAGTGTTTCAAATTTTGGATTTTGGAGTATTTGTGATATACTTAATCTGAAATCCAAAATGCTCCAATGAGTATTTCCTTTGAGCAAATGCTCGGCACTCATAAAGTTTCAGATTTGGGGGCATTTCAGATTTCAGATTTTTGGACCTGGAGTGCTCAACCTGTATATAAAGTAATATCCTTATACTCTGAGGTAATACTTCCCCAATTATTTTAAACTATTTAAAATAAAGAAACTTAGATATTACCATCAGATTCTATAGACCCACTGATGAAAGCCACTCTAAAAAGAGCACATGGAATCTGAGAGGCCTGGGGCCCAGGCTTGAATCCCGCTTGTCCCTCACTAACTAGCTAGGTTTGCTTGCCTGAGGTGTTTATTGCTGAATCTCGATTTTCCCTAAAATAAATATAATCATATCTATTATGGCAATTACAACATAATACATTTTCCCTTCAAGTTAACAGAACCAGTTTCTTGCCTTATTTCCTTAAGACACCCTTTGTCCCTAAGTGCAGCTGGGTACCTTACACATGTGTGTGCCTTGAGTCAGGGTCTTCAAAAAGATTGCTACAAGATGCTACTAATCACAGACATCATCTCCACTACTAAAAAACTCCTTGAAGGATAGGCCCCGCATCTGGCATTGGCCAATTTTTAACTCATCAAACATTGTCCATAGCTGGACTGGAAGAAACAGAAAGCAAACAAAGGCTTTGACTACAGACTCCTACCTCCTGTATGAGCACAAACCTCACAGCATAATCTGCACACATCATTCTCAGTTCCAAGTATCACTAAGTGATGCTAGAATGAAACTATGGGTTTGGTTCACATCAGTAGCTTGCCTTGGACAGTCCTTCACCAAAATGCAGAACCCAACCAGCCCACTCCAGAACATGGTTCTCCAAATTGTTGTAGTAACAGAGCTGACATAAAACCGAACCAGCCTAAATGCAGAATTGGAACAGAGACATTAACACAAAAGTGAATGAATGAATAATCCTCTTCTGGTCTTTCAGAATACAATATCTTCAATCAAGTACCTGTCCCATCAAAGCAACCCACTGAATTCAAGTATCTTCACATCTCTTACAGCACCCCATAAGGAACATGCTCCTGAGCAGCTTCGGGAGTGGGATCTGAACCTCATCCTGTGTACTGAAGAGCCCAAGCTCTTAATCAGAAGGTCAAGAGAGAGAGAGGGAGACCCAAACTCCACAGGCCTTCATCCGCTATTTCAGTTAAACATGGTATTACAGAGGTACAAGAAAGAATCAGGCATTTCTAATACTTTTACAAATGTGATTTTAAAAATTTAACACTTTAATAGTTCTACTACTAATACTGGCAACTTATTATATGACAAATTTTGTTATAACTTCTTTATGAGAATTAACTTATCAGATGAGAAAACTGAGGCACAGAGAGGAAGCTTGAACAAGGTCTCACAAAATTGCCAAGTAGAAATGCCAGGATTCACCAGGGAATCTGCATTCTTAACCACTATGTTGTGCTGCCTCTCACTCTTGAGTTGGTATGTCAATTTTGCAAATAGGTAATAACATATTTATGGATATACATATTTATTTTATGTGTGTATATATATATACGTATATATATATACACACACACACTATATATATATATATATATATATATATTTTTTTTTTTTTTTTTTTTTTTGAGACAGAATCTCACTCTGTCACCCAGGCTAGAGTGCAGTGGTGTGATCTTGGCTCACTGCAACCTCCGTCTCCTGGGTTCAAGTGATTCTCCTGCCCCTGCCTTCCAAGTAGCTGGGACTACAGGCATGCACCACCACACCTGGTTAATTTTTATATTTTTAATAGAGATGGAGTTTCACCAGACCAGATGGTTGGCCTGGCTGGTCTCGAACTCCTGACCTCAGGTGATCCGCCTAGCTAGGCCTGCCCAAAGTGCTGGGATTACAGGCATGAGACATCACGCCCGGCCAATTTATATATATTTACAATATATTCAGTAAAGAGTTCCTTCTTTTCCCACATCAATCCAGCTTCCCAACACCAAACGTTTTCAGAGGAAATTACCTTAAAAATTTAAAAATTTTGTATGGATTCATGTGTTCATGTGGGGCTTTCTTTAATCTTTAGGTGTGAATGTATATAGTCTCTCCCTCTTTTCCTTTTTTTTTTTTTTTTTTTTTTTTTACAAGAAAGGTAGCATTCTGCATATATCTGGCACTTCGCTTTCCTCACTTACCAGAATTTTTTGGTCTCATTTTTTATTTGTACATACCAGTATTTTGTCAACAATTGCACAGTATCTTACTGTCTATGGATACCTTGTTTTAACTAGAACCCTATTAACAAACATTTCATCCTTCAATTTTAATTTCTGACAAATTAATTTCTACATAATACTGCTGGAATGACCTCTTCTTCCTCCTCCTACCAAAAAAAACATGACTTTCTATCCTCCCTGTCAATCCCTACCATTTTTACCAACAAAGGAAGTTGGGGGGCAGGGGAACACACCTAACAAGCTCCTGCAGGAAAAGAGTGCATGAAGTATTTCTTCTCAGCACACTAATTCTTAATGTTTCACACTGTTCATAATAGCAGGGACAAAAGTTGTACTCTTTTGTAAGTCAGAATGTAGGCCAACTGTATTTTTAGGATTCTATTTCAGTGACTGTATGAATGGTTACTTTAAGGAATTTACATCTGTTCTCCACTATGTTTGCAAATCCCTTTCTAACCCACTTGAGTTAATTTTTTTCCATTTTAGCGGCCAAAATCATTAAGAAAATAAAGAGTAAAACACATTAAGGTAGACCAAACAAACAAGTGGCGGTTCACTATAAAACCATTAATATATAAAACAACAACTACTTAGGGCAACATTATTTGATTGGGGAAAACTATTAATGGGGGAATAGGGAGTTGCTTACACAATCATAATATTTCTACTCTTTCAACATCAAATTAGTATTCAAGAAACCTCTGGTTACAAATTTTCTTATGGTGGCTTTGCTCTAGAAAACTTTTTTTTTTTTTAATCTTTTTGTTTTTGAAATAATAAATATTTTATAGTAATTCTCAGACCTCAAAAAAGAACATTAAATATGGTAATAGTTTTCAAAAAAAGGATTTACTCCTTTTAGGCAGCATGCACTTATGATATAGGTAAGCTGCCTAGCACTAGGCCTTGTGAGTGGGGGCCACATGGCTCACTTAGTTCAAGCTCACTCAAATTAAGGTCACCATTCCCAAGGGCAGCAGACTCAGCAGACATAAAATCAGACCCACACGCTCTAGTTCAATCTGCCATAAACCTAGGGCTTACTCATGCTACTTCTATCAGCAACTTGGAATAATTAAATGTTTATTGATAATGACTATTTAGTGACTGAATAACTGTCTCGGGTACTGGACTATTTCATCACATATATTACTTCTCCTCTAAGAATGCTATTTTTGGAGAAGACAGTTCAGTTAAACAGGGAGTAGAGATATTTAGGCTAACATATTGGAGGGTATTCATTTCTTTAATGGTAAAGGATATGGAATCTCATGGAAGGGCATATCAACTAAAGACAAAGCAGCATGCTCTCAGACACCATCATAGGCTTCCCAGATCTTCAGAATTTTCCATCAGTTGCCACCTGAGTTTTTATGTCCTCTCGACCTCCACTCTCTCTCTGCATCACTTGAGCATTTTGGAGACTCTGGCTATGTGCACTTGCCTGATCACCACGTGCAAGTAACTAAACAAAATGATCTTAGCACACTACTTGTAAGGTTACATTATAGAGCATTTCCTGTAAAAATAAACGGGGTCGGTTTCCCAGGTATAACATCACCCTGCAGCAGTACCCAGCTTCAAATTTGCCTAAGGTCCATTCTTTTTACGGAGACATAATTCACAAACTATGAAATTCACCTTTGAAAGTGTACAGTTTGGTGGTCTTTAACATATTTATTCAGAAGGTATATAAACATCACCACTATCTAATCCAGAAAATTTTCATCATACCGAAAAGAAAATCCATACTCATTAGAAGTCATTCTTTATCATCTTCCTCCACCCCACAACCCCCAACAACCAATAATTTAATTTCTGTCTCTGTGGAGTTGACTATAGTATGCATTTTGTAAAAAGTGAGTCATAGAATATGTGATTGTTTGTGTCTGGCTTCTTTTACTTCACATGTTTTCAAAGTTCATCCAGTAATACTATTTCATTGTATACATATGCCACATTTTGTTTGTCCACTTACCCACTGATGAAAATTTCAGTTGTTTCTACCTTTGTTATTATAAATAATGTCAATAATAACCCTCCTAGGTTTCCAATTCTTTTGAGTATACGTAGCTAGGAATGGAATGGCTGGGTCACATGGTAACTATGTTCAATTTTAAGGAGAACCTCCCCAAACTGTTTTACAAAGGGGCTAAACCATTCTACACTCCCATCAACAACATATGAGGGTTTCAATTTCTCTGCATCCTCAATAACACTTGTTAGCATTTATCTTTTTAATTATAATCTTCCCAGAGGGTATAAAGTAGTATCTCATTGTGGTTTTGACTTGCATTTTCCTGATGACTAATGTTGTTAAACATCTTTTCATATGCTTATTGGTTATTTGTATATCTTCTCTGAAGAAATGCCTATTCGAATCCTTTGCCCATTTTTAAGTTGGTTCTTTTATTACGAAGTTGTAAGAGATCTAAATATATTCTGGTAACTAGACTCTGATAAGATATATGATTTGCAAATATTTTCTCCCATTCTGTGTGTTGTCTTTTCACTTTCATGATAGTATTCTTTGATGCACACACGTTTTAAATTTTGATGCAATCCAATTTATCTATTTTTTCTTTTGTTACACAGACTTTGGTGTCACAGCTAAGAAACCACTGCCTAATCCAATGTCACAAATATTTACCCCTGTTTTCTTATAAGACTTTTACCGTTTTTTTGTTTGTTTGTTTGTTTGTTTTTTGAGACGGAGTCTTGCTGTGTCAGACTGGAGTGCAGTGGCGTGATCTCAGCTCACTGCAAGCTCCGCCTCCTGGGTTCACGCCATTCTCCTGCCTCAGCCTCCTGAGTAGCTGGGACTACAGGCACCCACCACCATGCCTGGCTAATTTTTTGTATTTTTATTAGAGACGGTGTTTCACCGTGTTAGCCAGAATGGTCTTGATCTCCTGACCTCGTGATCTGCCCGCCTCGGCCTCCCAAAGTGCTAGGAGTACAGGCATGAGCCACTGCACCCGGCGAGGACTTTTACAGTTTTAGCTCTTATATTCAGATCTCTGATTTTGATTTAGTTTTTGTGTCTGGTGTGAGGTAGGAGTATAACTTCATTCTTTTGTATGTTCATAGTCAGTTTTCCCAACATTTGTTAAAAAGACTATTCTTTCTCCAATGAATTGTTTTGATACCTCTGTCAAAATCAATTAACGATATATGTAAGGATTCTGATGGGGCTTAAGATGAGTCTGTAGATAGACTTGTAGAGTACTGCTATCTTAACAATATTAAGTATCAACCCATAACACACATTATCTTACCACTTATTTAGTCTTCCTTAATTATTTCAATGATGTTTTATACTTTGCATGGACGTGTCCTACATTTCTTCTGTTAAATTTATCCTGAGTATTTTACACTTTTTAGTGTTTTGTAAGTAGAATTGTTTAATGCTGATATATAAAAATATAACTGATTTTTGTTTTGTAATCTTGTATCCTGCTATCTTCCTGAATTAATTTATTAGCTCTAATAATTTTTACAGATTTCTTAGGATTGTTTCTATATAAGATCATGTCATCTGAACAGTAACTCATTTTTAAAAAGTAAAACACAAAGTGTGTGGCTTGAGTACAACCTGATACAACTGATCCCAAGAAAAATATTTTCAGTATTTTGAAAGACAAATATATTCACACATTGTACCAACATTTCAAAACTCCTTAAATTATCCTTCCTGGCCTTACCAGTGGAATCTTACAAGTGTTTTTAGTGATAGTAAAGTAAAAAGCCATTATTCGCTAGGCACTGTTTTTAAGGGCATATCTAAAATACCAAATTTTTTTATTCAGATAGTTTTCTGAAAGCCCATCCAAGACCTGGAACTTGACTGAGTAAGACCCCACTACGTGCTATCCCGTGCCAACCAGCATCTGCAGTGACACAGAAAGTCATTCACTTAATTATACCCCAACTTTTTCTAAAGGGGATTTAAGTAAGTCTTTTAAAATTGCAAATATGCAAAAAGGTTCATGAAACGACGTTAGGGCCATGAAAGAGGGGAGACACTAATGTGTTCATTATGAGAAGCAGGCAGTAAAGAAAATGCAGTATCTTCAAGGAAGAAACTAAATTCAAATGCCAGCTCTACCACCCACCAGCAATGCACACCTGGGCAGATCACTTATCTCCATTTCACAGAGGAAGCTGATAAAGCTCAGGATGGGTAAAGCTAGCCTCAGGAGGAAGGGTGTCATGAGACAGTGTATGCACCTCAAAGAGTCCGTGCCCCACTGAGACTGTCAGCATCACCTCTCCCTTTATCGCACAAAAAGGAACACAGCTGTTCTCACTGATTATCAGAATTAGCTCTAAGCCTACGGGCAACAAAGGCAGGAAAATAAGTGTTAGAAATGTTTATTAAAAAGGAATATTATTAAAAAGGAAGAAGCTTACCAGTTCTTTTGGTAAGGCATTTGTTTCCTTAAAAATAATTTATTGTCTCCCTAATAGCTCCTTATATCAGAGATATTAAGCAATATTAATAGACAATAATTATTTTTTCTTGGAAGGCTTTACAGCAACAGAAGCTGTTTTTTAAATAGTTGCTTCTTTTAAACAACTTTTTCTAGAAATTGAGTACAACTGCATCAGGCCAAAAAAGTGACAATACAGGAACAGGCTAAAGTGATCCCAGCATAAATCTTCCAGAATCTGAACTTGACTGCCTATGATGTGATGTTGGAAGCAAGTGGAATAAAGGAGGCAATACTCTTAACCTTGTCACGTGTATTTGTTTAGTATGTGAGAACAATGCCAGGGTAGATACAGACACAAACAGAGTTAGAAAACCAAGGTCCCTGTAGTATCAGAGTACAAGGTGATCCAAGTACATGTACCAGTTATATACATACAATTAAGCAATGAACAACTACACTTCTGTGTAAAGACAAAGGACTAAAGTACTTATTGTGTGGGAGGTATGACGGGGTCAGGGAACCTGCAAGTCTGGGATCTATTTCGCCTGTCAATCATTGGGGAAGGCATGATGAAAGATGTAACATTTCAATCATTAAATGAAACACCCCAGCCAGTTTGGAAACAGACAAGGCAGGTAAAAAATTTTAACATTCACCTGAACTGGAATAAGCAGGAAGCAAAATGAATGAATGAATACAAATTACTGTAAAATAAAAATTAACAAAGTGTATGAAAATCATACAAATGCACAAAAATAAATGATGCAGTACAAAAATAATCAGCGAGCCTACCCTATTCATGTCTTTGAACTGCACCATAGGAAGTGCTCCTTAAAATTTTTGCTTTGCAAACATTTATTCCTTGACTTAATCCACCACCATTATAACTGCCATCCCTTACAGGTTCTCCAAAAATTAGGTAAATAATTATACCTCTTTTTATTACCCTTTCTTAAATGTATGTATAGCTCATATTTATGTCAGTGTTTAATATTAGAAGTGTTTTGGGTTTTTGCTTGGAAGTTTGATGATGTTTTTCTGATCAGAAATAGTCCCCTGTAACTTAACTCTTGTTTATATCAATTAGCCTGTGGTAAACTCGGCTTCATAATACTTTGTTTCACTTGATGTCACAGTGTTCAAGAACCTATGGATGATGTTACATGAGGACTCACTGTGAATAATTGGGAATATTTAAGAATGAAATAAAAATATGTATTCTTTCCACTCATATGTATAACTTTTTTCAAACAGCTACCAGGTTATTAGGACATAAACACTTATTAAGATGTTTGGACCTACTTAATGAACTGTTAGATATTTCCAGGAGTATTAAAAGAAAGTTACTGAGCCCACAAGGGCCCCAGGAACCAACTGTCCTGCGGCAATGGCAGGGTGGAGTAGTGAAAAAACACAGGACCGGGACCTGGAGAGCCGTAGTCCAGTTCCAGCTCTGCCATCAACTCCTAAAAACTTCTTCAAATTAACTGACCATAGGCAAACCAAACACGTGATGGGGGAGATGTGTCCAGGTGCCCCCAGGTTCAAGACACTACAAGTCTGCTCACTCTATCTATATAAAGACTTTTGCCCTCCCCTCTTAGTCTGAGTACCCCTGACCATCCTGAGGGGGCCCAAGTCCTTGAGACATCCATAGCTTTCCCAGTTAATGCCAACTACTGTGCTAGGTGCCAAGAGGAGAAATGAAGTCCTATCTTCACTGATGCTTGAAAGGCCAATGCTAACGTAGTTTACCCATCTGACCACATAAGCAGAGGTAATTTATGCAAAGATGCCACATCAGACTCCACAAAGATAACACACCAAGCATTCCAATGGTCATTCCATGTCCTTTCAAATTTTGTGGAATATTAAACAGGTATGTTTCCACACAAAACAATTCTATCTCCGAGAAGTTGTACTGGTTACTAAATATTGGTTAACTAAATGTGTTAAATGCTCTAAAGAAACTATTTGGAAATTCTTTGAGAAACAAATGAAGCCTTCCCACGAGGAAAGCTTGCAAGTTTCAAATAATAATTTGCTTAAAATGTAGTACACTTATGCATATATGAGATTTCCTGAACAATTCACTGTTTCAAGTGCCTTTTCTACAAGGTCTTGGACACCAGGTGTGCCCAATCTTCTCCAAGGAAGAATTTGTTCTTTGATTGTTTCTTTCTGGTATGTGAGAACAGGCCATTACTTGAGTATGCATGAGGAAGAAATCATAGTTTCTTGCTCTGGTAATAAAATTACTAACAACCAAGAATAGAAAACTCTCTCTCTTTTTCATTTAATTTCACAAACTGACCTAATAAGAATCAGTTAATTTCAAGATCAAAGTGGCATTTTATTCAGTAAACAATCAGTATCCACAATGCTATAATGGTAACAGAAGCTGATTAAGTCTACAAACAAAACAAAAACGTCTTGAACTTTGACAAAAACAGGTACGGATATTAACAGAAAATATATAATAATGAACATTGTAAAAAACATATTCTAAAATTATACTTTCCATTAAAATAGTTCAGTAGAGGGGGAGAGGGACACTCTGGTTTAATAACATATTTCATATCAAAGCATTAAGACTTTTTAAAAAAGACATAAAATGGGAAAAAAGCAGAGAGGTAGGAATCGGAGGCTAGAAAGAAGAACCATCTAGGCAGCTGTAGACTAAGAATGAACTGAAAGGAAGGTAACAAGGGAATTAAGCTCCAGATATCCTGAGGAGCAAGAGGAGGACAGCATCAGTTTGGGTGTTTAAACAGCTACTGTATTTAAGAATTTTGTGTGGTGGGGGGGCAAAAAGGGGGTTGGGGTGTCGCTCTGTCACCCAGGCTGGAATTTAGTGGCACAATCACAGCTCACTGCAGCCTCAACCTTCTGGGCTCAAGTGATCCTTCCTCCTCAACCTTCCAAGTAGCTGGGACTACAGGCTTATGCCACCAGGCCCAGCTGATTTTTTGTTTGTTTGTTTTTGTAGAGATGGGTTATCTCTACAAAAGATAGCCCAGGCTGGTCTTGAACTCCTGAGCTCAAGGAATCCTCCCACTTCAGCCTCCCGAAAGGCTGGGATTATAGGTGTTAGCCACCATGCCCGGCACAAAAGTTGTTACATTATAAATATCTGACACTTGATACAGCAAAAGTGAATTGCACATGCATGAAATTCACAATAGAATACCACTGTTTTCTCTGCAACTGATACCTTAAACCTAGAGTGTATTGAGGGTTTCCTGTCTTCTTCTCCTCCTGAGAGTTTAAGGGCACAATTTTTAATTAGCAAGTCTAATGGCATAAAGACAAAACATCAGGGTGCATTTCAGAAAAACACCAACTTGCTGGCTGAACAGGTGTCAGCTAGTTGTCATTTGCCTGAAGAGGATGGGAAGGAGAGGGAAAAGCTGTCTGCAAATATTCTTATAAACCTCCGGAAAGAGAACTTTTGCAAAACAGACATATCAGATAGACTGTGCTCAACTGCTTACTGTGGTTCTCAAAGAGCAAGTTTCTGTTTTGTCTTAGAACTTACACAGGACAGCTACAAACAAGGAAAATCATTTATGATGGTAGAGAACACTGGTCTACCAGGTTAGGGCAGACAAGTCAGACCTTTATTTTTAAGTCGTTAAGCATGAGCTACTGCATCAACCTGATTTAACCCACTGTATGCCCTGGAAAAGTGAAAAAGGTCTGCAAAGACAATTCAACTAGTTCATCTGTGGGAAGGTATAACAGAACATTTATTCACCAGCATACACTGTCTTCAATGGATTCTATTTCTTGCCATGACTAAGTTCTCCACAACCTCTAAGCCGGCAACGTGGAATATGCCCATATCATTCCTTTCCTCTCCCAATTCTACTCCCACTCTCCAAATACACCATTCTCATTCCCTATTCTTGGATCCACAGTTCACAAATACTGTCAGACGTAGCTGTTCTTTAGGAGCACATACTTTACGTTTTTAATGCAGTTGTTTGTTGGCTCTCCAGCATGGTTTAAAATTACTGAGTGGTTGTTTCTACCAGTATTTACTGACCACCTACATGACACATAGTACGTGGCTTAAATTAACTACTTTGCCATACATCAGTTTCACTTCCAAACAATTTAGGATTTTTACTAGTAACAAGTAGCAGCACCCTTTTTAACCAATAAAATTTAGGGACAATTAGATGCAAAAATATAGGAGGCTGGCTATAATCTTTCTTGAAGGTCATATTAAAGAATGAGTACATGGCTTTCTGAGTCGACAAATAGGAGCTTTAAAAGGAAAGGAGGCTAGAGCTGATGATATAAACCCCCTTTCACCCCGATCTACCCAAACTTCACAAAAAAACTTACTTGCCAATATTTTCAGGTAGAGACTGCAGTGAGATGTCATTTACAGAAAGACATGTTAAATTCTGTAACTCAGGAAAGCTTTCTGGCAACCTAAAACAAAACAAACAAACAAAAATGCTATAAATTAAAAAAGAAAAGTTCATGTATAGTGTATATCAAGCATAAATAATAATGATTTATTCTATGTGCTAATTGAAATAACCTCCTAAAAATGACATTATATATGGCATGTTTGCCTTGTCTTCCTATAAATAAGACACTTGTAAGGAAAAAACAAAGACTTCATATACATAGTAGATGTACAGGGGCATGATAAATACTTACTGTTATGGTGATCTAGAAATAAAGTAGAAAGATACGCAAGCTCTAAGAACAAAGGCAAAAAAAAATGTTGGGACTACTGAATACTTTATGAAAGAAAATGATGAATTACTGCTGCAGCTAAAAGTGCCTAAGAGTAAAAATACTTTATTGATTAGCGGAAACTAAAAAGAAAATTTCATCAGTCCTTGAGATTATAATAAAACACAGGACAGCTACTGCATAATTTTTCTTCCTGTAGTTTATAATACCTAGGGGAAAGCTACGGAGTACTTATTGATCCACTGACAGACAACTGCTACTTCCCTTTTTTTTTTTTTTTTTTTGAGACAGAGTCTCACTCTGTTGCCCAGGCTGGAGTGCAGTGGCAAGATCTCAACTCACTACAACCCCTGCTTCCCGGGTTCAAGCTAGTCTCCTGCCTTGGCTTCCTGAGTAGCTGGGATTTTTGGATTTTTAAGCAGAGACGAGGGTTTCACCATGTTGATCAGGCTGGTCTCAAACTCCTGACCTAGTGATCCACCCCCCTCAGCCTCCCAAAGTGCTGGGATTACAGGCGTGAACCACCGTGACAATTGCTACTTTCTTAACATTTTTCTTTTAGTTCTATTTTTTTTTTTTTTTTTTTTTTTTGAGACGGAGTCTCGCTCTGTCACCCAGGCTGGAGTGCTGTGGCCGGATCTCAGCTCACTGCAAGCTCCGCCTCCCGGGTTCCCGCCATTCTCCTGCCTCAGCCTCCCAAGTAGCCGGGACTACAGGCGCCCGCCACCTCGCCCGGCTAGTTTTTTTTTTGTATTTTTTAGTAGAGACGGGGTTTCACCGTGTTAGCCAGGATGGTCTCGATCTCCTGACCTCGTGATCCGCCCGTCTCGGCCTCCCAAAGTGCTGGGATTACAGGCTTGAGCCACCGCGCCCGGCCTAAGTTGCCAACCACTTGAAATAATTTTATGTTTTACTATGTTCTACACAAAGGGATATTTTTTATATGTTCCTTAAACTCTACAGAATAACAAGGCTTCAAAATAAAATCATCATTTAAAATTTACAAAGAAAGTTTAGTTTCAATATTTCTATGGTTACCATATTGAGGGAGGGAAGGGAAAACCTAACTAAAGGCAAAGGATCTCATTGCATTTAAAATGCTGAAGGTTATTAAACATAAATCTGCTAACAAAGACAACAGAACATATAAGTATCACTTTTTCTCAGTGAGGGAGAGATTTCTGGCTTTAGTGATGGTCTCTAGATTAGAATCTTTCATTTTTATCTTTCTAGGTTCCTTTAAAAAAAGGCCTATGTAACATTATGTTTGATATTTAATATAGGTTAATTCCAAACTTCAAAACCAAATCCAGACCCGCAAGATCAGGGTATTAACTGGAATGTTTATAATCACTGGAATTTGTTCTGAGGCACAATTAACAGAGGTAAGATTTTTACTCATAATTCAAAAGATGCAAATTATCTGTTCTGCCTGAGTTTTTACCAGAACGTATATATCATTTTATAATTTAAAAACTAGCTAAGATGTTCTTAAACACAAGAAAAATATAGTTTTAAATAGCTGATTTAAATAGGTGCTTTTTTACTGGCTATTAACACAAGAGCTAAACTAGTACAGAGGTGATAAGGAAGTACAGACCCAAGGTTAGGAGAAATGAACTGCAGTCCGAGCTTCCCACTCATTAGCTGTATGATCTTGAAAGGTAATTTAACCTACATGTGCCTCAGTTTCTTGAGCCATAAAATAAGTAAGCCAAACTAAATCATTTTTAAGGTCCCTTCAACTCACAGATATCATCTTAAATCTTAAAAAAACAGCACACCTGCCAAATTAAAATGGCTTCACCTTAAGAAACCTGCCAAATAGAAAGCCAGAATTAAAACAAACAAACAAAACAGTAAAGCCTCACACAATCTAGGTGTGCTCCAGTTGAGAGAGAACTGAAATAATAGTAAAGTCAAATGTCAGCAGACATTAGAAAAGGAAAATCAAAAAAAAAATAGAAAAAAGGAAGAAGCAACTGAATGGTTAAAAAAAACTCAACAGCAACATAATGAGTATTTCCCAGCTTGCCAAACCCTGTAAGCTGCCTTCAGCTTAGTCCAGTTCAACAAACATTTATTGAGCACTTACTCCATTCCAAGAATACAAGTAACTTCCTCAGGTTGGTCAAGGAGTCTTAGTCAGAGAAATAACTTAAGGGTAAACTTCAAGTGTTATGAAAAAAGTACACAGAGAGCATTACGGGAGCCCAGAGGAGGGGCCTGTGGGTAGTAACTGGGAAAGCCTTCCCGAAAATGTGTATGATGCTCAAACTGCATCTTAAGGAAGGTGAAAGGGTCGGTACTGTCAAGAAGACAGAGGCATGAAATGAACTAACTAGAAGCACTTTATATTACAGCAGAGACTGACGTCCAGCACAGGCAACTGAGGTCAATGAAGATGGAGAGACAGACCAGGGTCAGATGGAGGGGCAAGAAGAGGCTCACATAGCACAGGGAGGAGCTCTGACTTTATCTTACAGAGGTGGGAGCTATAGAAAGGTTTTAAGAGACAGCTGAATGGAAGACGGTGGAGAAAGAGGATAAGGTTGGAAGGACAGTGATAAGTAAGAAAGCTATTGGAGTATAGCTTACTAGATTACTATTCTTCAGTAATAAATGTTACGTGTAACTTAATCACTACAATTCAAAGGAGGACAATCAGAAAAAGTTTTAAAAAGAAAACACATTTCTTTATTGGCAATAACAAGGTATTGGAAACATAAAACGAAATAGTGCATTCTCCAGCACTCCATACCCAAGAAGTCCCAAACAATTTTGAAGTGGGTGAGATGACTCAGAAATTTTAGTTTAATCTTAATTTTCCTAGATCAAAAGAGAAAAGACAGAAAAGAAGGGACGGGAAGAGTGCATTTCTTCTGAGGTTCCTTTCAGATTCTTGAGAAATCTTATAAATGGACCCACCTGGCCCAAAGAGGCATCTCAAACAGACACCCAAGGGCTATCTCTGCATTGCCACGCGGGCACAATTCAGTTATCCTACTAACAAGATGCCTGGAAGCCAGTGGTCAGTGGACTCATGACTAAGCCAGGAGCCATAAGGAACAGCTCACAGCAATGCCACTCAACCACGCCTGGGTAACAGACTGTGTCATACGAGGAAGGGTAAAGCTGGAATAAGTAGTAAAACTGACACAGTAGCTTTATTTGAAGGAAAACAAAAACAAAAACAAAGAAATCCCCACAGCTATTGTTAAAGAAATAATGATGTTCATAGGAGGTTTTTGTTTTTCTTGTTGTTGATGTTCATTCGTTTTTAATGGAGAGTTAGAGGAAAGTTAAGACAGTAAAAGATAGTATGGCCAGGTGAGGTGGCTCGGGCCTGTAATCCCAGCACTTTGGAAGGCTGAGGTGGGTGGATCAGGAGGTCAGGAGATTGAGATCATCCTGGCCAATATGGTGAAACCCTATCTCTACTAAAAATACAAAAATTAGCCGGGCGTGGTGGTGCACGCCTGTAGTCCCAGCTACTCAGGAGGCCGAGGCAGGAGAATCACTTGAACCCAGGAGGCGGAGGTTGCAGTGAGCTGAGATGGTGCCACACAACTCCGGCCTGGGTGACTAAGCGAGACTCCATCTCAAAAAAAAAAAAAAAAAAAAAAAAAGATAGTAAACACTTTTCATTACTGGAGTACAAAAAAATAACTGTAATATGATTTTCTCCTTGGATAACTCTGGTGTAAGCTCTCTGGGAGTTTAGAAACCTGCCTTACCCCACAAGACAGGACAGATCAATGGGGGTTTATAAACTACTACAACTCTTCACATTGCTTCAGAAATGCACTCCTCATCCTGTTTTGTACACTTCGCTGTGCTGCACCTTATCCCTACAACATCCTTTGAGGTTTCTATCAATAGAATAGTGTGCCTTTCATTGTACAGGGCTATTTATAAAGAAGTATCTGTGAAAGTCAACCATCCGTGATAAAGATAGTGAGCCATCTAGGTACCTCCAAGATGGTTAACCTGACTGTGTTCTTTGCTTGGCTCTCAAAAAAGATATCCTTACTACTATAGATAGAAAAGTAAGCAGAAAGCTTACCTAGTCAGTGGGTTTCCGCTGAAGTCAGCTACCTGCAGTGCTTTACAGAATGAAATGCTTTCTGGAATTTCAGGAATCTCTGTAGGAGTAGAGAAAATGTCTATAATTTGCCACCATTATTAACAGTTTTTATCATTCTCAAGATAGATCACACTCACAAGAGAACAGCTGGAAATGCTACCTCCATTCAAACATGACCTAGATTTATAAAGTATTTTAATACATTTATATTTGTTTTCCTAATATAAGATATATTCTCAACAGAAGCACATTAAAGAAAAATATTAAAAACATCAAATCTCTAACAAAATTATAGCTATAGCAAAATTAAAACTATAGCTATAGGAATAAGTTCTAGTGTTCTATGGCAGGGATCCCCAACCCCTGAGCTACAAACCAGTACCTGTGAGGAACTGGGATGCACAGCAGGAGGTGAGCGGCGGGCGGGTGAGCGAACCTTCATCCATATTTATAGCCACTCCCCATCACTTGCATTACTGCCTGAGCTCCACTTCCTGTCAGGTCAGCGCCCACATTAGATTCTCATAAGAGCATGAGCCCTATTGTCAACTGCCCATGCAAGGGATCTAGGTTGTGTGCTCCTTATGAGAATCTAATGCCTGATGATCTGATCTGTTTCCCATCAACCCCAGATGGGACTGTCCAGTTGCAGGAAAACAACCTCAGGGCTCCCACTGAATCTACCTTACGGTGAGTTGCATAATTATTTCATTATATATTACAGATGTAATAATAATAGAAATAAAGTACACAGTAAATGTAATGAGCTTGATTTGTCCCAGAACCATTTCAAACACTGGTCTGTGGAAACACCGCTCATATGATTTGGTTGTGTGTCCACCCAAATCTCTTCTTGAATTCCCATGTGTTGTGGGAGGGACCTCGTAGGAGGTAATTGAATCATGGGGCAGGTCCTTCCCATGCTGTTCACATGATAGTGAGTAAGTTTCATGAGATCTGATGGTTATTATAAGGGGGAGTTTTCCTGCACAAGCTCTCTTTGCCTGACGTCATCAACGTAAGATGTGACTTGCTCCTCCTTGCCTTCCACCATGATTGTGAAGCCTCCCTAGCCACATGGAACTGTAAGTCCAATTAAACCTCCTTCTTTTATAAATTGCCCAGTCTCAGGTATGTCTTTATCAGCAGCATGAAAACAGACTAATAGACTAAATTAGTACCAGTAGAGTGGGGTGCTGCTGAAAAGATACCCAAAAATGTGGAAGCGGCTTTGGATCTGGTTCAAAGGCGGAGGCTGGAGCAGTCTGGAGGGCTCAGAAGACAGGAAAATGTGGGAAAGTTTGGAACTTCCTAGAGATTTGTTGAAGGGCTTTGACCAAAAGCCTGATAGCAATATGGACAATCAAGTCCAGGCTGAGGTGGAAGATGAGGAACTTGTTGGGAACTGGAGCAAAGGTGACTTGTTATATTTTAGCGAAGAGACTGGCAGCATTTTGCCCCATCCTAGAGATTTGTGGAACTTTGAACTTGAGAGAGATGATTTAGGTATCTGGTGGAATAAATTTCTAAGCAGCAAAACATTCAAGAGGTAACTCGGGTGCTGTTAAAGGCATTCAGTTTATAAGGGAAGCAGAGCATAAAAGTTTGGGAAATTTACAGGCTGACAATTTGACAGAAAAAAAAAACAAAACATTTTCTGAGGAGAAATTCAAGTTGGCTGAAGAAACTTGCATAAGTAAGGAGAAGCTGAATGTTAATCCCCAAGACAATGACGAAAATGTCTCCAGGGCATGTCAAAGGTCTTCATGGCAGCCCCTTCAATCACAGGCCCAGAGACCCAGGAGAAAATTGTATCCTGGGCCTGGTCCAGGGTCCCCATGCTGTGTGCAGTCTAGGGACCTGGTGCCCTGCATCGCAGCCACTCCAGCTCTGACCAAAAGGGGCCAAAGTATAGCTTGGGCTGTTGCTTCAGAGGGTGGAAACCCCAAACCTTGGCAGCTTCCATGTAGTGTTGAGCCTGCGGGTGCACAGAAGTCAAGAATTGAGGTTTGGGAACCTTTGCCTAGATTTCAGAAGATGTATGGAAATGCCTGGATGCCCAGACAAAAGTTTGCTGCAGTGGCAAGGCCCTCATGGGACACCTCTGCTAGGGAAGTGCAGAAAGGAAATGTGGGGTTGGAGCCCCCACACAGAGTCCCTCCTGGGGCAGTGCCTACTGGAACTGCGAGAAGAGAGCCATCATTCTCCAGACCCCAGAATGGTAGATCCACCGACAGCTTGCACCATGCACCTGGACAAGCCACCAGTCAAGGCCAGCCGTGAAAGCAGCCAGATGAGGGGCTATCCCCTGCAAAGCCACAGAGGCAAAGCTGTCTAAGACCGTGGGAACACACCTCTTGCATCAGCATGACCTGGATGTGAGACATGGAGTCAAAGGAGATCATTTTGGACCTTTAAGATTTGATTGCTCTGCTGGATTTTGCACTTGTATGGGGCCTGTAGCTCCTTTGTTTTGGTCAATGTCTCCCATTTGGAATGGATGTATTTATTCAATGCCTGTACTCCCATTGTATCTAGGAAGTAACTAACTTGCTTTTGATTTTACAGGCTCATAGATGGAAGGGACTTGCCTTGTCTTGGATGAGATTTGGACTGTGGACTTTTGAGTTAATGCTGAAATGAGTTAAGAGTTTAGGGGACTGTTGGGAAGGCATGATTGGTTTTGAAATGGGAGGACATGAGATTTGGGAGGGGCCAGGGGCAGAATGATATGGTTTGGCTATGTCCCCACCCAAATCTCATCTTGAATTCCCATGTGTTGTGGGAGGGATCCGGTAGGAGGTAACTGAATCATGGGGGAAGGTCGTTCCGAGCTGTTCTCATGACAGTGAGTAAGTCTCACAAGATCTGATAGCTATTATAAGGGGGAGTTTCCCTGCATAAGCTCTCTTTGTCTGCCACCATCCACATAAGATGTGACTTGCTCCTCCTTGTCTTCCACCATGATTGTGAGGCCTCCCTAGTCAGATGGAACTGTGAGTCAAAATAAACCTCTTTCTGTTTTAAATTGCCCAGTCTCAGATATGTCTTTATCAGCAGTGTGAAAATGGACTAATACAACTGTCTTCCACAAAACCGGTCCGTGGTGCCAAAAAAGTTGAGAACTGCTATTGTATAGCACTATAAGATGACTACAGTTAACAATAATATATAGTTTCAAATGGCTGAAAGGAGGATATTGAAAGTTCCTAACACAAAGAAATGATAAATGCTTTAGATGAGTATGTTAATTACCCTGGTCTGATCACAATACACCATATGTATCAAAGCATCACTATGTACCCATACATATGTACAATTATTTAACAGATCAATTAAATAATAAAATAACAAAAACCACCACTACCACCACCAAGTCCCACCACTCTATCAAAAGCACTGATGGCATTCTGTTGTAATTACCATTAGACTTTTTTTCCTTATGTTTTCATGTGGTGGTATCAGTACCAGGTATTCTAAAGTAATGTACTTTTAAATTACGAATTTTTTTCTAATTATAAACATAAGTATTTGGAAAATATACAAAGAAGAAAATAAACACCACCAACACTCTCATCACCTAGAGGTAATCTTTTATTGTGATTTTTTTTTAACTTGTCACACACACACGTGTGTACACACATATACACACACAGAATATGTGTATAAACAGATTATATTTCATAATACTAAGTTCATGATAATTTGTTTTTTGCACTTTACATTACTTTACAAGCTTTTTTCTCCTATCATTATTTTTCCAAGTAGTTTGCTGTTCTTAATGGCAGAAAAGCACATTGTATATATTTTCATACTTCATTTAATCAATCCTCCACTGTTGGGCATTTAGGTTGTTACAAAGTTCCTGATGTTATATTTATGTGCATTCCTGATTATTTCCTTAGGCTATGTTCCCAGAAGTAGAATTACTGTGTCAAAGGCATTAACATCTCTACAGCGCTTGAAAAATATTGTTAAATTGCTTTTGCGAGGAGCAACTTATGCCTACTTAAACTTTCATCAGCCTGTACAAGATGCCCTATTCAACATCGCTCCTCCTCTTTTCTTTCTGTTACATTAAAAAAAAATGCCAATTGTATTGCTAAAATAGTATGTCAACATTTTATTTTATATTCTTTTTATTACTAATGCAGCTGAATATTTTCCCCCACATTTACTGGCCTTTAAATATTGTGATTTTTAAATGACCAGTTGTTATTTTAAATTCCTTTCTTGATACAAAACTTGAGATTATATCTTTTGGGCCTTTAAAATGTTAGTCTATAGCATTTAACTTCAAAGATTCATTTATTTTGGACGTATTAACATTGAGAAGGGCTAAAATAGAAAGATTTCTCCTGGTTCTTGCTGTTTCTTCCACCAGTCTGACTAATGCAATCTGAGCCAAAACATACTTAATATTTCTAAATTGTGGGTGGCAGGGAAAAGGGAGAATTAAAGGGAAAATGGATGTCTCGCTCCAACAGCCTCACAGGAATCAGATGCTCCATGAAAGATTTTAGTTCAAATTTAAAAGCGTAAAACATCTGGATCTATGCTGACATTTTCCTCACACTATTTTCTGCCTTGCATGGTCAAATGAGGTAGTGAAAAACAAACAATATGGTCCTAGTTTATATAAATATAATCACCTATTTATGAAAGTAATAGCATAAATATAATAGCTTATTTGTGAAAGTAGGACCATAGTGTTTGTTTTATATATATATATATATATATATATATATATATATATATATATATAGCTGTTGAATCTATAGTTAAATCTGGAATCGATTTTTAAAACTCACGAACATTTGTGGACCCTTAGTACAGATTCAGCTGTAGCCCTTTTATATACATTATCTTATTTAATCTCCTCAAAATAAACTATTTTAACTTTCATTATACAAAATAGACACTAAGGCTCAGAGAGACGAAGTGACTCAACCATCACTACATATCTATTTCACTGAGTGCTGGCCCTCCCATGTTCAAGTCATGGCACTGCCATGCTTAAGAAGAAACAAGCAATTTCATTACAGGATGAGCATCACTGTTCAGGCAAGTGAGGCCATGCCATGCCATTGGCTTGCCATGATCTGAAAAGCGCTGGTCAGCCTGAATACTCCATGAGAGTCTCTCTTGTTGTCGCTATTTTTGGTTTGGAGGAGCAGTCTATAAGGCTGAGAAAAGAGGTGCCTCGTTATCTCAGCACAATAAAGGCCACATATGACAAATACACAATGAACATCATATGGAATGAAGAAAAGTTGAAAGCTTTTTTTCTAAGATCTAGACAAGACAAGAATATCTACTCTCACCACTTTTATTCAACATAGTACTGAAAGTCTTGGCCAGAGAGATTAGGCAAGAGAAAGGAATAAAGGGCATCCAAACTGGAAAAGCAGAAGCTAAATTGTCCTTGTTTGCAGATGACATAATTTTACATATAGAAAACCCTAAAGACTCCATAAAAAACCTGTGAGGATTAGTAAATAAAGTTGCAGGATACAAAATGAACATAGAAAAATCAGTAGCATTTCTATACACCAATTGTGAACTACCTAAATAAGAAATTTTTTAAAATCAATCCCATTTATAATAGCTACAAAAAATAAAATAGGAATAAATTTAACCAAATAGGTAAAAAATCTCTACAAAGAAAACTATAAAACACTGATGAAAAAAATTGAAGAGGACACAAATAAATGGAAAGATATACTGTGTTTATGGGTTAGAAGAATTAACATTGTGGCCAGACATGGTGGCTCACGCCTGCAATCCCAGCACCATGGGAGGTCGAAGCAGGCAGATCACTTGAGGTCAGGAGTTCGAGACCAGACTGGCCAACATGGTGAAACTCCGTCTCTACTAAAAATACAAAAATTAGCCAGGCGCAGTGGCACATGCCTGTAATCCTACCTACTCTGGAGGCTGAGGCAAGAGAATTGCTTGAACCTGGGAGGCCAAGGTTGCAGTGATCCGAGAACACACCACTGAACTCCAGCTTGGGTGACAGAGCAAGACTCTGTCTCCAAAAGAAAAAAAAAAAAAAGGAAAAAGAAAAAAATTGTTAAAAGTGTCCATACTACCCAAAGCAATCTATAGATTCAATGCAATTGCTATCAAAATACCATTGATATTCTTCATAGAAATAGAAAAAACAATCCTCTAATTCTTACAGAACCACAAAAGACCCCAAAAAGCCAAAGTAATGCTAAAGAAAAAGAACAAAGCTGGAAGCAACATACTACCTGACTTCAAAAGAATGCAAAGAAAAGGAAATTCTTACACACTGTTGGTGAGAATGTAAATTACTATACTACAAAGCAATAGTAACCAAAACAGTATGGTACTAGCATAGAAACTGACACATTGACCAATGAAATAGAGAACCCAGAAATAAATCCACCCACTACAAATTGGGTTCAGTGTATACTGCTTGGTTGATGGTTGAACCAAAATCTCACAAATCACCACTAAAGAACTTACTCTTGTAACCAAATACCACCTGTTCCCCAAACACCTATGGAAATAAAAATTTTTTTTTAAAAAAAAGAGAGAAATAAATCCACTCATTTACAGCCAACTGATTTTCGACAAAGGTGCCAAAAACACACATTGAGTGTGCTGGAAAAACCAGATATCCACATGCAGAAGAATGAAACAAGATCCCTATTTCTCACCATATACAAAAATTGACTCAAAATGGATTAAAGCCTTAAATGTAAGACCTGAAACTATGCAACTACCAAAGGAAAACAAGAGAAATGCTTTATGGCATTGGTCTGGGCAAGGATTTCTTTGGACAAGACCTCAAAAGCACAGACAACAAAAGCAAAAAACAGGCCAGGCACGGTAGCTCATACCTGTAATCCCAGCACTTCAGGAAGCCAAGGCGGCAGATCACCTGAGGTCAGGAGTTCGAGACCAGCCTGGCTAACATGGCGAAACCCTGTCTCCACTAAGAATACAAAAATTAGCTGGGCATGGTGGCACGTGCCTGTAATCCCAGCTACTCAGGAGGTTGAGTCGGGAGAATCGCTTGAACCTGGGAGGCAGAGGTTGCAGTGAGCCAAGATCACGACACTGCACCCCAGCCTGGGCAACAAGAGTGAAACTCCGTCTCAAAAAACAAAACAAAACAAAACAGACAGATGGGATTTTATCAAACTAAAAAGCTTCTTCACAGCCAAGAAAAGACTCGACAGAATGAAGAGACAACCTACAGAATGACAGAAAATATTTGCACACTACGCATCTGACAAGGGATTGTTAATATCCAGAATACAGAAAAAACTCAATAGCAAAAAAGAAAAATTCGATTTTTAAAAATGGGCATAAGATCTGATCTGAATGACAATTCTCAAAAGAAGACATACAAATGGCTAACAAGTACATGAAAAAAAGCCCAACATTACCAATCACAAGGGAAATGCAAATCAAAACCACAATGAGATATCGTCTCACCCCAGTTATTATAGCTATTATCAAAAAGACAAAAAATAACAAATACTGGCAAAGATGCAGAGAAAAGGGAACTCTTATACATTGTTGATGGGAATGTAAATGAGTACAGCCATTATGAAAAATTATGGCGGTTCCTCAAAAAATTCAAAATGGAACTACCATATGATCCAGCAATCCCACTACCAGACACATATCTCAAGGATATGAAATCAGCATATCGAAGATATATCTGCACTCCCATGTTTACCACAGCATTATTTACAAGAGTCAAGATATGGAATCAACTTAAGTGTCCCTCAACAGATGAATGGATAAAGAAAATGTGTATATTTCACACAATGTACTATTCAGCCATAAAAAAGAATGAAATCATGTCATTTGAGACAACATAGATAAGCCTGGAGGACATTATTTAAGTGAAATAAATCAGACTCAGAAAGACAAATATCACATAATCTCAACATATGTGTAATCTAAAGAAGTTGATCTCATAGAAGTAGCAAGTTGAATAGTGATTAAGAGAGCCTAGGAAGGGTAGTGGGGTGAAGGGGATGGGAAAAAGGCTAACAGGTACAAAGTTACAGTAAGATAAGAGGAATAAGTTCTAGGGTTCCATTCCACAGTATGCATGGTAACTAGAATAAACAATAATATATTAAATTCAAAATAACTAAAAGAGAAGATTTTGAACAATCTCACCACAAAGAAATTATAAATGTTGAGGTCACACATACGCTAACTATCCTGATTTGATCAATATGCATTGAATAAAAGTATCAAAACACCACACTGCACTTCATAAATGTGTACAATTATGTGTCCATTAAAGATAAAACTAAAAAAGACACCTCCTAATAAATTACAGCGCTGAGAAAGAAAAATTTGAAAAGAGGTGTCTCACAAGTACTGAGGAAGAGGATGAAGCCACACATTAAAATATAAATTTTACAGTGGCTTACTACTCTATCAACAAAAAATAAAAATCAAAGAAGCAGAGGGTAAAGACGAAAGGTATGTCTTTTAGATAGAAGGCTTCAATATTGCTCAGAGTAACAGAAGCATCACTGAGACCTGAGAAGATGGGCCAACCAAGAAATCACATGAATGGTGTCTGTAAGAAATTCTGGTTGAGCTGGTCCAGAATTCAGGGATCAGGGGATAACAAAAACAACTGCCAGAAAACACAGCTGGACTAAGTCCAGACACAGCTGACCTAGAAGTCTGGTTTATAAGAAGGTGAATTCTCTCTCCAGGCTAAATTGCTTGTATGCATAAAGTAGCAGATAGTAAACAGAACACAAGTCTCCTGACTCCCAACACCACTTCTTTCCATTACACGCATGTTCCTAACTTGACCCTTTGAATATATTTGCCTGTAAAATAAAAACTTTAGACAAGAAAGGCAATAGTGTGGGTTAAAGGGTCTTGATTGCTGGTTTGCTTTAAGCAAGCTGCTTACCCTGAAATACTCAACTAACATGTCAAATCCTCTTGGAGTTTCCTTGAACTCCAAAATCAGATTGGGTTCTCCAGTTCTCAAGATCCTTGGGTTTCACGTTTGTAAGATCTGTTACAGTTTTAATTAACTAATTGTTTGATGATGGTAAATCTCCCTTACTAAACTCTAAGATCCCCGGGGAAGAGAGACCATGTTGGCCTTGTCAGTTGCAGCTTCTCAGAGCCCACACAGTATTAAGAATATTGTAAGCAGTCCATAGGTCCTGAAGGAATGGATAAGAAAACATATGCAACAAAGACTGTATGAGAACATTGTTCTTTCATGTGGTATATAGCATCTCTATTTTACCACTAAGAAAACCGCTCAGTGCCAGATCTCTTACAAGAGATACTATACAGCTTGCAGGTTATTCCCACCTGAAATCACTTTTAACTGATTCCCAAATGTTCTGCTGGGGACAAATGTGAGGTTTAAAACTAAATGTATGAAGAGAAAAAAAATCTTCTCAATGAGGTCTAGCCTGACCACAATACCCCATTAAAAATTGTAATTTGAATATTTCCCCCAGACCCCACCATCTACCTCTTTGACACTCACATCCAATTTCCAAATCCTTTTGGTATTCTCTAATTATTTTTCCTGTCCATCTTCTGTCCATTCCTATTATTATCAACATAGTTCAGGCCCCAATCTACCAGATGATGACAATAGCTTCTTAAATGGTCTCTCTCTGTATTCAATTTATCCTCCATCAAATCTGAACAGCCATAAGAGCAATATCTGCACCAGTTTTCTGCACTTATTAGGTTTGTGCCCCTGGGTAAACTACTTATCTGTGCCTCAATTTCCTTATCTGTAAAATAGATCATCGGCAAGTATTTTTAAATAACGCTAGTATATTATAATGTTAAGTGCTGCAGGAGTTGAGAAGGGAGGAAGCCAGACAAAGAAGGACCCTGTTATGCTTTGAATCAAATAAATAAGAGCAAAGGAGAAGCACAGGCATGAATGTGATATTTGATGCACAGTGATGAGAGGGTGATCCCTAGGGATGATGGTACAGTCTGCCTGAACAACAGGGTATCAAAATGAGAGTATCTGGAGAGAAGGCTGGAAAGATCTCTTGATAGCAGATTACCATATGCCACCTTGATCTGTTCACAATTAATCTGCTAGACAAGGAGTTCCCTCTCCTATAAAAAAAGATGATACTGACACCTCCAACTTACAATATAAGTAGGATAAAGGGGGGTAAAGTAAATGGCACACTAGAACACTGGGTGAGGGGATCAAAAGAGACGACCACTGTTTTCCATTCAAGGCCAAATAATTTGAAGAGTAGCATCATACTGGCTGGGCATAGCGGCTCACACCTGTAATACCTGCACTTTGGAAGGTCAAGGCGGGCAGACCACTTGAGGTCAGGAGTTCGAGACCAGCCTGGGCCAACATGGGGAAACCCGTCTCTACTAAAAATACAAAAATTAGCTGGGTGTCATGGTGCATGCCTGTAATCCCAGCTACTCCTCGGGAAACTGAGGCAGGAGAATCGCTTAAACCCAGGAGGTGGAGGTTGCAGTGAGCCAAGATAGGGCCACTGTACTCCAGCCTAAGGGCCTCTGTCCCAAAAAAAAAAAAAAAAAAAAAAAAAGTAGCATTACCAATAGAAATAACATTTAGAGGGCTTTTGCTAGTTTTAACTATTTGAGAAGCAATAATGATTAAACCCTGAATAAGCATCTACGTAACTTAGAGTATTAGAAATACTTATTATTATATAGTTAGCATACTAATAATACTTAGTACTATTAATGAGATTTCCATCTGCTCATTAAGGAATGTAACCCAAAATTACTACGTGCCAACACTCAGTTCAAGCTTTTACATAAGGTGAAGTTTCAGGTGCACGCCACCGTGCCCAGCTAATTTTAAAATGTTTTGTAGAGACAGGGTCTCACTGTCTTGCCCTGGCTGGTCTCAAACTCCTGGGCTCAAGCAATCCTCCCGTCTAAGCCTCCTAAAGTGTTTGGGATTACAGGTGCGTGCCACCACTCCTGGTAAAAAATAAATAAATAAATGAAAATAAAATAAAAAATAAAAATAAAATTAATCATATTTTTCATTAATTCAAATTGGGCTTGTTCTACATACACCAGGAATAAAAGCATAAAATTTGATATGTATAAAATGTCTAAGAATGATTGTAAAATTAATTTTTTTCCTACAACTTTCTTAAACTAACCTTTAATTCTGACCCACTCTATAGAAGCTATTATTTCTGAATTCGAATTGTTTTCAATTAGTGAGATTTATAGTCATACTTTAGAAATAAAAACATGAAATCTGTAGTTTGGCAATATAAACATTACTACAGCCTGTACATAGAAAACTCATAATCAGCCCTAAGCTCTGTCCATGCAAAGTCTCCTTCAATGCCGCCAGGAGAACAGTCCTGGCGCTACTTGCCAGAGGGCTTCTGAGAGAATAGTTTTCACAACAGATACCATCACTTAAAAAGTGATTTAAAAGGATATTCCCTGCCCTCCTGGTACTCATATTCTTTCCTCAGCAGCCGTTTTTGAACATGCCAAGTTGAGATTCCACCCCACTGTATCCTAAAAGTAATGCCTAAGCTCACTCTATATTCTTCTGTAAGAAATTCGGGCTTTTTTCCCACATCCCCAGAATCCTTAAGGTGTACTCACGACCTTTTCTGAAAAGCTATCACCATTTTGGAGTCCCTCTTTGATGGAGACAGACTGGATTAAGTGATTTCTCAAGTTCCTTCTAGGTATATGTGAGTTTGGAAACTCCTGGGCATCTCCTTTGGGAAGGACTATGGGGAGACGGCCTCTGTTTGGTCTAAACAGCACAGTAAATTCTTTTTGAATAAATCAGTTACTCACTGGTATCTCTTCTTATTCTATATAAATAGCCTCTCTTCTCCTCCTGGCTTCAAGACCTATATGATGCTAGTAAATTATTATACTAGTTTCCTTCCACTGGGAATACCATGAAATGCAAATCAAAACAAAACTTAAGTCTTACATATTTTTTGTGGCTATTCTCTAAGATCACCAAATATTTGTTGATGGCATTTGGCAAAAGAAAGTTAAATAAAACAACTAAATGGCTTAAAGAAAGCAAATAATTGCCTTCTTCAAGTAATTTGTCTTTTTGTAAAATCACAAAGGATAACATTCTAAACCTCAGGACCTATGATATGGAAGGTAAGTTGAAGTTTTACTACCGAAAAGGGGGCAAGCACTATATAAGCAACCATCCATACTTATTGCATCAGCATGACTATCCCTACAGTAAGATGCCTATGTTCGCCTAATTAGTACAAGGAACTAACAAGGCCAGGGTCCTAGATTCGGCCCAGGCACAGACCAATTTCTTTCTCCTGGTTCCAGCCTCACTGCACTCAGAGGCCCCTTTACCACCCTGATCATAAAACTGTAGCGGCAGAACTTTACGGAGTGCCTACTAAGTGTGAGGCACAATTCTGAACACATTGCAAAAATGAACTCATTTAAACCTTCACAAAAACGTTAAGGAGGTACTATTACTATCATCTCCATTCTCTGAATCAGCAAACTGAGGCACCAAATGGGTAAGGGCCTTACCCAAGTTTACATAGCTGGTAATTGGGAAGGCCAGGATTTGGCCCTATGCCATCTCAGTCCTGCCCCATGATCTTGCCCACAAAGCCATCTTGCCTCTGAAAGTAACAAGTGAGGGTGAAGAGACGTGTGCCACCTGCCAAAGCTAAGGATAACACTGTCTCTGAATGTTCAGCAGCTCAGTCTAGGGACCCAGTGCATCATCTGATCTGACTTAGGGTAGATTTAAATTTTTTCTTTACCTAATTCTTCAGATTAAACTGGCCAAACTGAAATTCATTTTCAACATACATAATTTAAAAAATCAAAGTAATAAAGAAACTTTAAAAATTCTAACCCTATTTAATTCTTTAGTATGAATAATCTTTATCAATTTTGGATTACAACTTAGTATTTCAGTACACGATGTTAAAATGTTTCATAATTATTTCTTACTTAATGTAGCACTACTAACAAAAAGGCAATATACTGTCTTACATTTTCAATTAAATCTTCCATGAATCCCCCAAATAATGAGGCCTTCCATGGTGCCCAATACTCCTTGTTTGAAGCATTTTTCTCAGCAGTGATTATCTATAAAATCTATTCAATAACCTTCCCACTAGATGTATCCTCCACTAGGTCAGGAACCACACCTATATTGTTCTCTACTGTGCCCTACCATCGCCACAGTATGGGGCCTTGGCAGGCATTTGACAACACGTACTGACTAACCCCACAGGGTCTGGAATCAAGAACGACTCCACAGCCAGCATCTTCATTTAATACAGGTAAACTTCAACCACTTTGGGCTTCTGTTTCCTTGTGAAAGGGATCTGGAATCTCTGTCTCATCCACCTCACAAGTCTACTGATAGGTAAAGTGAGAATGTACGTTATAACTTGGTAAAGTACACAAATGTACAAGATTATAAGGGAGAGGAAGGCAACCTTCCCCAAGTGGCCCAGGATGGTTTTTATATGTGGGTCACTTTTCCTACCAACTGGTAAGGCTTGGGGCATATGCTTTCTTGGTCTCCTCTCAACCTGGACACACTCAAACCAGAGGAAGGAAATATCAAGAACTCTGTCAATATAGAAAGCAACCTGGACACACTCAAACCAGAGGAAGGAAATATCAAGAACTCTGTCAATATAGAAAGAACTGAGTCTTGGCCAGGCACGGTGGCTCATGCCTGTAATCCCAGCACTTTGGGAGGCTGAAGCAGGCGAATCACAAGGTCAGGAGATCAAGACCATCCTGGCCAACATGATGAAACCCCATCTCTACTAAAAATACAAAACTTAGCTGGGCATGGTGGCGCGGGCCTGTAGTCCCAGCTACTCAGGAAGCTGGGGCAGGAGAATCACTTGATTCGAGGAGGTGGAGGCTGCAGTGAGCCGAGATCGCGCCACTGCACTCTAGCCTGGTGACGGAGTGAGACTCTGTCTCAAAAAAAAAAAAAAAAAAAAAAAAAGACTGAGTCATTAAGTTCTCTGTCATTAGTATCCAATATTAGATTTTAAAAACATGTAACTGCATAAGCAATCAAGAATTTGAAGACTGTACCCTCACTGCCACATCACTGATGTTAAAACAAATCGGAGACAAACAAAAAATAATATGGCATAAACAAATGGTACCTCACAAATAAAACTACTCACAATAAAACTACTCCACGAACTGTCCCACCAAGAGGTCCAGAGGCAAAGGCAACCCTAACAGGAATCAGCAATTGCATGTGGATACAAAGACTAACAACCTTCTGCATAGACATTCTTTACGTCACCTCCGGACTTGCTCAAGATAAACAATTTCCCCATTTGAGTCTAATTACATTTGTGTTCTGAGTGTTTAAGGAAAAAATATACAAGATGTACCTACAGGTAAGCCCAGTTAGGTTTTCGTTCTCACGCTTCTCATGCAAACTACTAACATCTGTATTGATCACCTTCTATATTTACCAATATGAAAGTGCTACGGATAATGCAAAAGCAAGATTACATAGAACTTCATCTTCTTCCCATACAACACTGTCCTCTACAATGAGAGGAGACGAATTATTACAGCAGATTAATATTCTTGTTAGCACACTGAATTCTCAAAATGCTAGAGCAATTCCTGCTAAGAAAATGTGCACTATGGCTCATCCTGGCTGATGCTGAGCTGGCGCCTGTGCTCCAGCTGGCTGCCACGGTATCAAGAGTGAACACGCAATCGCCTCCTTTCAGCCATATGGACACTTCATATCTTTTAAGCACAATATTTCTATTTCCCCAATGAAAATTTGGAATCGCCTTCCAACTATCGATTGCTCAAAGAAGGCTTTGTTAAAATTAGTCACCTGACAGCTGGTGTCACTGCTACTTTAGACATAAGTGGTAAGTCCTAGGCACTGGGAGAAACAGCAGAGGACAGGCTCAGATCAGTAAAAGTGCAAAGGGGAATGAATTACTTCCCTCCAAGCCCTCTTTGACTATATGACTCCACATAAGAAGAGCTGCCATTTTTCAGGGCCTGTTACGTACCAGGTATAATGACTGGCATTTTGCATGCATTCTCTCTAATCTTTGCCACAAGTATTGAGATAGATAGCAGGAGTCCCATTAACAGACGCAGAAGCAGGCTTGGAAACATTAAATCAATTGTCCAAGGTTATTCTGCTGACATGTGAAAGAGCAGGGCTCTGAAATTCCAGCCATCTGCCTTGTGGCCAAGGAAGACTGCAAAGCAGCGGTTGAGGGTCTGAAGTCAGATTTGATCAGCTCCAGACACACTGCAGGAGTCAAAAATGCTGAAGGAATGCATAGGGAGACAGAAAGTGAGGAGTCAGAAACAAAGCCTGAGGTTCCAAGATACCATTTGGTACTCATTTTACACAGAGATGGGGGTGGATGAGCAGTGTGGGGAGAGAGGAAGCAAGTTTGCAGGGAAGTGAACCTGCTGTTATGAAGAGGGGAACAAGACACAAGCTTCCGTGGAGACCCAGGAGGCAGAGGGGAAGAGAACTGCGGAGTCGTCCCAGAAGTCAAAAGAGCAGAGAGTCACCCAGAGGGTGGATCATTGCGGCAACACAACAGGCAAGACAGATGCAGGCCTGGCTGTTGGGAATTTGTGGTCATCTTTGAGAGGACAAGGGCAGAGTGGTCTGAGGGGATGCCGAGCTATTAACACAAAGGTTGAGAAGGCAGTGGATAAAGAGGAGGCAGACAGAGTGAGCGTACACAGTAGTTGTCAAATTCTAGTCGGAGACACAGTATTCACAGTTGGCAAAATGAAAGAAGCAGAGAGAAAGGTTTTCTGATAATAAAGCTGAATGTATTTACTTAAAAGGACTGTTGTTTAATCTGAGATTATATTCTGACTAGTGGGTTGAAATCTCTTTGTCTTTTACTAAATGATGGTGATATGTTTTTATTATCAAAATGAAGAATTAGCAATCCTGTGTCAGATCCCATTAAAAAAATTAAACTGTTCTGTTAAATCTCCACATCTGAGAACATGGGGTAGAGTATGCCTTCAAAAAGCCTGGCAATCAGAAGAGAGAAAGGGTGAATAGCTTGAGGAGAATACCAAGGTCAATGGGAAAGTTCATTCTGATGTGTTCGGGTTTGACTTATCCGGAAAATCTGAGCAGCTAGCAGAGAGGTAGACAAGACAAACAAAGTCCTTCTTCAGAAGGCAGCAAGGACAGCCACAGAGCTGAAGGGAGGGCTTGAACGTGAAGACTTCAGAGACCTACCTACCTGGAGAGATGAAGAGGAGCCTGGGAACGGAAGACCTGGAACAGTGTAAGAAACCCCATACATCGAGAGCAGGCTCTTGGGATGAGATTCACTCATCCACAGAAGAGGCAAATGACAAAATCCCATGATCTTAATAAGGAAATGAGGTGCCACAATAGGAAACCCTTCTGGGCAAAAATGAACGCTGCATCTACTTGGCAATGCTATGTAAAGGGAGGAGGGCAAGGAGGAAGGGCCACACTGGCAGAAAACATAGGAGACTATTATGTATGAAAACCACGAATCCAGACCTGGCTAAGGATGGAATTCAAAAGCTACAATGAATAAAACAACCAGCAGTGAACAGAACAAGCATGTAAAAAGAGACGCTGACAGGCTGTAGTAAAATACTGAATGCTGTGACTTTGGGTACATTCAGTACATCATATTGCTTGATTTAGTATTATTTACTACTAGGATAAAACAAAGTCCTTGTGTGCCAAACAGGCTGGCTGATTAAGACAGTTTGAATGCCGTGCTGTGGGCTGCCTGACTCAATCCTGCTTAAAAATATCTGGAATTGTCAAACAAGACTAAATATGAATCCATGAGCCAAGTCTCCATTTGCTACCACAGCTGTTGTTCTGGGTGTGCGGGGGGCGGGGGGGGGAAGCTAAATGGAGAATTTTTTTCAAACGCATCCCATTTATCACATTATTCCAACCACCACAGACTCACTGAGGAGGCAGCCAGCCTTGTAGACAAAGCCATAATTCCAAGCGCCTTTCCAGGGCACACGCAGGCTGAGTGGCATGGGTCTCTCCACAGTACAGGAGGGGAGGCAGGAAAGAGAGATGTCTACCCTTTGTTAGATTTTATTTTGCATAATTCTTGGTACTTGTGCTGGCAAAAATTTTTCCTAATCAAAAAGGTTTTCACCTAAAGCCACAATTACCAAAATAACCCTTATACCTCAGCTTTTCCTCCCACACAGAGTTGGCTTAAATAAACACAAACATGTCTTGGGGTACAAGATGCTGATTCACACACACGCAAAGTAAAGGTGAATTCCAGAATATTAAATGGTAGGTTTCATATGGGATAATGTGCAGAAAAAAAATGTGGACACTTTGGCACTTTTTACTTACTCTTCTTTCAAAACTATATACATAAACATACATACACACATGCACACAAACACATACACACACACACACACACACACATATGATTCAGGCTAATGGCTACTTCAAGAAGACAGCAATCAAATATCAAAAATAAGGGGAAAAAAGTTGTATTCATCTGATACATATCTTTCGCTCAACATTACAGCTCATATTAATCATTCCCATTTAATATGGCCAAAACTACAACTACTGGTATGTTTATACCAAAATTGTCTAGAGAAATGGAGTCTTCCAGTGAACGAATGCTTTGATCCAGAAATGAAGTCTTTAACTTTCTCCGAAGTCTTCTCCACCTTCCTTAGGCCATGGGAATCTTTTCCTCCCCTGAACGGCAAATAAGCCTCTATGGCCAGGCTCACTCTTTCGGCATGAATTCAATGGTACCAGCTTCCATGCCCTCTGTGTTGCCTTTCTAAGCAACACTTATCTTTCCAAATAGGATCTGTGATTCTCGTCAGCTAGGATAGACATCCTACTATGTATTCTCGCCCACACCATAGTGTTTGTCCATTAGAGACTCAGCCACAGGCTGAATGAGTCGTTCAGACCCAAAAAACCTTTGGGTAACACACAGAGTAGGTGAAAGGAGGGTGCAGGGCCAGGAGTGAACACACTTTTCCAGAAGGGCAGGAGAAGCCCTTTAGCCCAGATAAACTAGCTAGAACACTGATTCTCAATAGTCTCACCACTGTTTGCCAAATCACATCCCTAATCCAGGTTTAATATAACCACTGGGTGTCCCAGAGGCCGGGGATTCTCAAACTTCAGAGCACAAAAGAATCATGTGACCCGCTTAAAGAATGGTCTGATCCCCACTCCTAGCGACTGATTCAGCAGATCTAGGATGAGGAGAAGGAATATACACTTTAACCCAGCATTCCCGGAGATTCAGATAAAGGAGGTCTAATGGCAACCTCTAAAAAAATAACTTTAGTGGCTCTCAGCTCTGGCTGAGATCAAAATCATGGGACCACCATCACCTGAGAATTGGACAAGTCAGCCTGGGGTAGGACTCGGGCACTGTTCAAGGACAATAACAACAAAACCACATGCAGGAAGGTGAACCTCACACGCAGCTCAGAACCACTGCCAATGAGGACCTGGTCACTTGATTTTATTTTTCTTTTTAACTTGTATTTTAGGTTCAAAAGGTACACGTGCAAGTTTGCTACATGGGTGAATTGTGTGTCACAGGAATTTGGTGTACCAGGTAATCAGCATAACACCCAACAGGTAGTTTTTCCATCCTCAACCCTTCTCTCACCCGCCACCTGAAAAGCGGCCCCAGTGTCTATCGTTCCCTTCTTTGTGTCCATGTGTACTTAGTGTTTAGCTCCCACTTATAAGTGAGAACATGCATTATCTGGGTTTCTGTTTCTGCGTTAATTCCCGTAGGCTAGTGGTCTCCAGCTCCGTCCATGTTGCCCTGCCCATTTTAGTGTGGTATCTGACAATTACTCATGGCTCCCATTAACACTTCACCCCCATAATAAAGCTATTTATGCTCTTACATTGAAGCAGATCCAACCTTTAGAGCCTGCACTGAAGGCTTTGTTAAACTGCCTCCAACGGGAAGTGACAATAGCAATGTGACAAGGGAAAGCTGTTTTGTTTAGTTGCGGATGGGGAAAGGAGGTGGTGGGAAAGGGATGAAAAGCGGTACTGTTTGGATCTAATTTAACTGACTTCTCATTTTGAAATAAAATTGATTTTTAAAAAATCCTTCTACTATAATACAAGTACATCTTTTCAAAAGTAACCCTTTAAAAAAGAGATTAAACCAGAAAAGGGAGTACAAAAAGCATTCTAAAAAGAACTCAAAAACATATCCACATTTTTCAAAGAAATACTGTAAAGAGCTTAAGAGCTTAAAAATTATAAGTTGTCAACTGACAGATGAAAAGGTAAAATATTTCTAACACATTTAAACTTCTTAAAAGGAAACATATCAGAAATTGGTATTATCCCCTTCAAAGTATTCATCAATGAAGCATGCACATACATTCTTCTGGCTCTGCCATTGAATGAATGTTTTAGAGTCCTTTTTTTTTTTTTTTTGAGACGGAGTCTCGCTCTGTCGCCCAGGCTGGAGCTCAGTGGCGCTATCTAGAGTCCTTTTTTAGAATTATAATGAGTGGTGCTTATGATGACGTACTGTTATGAGAAAATTTTGCAGAACCAGTACTGTCTTACGAATTATAGAAAATTCAAGACTGAGAATCAGAATAAAATATATAGTGTGTTTCAGCTGAATCTCACTCTGAAAATGATGTACTGTGGCATATTGGATCAATTTCTATGTCCTAAAGCAATTCTCATAGACACACTCATCCAAATTTAGGGTGAAAGGGAGAGAGAAGGTGAAATGTTATCTTTTGCTGAGGTGGGAGTAACCAGTCACCAGTTTTCTCTTGGTCATTGGCTATGGTTGTAACTAGCGTGGGCTCTGGCCACTTCAAGCCTGTTATTCCACGTTAACTGTTGAGGACCACAGACAGACACTGTTCCCTCCCTCTAAGATTGTAATATTGCATTTATCCCATTGTGTTTCCAAGTCTATTTCATTCTGGGATTTTTTTAAATTATAAAGCACTATATAGCCATTATAAAAAGTCAATAGAAACAAGTAAAGGAAAAGTCAATAACCTGCCCCTCCCATTTCCAGACTCTCCCTGCCCTGGCAGGAGGTTACCAATGTTGGTGTCACAATGGCCTGGTAATCCAGGTCATTATAATAGACGCTTGAATTTTGAACTGGGCAAAAATCATTTCATTTTCTGGACTTAGTAAAACCATTGTTCCATGCGCTTGTCAGAAAAAGACCATAATGTAAAGACATCCTTTCGGTCTAAATGCTGTTTAGGGTCTTGACCCAGTCAGGAAATGTTTAGGTTCTGTCGTGTTATTTTATGAATGGCTCCTGGCTGCAATTTAGAGTTGCATGAATTTTCTTAAAGATTAAAATGCAGATTCCTGGGTTCCTGCTCTGGAAATTTGGATTGCATATTCCTTAGGAGGTAGAAAAATGCAATTTTAATAAGAATTCTATGTAGGTGGTTCCAGAGCCCACTTGGAGAAACAACTGCTCCAAGTGAAGGAAAACAGGCCATAATCCAAAATCTAAGTAAAAATAATTCTTGCTTCCATCATTCCTGAACATCCCCTTTCTCTGTGCTGATCTTCAAGATATTTTTCTCTATCTTCCCTTTCAAATCTACAGAGGCAGCTTTGCCCACGTGGTTTGAATGTCTCTGGGGATAGGACTTTTGTCCTCTCTTAGCCAAGAACCTTCCTTCCGCTTTACTTGTGATAATATCCCAGTGCCTGACATGCAGAGAGTGCATAGTAAGCTTCTAGACTACATAGAAGTAATATAAGAACTAGTTATAAGATGTGATATTTATAATACATTTTAAGTTCTTTAAAAAAAGCATTTTAAAAACTTAAAATATATTACAAATACCACATCTTATAATTCCATGGAAGTGCTAAGCCCATCATCTCTGATTTATTCTCTGCCAGTCATCTACCAGTTTCTAAATAAGATTAACTTTATCTACATAATTCATAAATCTGTACCTCTAGCAGGATAAAGGGGCTGTAGACCCTACACCTTGTCACAGAGCACCATCTGTATAAACATTCCTACAAACCAAAAAGTGACAAAAATGGTGGTCTCCTCTTGTATCCAGTTTATCTCTAAAATTACAATGAAAGGGATAGAAACAATGGTCCCAAGGGCAAAGCCTAAAAAAAATCACTCCATTCACTCATTTGTTCATTTATCTGATTACTTAAGCAACTGCTATGTGATGGGCCCTGATTATTTATGTCAGGCCATGTGGCAGAAGGTAAGGAGGCAAAGGTGAATACAAGAGGGACAGTCTCTGCCCATTATGATCTCATAACATAGTGGGGGAGAGGGTTATCATAAAAATAAGCCCAATACAGTGTGACACCAACATTGGCAACCCTCCACCAGGGCAGGGAGAGTCTGGAAGTGGGAAGGGCAGTCTGTTGACTTTTCTTTTACTTGCCTCCATTGACTTTTTCTAATGACCACATATTGCTTTCATAATTAAAAAAAAAAAATCCCAAAGTGAAATAAACTTGGAAACACAATGAGATAAATGCAATTATTAGAGTCTTAGAAGAAGGGAATACTATCTGCCTGTGGTTCTCAACACTTAACATTGAATAACAGGCCTGAAATGGCCAGAGCCCACCCTGGTCCTATCTATGGCCAATGACCAGACTCCAGAAGGAGATAATTGGTGACTGGCTACTCCCACCTTTTGTCTACTGGGTCTGCCTTGCAGTGGCAACAGCAATGCCCGGATGGCTTACACCCATGCCAGACACTGATCAAACACGTACACATTATGAGCAGAGTGTTATGAAATTCCTCCATTAATTATATCATTGTTAGCCGTCCAAGACACATACCACCAGCATAATTGCTCACATCCCTTAGAACTGGCAGATCCAGCAGGAAACAGTGATTGCTGCTGTTTCCTCCAGGTAATTGTGGATATGTTTCACGCCTTCCTCTGATCTTTCAAAAAAAGTCAAGGGAAAAAGCACAAAACAACAAGCAATGTGTGCTGTGAACCACTTTTGACACTGTCTTTGGTGTCACAGATGACCTCCCAAATGCCAGATCCAATGGAAACTTTTCAGTGCACGTTTATTGACTACTCTGCCCCATTTTACACCACAGCCCTTTTGAATGTGCTGCCCTGCCTTAAGTTCCATTATAAGAGCTCTGGAGAATGTCTTTGTTTCCCTGCCTGCTGCTTCCCCGTCTCTTACTCAGGGTTCTTTTCACCAGTCCTTTAACGATGGTACTTCCCAAGGATTCTGCTTTTCTATAGGTTATGCCTGGGCAGTTTCATCCATGACAACGCTTCATCCACTAATCTGCACACTAGCTCCAGCCCATGCAATCAGTCACCCCCATAAGGTTTAACGTGATGATCTCTGCTCTGTCATTCTGTTGCTTGGCCCCCACACTATCAGTCCCCACTGCTGACCAGTCTTGCTGTTGTTCCTTCTCAGAATCTTACAAGGGCCTCTCTTCCTCTGCTTTCCCTTGAGCAGGGATATTCTGCAAGCTCATCTGCCCTTCCAGCTCCATGTCCTCTCCCTGACTGTCGTCACTGATACCTGTGGCTCGAACCATCACCGACAGACGGATGGCTCTCAAACCTGTATCTCCTACTAAAGTTTCTCCCCTGAGCCTCAGAACTTTATATTCATCTGCCTACTGAACAGTTCCATCGAGACACCCCAATGGCATCTCACCCTCCACATGTCCACAGATAAACTCATCTTCTCCCCTCAGACCTGATCATTTCTTCAGCTTCCCCCATCTTGCCTGTGGTGGGAAGAGGGAACTTATCCAGACCCAAAACCTTCTCACTCCCACTCCAGCAAGCTACCGGCTAGTTGTCCTCATGCCTGGTCCAAGGTCTTCTCTTCTCCTGATCCCCTCTCAGGTCCCTCCACCCCTGACATAAATGCCTGGCCTCCCACATCCAGACTGTCCTTAATCGACTTCATGCTCCCTGCTAGGGCCAGGGTGATATGTGAGCCACTCCCCTACCTGAAACCCTTTCATGGCTCCCCACAGCTTTCAAGAAAACATTCCCAGCCGGGCGCGGTGGCTCACGCCTGTAATCCCAGCACTCTGAGAGGCTGAGGCGGGAGGATCACGAGGTCAGGAGTTCAAGACCAGCTTGGCCAACATGGTGAAACCCTGTCTCTACTAAAGATACAAAAAATTAGCCGGACGTGGTGGCAGGTGCCTGTAATCCTAGCTACTCGGGAGGCTAAGGCAGGAGAATTGCTTCAACCTGGGAGGTGGAGGTTGCAGTGTGCCAAGATCGTGCCACTGCACTCCCGCCTGGGCAACAGGGCCAGACTCCGTCTCAAAAAGAAAAAATAAAAAAAGAAAACATTCCTTAGCAAACACGCAGGCCTTTTGTGATCTTGCTGTCATCTACCTCTCTAGCTTTATCTCTTTCCATTGGCTCTAGTAATATCTTGCATTTCCTCAAATTCATCATGCTATTTCAAACTTTCAGACACGCATTCATGCTATTTCATCTGCCCAGAAATGACCTTCTCACACTTGTTTGTCTCTATCCGCAACTTGCCCCTCAGAGCCTAAGTGTCATGTTTCCCAGGAAGTCTTTTTGATACTGCTTACTTCCCCCAAAATGATGGAGCATGCCCCACAAACTCCCAGCTCCTTCAGGTATACTTCTGAGATAGGACTTTCCACACTGTCCTGTGTCATCAGGGATGGACTTGGCCCTTCCACCCTTCCGGCCTAAATCCCTCAAGAGCCACTGCTAAACTGATTTATCTCTAGCTTCTAGCACAGAACCCATATTCATGGCACTGGATAAATGTTCATGAAAGAATAAAACTCATTCTAAAAATCTGTTACTGTCCCTACGTCCCTTATCACAATGAAGCATACACTCTTGCCAAGACTTTCACTAGTGCTTTCTGTGCTATTCATAATGAAATATGTGGCCTTTATTTAGAATGTTTCTTTGAGTTTATCTCTTTCAATTTGGATCCCTAAGGAAGGACAGAACAGTTGCTAGCACAGTAAAGAAGGGTTTTGGAGATAAGAATAAACTCAGCTGCAGTAAGAAAGGGCTCCAGAAGACCAAAGCATCTGCTCAGAAGATGCCAATGAACTGCAAAAAGGAGACCTCTTTACCCAGCTCCAGTTGGTCAAACCTGAAGGCTGACTAGTCTGAGACAAGACCCAAAGGCAGGGCCCTGATCAGGAGGAAGAGCAGGGAATTTATCTTCTCCAGCGACATCATGCATAGCTCCTGAATAGAGCAAGGACCTAAAACAGGGCTGGGGTGGAGTGAGGAAGGCCTTCTTAAAGCAAAGGTGCTCCCTGTGATTGTGATAAAGCAAGTTTCCATGGCATTTGACTCCACTCATGGCTAACGTCAAATGGGCACAGGTCCTTGCCATGCTGTGGCCCATCAGTTCCTACCCAGGTAAACAGGCAGACCACAATACAGGCAGCACATTCAATGTAAGATGAGGGAGCAGGAAATTCCAAAGACTCCCTCAGGTCCCCGAGGTGCTTGCTGCTATGCCAACTTCGTTTCAGTCCTCCTCAGCCCCTCTGGTGTTACTTGGGTTTCCCCACTGGCTCTGGGCTGCCTTTTGTGTTGGGCCTGTGTTGAGTTACTGGCACTCAACCTCCCAGTTTTGCCTAATTTGCTCAGACCCACTTGTTCATCTTAACCCAGCACTCACTCATTCACTTGCTGAATGGAAGGCTTGTTCTTCAACATTTTGTAAAACGAAGATTAAATACTTCAAGATATCAACTGTTAATGTGCATGGTATAATACTTTCACCAAGCACCTCTACAAGCAGAGTGTTTTGTTAGGTAAATACAGGCCTGATTGCTTCAGAGTATCTTTTAAAAGCTGCACATGTGTTTGGCCTGCCTCTGCCCACATTCTTTCCCTCTGTACCTACATGGCCCTGGGGGTACCTGCCTCCCTAACTTATTTCAACACAAGAAGCCCAAATCAGGTAAAGACTTCGAAACTGCTTACTCACCTCTTTCTTCACTCTGTCTGGCTGACTTTTAACTTATCACAACCTTCTGGAAATCCCCCTGTCTTGTCGATTATCTACCATATACCAACCTTACCTTTGAAACCTAATAGCTTCCTGTTGGTGTTCATGTTATAGAAAAGGGAAAAGTTATTGATTAATCTGCCTTTTAAAAAAACTGTGCTTAAGTGCAAATAATGGCATGAGAAATGCTTACAACCTATGTTAAGTGAATAAAAAGCAAGATAGGAATATCTATTTGTTAAGTGATCCCAATTTTATAAAACAGAAATGAAAAGAGAAAAAGATAAATAAAATGTACAGAAATGCTAATGATTATTTCTGGGTAGTGGGATATAAATGTTTTTATACTGGGGAGACAGAATTATGATTTTAGAGTTCAACAAACTTGAGACCAAACACCAATTCTACTACTCTTGAGTCACACAATCAAAGTTTCTAACCTGAGACTCAGTTCTGTCACCTGTAACAAGAAGATGGCAAGCTTATTTCTTGGAGATAGTTTGAAGATTAAATCAGAAAATATAATACATATGAAGTACTTAGCCTCATGCCTGGTACACAGTAAGCACCCAATAAATATGTTGATGAGAAGGATTCACACAGTTCTCTTTGCTTTTCAACAATGTTTCTTTATATTTCACTATTAATTCTCAACATGGAACATGTATTTTAAAGAACATAAACCAGAAAATAAATGATCCTAACAACTGATTTCTCTACCCTTCTTGGAGTGCTCTTCTTAGTCTTCTTCAGGGATAGGTTAAATTTAACTCACTTCATTGATACCAAGTTGAAAGAAGGAAACCTGCTGAATTAACACTACTCTATATTGCAAAGAAGAACTTCAAAGAGGGAAGCTTATTGGCTGCTTGAAGCAGAGCCTCGTGTAGTATACCACCAGTGAGACAAAACTTAGTGGCTAACCAGGTCAGAGTTAACCAGCTGCCAGGTCAGTCAGTTTTCCCATAGAAGATATGACTATGGAAATGTGCCACACTAAGACAATTTCCTTATGACTGAGTGACCAATGTGAATGCTAATGGAACTAGGTACTGATGTCATCACGTTAGCATATTACCTGTCCTCAGCACCCATATCAGAAAATTAGATGCCCCATCACAGTGCTTAGTGAATATCCACACCCTGAGAAAGGACCACAGTATGATTTTCATCATCAGTAATCAGAGATGCACAAAGTCATCTCCATAGAAGAGAGCTACACCTGCTTCCAAGGGACCTGGGACACTCATGTTACCAAATCTCTTTACTTTTCCTTCAAAGGTAAAACCCATACATTCCTAGTTCTTGTCTTTCCTGATTATCACTACACTTCTGGCAACACTTCAACCTTTTGCCAAGACAGCACAACAGTTACCTCAGAAATGTTATGTCAGATCTTTCTGAGAAAGCTCTTTTACTTTTCGTGGAATGATACCCCATTTCTAGCCATAAAAGATTTATGGGCCGGGCATGGTGGTTCACACCTGTAATCCCAGCACTATGGGAGGCTGAGGTCAGGAGTTCAAGACCAGCCTGGTCAATACAGTGAAACCCTGTCTCTACTAAATATACAAAAATTAGCTGGGCATGGTGGCGAGCGCCTGTAATCCCAGCTACCTGGGAGGCTGAAGCAGGAGAATCACTTGAACCCAGGAGGCAGAGGTTGCAGTGAGCAGAGATCATGCCATCGCGCTCCAGCCTGGGCAACAGAGTGAAACTTCGTCTCAGAAAAAAAAAAAAAAAGATTTATGAACCACCTGTTATTTATGTAATACCACCTGAATGTTGGTATTCCCCAAATTCACCTGTTCAAACCTAATACCCAATGTGATACTATTAAAAGGTACAGCCTTTGGGAAGTAAGTCATGAGGACTCTACCCTCATGAATGGGATTAGTGCCTTTATAAAAGACACTCAACTAGAAGAAGATGGAACAATAAAAAGAAAACAGAAGGGGGTAACACGAGCTCCCCTGCCCTTTCCACAATGTGAGGATATGGCAACAAGGCACCGTCTGTGAAGCAGAGAACAAGTCTTTATGAGACACTGAATCTGACAGCATCCGGATCTTGGACTTCCCAGCCTCCACAACTGTGAGCAATACATTTCTCTTGTTTATAAATGATCCTGTCTAAGGCATTTTTTAATAGCAGCCCAAACAAAGGCACCACCTCTTAGGGTGGGGCATTTCTACAGATGGTTAAACTTATTCACTAGTAGTTTTATGGATTTTTTTGCAAGTTTAAATGTCTTAGGATAACTTTTTCCAGTTTTTTATCTTCAAATTCAGAGGGTGACTAGCCTATACACTGTCCATCCTTTCTCTCAAAATAGAATAAAACTATTAGATCTGCCTTTATTATCTTCAATAAACTCCAAAAACAATGAAAAGCACCACTCCTCCTGGGTTCCTTATCTCAGGTCCATCACTAACTAGGAGTATGATTTGGGGCACATGACAACTTCTTTAAGGCTCAGTTTCTTCATCAGCCATCCCGGAGATGCTAATAGCATCTCACAGAATTAGTGTGTGGATTAAATGATACATGTGGTGAAGCAGAACAATGGCTGGCATATGGTGCACAGTATCTAGAAGTCATCTTGAGCCGAAAACTCACCTGTATCACTCTATCCCTCATGCCTGTATTCTCACTTGGACAGTCCTCTCAGTCTTAGTTCAGATTTTCATGATCCAAAATGAAAGATGACAGAATTATAGCACCTATACTGAATGTTCATTCTACACAAGGCACTACTCTAAGTTGTTTATGTTAATTTTTCTAACAAAAAGCGTACTTCTGATTTAGTGCAGGTATTTACATGCACAGCCTCTTTTAAGAGTCAAAAACACCTCTATACAGTAGGTGCTATTAAAATCATTTTACAGATGAATAAACTGAGGAAAAGAGAGATTAAGTAATCTGTCCAAGGTAGTGATCCCTGGGCTCACACACTTATGACGATGACATATTGCCTCAAGCGAAGGACTTCAAGGATTCCTCAAATATAAACCTCTAGTTTCTAAAACATATTTTTTAAGAATGTAGTTTTTAAAACTTCAAATAAAAAAGTCACAAACACTTGCATAGGCTTTATGGTAACTATTAACTTATCAGTGGCCATCAATTATGTTAACTTAGGTCTAGGTTTATGCATTTATGTACAGTTGTGGGAAGGCAGGCTACTCGGTCCTCTTTGGACAGGCATCTGAGTTTCCTATAAACATGCTACTCACTAGGAAGTTGTTAAAGTGTAATGAGATTGTGTGTGTCTATGTGTCTGTGTGTGTGTCTGTGGTATCTACGTTTACTAGGTGTGATGGTTACTTTTATGTGTTAACGTGACTGCACCACATGATGCCAAATTAAAACAGTATTGATTTCTAGGTGTGTCTGTGAGGGCGTTCCTGGATGAGATAAGCATTTGCATTGGTAGACTCAATAAAGTAGACTGCCCTCTACAATGTAGTGGGCATCATCCAATCTGCTGAGGACCTGAATGGAACAGACGATGGAAGAAGAAGGAATTTGCCCCTTTTTGCTTCATGCTTGCCTGGTTGAACTAGGCATCTTCTCCTGCCTTTCTATTGGAATTTGCACCCCTGGCTTTCCTGGTTCTCAAGCCTTCAGACTCGGACTGGAATTACACCACTGGCTTTCCCGCAGAGGGCAAATCCTGGAACTTCTCAGTCCCCATAACTATATTAATCAATTCCTAATAAATCTGTCTCAGAGAGAACCTTAAATTTTTCAGTGAATAGTTCACAGAGAAGCACTACGATATTTGCATTTTTAATGATATTGTTGACTCCATAAAGCTACAACAAACATTTGAAATAAATTTCTAACAAACAACAAATGACAACCCAACTGAGAAATCCACTCATTGACTCCCTCTAAATTTGCTGCCAAAGTATAAGAACTGTTACACCGCTTGTTACCAACATCTAATCAAAAATGCCTTTTTCTTCTTTCATGTCTTTTTCACATCAGTTGCTACTGATCCTAGTTACTGACACTTTTCCGAACATAATGAGCACTTCATTTATACCATAGTATAATAGTCATTATATTTGTCTGTTGTGCCTGTAGAGTTGTTCGTTATTTCCTTAAGGGATAGAACAATTTAGTATAGAGCCTTACATTTAGTAAGTACTCAATAAATATTGCTTGAAGTTAAAAAAAAAAAAAAGTCTTATTATGAGCTACAGTTGTTAATTGTAAGCATTTTTTAAAGTGCCAGAGTTTTAGGCTTTTTCAAACTGAAAAGAATACAGAATCTGGGACTTGCACTATCACTCAGTCTGGAGTACACTGGCATAATCATAGTTCATTGTAAACTCAAGCTACTGGACTCAAGTGATCCTCTCAAACTGGCCTCCCAAGTAGCTGGGACAACAGTCACACACCACTATGTTTTTAAGAATCATTTTCATTAGTCACTTTGAGCCGACATCTTAGTTAGATTAAGGACTTATTCAACACTTAAAAAGCTAATTTAAAAATCATATCATTTCTATATTTAATCCTCAAATTGCAGTTCTTAGTACAGCTTTTCATTCCCTCTTTCCCTCTTGGCTCAAGTTCCTTTCCAAGATTTGTCTTTTCTAGCTCAGTAAGAGGACAGCACTGTTTGCAGTGGTGCGAGCATGTTGGTGTCACCATCCTGACCAAAAGATGCCATCCAGCCTTCAGCTGCCTGGAGCCTCAGTACCATTTGGCTCAGCCAGATTCACATAACAAAATAGGTGGCCTCAAAATCAAAATGATGCCAGCACTGTGGCTGGAAACCATCAACCTGATACCTACAGAAATTGCCTAATTAAAAAGTGAGCAGAAACTGTCATCCCATATGTTAGGGTTTTGTTTTATTTCAGGAGAAACCACTGCAATTATTTTTCCTTCCATAACTTAGCCTGTTGGGTTAAATCCGCCATTGTTTTAGAATATCCAAGATCTAACACAGAGCGTAGCACATACGGATAAAGTGAATGAATGAGCTAGGAAGGGATGGAGGTAGGAAGATAAGGAGCTATTTAAAATAGACAAAACATTTAAAGAACCTGTAACTGAATGAAGAACTTGTTGACCTAAAAACATATTCAAAGGTGTTGTTCTCAAACTTGGATCTATCAGAAACCTGCTAATTAACAACAACAACAACAAAAAAAAAAGCGTAGGCCGGGTGCAGTGGCTCACACCTGTAATCCCAGCACTTTGGGAGGCCAAGGCGGGCGGATCACCTGAGGTCGGGAGTTCAAGACCAACCTGACCAACATGAAGAAACCCCATCTCTACTAAAAACACAAAATTAGCCAGGCGTGGTGGTGCACGCCTGTAATCCCAGCTACTCGGGAGGCTGAGGCAGGAGAATCACTTGAACCCAGGAGGCAGAGGTTGGCGTGAGCCGAGATGGCGCCACTGCACTCCAGCCTGGGTAACAAGAGCAAAACTCCGTCTTAAAAAAAAAAAAAGATTAAAAGAAAAAAAGTTATATAAGCCTACAACTTATTCATCAGTCATAACTTTTCTGATTACAGAATATTAACAATATTAACAGAATAAAGAGGAACAGTAGTTTACTCTTCCATATATATGTTCTGACAAAGCAAGTGGAAGGAAGATCACTTGACCCTCAGAAGGCAGACCAAAAAGACCCTTCCAGATCGGAACAGAAAAGGACTATGGAATGGCAAGAAGAAAACAGGTAAAAAGTGTAAAATATACTCATCAAAAGAGATGCATGTATAAAGTTTATCCCAACTTTTTCAGCGTTTGAAATGAAAACCATATCTTCATGTTTAAACAATGCTCGCTGAAATTTGCAGAATGGAAAGGTGATTAGAAAACATCACAGAAGCCTGATTCCTCTTCACCCCCACTTTAAAGGTAATTATTATCTGGAATTAAAACGTGTGTAGAAGGCGATTTTTTTTTTCTACATTAACTCTTCTTCCTAACAAAAGGGAAGGTAAAAGTTAAGGCAGAGAGGAGGCTCACAATGGGAAAGCGGATGTACTTGCAAAGCAAGAATGCAAGCTTTGGGCTCAACACTGTCCAGCCAGCACAACCTAAGGTACAGTGAGCATACAGGTGTGCTCCCTTTGCTGGATGTCTCCTGTGATATTTTAACCATGACAGTGACAACGAAACTCTCCTACTGTGACGTATGAAGTCCAGTCACTGGGGTAGTTTGCTCAGGAAAGTGCTAAATTTGGGCCCAAATTCAGCAGCAAGAAAAGAGAGAACAATGGCTTAACTATGGCAAGTCTGAAGTCCACATGGGTAAAAACTTGCTTCCGCCACACTTCTGATGTGCGTGTATATAGTTATTACAAACAAACAAAAAAGGTTAATTGTTCGTAACTAAGTAGGAGGACTTTTAACCACACTAGAGTTACACTTGCCAGAACGAGCTCTTTTCAGGGCATAATCAGAAGTACCACGATTTGATGCTATCGTGGTACTTCTGCATTTCAGCAGGCTTCGAGATTGGTTTCAGATTTTATGAAACAAGTCCATAACTATAGACCAAACATGGATCAGCATCTGGTGGTTAGACAGAGGACAACTAACCCAATCATGCACTCGAAGTCCAGCCTCTAGAAGAGGATGAGACAATGTCCCCACTGGTAGGCAGTCCACTCAGTCTGCAGTGCTGTCCTGGTGCTAGTGATGATTATACTAAAACTGTCTTACCTTTAAGTTCTTGTTAACTCAAGTTGACGAAATAATTAGTGAAGGCATGCAGTCTCTGGATATGATTTTTCTATCTGCAGTTTTATTTGCCCCATAAGAGAAATAGATTCATGATCTCTTTGGCACATTATGCTAATACTGACAAGTGTTTCCTTAACTTCAGCCATCTCTATTCCACCTTCACAATTTTTGCCATCCTGGTGTAGCCCCTGCATTCTTTATCATTTGCCTCATTCTTTTAAACTGACTTTTAAAATTTGGATGAGATTTTTAAAGGAAGAAAACTGTTTTAAATCACTAACATGAATTCAAAGCTATTATCACTACTAGATATAAAAGATAAATGTAGCAAATACAATATAGTGTTATCAAATTTTACAGATGCAATCCAAAAGGAACAAAATTGAAACTAAAAGGATACCTTTCTCACCATGACTCAAAATTTAAAATTGCTGTTTTGCAGCACCAGTTAAAATCATCTCTAGCAGTGCTAGTAGTATACGCCTTACAATTTGGGGAAAACTGAACTAAATGGATAATGATACAGTACTGTGATGTAAGTCAAATTACAGTATAGACTATAAAATTCAAATTACTAACCCTTGAGGCAGGAATCATGAAGCATTAAGAAAGTCTGCCCTAGATTCTTGAAGAGCAAGATCCTACTATGCGATAATACCACTTCTCACACAATCAGAGGTCATTTTCCTCAAGCAGCCAGCGATAATACCACTTCTCACACAAAGAGGTAATACCACTTCTCACACAATCAGAGGTCATTTTCCTCAAGCAGCTAATAATCAGTGAGCAGAGAAAGCAGATATAAGGTCCAAGCATTGAAGCATATGCATTTCACCACAGAAAACTGCTGCAGAACTTAATTCTAAGTCTGTATACTTTTTGTAGACAAAATGTTACCAGCAAATTCAGATATCTAGTTCATATACTCCAATCATCCTTTACTCTATGTTCAGGGGAAACACCTACTTTTTTTCTTCTCATATATATTTTAGACATTTGCCTGCTTTAAAAAAAAAATCCACCAAGTTAAGACATGAGAAGTGTGTCGCTTTCCTCGACTCTCACTGGGCACATACAGGGAGCAGGGTTTTATCCCACTTCGCAAAACAAGGCCCAGCGGCATCAGAAGGGGCCTGCCCAAAGTCGACCGCGTGCTGACAGCAGAGCCAGGGCTCCGAGCCAGGGTCCTCTCTGCTGAGCACATCTAGTCATTCTGGGGAAGAGACCATATGCACTGTGCTCATCCCAAAGCTCTCTACTTCTCCCTCAGAAAAAAAAAAAAAAAAAAAAAAAAAAAAAAAAAAATCCTTGCAGTTTAGATAATCCATAAGCACTGCCCTCTTTTTCCCTAAACTCATGCTTCTCTTTTCCAACACAGCACACAATTCCCTTGACTTTGCTCCTGAAATGTCGGAAAACAAAGCCACAAAAGTCAGTGTTTGAAGGTCTTGGCAGTTCTTCTTGGCCCAGAAAATGAGCCTGTAAAAACTTCTCTCTTCATTTACAAACCTCTTTAAAGAGAAACGCAAAACCTGAGTTTTCTCCTCACTTGAGCAAGGAAACATCCGGAAAGGTTAGTTTTGCTTTTAGAATCAAAGCAAATTTGAGCTAAAGTCAGCTCTAGCATCTTACCCTTTAACCAGGAATGACCAGAAGATCTCCCACCTTCCATGGGAGGGTGCAGGGGTGCCTGAAGGGAGTGAATGTGGGCTCCTAACCACAGGAAGCTGCTGAAGGAAAGTTAGCAGCAAGCCTGCAGGTGGTGATGTCTAAGATCCTTCTTGGTGTGGCTGGGGACCAGCAGGGTTGGCATTCCCTGGGAGCTTCTTAGCAATGCAGAATCTTCAGACCCACTCTGGACCTACTGCATCAGAATCTTCATTTTAACAAGAGTCTCAGATAATTCCTTGCACATTGAAGTATGACAAGCACTAATCCAATGGACTTTCTCCTCCCTGGTCAAAGCAATGCAAAATCAAGAACTAAGGAAGGTCCTATCATGACTGTGGCCAGCCCTGGTTATAACCCTGCTACAAACCACTGAGGCTGGGCAGGGACCCAAAGGAACAGCCTCTGATCCGAAAGTGGGCACTGTCAGGTGGGGCAACAGAAGACCAGAGGCCCACACAGGCCTCTAGGCACCAGTCACAAACCCTCACAAATGTCTGCACCTGTACAAAGTCAGGTTCTTACACTAACTCTCCAGCTGCAGGCTTTGTGACTTTTATTTGCCTACTCACTTGCCTAGGGTATTCAGATTGATATGATTTTATCTGTCCAAAAAATGACAGGAAGCATACTGAGATCTGCCAGACCAAGAAATGGCCTAAGACCCCTATACCTGTTGGTTACAGTAAATAGTGACCTTGTTCTTCTGCTTTGTCATCTGCACAGATTCATTCTTTCTTTTGTTTGTTTGTTTGTTTGTTTGTTTGAGACAGAGTCTTGCTCTGTTGCCCAGGCTGGAGTGCAATGGCACGATCTTGGCTCACTGCAACCTCCACCTCCCAAGTTCAAGCGATTCTCCTGCCCCAACCTCCCGAGTAGCTGTGATTACAGGCGCGTGCCACCAAGCCTGGCTAACTTTTGTATTTTTAGTAGAGTCGGGGTTTCACCACGTTGGTCAGGCTGGTCTCGAACTCCTGACCTCATGATCCCCCCGCCTTGGCCTCCCAAAGTGCTGGGTTACAGGCGTGAACCACTGCACCCAGCCCAGGTTCATTCTTTCTTTTAACAACCTCCGGGAAAGCCCCGAACCTTCCATGCTGTCTTCCCCTCTACCCCCACATCCACCACACACATCATGCTACTGAGCCAGAGCCAGGCCCTGCCAAGAAGGGAAGGGAACAGTTAACTCCCTCTCAGCATTTCTAAGAGAGCTGGGTAAGAAGGTGAATGTTCTGCAGGATCCTTCACAAAACTCGAACACTTGCAGAAGGAAAGGTTGAAACTGAGGGAAAAAATAAAATTTAAAAAAGCAGTGTAGGTGTCTCAAGGAGCAGAAACATTTTTGTGTTCTGATACTGCCTTCAGTGAAAGACTAGTTTCTTTTATCAACGTGCTGGAAGGTAAAAGCGGACACACGGGAAGATGCATGGAGCCCTACTTTCTAGTTACAAGTGTTTGAAAGAGCTGATGTGGGAACTGGTAAAACTGGCGGCTGACCAGTTCTGACTTTCCACTGAGCATCCCATTAGAGTTAATTACGGGACTGGGAACTTTTGAGCTGTATGGTTTCCTTCCTCTCAAAGAGTGAGAGCCAAAACTTTTCGTCTTTCTTAAGTATTTCTGTTTATCTCTAATCCCCATTTCAAAATTGCTATGTATTTCTTCAGATTTTGTGATTTCTGTGACCATTTTACAAAGTCACTGCTTCCTTGCAGAGTTAATAGCTAGTCATTGTTTATAACTTAGATAACTGCTAAGACAAGAGAATCATTTCAATCACATATACTTCGGGTAAATATTATACAGGCTAGTTTCTGAGGCAATTCTGGCCTGGCCAGACCCCACATGCCCACCCCACCCCATACTCCAGCGTAAGCGAAGCTGCTCATCAACACCTTCTGAGCTGAGGGGCAGGGCCATGCTTTGTACTGGTTGCCATCCACCTCCCAGGGCAGCCAACCTTCAGGGTGGCTGGTAACCTGACCTGTACTCTATGTCTTACAGTTGGCATAAAAAGATAAGTTGGGTCAACCATTCTTCACTGAGAAATCCTTCACTGGCAAACAAATGCTGCAGCAGGGGCAAAAGCCAAACTGTACGTAAAAAGAAACCACAAAAAAGAGGCCACCACAAGCCAGTTACAACAGAGCAGGTCATTGAGGAGGGAAGTACAGAGAACCCACAAACAGACGCAGACACACTGGAAAAGAGAGGCCATGAAACCCTCAAGATAGTGTCAAATGCAAGCTTGGTGCCACTGCTTTTGGTATATGTTAATTCCCTCCACCCTCTACTTCCGTACAATCAAATCCACTTTACCTAGGTAGATCTGGGTTCCCTGCAACCAAATAAGCCATCTAAAACAAGACACTCTCCCAAAAAAAAGTTTTGTTTTGTTTTACTTTTTCTAGTACCTTCAAAGTAAGAAATAATTTTCATGCAAAATAAAAGTATGTCACGATCACATGGCTAAGCCAGAAGACAGTTTCTAATTTATGGAATGTAATAGATAACAGCAATTTAAAACCTATTAGAAGTTGGCAGAAAGGAGGAATCATTTTTTCTTCACCATATTTCCGACCAAGTACTGACTGCTGCATTATAACAATGACCCACAAAAGAATACTATGTCTGGGACCTGGGGTTTTTGTCAAAAATATCAGACAGAAATATACAGACCTAAAGATAATCGATTCAGAAGAAACCTACAGATTTTTGTAGGAAAGCAAAAGCAAAACACAAAATAAATCAGGGATGTAATAGGAGATAAATAAAGGAATTACCTTTTCAATAAATAATTCAGACCATATTTGAGACTATCGTGAGGAAATTATACCAGGGTCCTTACAAGAACTGAATTCCATCAGTAGATAGGACCACTGGGAGCTGCTACTTTAATTTAATAAATCAAATATGCTATAACAAGGAACAATACCAGCCCATGTGGGAAGCCCTCTAAGCGGTATAAAACTCAGGGTTAAACCAAGGTACCCATTTAAAAATGAAAGGCATTTGAGTATCCCATTGGGGTATCTATTAGGATGCTCTATTCAAATGTTCAATAAAAATGAATCAATAGTGGGATCTGAAAATAAAAATCAACTCACAAATATACCACACAAATTGAAGTGGGCAAAACCACCAGCAGCCTAATTAGAAACAAATGAAGACAGAAGATGCCTGAATGCAAGCAGGTCTGTTCACTACAGGGAGAGTATACCAAGCAACGGAGACACAGCCAAGAGGAACCAACCCTTCCGCAGGGCAGGTTTCCCTTGCCACAGCAGCACCCAAGCACTGGACAAGAACCGTGCCACCAGTCCTCAGTATCATGTTCAGCAAAATAAGTGGACAAGGTTAAATGATTTCCCAGCCCACTCTCTAACTCTAGGAATCAGATTGAACTTATTTGGAGAAAGCTGTCTCCAAAACTTGTGTTATGAAATTTTTTTTTTTTGGAAAATGCCTATAAGTTAACTGATCTATTCAAAAATGGCATTAATTTCACCCCAAGAATCATACAGTTTTCCCATGACTATCAGGGAAAGCACCTCCAATGATATTTATCTAGCTGTATTCACTAAAAACACTCCCAGCATCTGAAGAGATAAATGGCCAACCCAAGTGGAATCTTTCTTACCATTTCGAGACACGTCTAGTTCCACCAGCTGCATGAAGTTTGCTATTTCTGGAGGGAGCCGCTGAATTTCATTATCACTAAGTCCAAGCTTTCGTAATTTGACTAGCTGGAAAAATTGCTGAAAGACAAAAGAGTTTAACATAGATTTCACATGTGTTTGTATCATAAACTTTTGGGCTACTATGAAATGTAAAACAATGTTTTTTAAAAACTAATGAAGATTGTAGCAACATCAATTTCCTAACTTTGATGGCTGTACTGTAGTTGTAAAGATGCTACCACTGGGAAAAACTAAGTATAAGGAACCTCTCAGTACTATTTTTGAACTTCCTATCAATCTACAATTATTTCAAAATAAAAGGTTTTTAAAAATCAATGAGCAACTTAATGAGAAGAGCAGTCACTCCTTTAAGCTATCCAGTAGACATAAACATTGACTTATGAAAACTGACATTAAATCTGCAATGCTAAATAGACACGTAAAAACAGACAAGTAAAAATGCATTTTAAAAATATTTTTAAATATTTAAATGTTAAAATATCTTTAAATATTTAAATGTTAAAATATTTTTAAAATATTTTAAAAGACATTTTTTAAAGAAATTACTATATATCAGAAAGTATAATAAATATCCCACAAATGTGTGCAGGCAAAAAATATATATTTGACCAATCTAAAAAGTCTGCACTGGATACTTCCATCAACCATGGCAGACTGAGTATGTGTTCTTTCCCCACACTTTTTAAAAACTGTATTAAAATGACACTAAAGGAATTCACATGAACATAAATATAATGTGAAATAAGCCCATGAAGACAAAAAATGAAAGAGTACAAAAAGCAAACTAGATATGCAACAAAATCCTTTAAGCTAGAAAACAGAGGGATGAATGGTAACCAACCAACAAATCGAAACAAAGCTGGAATTTAAGCCTGTGGGGTGAGTAGCCAATAAGAAACTAGGTCCATGTACCTCTGAGGAAAGAAGAACTGATTGAAAATTTATATAAAGAACAATTAAACTGCCATATTCTCTTCTCTACCCTGCAGAGCCAGGCAGGAGCCTGGAAATTTCCTCTCCAGAAGAAGTAAGTCCAAACACAGCTAAGCACAGCTGAAGGGAGGGGTAACGTAACCCTGCTAAAAACAGGGGACTGAGTCAAAGCCTGGCCAGTAAGATCCCGCCCTCTCTTCTCCCCGCAGCCCAGCTCCTGGGCATGAGCACAGACTTGCAGACACCAATCTTCCTATAGAGAAGCTTCAGGTTATATGCCTCACCAACACACGGAGCTTCCAAACAGGCCCACCTCCCCTGATCTCCACTGCCACATGCAAGAAAGAGAATGTGCACACATACACACACACACACACACACACACACACACACACACACACACACACCCCCACATCTCAGAGGAAACAAACATGATGCAGGGAGCAGAAAAAAACTTCCTCAACCAAAATATAATTAATATCCTCAGAGAAATCACAGATGAAGCAACACAACACCATGAAAAGCATAATTAGAAGAACTAGAAACAAGCTTTCAGAAAGTGAAAAATACTGTAGCATTGATAAAAGAATCCCATAAAAGAGGTGAAAAATAAAGTGAGTAGAGTCCGCAGAAGGTGGAATAAAAAGATGAAAAGATGGGAAAATAGAAGAAAAAAAGAGAAGAAAATGAATGGACCAGTTCACAAGGTACTACAAAGTAATTCATAGTTCAAAGAGAGAAATACAGGGAACGCAGGACATGCTTTTTCTGGTTTGAGAGGACCCACCATGTAACCAATAAAACGAATGAATAAAAAAGTACATACCAAGGAATACTCCAGAAATTAGATTCTAAAAGCTTCCAGAGACAGGAAATAAAAGAAAAAGAACATAACGAAGAATTGGGCATCAGAATGGCACTGGACTCAAAAGGAACCTTGAAAGTAAGTGGGCAATGAAGCAATGCCTTCAAAATTCCTAAAAAATCATTATTCCCAACCTAAAATTGTATACCCAGCCAAACTATCAATTAAGTATGATTACAGAATAAAAACATTTCAGTCACACATGGTATCAAAAAGTTTAGTTTCCTTGTACCTTTCTCAGGACTCCATCAAAATATGTAAATAAACTTAAAAGAAAAACAACCTGAGATCCAGGAAACAGAGAATCAACAAAACAAAGAAAGGCAAAGGAAATTCCCAGGATAAAATCATGAAGGGAATTCCAAGATGTAGCTTGAACATCAGGCCCCAAGAGCAAACCATCTACACTGGAGCAAAATATGGCAGCTCCCAGAGGGAAGTTTTGAAAAAATAAATAAAAACACACCTGAGGAATTATCTGATATGTTTGGAAGCATCAAAGGAGATTTACAACTCTTTCAGAATGTTTGGTGATAAATCAGAAATAGGCATAGAGAGAACAAAGCAAGCAAAAGGAAAGAGGGTTATTAATTCCAGGGAAAATATAAAGTGAAAGAACATATAATCATAATATAAAATCTGATTATGAACAATACTTACAGTCATAACATTATAATATCTATATTGGTAAAACCAAAATTTATGTTATGTCAATATTGAGAATGGGAAAGAAACTATAAGAACTAAAGCCTCATCTTCCATAAAAAGAAATCCATAAATAACTCAAAGAGGAAAAAAAATCAAGCTGCAAAAGTACGTCATTTAGCAACATGGAGGCAAATATTCACAGAAATAGTCAAAAGCCAGAAACTGGAGTGGGGAAGGAGGCAAGAGGTTGCTGTTTTTCATTGTCACACTAAACAGCTTATTAGATTTTTTAAACTATTTGCATACATTACTCTGCTAAAAATGGAAATTGAATTTACAAATGAAGAAGTCTCTACTGAGATTCCAGGATACTCTAAATGTTAATTTTGTAGGATGCTAACATTTAATAGTCTTCATCTTTCTTTTTTGGGTGGGTAAAAAAGATTGCATATTTATATAATCATACAATTGCCTCTTGGAAAGCAATTGAGCAATACATAAAAGAAAAAAATCTTTTCAAGTCCGCTGAAATACTTCTGGGCATCTGTCCTCATAACTGAAAATAATGCACAAATACATCTTTGCACTATTATGTGTAAAAATAAAAAACTAGAAAACATACATTTCAAAGAAGAAAAATGATTGCATATTATTAAATAATTCAATATTATGCAACAATAAAAATAAATATTATACAGACCACAGAACTTGAAAAAGATTTACCATGCAAATATAACTAAAAAAGAAAACAAAATTGCAGATACACTACATTTAAAAAGCATATGTGCATGTGGACTGACAGGAAGAGAACAAAGAAGAAAAAAGCAGTTATGTTAGCTGACAAGGATAATGCATGAATGACTTTTTAATTTAAAAACCATATTTTTTAAAAAAATAAAATGAACTATAAATCTCAGCAAATGAATGCTACCAATTAGCTATACAAGATAATGAGGAAAGTGCTCAACTAAAGGACTAATCCTTTGGATTTCTTTACTCATGCAGTTGAGATTTAATTTCTTAAGGAAAGATATTAAAACGTCTTTATACTGCCTGTACTAAAGCATCAGCCAGCACAAAAGCCATTCAATAGAGTCACATATTTGAATAATTGAGCTTATGCCAATTGTTCAGAGTCTGACAGTTTCATAATACATCAATGTGTTTACTCAAGCATGAAAAGCTCACTTTGTTTTCCAGGAAAGGCATAATAGCAAAACTACAAAACCCATCACCATTTCCATACATTCTGGGACCATTCAGAAATAAGACAAGAAATCAAGACAATAAGGTACTTAGATGTACAGTGAATAATAAGTTCACTTTACATCTGTGGAAACGATAACCTACCAATCTTCACATCCAATAGAAGTCATAATAGCACGCAAATTTAAGGTTTGGTTCTGCATGTTACCAGCATCCTCCACTACAGCCTGTCACAAATACTACTTTATTCAACTTGGGAAGTACCTGCCAGATGTAAAAACAACCCTATCTGACATGATCCCAAATGAAACCAGTAGTTCCTTAATCCTTCTCTCATTATCCTGATGTGATCTTAATATGGTATCCAAAGATCAACACAAGCCAGCGAAACTGTATTAAATTCCCAAATATTCAACTTCCTCAGAGAGTCAGGAAAAATAACTCACTAAGCTATCAACCCTTCTGCCTTGCCTTTGAGATCAGCCAGAGCACATGAAAAACAATTCCTGTAGCCGTCTTGGCAGGACGCCTCAGTGCAGTGCAACCATGTGACAGAACACACAGAGACCGTTCTTCAACTCTACCATGTTTGATTATAGCTCACTAACCCACTTAGAGCACATTCTGTACAATTATATGCAAAGGAACCCAAAATGCCTCGGGTTGTTATGCTACACCCATCTTCTTATAGCCACCATTGCTTTCAGTAGATACAGCCTTTAATTTGGATAAATGTTCTCCCATTCTCCATTTCTGACAAGATTATTTTCCTTCTTTTTTGGTAGAGTGTTAGTACCTCCCTTCTGCTTTTTAGAAAGGGACAATGAAAATCTCAGTCCTAGAAGAGCTGTGCCCCCTTTTATTATCATTTGGCCAAGGATCAGTCAATTGTCCCCCAGCTGCCCAAACTTCTCCGTAATATAGAGAAAACATAAACCATTGTTACAGATTCACGTGGAGAACAACTAGTGTAAAGAATGCTATTAATTCCTGAAAAACTGTGGGACTCCGAACTATAATGACACAAAATTTACTCACAGATTTCCTTCCTGGAGACATTCTAACCTATCACATAAATCTTGACCCCTTTTCATCTTACATAACTCTCATCCCATCCCCACTCCTGTCCCCATCAACCTAGACTGCCTTTTTGGTCAACCACCTGTATGTGGTTGTAAACCAACGGTTCTAATCTCAAGGTAAAATGCACAATATACATCATTTGTGTCATCTGACATTTTTTTTTCTGTGAGACTTGCAAAAAGTGACTGTGACTTTGTTACCCAGAAATTATACTACTAGGTATAGATCTTTTAAAAAAAACTCTCACATATATTTTTCCAGAATACATATACAAAATGTGCTTGAAAAAAGTATTTATAATACCCCAAAACTGTAAAAACCCAAACACCCATAAATAGTAGATCTGATAGAGGTATTATACATTATTACAATGAAATTCTACACAGCAATGAAAATGAAAGCTTACTGTTAGTCATGATATAGATGAATCTTGGAGATAATGTTCAGTGAATAAAGCCAGGCACACAAGAATGTGTATTATATTATTTCATTTATATGCTGAATAAATCACCTGAACTAATTTTACAGATGCATACAGAGGTAATAAAACCCAAAAAGATAAGCAAAGAGTGATTCTTATAAAATCAGGTTAGTGGATACCTCTAGATATAAGAGGGAGGATTATGATCAGGAAAAGCATTCAATGGAAGCAGAATACATAATTTGATACAAGTTTTTGGAGTCATGGTAATGTTCAGTTTCTTAACCTGAATAGCAGTGACAGATGTTCACTTTATAATTTGCTGTAAGCTATAAATTTATGCTTAAAGTTCTTTTCTATAAATGTGTTTTATTTCACAATAAAAAAACTTTTTAAAGTTTTAGACTACTTACTAATCAGGAAGGAAAATACCAATTAGCACCAAGGACGCCCAATTACTTAATTCATCAAAGTTAACAATATTAAAGAGCAATGGCATTAGATCTAGAGGAGGAGGAGGGAGAAGTGACCATTATAACCAAAACAACAATGATAATGATAATAATACAGCAGTTAACCTCTACTGAGGGACACTCTATGTTTGGCAGTAAGCTAAACACTTCACATGGATTACACTCTTTAATCATCTCAAGGTTGCCACAATGCTGACACCGACACATGTAAGTTAGCTTTCACTGCATTAACAAACCATCCCAAACTTGGTGGCTCAAAACTACATGGATTTTTTTTATGTCTCACGTTTCTGTGAGTTGGTGAGGCAGTTGCGTTGCTGCTCTCATGTGGACTCACGCATCCACATTTGGCTAGTGTCAGAAGGGCTGGAAGATCCACACTGGCCTCACTCCTATGTCTAGCAGTTAGTGCCAGCTGTCAGCTAGAGCTCCTCTGTGCTCCACAAGGCCTCTGTCCCTCCTCCTCCCTTAAGCTAGAGTGGCTTCCTTATATGAAGCTCTCAGAGAGCATTCCAAAAGGGTAATGGCAGAAGCTGAAAGGACTCTTGGGGCCTAAGCTTGAAATTTGCATGATGTTGTCCTTTCTGCCACATTCCATTGGTCAAAGCAAGTCACAAAGTCAGCCCATATTTAAGGGAGCAGAGAAATCATCTTCATTTATAGATGGAAGGAATGGCAAAAATCATATTAAAAAGAGGGAGAGGGTGGGAAAAAATTGGTAGATTAAATGAGGTAGAAACCTCAGATATGCCACAGAACACACATGAAAACTGGGTACATTATGTACAAAATGCTATGATTGATTACATAGTAATGACTTTTCTAAAGCAAATTAGAAGAGAAAATAATATACTGAATAAACTTTGGCTAAGATTCTATATATATAAAAAGGATATAGACAGAAAAAGTCAAGAAAGATTCACAGAATAGTGAAATAACTACTTTGGTTAAAGCAGAGAATTCAAACAATCATATCTCACACCCAGAATTTGAGTTTGAAAGGGTTTTAGCAAACACTCATAAATATTAAATAAGTGTGAATGACACACTTTTTGTCAGTGTGTTTGGTAGAGGTGTGGAATAGGAATATCCCTGGGTGAATCACTTAACTTCTCTGGTCCTGTTGTTTTCTTGTGAAAAAAATAAGTATTAAATGATAAAGGGCTCTTTGTAGCTCTAAAAATTATAGAATTGCATTTCAAAATACTTTCCATGTGCCAAAAGAAAAATGAAAATCCTGTTAGCACACAATATAACATTAAGCATGAAGTTAAAATGCATAAAATTACAGAAAGTAGATTAGCGGTTGCCTAGGAAATGGAAAATGACTGCTAATGGATATGGGGTTTCTTTTGGGTGATGAAAATATTCTAAAATTGATCGCGGTCATTTTAGAATATTTGCACAACTATTTAGAATATATTTAGAATAGTTGCACAACACAGTTGCACAACTGTAACTTTATTAAAAACCAGTGAATTGCACACTTGGGGTGAATCGTATGGTATGTGCATTATATCTTAATAAAGATGTCAAAAAATGCACAGAATTGGTAGACATGAATGAAGAAGGACTTCCTATTAGTAAGAAAAGACTGGGCTGGGGATACACAGATACTTTTTATTTATTTATTTATTTATTTATTTATTTATTTATTTATTTTGAGACAGAGTCTCGCTCTGTTGCCCAGGCTGGAATGCAGTGGCACAATCTCGGCTCACTCACTGCAAGCTCCGCCTCCCGGGTTCACGCCATTCTCCTGCCTCAGCCTCCTGAGTAGCTGGGACTACAGGTGCCAGCCACCACGCCTGGCTAACTTTTTGTATTTTTGGTAGAGATGGGGTTTCACCATGTTAGCCAGGATGGTCTCAATCTCCTGACCTTGTGATCCGCCTGCCTCGGCCTCCCAAAGTGCTGGAATTACAGGCAGAGATACTTTTATTTAACTGAATCCCTATAACCAAGTGAGGTAGAGTTTTGTTTTGTTTTGTTTTGTTTGCTATCTCTAGTTAACAGATAAGGAAACTGAAGTCCAGTAACTTGACTGGCTTCCCTGATACTGCACACCAGTTAATAATATTCTTTAGGAAAAATTCCCAAACAGAGCCATGCTGGAGGATCACACAGTAGAAATCCTTAGATAACTACCTGGTAAACAAAAAACACTGGTGTGAAACTACATTCTAATCAGCTAACCAAAACTAAGTCATGCTGGAGGTGGAGGTGGGAGGGTAAGCTAGGAAAGAAATAACTACTAAAATTACCAATGCTGTCAGATTCCATCTTGATTGACAAGTTGCGAGCAGAAGAAAAGAGCATGCTAATGAAACCTACATGTGAGAGCACATAAGTGGGGTTGCTGCCAATCCAATCCAGACGGAGAGGGTAGACATGCAAGAAATCTAGACAGATAAGAATGAATCAACCTCTAGAGGATCAGGGGCACAGAGACAAAACAAACATCCAGATAAAGCCTTGGGCAAGGGAAGGCTGAAAGAAACAGGGAAAGCAGAAGACAAAATTTGATACAAGTTTATAATATGATACAGCAAAAGGGCATACAAAGAAAAAAGGCTCAGCCAGGTCTAGTTTCTGAAGGCAAAGGGGGAGGTATCACAGAGCAGCAGGACAGTCCTGGAGAAACTCAAAAAGATGACACTGTTCAACTGGGAATCAAAATTTTATTAATGCTAAACAATTTTCACAGACACAGAATGGAATTCAGGAGAATCACAAATACTTAAGAATTTGAAATACTGATTCAAAAAATAGAAAGTTTATATTCATGTACTAATAGGCCAGGTGATAGACAATAAATATGAAATAAGATAAAGGGTTTAATCTCTAAATAAAACTAACCATTTCTTCTATAATCTGAAGAGATATTTTTTCCTGCCCATCTATTTGCCCGGAAGACAAATACATGAAAGAGATCACAGGGGGAAAAAAAGCCTGTCCTGTTCTAAAATAAAATTTTTAATAAGTTCATGTTTCAGAGGCACAAGTACCCTTTTCTTTATGCAACAAAGAAAAGAGCGCTGACTCCTTTCCTTGCATGACCAAATTTCAGAGAAGCAAATTAGTTTCCACTGAGTGTTAGTATGTGTGTGCTTGAGCATGTATAATAAAGATGCTTACATTTATTTTGCTCAAAATATTTATTCAAAATCTTTCTCTAATTTTTCTGGCCTCCCCTAATAAATTTATCCCCTCATTTGATGGTATATTTTAATGCTTCCAAGGTGTTTTCACGCATTATTAAGCTGTCACCATTAATGATCCTACACAAAGATATAAATGCCCCAAGGGTGACTCCCATAATTAAAAGAGCTCAAAGGTGAATCACTTTGAAAACCAAGAAACCAGGCATGTTTTCTGTATTGCGCTATGATCAGAAGGGTGGATCAGACTAGTAGTGGCAACTGCAATCACTTGGAGAAAAGAAGCTTCTACTAAAAGTAAAATGGATCAGGGCAGCATTACTTTACTGGTAACTTGACTGAAGGGATGAGCTGTTGACATGGGAGGACCAGACTGATGGCGCAGATGGAGAACTGATGAGAGCTGGACCAAGCAGGGTTGGTACTGCAGAGGGAAAGATCAACTATGACGAGAGAAAAAATATATCGAACTGAAACTAACAATAGGGGAATGATTAAACACAGGATGGCAAATGCATACAATGAACTATTATATGGCCATTAAAAATCATGTTTCCAGAGAATATTTAATAATATAATAAACACTGTGTTTAAGGGTTAAGTGAAAAAAGATATGTAAAATTGTATATATGTACAGTATAAGTCCTATTTTATTAAAAAACGTAATAGAAATTTTAGGGGGAAAAACTGTTTTAAAAAGGTAAATCTGCTGAGAAAAAAAGAACTTAGGCCAGATAACGGAGGATCATTCAACTTCTTGGGATTGATATTTTGTACCACAGAAAATCAAAGATTCTACTCATCTAGAAAGAGTTGTTTTTCCTGCACATTTTAACCAAATGTATCATCAAGTAAAACTTGAAAAGAGGGGGATATAATCTATTTACATTCAGAAAAGAAAAAGGTTCTTTCAACAAGCAGTCAAACAGATATCCAATAAAGTTTATTAAAGTGTTCTTTATATTTTGACGTGGGATTCTCAATAAGGTTGCATTTTTCACACATTGTACTCAGGAAAGCATTACATGACTCAAATGGAATAAAATTTTGTTTAGTGGGCATTGTGCCATGGATTCACAATTTATCCAAGCTAATAGTAACAACAAGCACTACATACATACTGTGTCTACTATGTGCAAGGTTTGAAAATGAAGGAGATTTCAAATAAGAAGTAGTCCTTATTCCTAAAGGACATCCAGGAAATGACACAGGACAGGTGGATCAATAATTAAAACATAAGGTGGAAAATGAAAATCATAATGAGGCACAAACTGCCATAAATGGATAACAAACAGCTCTTGTCATCATAAACTGTATCTGTTATGCTTCTTCTGAGAAAAAAACAAAACCCAATTAGGCTATTTTATGGTCAGTCACATCATACCAATAGGATCAAAGATTCCTATGAGGCATCAAATAAGAACGGATTGTTCAGAGGAACTGCATTAGGAAGATTCTTTCTGAATTTTCTCAGTAAATACACCAACATTAAAATCAGCACTCGGAGTAGCTTCTGAAGTGACAGGCCGAGCAAAAAAAAAAAAAACTCACATAGGCAACAGTAATAAGTCCTGATCATGGATGACAGAATACTTTAGGATTACCTATTATCCATGACAGAATACCTTAGTTAATGTTTTTAATCTCCTTAAGCAATACGCTGATACCGCCCCTAGCCAAAGTTTGATGTTTCTGGACAGCAAGCAAGAAATGGAAGACTCAGGCATTGACATAGTACTTCAAAAATTAATCTGAGTTGACAGATTACAATCACTCACGAATGGCCCATAACTTTCTAAGACAACATTTAATGGCACTTTGAGTGCATACAAATTGTAAGTAATGGAGGAAAGAAAAGGACTTTATCTCTTACTCTGAGTAATGCTGAAGATGACCTAACTGTTTTAAACCATTATCAGGAGATCTTGAAGGGTCAGGGAGGGACCTGACTAACCAGTTAATACAACTTAATGCAGCCAAGAATTCATCTCTTAACAAACTGCAAGACGGATTAAGCCCAGCAATGGTAACCATGATATCGCTATATTTATTCTGGAAACTTTGTTTCAAGGAATGCCAAAGCACTTTTCCAAAAGGGGCGGCAGGGTATGTTCAAGCAATAGAATACAGCAAACACTAGGAGAACAAATAACCCAAGCATCAGATGCGTACATACTGAAATCCCACAGGATTCCAAACAATTTAAATATGCAACTTAGCTTTTTGCGTTTACAAAGAAGTCATGTGAACCGGATTGACTGTTTAATGCCATTTGTTCAGGTTGTTAGGCCCTAACCAGATTTCAGGTATTTAGAAACATAATGATCTAATTATAACCACTGTAGAATTTAATAGTGGAAAAGGGCTTAACTTGCCTCCAAACATCTTGTAACATATTCTAAATATACGTAAGCTACAACATATATTGTGGCATTTCCATAATCAAAATTTAAGATTAAAATTGTGTGATTTTATTATGTTGGTGCAAAAGTAATTATGGTTTTTGCCATTATCTTCAATGGCATTATTCAAAAATTATTGAAAATTATTGAATAATTATTGAATAATGCCATGGAATATTGAATAATGCCATTGAAGATAATGGCAAAAACCGTAATTACTTTTGCACCAACATAATAAAATCACACAATTTTAATTGCAATAATGGCATTATTGAATAATGCCACTGAAGATAATGGCAAAACCCGAAGTGTTTACAGCTCCTGTAAGAGGCAGTCTTGTACCTTGAAAATAAATGTTCTCTTATATTTAAACTTCTCACACACACTAAATTCACACAGTTTTCTACTGGTTTACCAAAATAGTTAAGTAAAAAGGCAAGATGGAAAAAACTGAGAGTATATTCCCTAGCAACTCACAAACAGTTATGCAAACACAAAACAGATCTCATGCTGATCACCACATTTTGGCTCCACAAACAGAATTTAGATATTAAATTCTAATATTAATCCAGATGAAGAACCACAGAGACAAGGCCTAACTGCAAAGTTTTTGAATCCCCCTACTGTTTAAGGAACAAGGCAGACCATTAGTATCCAACAAATTCTACTCAGCTCCCATGTCCTGAAGTTACATCCGATGAGATGTTAACGTCTAACAAGTCTGCTTTCTTTGTGACAAGAAAAGGCAAAGCTCCTTCAGAGCTCCACTTTAAAAACTGCTCCTTTTGACAGACAGTCTTTACATTTTATTTCTACTGTTTACCAACAACCTAAGTAAGCCAACTAACACTCCTGGCCTTTGTCTAATGTAAGAATGTGCAGAAATGTTGGGTAGTGACCCGCAGGCCACCCAATGAGCCATCTCACTACCACAGCATCTAAGGACACAGTTCTTTCATTGCAACTCAGCTCTTAAAATACACTCTGGTGGTGTGCTTGTATTTGCTGACCAGCTGGTTCCTCTGCAGAAACACTATCTAGTGAGTACCTTGTTCAGCACATCACCTCAAGGGTTCTCTGAGTCAGAAACCTCTCTTTGTGACATGCAACCAAAAAGAATATTCAAGAAAAGAGGAATGCAGGAATTCTGTAGGAAACTCCCAATCATAATCCCAAAGTAAAGTGTTAAGAGCAACAGCATTCCTTCACCAGGAAGCAAGCAACATCTCCCAGGTGTTCAGACCAAAGGGCACAATCTGTTCTTGGTAAGCTCCCAGGACAATTTTCTGAGGTAGCTCAGTGTCCCATCAGCTTCTTTGCTACCACTTCACCAGGTTCCTACTCCTAGCTAAGAGTCCAACTTTTTACCCAGATTTGTATAATAAAAGGAAACAAGATCACCCATGTCATGACTCACTATATCATATCATTAGCACCAACCAGGGAGATACCGTGTCCTGGTACCACGGGCCCCTTTTTCTCTGGAAAGCACTTTCCACAGCCTGATATTCCAGGCCCATGATTCATCAAAGATTTCTTTTAATGAAGAATATCTCATATGCGTGAGTGACAGCAATTTAACATTAAAATGATTTATTACTAGACAGATTTTGAAAGTCCAATTTCAAAAAGTTTACAACATTACTTTTTACAAGAACATCTCCAAAATAATGAGAAATGCCTCTCAAGTGGCAGACATTAGGCCAGGGGCTCTACATACATAATCTCATTGAACCCTAAAAACAACCCTAAGCCAGGCAGTTACTCTGATTTCACAAATGATCCAACTAAAGCACAGAGAGATTACATGCCTGGGTCCAGATTACATCGACGTGTCTGCGCCAGCATTCAGACTCATGTTCAAAGTCCCAGCATCTCTACTATGAAGACCAAGGCAAAGAAGGTGCACTGTGGAGCCCAAACTCTATAATCCCAACTCCCCAACAATTTACTGGCTGTTTGTGTGACCTCATACAAGTTACTTAATACAGTGAATACAGGTTTTCAGAATGGTATGTGGCACATGAGAAATGCTTAATATATGTTAGCCTTAATTATTACTATTAAACCCACCACATACCACATCTTCCTATATATCCAAGTCACCAAACTTTTCAAGAGCAAAAATATCAGATCTAATGATAACACCTTGTTGCCCTTGGAGTATACTGGTAGGATGAGGCTAAGTGCTAAACAAGAATCATGCCAACACATTTTAAGACTTCTTTCATTTTCAAAAACAGAGAAGGACCACAAACAAAAAGATATTGTACGCAGAAATCGACAGACCACAGGGACCAAATGTTTAAAGGGTCTCAGGACTAATTAACAAGTCCAGCAACCCAATCTACCAAGTATTCAAGCTACTATCCAAACATGGCATGTACATTTTAAAAAATGTTTTTCATACTAATCATCAAACCAAAGCAACAAGTGAGCTAAAACATACATGAAAGGAATGGAAGGAGTTCAGGGAGGCTCAGCAACTTAGACAGTGCAAAGTCAGTCAACACTGAATGAAGGGTGGACCTAAACTGTGCATAAAAGGAACACAGGGCAAGAGAGGAGGCCTAGATCCTGCCCAGGAGAAACAGTTGTACACATTGGAAAATGGAGACAAGGCTGGCTAGGCCAGCCCCTCCAGCATTAGCCTGCCTGGCTCAGAACCAGATGGGTGCTGCCCTGTGACAGGGCTCCCAGGTCCTAGCCCTGTGAATAACTAATAGCAAAGCTTTGAGCACCCAAGATGGTAAATGAACTCAACTAGACCTCTGTGCTCCTTTCCAGCATCAACAGCCTGTGATTCTCTATTCTATAATTATGAAAAGAAAGGAAAGCAGGTAAGACAAATTACCCTTTTTTTTTTTTTTTTTTTTTTTTGGCCTTTGAACTAAGGGCCTCCAACTCTCCAATGGGTTCTATTCCAAACATCCATTTGTAGGTCAGAGCTAGAAGTTCAGAATGCACTTCCGCATGCATGAGACCATTACAGATTGTGATTAAGTCTTTAAGTAAGCCTGTAAACGTCTGCTCAGTCCCTAATGCAGCATAAACAGGCCTTCTCAAAGCTTTCCAATGGCTATCTACTAGTTATAGAACAAAGCACAAGCTCCTCAGCTCCATATTCAGGGCCCTCATGACCTGCACATAAATAACACCATCAACATTTCTGTAGGTTTTGAGAGCTTATAAAATGCTTGCTCATATCTTACGCTACCAACACAACTGCCCAGTGAGCAATCATTATCACAAATTGAACTTTGAAAGACAAGGCATGGAAGGTATCAGAGCCACACCTTCAACAAACCTCTCTGGCTTCAAGTCTAGTGTCCTTTCTAACTTCTGTCCCACAAATATCCGTGACCTTTCTGACTTCACTTCCCACACCCATAGGCCCATGCACCCCATGTTCTGGCACCAGTGAATCATTCATTATTCATTATGCCGTTCCTGTTCCTAACAACCTTTCCCCAGCCAGCAGCATTTTACTCATTCTCAAATGCCATGACCTCTCTGAGGCCTTTACCCAATTACCTGGGCAAAATTAAGGTGATCCTCCAATGCATTTTGTCTCTGCTCCTTCAAGAGATTAATGAGCCCCCTGTAGTAATAAACCATATTATACACACTAAGGCATCCCTCAGAATACCCGCTACAGTTCTACTCAATAGATATTCAAGGCCAGTTGTCCAGTGAAGTAACATGACACTATTTCAATGGGTTTTTGTTGTTGTTGTTGTTTGGTTTTTGGTTTTTTGTGTGTGTGAAAGTGTCTATTCGGTTTCACTTTAAGCTCCAACTCAGGATATTCAGAATATATATATGCTTTGTAAGCAACTTCATTCCCCACCCTCACAACCTCTAGGCTGGAAAATGGGCAGAGAGAGCAGCTTTTGGGTCAGAACAGAAAGAACCAAATCTGCCACATTTTAAGAATTACTGAGGCAATTGTTAAGCATATGAATTCTCAGTGCATAATCTCCAGGCACAAGGGTTTGGGAATATGATTGTTTAACAAATGTTCCCAGTTAATTTTTATGATCAAGCCAGGTTTTGGAAACAGTGGGTAAGATCACTGGGTCCTAAGCCTGGATGCACATTAGAATCACTTGGCTTAAATATACCTTATGCAAGTTGGGCCAGGGTTGGGCAGGTGGGTTAAAACATGCATTTACAATAGAGGCATCTATAGTCACCCAGGAAAGGGAAACTAATGGGGGGAGGAAGAGTGTTAAAAAAAAAAAAAGTCTCAGCTATTACAATGTTTGTGTTTGTTCAAAGGGCCACAGTATACATGCAGATATATAGTTTATCAGTGGTGTTAAGATTTCATAATCGAAGGGGAGATTACAAAATGTATGTCTAAAGAGGCACAGAGGGGGATCTAATGAAAATAAGGTTGAGGAACTCTGGGTTAAGATGATGAAAAAAGTCAATCACTCTTGACATTTGCATAAAAGAAGATATCCCCCTTTTCCCAAATACTTGTCCTACAGTTGCTCTGAGTTGAGTAAAGATTTGCTAACTGAGAAACAGTTCAAAGATGATATGGACATGAATGCTGGAGCCTGATTGTACATGGGCACCTTCAGAACAGGGCACCTTATCAAATACAAGCTTTTAATATGTTATCAATGGAGAGTAATAGGGGCTCTCTGTTCTCCTTTTGTGGTCTCTCTTGGAGGGTGCAGTGAGACATCCTTTATTATTTCAAGCTGGCTTGGAAAGACTGGGGAGGTTCGTCTATTAACATAAACCAAACTTAGGCTCTGGGTTGTAAGAAGGCATGGCCTCGCCGGGCGCGGTGGCTCAAGCCTGTAATCCCAGCACTTTGGAAGGCCGAGACGGGCGGATCACAAGGTCAGGAGATCGAGACCATCCTGGCTAACCCGGTGAAACCCCGTCTCTACTAAAAAATACAAAAAACTAGCCGGGCGAGGTGGCGGGCGCCTGTAGTCCCAGCTACTCTGGAGGCTGAGGCAGGAGAATGGCATGAACCCGGGAGGCGGAGCTTGCAGTGAGCTGAGATCCGGCCACTGCACTCCAGCCTGGGCGACAGAGCGAGACTCCGTCTCAAAAAAAAAAAAAAAAAAAAAAAGAAGGCATGGCCTCTTTAGGGTTAAAATTAAAAATTCAGATCCATTTCAAAAGCAACACCCAGACAGTTGTGATCAGGAGTCCAAAAAAAAAAAAAAAGATATGTGGAAGAGACATAAAGCTCATGCCTCGGCAAGCCCATGTGTAGGCAGAGTGCTAGCAGGTATAGGTGGAAGCCCTAGCAAAAGGATGCTCTGATCTAGTGTGTTCTTTCTAGACACACTAGAAAGACGGAAGAAAAAATGGTCATCACAGGCCAGCAAGGACAAGAATGAAAACTGTGATCATGCCATTCTTCTGCTTGAAAAATCTTTGAGGACACTCAGCCAGTAAGTGACTCAAATGGGTAAAACAAGCCAACAATAACCAGAGAAGGAAAGTGAAAGAACACAGCAACAGAAAAAGAAGGCAATAAAAAAGCACACACCATAAAAAGACAGCATAAAGAACAATCAAAAGGATATAAAAATTGTAATTTCAGAACCAGAGAGTAGCTTAAAGATTACCTAGTCTGTGGCTCTAAAAGCTGGACCATCACCTGTTCCCCACTTAACGCCTGCAAACCAGTTCTTAACCTGCTGCGTTATCATCAGACTCCTGGGCCTCACCCTCAGAGTTTACTCAGTAGGTCTGCAGTGAGGCAATGCATTGCAGTTTACAAAGTTCTCTGGTGACTCTCATGAGCAGCCAATTCTGGGAGGCACTACCAACTTTGGAGATGGCCCCTTTCCCTGATTCTACAACTCCAGGAACCCAAAGCACACTTACAATGTTTATAAAATCCCTTATTTCCCATACCAATGACTTCTCTGCCAATTCCCAGTGTTAACTTTCAAAACAGTGGCAGCAGAACATGAGAGGGAGGGGCTGACATGGCACCCAGGCTCTAGCAGGACTGACCACTGCCCACTTTAGCAGGCTCTTACACAATTACATCTTTAAGGCAAGATAGGCAAATTTGATAACTTGGTCACTTTTCAAAGATTTATTCCTTTGCATAGACCTACAAGAACATCCAAAGTGCATACCTCCATCATTACATAGTCAATACCTGGAACCTACTGCCATTATGAAGTATACCTAAAAAACACATGACCAAAATTTCAAAGAAAAATTCAGTTCTCTCTCCCTATGCATGGTTTACCAGAAACACTAAGTAGTGCAGAGGACACTGAAACACACACCGGAACACACCTGGACAGCAAGGCTATGATGAGATATGGAAGAGAAGATTTGCAGGGAACATCAAATGTCCTTTGAATATGTAAAGTCTGTCACATGGTGAAAAAATCAGACTTGCTTGGCATGGCCAAATACCAGAAAACTAAAGAAAGAAAAATGTTCCCCTACACAGTGAGCTAAAAGGTCAGGGTCCTCTGGGGATACAGTGAATTCCCCATTCAAGTACCGGCCAGGTGACCCCTTAGTATGGTTTTATCAAAGGAACTGAAAAACTGGATGGTTGATCTACAAACTACCTTCTTGACCCTAGGATTCTGCAAGTTCAGTTTCCATGCACATTCCCCTCTTCCTACTCAAAATTTACCAAGGTTCCTAGATAACAGCACCTGATATGCATTTTGGCCTATAATTAGCACCAAGTACAGCATTTGCATGAAGCAGAAAAGCAAACTTCAGGTTTTCTGGGATCATAAAACAGCATCCAAAATTCAAGTTAACTGGAAGACAACCTCAGCAATACCATTCTGGACATAGGAACAGGCAAAGATTTCATGACCAAGACACCAAAAGTAATTGTGACAAAAGCAAAAATTGACAAACGGGATCTCATTAAACTAAACAGCCTCTGCACAGCAAAAGAAACTATTAACACAGTAAACAGACAACCTACAGAATGGAGAAAAGTTCTTTAATAAGGGAGTTTACGTACTCCCCTCATGAGTTACAAAGAACTTTTAAATATGAAATTTTGATTCCTATCAATATAGTCCACACTAATAGGAGCTTATTTTCTTTTTAAATTTAAAAAACAAGTCTCACAGACAAGAATAGCAATGTGACTGGTAATGACATGTCTGAGTGAAAGGCTCAGACCAATAGCAACCTACCCAAAACTTACACTCCAGAGTCACAGTGAGGATCAAGGGACCTGGAGAATTTTGAAAACCCTAATAGCTTAAAGTTGGGAGATGTGTCCAAGCATCCAAGCTATTTTTGCGTATTTGTGATGGCTCAGCTGGAAGAGCCATAAGGATGGTATCATATGACAGCATTTGCTCTGATGACACTTTCCAGGACACAGGAGGGCTTGCACCTTAACTGGACTCAGCCTTCCTCACTCATGGGAATATGCCTACATCTCCCAAGAATATACATCGGGGTTAAATGTCTGTAAACAGTCACAGAGACTGAATTCTTTATGTAGCTATTCTTCCCCCACATTATGAAGGAGCATATTCCAACAGGACCAAGAGCGGGAAACAATTGAGTGAGAGAGAATTTAGTTACAGTCAGTGAGATTTCAATTTTTTGCCAGTGACAGATGAGGTGGCCATTTGTCTGGTAATCCTGCGTGAACCACAGTCAAAACGTGAACCAACCACTTCATTGTCCACACATTTATCAGGGCCTGGCCTAAAGCCCAGCAACTATATGAGCACTGGAAAACTGACCCTCCCCAACAACCTTTAGTAAGACATGCTTTCACTGCTTCAAGTCACTTATTTATGAAGACAATGGAAATGCCAACAACTTATGAAGACAATGGAAATGCCAGCAACTTTCCTGGCTCTCAAAATGCTAAAGCTATCCTCCTGGGTTAGGCTATAGCAACGTTGATGGAATAAACCTTGTATTACTTCTCCCTGACCTCCTCCCTTCCAAGGGTGTATTTCATTAAAATTTACTTTCTCTGGCTTCATGTGGACCTTTATTTCAGAGTTGCCCATCTGTTTAAACACTAAAGAAGCAAGTATAAACCAAGTTCCTTGGTCTCTCTCTGGCATCTGAGCTTTTGCTATTGCTGTATCCTCCCCAACTCCTCTGCAATTTTCCTCCCTCGATTGCTATGTTCTTCTTGTCAAGGATCTGTACTCCCTTCTAGCCACCAGACACTTTAACACTGGAGAAGCTATTCTTACAGGACCTAGAAATACACAGCTAGGGTAACAACAAAGAGAAACTGTCTCTCAGCACGTGACAAGTACAGTAATTATATTTTCTTTAACAAGTTTTATTTCAAAATCACCACGGACAATGCCTAAATGCTTTTGACTGATCCCATTCAAAAATCAAAAGAACATAACAACCTCACCACACTAAAAAAAAAAAAGAGAAACAAACAAAAAGAAAAGGGAAAAAAAAAAAAAACCTAGCATTATTAGCATTAGAAGGCAAAGCATTAACCTTCAGGTCCTTTCCAAAGTCAGTCTCACAATGTTGCATCTGTAAATGGTACAAAGCAGTTGCCGAAAAAAAATTCCCTTAAAGCCATCTTTCATAGTGCAGGAGTTCTAAGAATCTGAGGAAGGCTACCAGAGAACAATAATCTGGGAAGGGGACAAGAGAAAATGTATTAAGAGGAGAAACGCAAGTGATTACTTCTCAGATAATAATCATGATCATCCAATATTCTAAGAGCAAATGAGGATAAAAACAGAGAAGCACTGCCATCATAAATCATGCACGCCTCAGTGTGCAGAGGAGGCCCTCCGTGACAGGCACTCCTGAGTCCCTGAGCCAGGTGACTTAGCCATTAGGCAGAGAAGACACGGTGCTGAGGGCCCATGATACTTTTCAGGGTCTTCAAAAAATGTTTTCATTTCTTTTGAAATCAAAAGAAAAATAAATATAATAATATGTAAAAAGAATATTTGACTAGTGCAGTAATAAAATATAACCTATAAATTTTTTTAATGGAGAAAGGAGACCATAAAGGCAAAGTGCCTATGCTAGGGCCCAGAAAAGTCATACACAGCTCTGTCCTTAGAGAGAAAGCAGATGCTAGCAAGGCAAGTTGCTCAAGATCCAAGGTGGACACATGAGAACCCACAAAGCATTCAAATCATGTAAGCATTAGCACAAATGCTTTTCTGCAATGAGAGCTGAACAATGAACCCTGCATATTACAATAGGCATAAAGGAAAAAAATAATTTTTTGCTTTCAATTTTTCAAAGAAAGCATGGTGTAAGTGACATATTCATAAGTGCTCTCTGGAATAATAAAGAGAGAACAAGCTGTGGTACCTGAATAGAGAAGAAATAAGTCAACAGGTTCTTGAGATCCTCCTATGTCGCTGGCACTGTGGAGTACTACAGTAGTAGCCCATATTGTCCCCATAGTAAGTATCGACATTCTAGTGTGTGGCCCTGTTCTTTTTTCCCCTAGTCATATCTGCTTCACTTTTTAAAAATATTTACCAAGTTTTAATTTTACTACATGTACACTTCAAATACTTCAAATACCAGTAAACTAAAGAAAGAAAAATGTTCCCATTTTTCTAACAGACTTCAATATCTTATTACATATATTACATCACAAATAATTTCCTATGTCCTTAAACAGAACATCTGGAATTCACTAAGGTAGGTGATAACCTGATAACCCTCTTACAGTATCCTGAACACAATGGAGAAACATGGGCTGAAGGATAAAATGGGGGCGGAGAGGTTCAAAACTTGTTGAACAATCAAAGTCGATTCACAGAATGCTGATTAGTGGGCTCGTGACCTGATGATCTGCTTGTTGGAGAGTATGGTTCAGGGCTTCACACTATTCCATAGTTTAACTTGTGAATTTGAGTTACTGATATTGACCAGCACTGTGCCTACCATGTGCAAACCTCCATACTAGATGCTGTACACACACTGACTTACCTTACCCTTTTAACAAGCCTGTGAAATAGAGATTTTTTTTTCCACTTCATAGCTAGGAAAGCATATGGGGATGGAAGCTCAAAGAAGTTAACGTGCTGAAGAGTATACAGCTAGCAAATGGCAGAAGTCTGAATTCAGTCTCCAGCTCTTATTTCTTTCCATTGGATGACATGTTTATTTCATTTTCAGGGTTCCTGAAACTAGCCAGTAAGTTGTATGAAAATCAAGTGGAAAAAGATCTCTTGAAAGGCAGTTGCAATGAAGCTAATGTGCCAATCTAATGAAATTAAATTTAGATCTGAGAAATGTGAAATCTTGCATTTAAATCCAAAAAACCTAACATTCTGTACAGAATCATGGAGATCTGGCCCAAAGGCAGCATGCATGAACATGCTGGGATGGATTTAACTAGAAAGTCAGAGTGAATCCAAGAGTTATACATACTAACTGAACTAGAAACTCAATATGAATCCAATAATTACACATACGTATTCACATGCTCTAGAACCGCATTCATAGAAGTATTAAGCCCAGGATGAGGGGAGTGACAGTTCTCTGCCCTTGCTAATAAATCTCATTTGGGGTAGCACATTTTAAGGACTTTGGTGAAATGTGGTAGCATAATCAGACAAAATAAACGAACTAGAAAAAATCTTTAACTGAAGATAAGTTTATATAGAATAGAGAAGGGTGAATTTATGGGTGGACAGGATGGCGGCATACATCCTTCAAATACATATACAGTCTTCAATGTGCTCTTTTCCTTTCCAATTGACTTTACAATCCTGTGGTCCAGAAAGTAGAGGTTTTCTCCTCCTTTACAGATGTCCAAGCAGACAAAGTACCTCCTCAATCCAAGACTAAATAATTTAAGTTTCTGCTAACAGAAATTTAGGTGTTTCCCGTGGGCTTACTATGTATTCACTTAGTAAGTATTTAGGCACTTCTGTGAAAAGAGGGTAGGAACATAATGTCTTCTTCAACTGCTTTTCAAGCCCCTTAAACAACATTTATTTTCTCCTCCTCCCTATTCTACCTGCCAGAAGCATACATCATAAGGATCATAAGATAAATGTGATGGGCAACAAAGGGCTGTGTTAGGATGTAAACCCAGAAAAGATATCCGAACTTCCTTTCTCCAAAATGCCTCCCTTCATCATTGCATCATTCTGCCACTTAATTCACCTTTCTCACAAGACACTCAAGTTATCATCTGACCCTAAATTGCCTCTCTCTCTTCCACAGCTCTTGGCATTTCTAGTTTCCGATCCCATGGAGCTTTAACTTAGGCTCTGATCACCCCCACATGGGTCGGTGCTACCCCCTCTCCAGTCTCTCAGCCTGCAGTGCAGTTAACTGTGCTGTGACCCCCACAGTCCTGTACTCTTATGAGGGTCAGTGCCTCCCTGACAACTTGAAACCCAAGGTGCATTCATTGTATCAAAGCATTTAGCTACTCTACATGAGTTCCTATGCTCTGCCTTGAGTAATTCACACCCCAAAAGATAAAAGCATTTATGAAATGAAATTAAATGAGGTTAAGTATCCACCACCATTTCCTAGAAGTAAAAGGAAGTAGATTTGGCAAATCACTTCAACTACCTTGATGCCTATTCTGGAAAAGATTCAAGGGCACATTTTTTAGAATTTTAATTTAGAATGCATTTTTTACTTAACTCCTTTCCCCTGTTATCTTTCTCCATGTTCATACCATCATACATAAACATCCAGTCACATACAGAATTTAGCATTGTTTGTAAAAACAGAATCTCAAGGAATCTTATCTGCCTTTCTTTTCTTATATAAAAATGTACCAAGAAAGTTCTTCTGTGACAAATAATAAAACTTTATTTAATTCTGTAAGGACTGCACCATAGTCATGGTATGTGTGTACCACATTTTATTCAACAATTTCATTGACAGGCATTCACTGTATTTCCTTTTTCTTTTTCCTTTCTTTTTTGCCACCACAAAAAAAAAAAAAAAGGCACTATTGATACAAAAATCCTTCCGTTTCTATCTTGATACACTGGTATTTCTATTTATAAAACAGAATGCCAGAACTGGAATTATTAGGCTTGATTTTTAATTTTAATAGATAAGGCCAGAATGACTTCCAAAAGAGCCATATCATTCACATGTCTACCATTGCCCTACATCCCAAAGGCAGATATTTTTAGAAGACAGCGCGTGTGTATATAAGCATTAATACAGATCATCTCTGGAAAGATGCAAAGGTAATAAAAGAGTGGCCTTCTTCTTAGAAAGGAAGCACAGACTTGGGAAAGGGATGTAAAGAAAACCCACTTTTCATTGTATGTGCATCTTTTGTGCTGTATTCATGTCTTACCATGTCCATATATTACACATTACACATGCAAAATATAAAATGCTCTTTAAAATATTTGTAGACATTTCAAAAAAAGTGTTGATCATACAGCACACATGGCATTGGCCTTATGCAATTAAATGATATGAACTTAAAATGCATAGGATGTAGCTTAATCATTTTTTTAGTACCTACATTACCCTAGATTCTAGGGATACAAAAACTGAGGCAATCTGCAGCAAGGAGAACACTATGTATGCTAAGTAAAATAAACAAAACACAGAAAGAGAAGTACCATATGTCTTAACCCATTATGCCTATAGCATGTGGAACCTAAAACAATTCAGTTCATAGAAGCAGAGGGTAAAATAGTGGTTACCAGAGGCTGGAGGTGAGGAGAATGGGGAAACGATAATCTCCATTCTTAAGCAGGTACAAAGATAATCCCCATTCATTCTTAAGGGTACAAAGTTTAAGTTAGGTGAAATAAGTTTGATTTATTTAGGTCAGTTGCACAGCATGGTGAATGGAGCTAATAACTGAGTACTGTACATTTTGATACCACTAAGATAGAACATTTCAAATGTTCTCATCACAAAAATGTTAAAAATTTGAGGCAATATGCTAATTAGCTTGATTTAATCATTTCACATTGTATTAAAAAATCATAACATCACTTTGTACCCCACAAATATATACAACTATAATCTGTCAATATATAATTTTTTTAAAATAAAAAAAAAATGAAGATAGTCCCTTCCCTCAAGCTCAGAATCCCATAGAGAAAAAGACATGCATGCCAGATATGCACAGTGCCAGACGGCAGCTATGATGCTTGGGTGAAGGATGCCCCAGGGCTCATGAGGGAGGGAGCCAGCTAGGTGGTATGCAAGTGGGTCATCAGACAACCAGTATCTCGGATTGAAATTAGGGGCTGTAATCTTAGGTGGGGATTGTGGGTGACTTTTTCTTCTATGTCTTTAAACATTTCTGTATTTGTCAAAGTTTCTTAAAAGGGCGTCAATATCATGTCCATAATTGGGGGTCAAAAATCTCTTTCAAAAATATCAGCTGAAAGGAACGTTTTCAGCTCACAAATTGAACCACTAATTAAAATTCTGGCTATCTTCTTTGTCTTAAGTGAAGCCAACGTGTTGAAATGTTTTAAAAGGGGAAGACAGCTGGATTTTTAGCAGAGGTTCCGACTTTCAGATTGTTCGGCATATATGAAAGTCTTCACAAGTTGCAGAGGAATCAGAAATACAAGGAAAGAAGAGGTGTTATGCAGATTTTTTATCCTTCCCTCTAGCCCTCCATGGGGTTATTTTGAAAGAAATATTCAGTTTACAAAGTATCCTAGAAAATATATAACATCTTGAATAAGAAACTTTAACCTATGATTTACATATTCTGACTGTAAGAAAGCTACGTTTAAAGGCCACAACTACAAATATTGCTCTGTTTTGATTTGAGTAACTCTACAGCAACATAAAAAAGCTTGTTACTGATTTCTACAGTCACTCAGCACTTAGCATTTCCATCCCAATGATTTCTCTTTCCTACATGTTTCTTTTATATGAGATTCAAGAAGCTTTTGACAGAGATACCAAGGGCTTCAATTCTAATACTAAAATATACCTATATATTCTGTCATGTAATGAACTCGGAATTTTTAACGTATAGTAGGTAGAGAATATAGACCCAACATCTATTTTATAGTCCAAGACTAAATTATCCTGAATATAATTACCAAGCCAAGAATCAGGAAATACACCAAACAGAAAAAAAAAAAAAAAAAAGTGCCTTTTGGTACCACGCTCACTGTAATTTATAAACTAAAAATACCTAATAAATAGCCCAGTGTCAAAAGCATTGAAGATTAAAGCCTCTTTTACTTTTTTAAAAAGTGCCTCTGAAACTGGAATTACATTAGACACACCTTCATGCATTTGCCAAAAGAGCTCACGTTATAAAAGCAAAACTTTCAATTAAAAGTTAAGTGATTAGCAAGAAAAGAATGCAGAGTTATTCCACTTCAAGAGTTACAAAGGAGAGATGAAAACTAAAAGCAGCAACATGCTTGGGTACTTGTTAAACCTACTTATATCCTGGATACAGGAAGTATTTTGTTTTGACAGCAGTATGGGCCAAGACCAAAGTATTATTTTTCAGTGCTAGCATTAAAAACAAACAAAAATAAAACATTTTTAAAAACTGGCCTGCCTATCTTCCAGGAAGATCAAGATCACATTGGCCAAAACAAAAAGTTTCACAGGGATGACTATCCGTGTACAGTGAACTCTTATCTTCAACAAGTGAACGCAGGAGGAGAGAGAACTTGCTTAAGTTTGTCCCCTGAAAACAAATGCCCTTAATTCCCTACAGACTCAACATGCACAGACCAAATTAATTTATAGTCTGGAGAGTTTCTGGGTCTTGGCAGGACAAAATTATAAACAACTGTCACCATGTTTCAATAACCTAAGAGTAGAGAACTGGACCTGAGGCAGGCTTTGGGTACTAGCTCCTCAGGACACGCTCACTGTGTGTGCATACGCAAGTAGGTGGAGAAAAAAGGCCCTAGAGTGGAGGAGAAAAGAGAACAAGAGAAAAGAAAATCTCAAATAATGGTCCAGGAGGGGGCCCAAGAAAAACTCATGACCTGGAGCTATACGCTGTGCTTGATGGAACCATCATTGCCACTTAAAGGTGAGAAAAATGAGGCTCGAAGATGATAAGTAGCTTTGCTTGATCATATAACCATTAGAGGATAGAGATAAGACATGAACCTAGGTCCATTCAACCCCAAAGCCCAGTGCCCCACTCCTTCTCATAGTGCAGCCCCAGGACCATGAGCGTCAGTCACCTGGGGCACTAGCTAAAACTACAGACTCCTGGTCCCACTCACGACTCCTACCCCACCCCAACATAATGGGTGAAATTACTGGAGATAAGGCTCTAGAATCCATATTTTTAAAAAGAACTCCCCACGTGCTTCTCATAAAGAATCAAGTCCAAACTACTGCTGTGCTCCCCGCAACAAGTGACCAGCCAGAGAAAGACAGACTGGTTCCTTATACACAAGAGGCTCGGCGGTAAGCCTCGTTTGCATGCGTGTTGTTCAACACTAATGCTGCCGCCACACAGCCACATGCACATCATTCTTTAAAATCAACACTTAGGGAAGCCCATACCCTAATATTTCCTCTTCTACAATATCCAGAGCTCAACGGGCCCAGAAAGACAGTAATGCAGGTTTCAAAGTCTATTTTAGCATTTCAAAGGCCAATCGAAATTGCATATTTATCTCCAAAACACTAACCAAAGGTCTAACTAAAATGTCTGAAAATAAGAAAATTCAATGTTAGCTTAATAAATATAGCACGTCTGGAAGCAAGGTTTTCAAAGCTATGCTGGTAGCACATACTCTGACCAGGCTTCACTCTGCAAACATCTGTGCACCTTCTTGTTTGGACCAACTTTGAGGACTCACTGCTGAGCAGAACGATAGACACTGTGTCAGTACTTCATAATCACTTCTCTTATTGTTTAGACTCAGTTCTTAGTCTGCCTCGACCATCAAATGTAAATACCTTCAAAGAAACAAAGATTTGCAAACACCAATAATGGACAGATATGTGTAGGTGGCATGAGGATAATTCCCAAAGAGGTTAAATGGTGTTTTGAAATTTGAGTAAAACCCACAGAGTGATTAATTTAAGGGTAAAATATGCATTTGTATGTGTAAGCACCTTTTAATCTGCTAATTTTTTTAAAAAGTTTCACTACCACTAACAACAATTCAGTTAATTCACTGAGTTTAAAAACTAAGAAAACAAGATTTTACTAAACAAATCAATACAACAATCATTTGACCTACACATTACTTTAGCCAACTAAATTGAGCTGAATCCTATAAAAGACGAGTTGGAGTTAGAGAAGTAAATGAGCAATGAAGAGAAAAGGGAGTAGAGAAGAAAATGCTGTGAATAAGCAAAAGAGGAAGTACGAATCAAGAAACAAACCATGAGAGCCAAAGGACACTCTGTATAGAGGAAAGGAGCAAGGATGCAAGGGTTTCAGAAGGAGCTAGCAAAATTTCCAACACAATCTGCAGTTCCTTTGAGCCACAGGCTTCAGATTACTATCATCACCTATTAGCTGCTACTGAAAAACTAATTTAGCTACTTAGTTCCTTATCTTTAAAACCTTCAAGCCAGATGAGATGACCAGAAAGGCAAGGTGTTTCCAGACTACAGAATCCAATTCAAAATCACCTCCCTACTCTACTCCCTGCCACAGTCCTACGACCTGTTGAGGTGTCCAAAGATCAGAGAGTGCAAACAGGCAGCCCACAGAGTCAAACCCAACCTGTATACCTGATTCCTATAGCTCACAGTGCGTTGTTCCAATTGTTGGATAACTGCCCATTTTTAATTACTGAACACTTAAAAATCAGGAAGCTGCACATAAAAACTGATTTCCAGAAAAAAAAAAAAAAAAGAAAGAAAGAAAACCACAGAGCCAGGCAGTAACAGCAGGCCCACCTCCTACCTGGTAGAGTTGGGCAGGGGCAGCTGTCCTCTGTAGAGGGGGCATGCACTCTACGGTTTGCACAGGTTTGTCTATAACTAGCCTGCCCTATCCTACAATTTGCCGACTTGGCCCTGCCACAGGTATTTGATTTTTTGGTCCCTCATGGAGCTGATTCACCCAGCAAGCAAGCATAGCAACTCCTGGGCTTCCTTAAGGGCAATGACCACCACACCCCTCCAATCCGCACGGTCCACTCCTGAGTCACACCCCAGAATACGGCCTCACCCACAGCTGCTTCCTCTTATGAATCTTCAACTCTAGTATCCCGGATCTGGCCATGACCTCTCCCATAGCCCCAGTCCACTATGCTGCTGCTCCATTTTTCTCTCTGCCCACCCATTCCTTCTGGAACTCCCTTCTCTCTCTGTACAGCATCCCAAGTACTTTTTCATCTGCATCCTCAGTGGCCCCATCCCACTCTCGTCCAGCCACTTCCTATTCCATAGGTACAACCAGCACCCACAATCCACCTTTCTCTATCCTAAGCCTATAAAGTTGAGCTCTGTAGAGGAAAAAAAAATGAGAAGCCTGGCACCACCAAAATTTCATGCCAACCTCAGCAATGCCCATTAGCTCCCCCTCCCATTCCTTCCCCTCCACTACCTCCAAGGCACCCCATGCTCCACCTCCACCTCCCTCACCTAGCAGAGTGTCCTATCTCATCCTGAACTGAGAAAACTAAAGCCACCAGGTTTGATCTTTTATTTATCAACAAGCATCCTTCCCCTCTTTCTTCAAATTCCAATGCTGGTACCCAGTCACTCAAACCAATAATTCAACTGTTATCCTTCACTCCCCCAACCACGGTACTCTCGGCTTCAAATCCAGTCAGTCACGAAATTCTGCCCTGGTTTGCTTTCTAAATATTAACCCTATCTCCTCCAGTCTTGTTCCCTTCAAATCCATCCAAAAGCTGCCATTAGGCTGAGCTCTCTAAATTACGTCTAACAAGACACTCCTCTATCTACAAAATAGAAGCCAAACTCCTTAACCTAGCATTCAAGGCTGTCCATGATGGGGCCTTATCTCTCGACACCATCTTCTTAAACCCCATGCTTCCAACAACACTTGGCTCTAGGGTGCCTCTGCCTGCGTATGCAATGCCCTCTACCTCCAAGAAGACTTTGCTATTAGCTTCACAACACAGGCTCACCACGATCTGATCTGCTCAGGCGTCAAGGCAGGGACTGTGCATTCACTTTTGCATCCCCAGTGCCTAAGGCACACAGCAGGCCATCAATATGCATTCACTGCATGAGGATTTCAAGGGTGCCACCCAATCAACAGGGCCTGTCAGATTAGTACCTCACATGTAAAAGCCTGCGCCTAGCAGACCTGGGCTTAACCCCAGCCCAGGTTTTTCCTAGCTGAGTGTCCCCAGGCAAAGTGCTCAGCCTCAGTTTCCCCATATGTAAAGTGTGACTTTTAAAAAACTTCACACATAAGGCTGATGTGAGGGCAGGACAAAATCTGTTTAAGTGCCTACTTGTACATCTGGAATACCGTATGCAGCTAATAAAGAGCTGCTATTGGTATTTTAAAAGTTACAACTGAGGTTGTAGTCAACCCTTCCTATCCTGTGTGTGCTGTGTGTGAGCAGCTCAGGCCGTCTCTTTTGAGAGAAAGCTCCCTGCCTTTTGGCCATTTTACTCCTCATTAACACCTCAACTAATAGACAAGTGGGAGAAGAAACGTCCTTCTGTCAACATGACTAATGACATATTATCTTTCTGTGCTACTGTTGACCCTCTGCCAGCAGGATGTGCTGACTCAGCCAGCACTGTCACCTGCCTCTCAGGTGGATAGCAAACAAATGTGAACACGCCTAGCTGGGGCCAGAGCTGTGGTCTGTGGCCTGCAGAGTTCCTCCCGAGACAGACGCCTGTCTCAAACAGAAACTAAAGCTGTGCTCCTGTCATCACCGAGCCCTCAGAATAACTCATTATGCCAAGGCACTAAAACAGAGCGGTTAGACACAATGAGAATGTGGAAATATCTGAGGAGTTACGTATCTAAACTACTCCACACAAAATCTATTTTTTAATGAAAAAATACGCTTTTGGAGCATTTCTGTGATTAAGGCACTGAATTTCCCAATGCCTGAGGTAGAAACGCATAAGTAAGTCCCTGATGATAAGCTGACAGAAAACAAACAGATACACAGCTAAGTCCTGTCCTGATGAATCTCATTAGAAAAGTAAACCTCGAAGGCTGGGGGAGCAGAGAGACGTTGACAGATTGGGAGACCTGGGAGGGTTTCACAGAGAAGGCAGCACTGACGTTGGAGAATAGCATTCTGAGCAGAGTGGACAGCACCGAGAAAGGCACAGAGGCTGGGAGAGCTAGCCCTATCACTGAGTGACAGAAAATTAACAAGTTAGAAACTAAGTGTATTGATCACTTTCATTTTGATTATACCCTATTTATATACGTTTTTGTTCTCTCAAAATTTCTCACACAAGTAGTGAGAATAAAATCTAGGGAAAATGTCTACATGTAAAAGCTTTTTTTAAGAATACTTTGAAACAGAAATCATTCCTGCTAGAGATCTTTCCTGAGCAGATGGCCCTTACGCTTTTGGCAGAAGACATAGGGTTAAACGAGAGACATAACATTTATCTACTACTCCCTGATGGGAAAGAAGGGTGTCTGCAAGAACCAGGCAAGCTCTCACCGTCTGCCTGCCTTCCTTCCTGCCTTCCTTCTTGCAGCAGACACTGCAGAGTGCCCACCCCACACCCGTTTCCAACCTCTTGTTCCAACTATTCCTTGCCCACCTGCTTCCCGCTACAGAGGCAAAATTTAAAATAAAATTTTAAAACCAGACACTGTCATTGTCAGCCTTGCTGGTGGCCAGGGCTGGCCTGTGACTCTATCTATCCCTTTCCTCTCTGCTAAGGGTACCAGCACGGGATCAAGTCACGGGGAAGTCATACAAGCACCCACCACTGCTCCTACCTTCAGGCTTCCTGATGTGTGAGATAACTAAATACCTGTTTCATTAAAGGCATTTTAGGTTGAGATTTTTGTTATTTGCAGTCCAGAGTATTCCACATACATTTCTCTGTCTCCCTAGGGCTGAACCCTCCACTAAGGGGAAACTACCAGTGAATTGAAACCACAGAAGTTACCTGATGCTTCTCTTGGACCAGATTTACCTTGTACCTATATCTGAAAATTGAAATAAACATTTTAGAATATATAAACTTTTTAAAAAATAAATAAAGTACACATCACAAGTAAATATCTTCTGCTATATTTACCTTACCAAAACCACCTTCTACCTTACCAAAAACACAAAATTTCCTTTTAAACAGTAAGTTACCAAAGAGGGATGGTGACTGGGTTGAAGAGCAGAGACCTGATTTGCTTTGCTCCTGTCCCCATGCAATTTCAGTGAATCACTGTAGTTACCTGTGGTGTGGGGCATAAATAACACTGGCCCCTTCCTCCTCCTGCCATTTTGCAATGAAGTTATCAAAAATCAAGGTATGAGAATAAGTGTAAGATGTTATTAGATAAGACGGACCTATTGTAAAATGCTTGTTTTCCCTTAATTTTTATTAGCATCCATTTGTAACGGAAATACGTATAGTTCCAGAAAGCACATTAGAGCCTCTTTAAAATACTGACCTTTACAGTCAAGACTAATGATTTCCTCATAAGCTAATCACTTGATATGCTTTGAGAACAGGAAAAAATAGTATATAACAGCTGAATAATTATGAGCAGACTTACCATGGGAGTTGCTATGAGAAAACAAATGCTCACCGCTGTTCAGTGAGCTTCCTATTGTTTTCCGAGACGGATGTGCTTTGACTTCAAGTATGTATATAAGGATTCAGCTGTGAGTTATGTCCCGAACGTAAGAAATCCAGCACCAAAGAATGGATGTCACTAATCTTTGAAAGATTATGCTTGAATGAGCTCATTAATATTTAGTGACCCCTTTCTTTAAATGATATTTAGGCTCAGTGCTCTTTTTCTTTTCTTTTTATTGATTTGTTTTTGAGACAGGGTCTCATTCTGTCACTCAGGCAGGGGTCATGGGGGTCTCTCTGTTCCCCTTCACAGAACAGATGCAACTTATGGTTCATCAGGTGGCTTTTGGTGCAGACAACACTGTCTCCCCATGTCTGACCTTGAGGCAGGAAGGTCCAGTGATAAGGAACACTGGCTCTGGAGCTAGACTGCATCACTTCAAATCACAGCTCTGCTACTCTGCTACTTAGCAGCCGCGTGGCCTTGGCAAGTTATTTACCCTCTCCGTGTCCCAGTATCCTCATCTGTAAAATAAACCAGTTTATGTGAAATATAGCTATGGTTGTAAGGATTAAATGAGTTAATCACGGGAAGTGCTTAGAGCAGACTGAGGCACACTGCTCATAAAATGCTATCATTATTATAATTATCAATTACGCAGGTTTCCTCTCCTAAATTCTAGGTCTCATAAAAACTTCTGCCATGACTCAAGTACTTTACAGTTCCTATACAGCAGTTCCCTTTTCCAGTGCTCCCTAAATCAATAAATAATTCTGCTGCCCACTCCCCATCAATAAAACCAAAAATCTACATCCTGCAGGTACTGTCCACTTTACCCCCAAGCTATCTCAGTATTTACTGCTACCACTACAGTCAAAGTCACCAGCAGCACTTCACTAGAACCTCTCAATAAAAGCCCCCTCTCCCAGTCTCCCTGCTTCTTCTCTTCCTATCATCTAATCTCTAATCAGCAGGCAAAGTGAACTCTCTAACATAAATCAGGTATCTTATAGGCTTATGATCTGCCACACTTCACTGATGAAAATCCATCCAATCTCTTCGCCAGGCCCTCCAGGCCCCGCCAATATCCTCACCTGGATTTCGGACTGCTCATGCCAAGGGCTCCAGCCGCACTAGCCTTCTTTCTGCCCATAAACTCACCAAGCGCATCTGTAAACCTCTGCAGGAAGCTCTGCCATATTTACATGGCTGCCCCACTCCACTGGTGCAAATGTCACTTCCTTGAAGAGGCCTTAAATAGAAATCTCCATTTGCATCACTCTCTATAGCACTTCCTTGTTTTTCGGGGTCTTCATTTTATTTTTTATTTTTATTTTTTGGTTTTTTTGTTTGTTTTGACACAGAGTTTCACTCTTGTTGCCCAGACTGGAGTACAATGGTATGATCTCGGCTCATGGCAACCTCCATCTCCCAGGTTCAAGTGATTCTCCTGCCTCACCCTCCCGAGTAGCTGGAATTACAGTCGTGCACCACCACACCTGGCTAATTTTGTATTTTTAGTAGAGACGGGTTTTCTCCATGTTGGTCAGGCTGGTCTCGAACTCCCAACCTCAGGTGATCCGCCCGCCTCAGCCTTCCAAAGTGCTGGGATTACAGGAGTGAGCCACTGTGCCCGGCTTCTCTGTTTTGTTTTCTTTACAGCTTTTGTAACTATCTGAAATTCATATTTTCTTATCTGTTTTCTATCCTTACCTAGAATGGAAGCTCCATAAGGACAGAGATTTATTTGCCTTTCTAGATAGAACAATGCCTGAAGCACAGCCAGTGCTCAACAGGATGTGGAGTGAATGAGGGAAGCAGGGAGAAACTGTCAGGATCCAGCAGAGACCCATCCCTAGTCCCCATTCCTGAATCAAGATGTCTCTGAAGCCTGATACCAACATCCCATCAGAGAAGCCAGCTATTCAGGAGGAGACTGGAGAGCTGTAGCCTTTGATCCTAACTTACTCCTTGCAAAGCCACTTCAATCTGACACTGACCCATAGATGTTTATAATGGTCAACCCCCAAACTAAGTTTCCCAAAATACAATCTCTCAGGTACTCAAATCAACACAAAGGGAAGTTTCAAACAACCCCCTCTGAATTGCTTGAGTTCATTTAATAAGGACCCAAAAAGGATCCCAGCCAAATTCACCCATTTTGTCTCATTTCGAAAAGCTGGGAAAATGCAACTGACAAAAGAGAAAAACTTCAGTGTTCAAAGGTTGCTGGGGGTGAGGGAGTGTGAGTGTTTTAACCAAAGAAAATCTGCTGATCTTTTTTCCTTAATTGGTTCTGGGAATCAACAACTGACCACAGGAGGGTAAGTGTTTGGAACAGCTTTTCCTTATTATCAAATCCTTGATTATAATGATTAAGCCTAGATTTGTGGTTCTACTAAACCTCATGAAGCAACCTCACAGAGTATGTGTACAACTGCAGCACCACTCGTCAAAGGTTCACTCTGGGACCTCAAGTCATAAAATTAGCATCAGAGAGGGTCAACACACAGAGGGACTTTGTTGACACCACTCAGGTAAGGAAACTGAGGCTCAAGAGAGTACATGATCCGCCCAAGGTCACAATGCTAGTGTTGGACAGGACCAGGACAAGAACCCAGGGCTGATACCCAGGCCAGTGCTGTTTCTGCTCCATCATGGTGCCACCCATACACACAAGGACTACAGACAGCCCGGCTCTTCTTGGTGTCATGTTCAAGCTCTCCCTCACAAGTCTGGTTCAAAGCCATTACTAAATCCGCTCCTCAAAAGGGCTGAAAACTTTCCCCAAGATGCCCTTCAAATATGTATTCAATGCCTGCTCTGCACCAACCACCCTATTAAGCAGCAGGAATGCAAAGAAAAGATGTGTTGCTTTAAGAAACTCGCTTTGATGAGGGACAGAGATAATTACAAAGATGCAACAATAAAGTCAGAAGTGTCTCCAGAGACCACAGAGGAGATGGGAGGGCTTCCTGGAGGAATGTTAGCTCCGGAGCTCTGTCCAGTTGGATGACGAGCAGTGAGACAGGCAAAGAAGTGAGAAGAGTACTTCACCATAGGCAGAACGACAAAAAATGAAGACTAAGAACATGAAACAATACGTCAGCAACTAAGGGCAGCTAACTGGGGCTGAAACACAAGGCTGAGGGGAGGTAAGATGGCAGGAGTAGGCGGAGTGCAGAATGCCGCCAAACTGTACCCTGCAGGTGCGGGGAAGCCACCATTGCAGGCAATCACTGTCGCATTTGTGTCCTAGAAAGATCACTCTGACCAAGTATTGAGACAGGATTTGAAGGAAGGACAAATGAAGGAGTGTGGGCCTCTACCACAAAAGTCAGCATTGATAACAATGATCAAACTGTACTGAGTACTTTCTATCTCCCAGATAGTGTTCTCAGGACTGTCTACAGAGTAGCACATTTAATTTTCATACAACTTCATAAGGTAGGGACTACTATTACCTTCTTTCTACAGATGAGCAAACTGAAGTACAATGAGAGACAAGTTACCTATCCAAGGGGTCACCATGAACAGGACAATCTCCTAACAACTATGCATATTTCATCTTCAAGTAAGAGGATCTGGCCTGAATGGAGACTTCAGTAGAAGAGACTGAGGTGGGGGTGCTGATCCATGCAGTCATCACAAGTTAATGACCAAGCTTTGTGTCCCCAAACATCCTGCATACCACCCTGCCCTCTCGCTCCAGAAAGAGAACCAAGTCAACCCACAGTAAGAATCTATGCTCCAAACACAGCATATATCACCTTACAAAAGCTGCCTGTCTGCAATGCCCTCCTCCCTCCCCAGCCTGTCTAAGCCCTGCAGCAGTGAAAGCCGGAGTCCTGCTTTCCTACACCTCAAATGCAACAAGCCTCTGACAAGGGCCCACAGCAACTCTTGGCATGCACATTCATGTGGCAAGTATTAGATGTTAGTCTTCCAAAGATCTGGCACAAATACCTGCTCAACTGACTAAAGCCTACCTAAGGCCTTTTCTAGACCTATGGAAAAGAATTGCAGTCAAGAACAATGGGCCCAGATATAAAAAGAAGAAAAAAAAAAAGACAGCCTCTAGGGCCATTTTTCAAGATCTCACAAGGATCACAGGACTTCAGTGTCAAGAATCAGGAATGTGTAGCCCATATCTTTATTCTCCTTTAATACATCATTTTACCTCTCTATACTTTAGCTTTTTAGATGCAAAATGACAGGTTAGATTTGTATAATCTCTAGGCCTCCACCCAACTCTGACTAAAAAAATGAAAATCTAGCAATATTTTGTAAAGTACATATCCATTGATCCAGCAATTATGCTTCTTGAAATGTATCTTAAAGAAACATTTGCAGAGGTATACAAAGTAATACATATAAGAACTTTAAATCCAGCATGGCTCACCATTGCAAAGAATTAGAAACTATTTAAATATCCAGTAATAGGAGAAGGGTTAAAAAATAAATAACAGTGCTATATCCAATACAATGGAATACTATAGCACTCGCAATAATGCAGTAACACTTCTATATATATATATATAGGTATGAAAAATGTCCAAGATAAGGTGTTAAATAAAAAGAACAAGCAGCAAAACAATTTATATAGTGGGAGTCCTATTTTTGTTTTAATAACAACAAATACATGGTGATGTATGAAGAAGAAAACAATCCATAAGAATACATCCTAAAAACAAAGGTAATTTTAAATGTCTTCACCACAAATAATAAATATGTGAGGTGATGGGTATGTTAAGTAGATTGATTTGATCACTCCACAATGTATACATGTATCAAAACATGTTACACCATATACATGTATACAATTATTTGTCAATTAAAAATAAAATAAAAAATTTTAATAAAATCAAATTGTTAATGGATGATATCATTTCAAGGAAATCAAGTGACTCTTCTTTTTGTTCTTTGAATTATTTTAATCATCCAACACATACTATTCTCATAATAAGATAAACACAAGACAACACCATAGTCAAGGTCATCTGCACTAACAACATGAGCCTCAAAGGCATTTATTCAGCATATTCCAGATCAAGTCAAGCAGTCAGAGCCCATGTTACATCCTGAGAGGTTTGAAGCCACTTTCTGGCCCTCACAACAGCTCGTTTGACTCAGGCACCTGGTTCTCACCACAAGCCAGTGGACAGCCTCCTGATTATCTCTTCCCAAGAAGTGGGGGTAGACTGCGGAAAGAAAGGTGCCCATGGTGGCCAGATGGACAGAGTCCTCTCCATTCAGCCACACAATCAAGGAGTCAGTCTGGAACATGTTGTAATTAGGTGTAACACCACCTTCCACTCACCACATGGCAAATCCATTCCTTGGGGTTTTTAGAAACAAAAACACCAAATTTCTTCCAACTGAGTCAACTTCCCTGAAATCTAAACATTATAGTCTAGATCAAAATAATGAGGAGGGAAAATTTTAAATATTACATCTTATTTTAGGAGTCCAAACTATTTTACACTACACACACACACACACACACACACACCCTATTAGATGTTCTAAAATACCACATGCAATAGTAAATTACCATTCCTGTCCACTAAATCATACCCAAGAGAAAGTTAATGGACATTCAGAAGTTTCTCCTATGCATTTATGAAGATCTGGCCCATGGTCTCATCACCCCTCATAACTATCTTATGAAGCAGAGGGCAAACATTTCCAGCTCTGCGTTCTGAGTAGAGTCCTAAAATAGGTGAACTTGCCCTAGACTTCAGTGAGCACAGTGAAAAGCCTGCAGCACTCACTGGATCCTCACCCAAAAAGAACGCAACACCTCATTCCATGGCACAGCAAGACCATGTTTGGGATCTGCCATCATCGCAAAGAAATGTTTACACTGCTATTTCTGACACTCTTGTGTAAATCTCAACAGTGGCTCACCCCTAAAATCTCAAGTCTGTGGTAAAGGGTCCATTTTAAAGAAATCCCAAGTACCTGTTTGTTACAGTACAAAAGATGCAAAATTCTGGCAACAGGGGAAATTCACTGGAAGCCTGTGAGGTGGAGTCAAAGTGCTCCCTTTCCGCTGGGAGCCTCAGGAAAAGGGAACTGGGATTGTGGAAGCAGGCTCATTTTGCTGTTTTACCATACTAAAAGCATGACTCAATCTTTGTCAACTCTCATAAAGTTTCATTAACCAAATGGTTTGTTTTTCTCAAGGACTTCAGCTACTTTTTAAAAAGATATACAAGCAATGAGTTTCAAGTTACTCTAGAATAATAAATATTCTCCAAGTATTTGTCTTTGAAAGCATCCTCTACTCCAGCACAGGACGATGAAACTAAAATTCATAGTATAGAACAAACATAAATATACATTCATATTACTCAGAAAACTAGAACCCACAGGGTTACCAGGGTCACTGCTGGTACATTTTTATAAATTTAATGATCCCATTCATCTAAACAAAACCAAAAATAAGCAAACTCTTCCTACCCATAACACATCTGGCTGTCCATCTTCCTCCCAAGCCAACGCCTACTACAAAACTTGCCAGGTTTTAGTGAGCATCTTATAAGTTGAACACAAGGGTACCCCACAATCAAGGAAAATATGTCCACGGAAAGGAGGACAATGCTTTGTATTTGGCGTCCCACAAATTTATGAAGCACAACACAAGGCGGCATAGTAGAAAGAACACCAGACCGGAAGGGAGAGGCTCCTAGCAGCAAAAACTTTAATGATGCCATGTCCCAGAGCATCCCACCAGTACTCTATCTTTTCCTCCGGCCTAAACCACTGCAACCGGCCCCTGCCTGCTCTCCCGGACTCTATTCTCTCCTCTGCCCCAGAATGATCTTTCTAAAAACAAAGATCTTTCCATACTTCACCTCTGCTTAGACACCTTCCCTGAGGCTCCTCTGCCTACAGGCACAGTTCATCTCATTATCTGTCATGGCATTCTGCAGAGGCTCTTCACACCGCCATGCCTCCTTGCTCCCAGGCGGGCAGTACGGCATACCAGTAAATGTACATATGTTGCAGGAGTTTCATGCTTGCTCCAGAACTAACCTTAACCAAGGCCCTTAAGCCTTTTAAATAAGGTTTTTACGATTCAGTTTCTGCATTTGCCAAGCTGAAATTGTAACAGTGGACTGTTATTCCATTTTAGAGAAATTATTTATGTAGAGCACTTAATACAATGCTTAAAACTCAGTTAAACCTCAATAAGCAGTGACAATTATAATTATTATTAATACATCACAGAAACTCACTAAATGTTTCTTAATTGAAGAGACTCTAATCTCCACTAACCCATTATAATTATTACTAATATGTCACAGATACTCACTAAACATTTCTTAACCAGAGACTCTAATCTCCACTAACCCCAGACAAATGACAACTTCTCTAGGTCTCAGTTTTCTCACTTTTAAGTATGAGAGGTGAGGAGAGGTGTGGGGTGGGGGGTGGGGGACTAACACAGAAAATAATTAAATGCTAAATTGTGTGATGGTAACAGGGTATCTGAGAAATGAGAATTGTTTCCCTAACTTGAGAAATGTATAGATCAGCACTATAAAGGGGAAATATTCCTTTGGATCCCCTTTCCCCTAAGCATTCACTTAAATTACATTTATTATAATGTTATTGAAGTATGTCCAAACATAAAACTAGGTTATGTCTTCTCTATGCTTTAGTTCTTATACAACTATAAGGTAAATAATTTTTAAATCTGGTAAAAACACATAAAAGAAAGCTCAACATTAATTTAACATGACAGATAACAGTGATGCAATTTTGCAGACACTGTATGGCTGCTTGCAATGTATTAAATAAAACAGCGGCATGGAGCAGGTAGCCTGCATTCACATTCTGCTTACTGACACCAATGTGCGCTGTGACCCCTTCAGCTACCCAACACTTCTGTCTAACAAATTGATATGAAACCTTTGTTCATACAACTTCCAGCCATCTTCTGACACCAACAAATCATTTCTGCAATAAACTCACATCTCTTCTTCCCCCATTAGCTAGAGACAATTAAAGGAAGGCTCAAACACAGTCAATAAAGTCTTTTGGCACTGCTCATTTATAAGGTCATCAAGATGTCACAGAATCTGTGATTTTTTAAAAAATGTATTATTGGCCAGGCACAGTGGCTCACACCTGTAATCCCAGCACTTTGGGAGGCGGAGGCGGGCAGATAATTTGAGGTCAGGAGTTTGAGACCAGTGAACATAGTGAAACCCCATCTCTACTAAAAACACAAAAATTAGCCAGGTGTGGGGGCACACGCCTGTAATCCCAGCTACTCGGGGGGCTGAGACAGGAGAATGGCTTGATCCAAGGAGGTAGAGGTTGTAGCGACAAGACTGTGTCACTACACTCCAGCCTGGGCGACAGAGTGAGATTCTGTCTAAAAAAAAAAAAGAAAAGTATTATTGAAAAGAATATTAAAAATGAAATTCTGGTTTTAAAAAATAATTGCCAGGAAAACGTCTTCAAACTCCAGTTTAAGAAACATTATTTTGGCCAGGCATGGTGACTCACGCCTGTAACCCCAGAACCTTAGGAGACAGAGGCGGGCAAATCACTTGAGGTCAGGAGTTCAAGACCAGTCTTCCCAACACGGTGAAACCCCATCTCTACTAAAAATATAAAAATTAGCTGGGTGTGGTGGCGTGCGCCTGTAATCCCAGTTACTCGAGAGGCTGAGGCAGGAGAATTGCTTGAACCCAGGAGGCAGAGGTTGCAGTGAGCTGAGATCGTGCCACTGCACTCAAGCCTGGGTGACATAGAGACTTTGTCTCAAAAAAAAGAAAAAGAGAAACTTTATTTTTAAATAAATGGATCTTGCCACAGTATCCAGAAAGATGTTAGACATCTGAGATCTAACTCTGTGCTGACACTTTCAGTGCTTCACGCATATTCTTTAATAACTCTATAACCCTATAAAGTAGGGAACACCTAAGGAAACAGAGGCTTGAACAGAGTCTCCAAGTGTTGGGGCAGCATTTTGAATGCTCTGAATCCAGCACCTCTGCTCTCTGCCCTTTCAAGACAAGCCCTAAAGAACCTCGGCAGAAGACAACCAGCAATGGACAATATAAATCCAGATGAAGCCAACCAGATGGGAGTGAGGGACTGAGAGAGAAAAGGTGGCATTTTGAAAAAAGAAATGGCAGGACTTGGCAACAAAATTCAGAGAAGAAAGGATCAGAGGTAAGTCCTTGGACCTTTGAGATGGAAAGAATAGGTGCCCTGCCCCCTAGAAATGGAACTTCTGGGAAAAGCAGTCAGTTTGGAATATGAGACCTAAATTAAAACATGGTTGGTTTAAGGCAAAAGGGACTTACCACAAGTGGAGATGGATATTCCCTTAACAGATCACAGCTGGAGATACTAAACTTGAAGTCATATTCATAGAAAGTATGTTTACAGTGCATGAAGATTCTTTCGAAGATAAGGCAATCAAAGGTGTCCAGTACAGAAGAGATGGAAAACAAAGACTGGCAAGACAAGGACACTGGATTCTGAAAGAAGACTTTACGTCAACAATAGTGTCACTAGATTGGTGTAGAAAAGTCTGACCATATGAAGGTGAATTACAATGGCTAAGAAACAGGGCCCACCTACCCATGTTAGGACTCATCGATGCATCTTTGTGCCCACTATGTACTAAATACTGTCCTAGGTCCAGCCGTGAAGACCTCTGCACTCATGGAGCTTATGTTTTAGTTAGGGAGAGAGACAAAGAACAAGAAAGCAAGTATATGGTCTGGAGTTAGGTAATGATATGTGCTCTAACGGACAGGAAAAAATAAAGCAGAATATGAGAAAGAATGATGTAGGGGGCAGGTATTTGAGATAATGCCATCTGGCAATCAACAAAAGATCAACTGAACTCTGTGGCAAGGTGAAATTCAATTTTTTAAAGCTGTGAAGCCTTTAGTATATTCATTTAAAATACGTGCTGCCTACTACTACATGAAGTGCTATATTGGTGCTGGAGATTACAGGAAAACACATGCATTTGAAGGTATCTGAGAATTGGTGCACACTGAGGAGAAAACCAATGGCATGTGAAAGGCTGAGGAAGTACAGAGGGGAAGCCAAGGTTCCTGTAGGGCAAGTAAGACAAAACAGTGTCATCCTATGAATGACCTTTTCTTCTGAAGTTGCTTCCAACTTGCATATTCTGACTATATTAGAAAAGGATTGATGTTAGAGCAGTGATATGCTTAAGGGAAGAGAAAGAAGCAGAGGGAGGAACATTTTTGTAAGATTCGGCAACATTCATTCAACAGATAAATAACTGTTTATTGAGCAAGACCTATCGGGTGCCACAGGGTGAGATTCTCTGCTCAACAAAGGTAAGGTAGGGCGCGGTGGCTCACGCCTGTAATCCCAGCACTTTGGGAGGCCGAGGTGGGCAGATCACGAGGTCAGGAGATCGAGACCATCCTGGCTAACACGGTGAAACCCTGTCTCTACTAAAAATACTAAAAAATTAGCCAGGTGTGGTGGCGGGCACCTGTAGTCCCAGCTACTTGGGAGGCTGAGGTAGGAGAATGGCATGAACCCGGAAGGCAGAGCTTGCGGTGAGTGGAGATCGCGCCACTGCGCTCCAGCCCAGGCGACAAGAGTGAGACTCCGTCTCAAAAATAAATAAACAAACAAACAAATAATAAACATAGGTAAGCAAAAACACAGACATCTCAAGAAGGTTACAACTAGACTGTCTTTGTTAGCACAGAGCCATAAGGGATCAAACTGGGGGTAGTGGGTGAGGAGTCGGTGGATGCATAAAGAATAGTGAGACTATCACCCAACCGGAACCAAACTGAAGATGAGGGATCTGATGCAAAGGCTTAAAACATTAGCGAAGTAACCATCAAGTCCATAGCTTAGGAGCAGTTTAACTGTGGTGCCCTTTCCACCCCACACTAACCACATCTGGATTAAAATAATCTGCTTCCTCACAAAGCTGTGAATCATGCCTCCTTTAATCTCTATATTCCCAATAACTTGCAAAAATGTAATCTCAATAAATGCTCGGCTAAGGCCAAGTTATAATGACATGAGTAAAATAGGAGAGACTAAATAAAGGTTTGATGGGTGTGAGAAGCGGGATAGAAGATTACTGCTAGGTGTCCAAAGTAATTGTATTTGGCTGACATCTGGATGAACAGCACCCACCAGCAACTGCATCTAACTCACTGGATAACCCTGAGAAAGTCACCTCAATCCTGAATCTGAATCTGTAAAATGAAGATACTGGCACAAACCAGAGGTTGCAGGCCTTTCAGTGGAAAGAAGGTGGCTGTTATACCACTGAAGCCTGGAGAGACTGCATATCTTTGCTGCCCTGGTAAGGGGTACGGGCTTCCCCTTAAGCTGTGCTTCCAAACAAATTATAGAGAGGAGAACATACAGGTGGTATGGCCACCAAAATAAGGACCTTTGAGGCTTGTCAACAAGAGACCCGCTTGTGATGTGGCAGGTAAGGAGATAGGGGTTTGGAGCAGGAGCAGCAGAGAGCAGTGGTAATAAGTTATACAGATCTCAGAGGTGAGACAACAGATAGCCCAAGGAAAAAATGGAAGGGATGGAACAGATATCTATGTTTTCACGGTGGTTCTCATGCTTGGCATGCACACACCCAGGCACCAAAACACACAGTAAGTCAGGGAGAAGCAGAATTCACACAACCTAAAAACTGTAATACTAATTTAAGAGCTGTTAGAGCAATAATAATCCATTAGCAAGCTCACCTCTAACCTTTGAAAAGCTTGTTTATTTACCGTATTTACAGAGTGCCATCAGACTATATTTTGAGCTTCTGACAAGTTTCCATTTAGGATCACAGAAAAACCTGACATTTTGGCTTGGCATGGGAAATTATGTAATTTCCCATGCCAAGCTGAATTCCCCAACATTACAGGAAAACCCACAAACCCTGCAGAAGGGAGTGAAAAGCCAATCCAGTCAAAGGAAATCTTCCAGTTCTACAAAAGAAAACAAACAAACAAATACCACAAAGAGTAATGAATCATTTCTAGTGAATAACTTTTCACTCCATCTTTAATAATGTCATTCTGAAGCCCCTGAAAAGTATTAAATTACATATTCTATATTCCTGGTGATATCACTGCCTAAAACTACACAACTTAAAGCAGTGAGTGAGCTGACGACTGGTAAGTGAAATCTTTAATGATGTGAAAGGCCAGAAAAAAATCACGTGTTTGAAAATGCCTGCAGAATAATAAAAGCCTGAGGGAACCTGATGGCTTTGCTGCTTCTAAGCTAAATAAAGCCTGGGGGGCTTTGCAAAGGTCCTAGTGAGGATAATCTCTATGATTACACAGAGTAAACACCCAATCCATTCCACAGGAACCCAGGAAAGTTAATCCAAGAAGAACACCACCACTTAAAATATTGAGAAAAACACACAGTTCTGATTGTTTAAATGCTCCATCAGCGCTGGAGAACGTATCAGGTCATTCTAACAAGCCAGAACACTTGACTAGTGTTTCTGTGACAATGATTTGGCTTGTGTTAACTAAAGGACAAGCAAGATGTTTGCGTTCCAACGCTCAGCCCTTACACAGGTCCGATCCCCGACTCCCAGCAGTCTCCCTACTTCCTGCACACCTTTGGATTATTGCACACTGACTTCCTGCACACACCTGGGTTTGAGACACCTTCCCCCTGAAGGGTTACTCTAGCTAAGTTCCCGAGACAAGCTGGAAGGAAGTTCGCTGTCCCCCTACTCTCGGTCAAAGCACCATCAGCACATGTCACTTGACAAGTTCGGCGGCAGTGGAGTGATCAATTTACATAAACAACTTTGAAGAGATAACGCATCACTGCAACTACAGAAAGTCGGCAGGACGACTGTGGCCGCTCCGGGAAAGGAGGCTGCAAGGCTGGCCCGCGGGCAGAGCCTCTGCTGACGTTCACCGCAGCTCCCACCACGCAACAGGTCCACGCAGGCAGGGCCCGGGCGGCCGGCATCTGGGCACCTGCCCCCAGCGCTCTAGGCCCAGCTCTCCCCTACCCCCATCCTGCGTCCACCCCCGTAGCCACTGCAGGCCAGCCGGCCAAGCCCACCCGCGATAAAGCACGGAGCACATTCCTCCCAAGATGCCGAGATAGTGCGGCCCGCTTGAGCGCTGCCCAGGTCACAAGGTCCTCTGGGACAAGCCTCGACCAAAGGAGAGGCGCGCCCGGCCCTTAGTGGGGGAACGACCGCGGGGAGTGGAGGGGGGCGGGAGGCTGTGCTCTGTAGCTTCCAAATGGAAACAGCCTGAATCACCCGGCTTCTCACCTGCCCGGGCACAAGTGCCAGGTGTCAGTACCTAGACATGGATCTAAGTTACTTAACAGTCCAGAACGTTTCTCCAATAGCACGAGCCCCAGTGACTACGCGGAAAATATTCGGTCACTTTGAATAAAATGAAAAGGAACTTTTACTGGGAAAGGATGGAAGTAAAGAGACACGGGGAGAAAGAAGCAGGTGAATGCATAAAAGAGGGACGGTTCCTTCACGCCGGACCCGGAGGTGGAAGAGGGGACGAGAGAGCGGAAGGGACAACAGGCGAGAGCAGAGCGCGCAGGTGAGGCCGGACCCTTACCTCGGGCAGCTCGCGGAGCTGGTTGGCGTCCAGCAGCAGCTCCTCCAGACTCCGGGCATAGCGGTAGATCTCCTCGGGGACATAGACCAGCGAGCAGTGGCGCTTGTCGATGCTCTCCACATGACGGTTGCACCGCCACAGGGGGATGCAGTGGAACATCGCCGCCCCCGCCGCCGCCGAGCCGGGTCCCGAGCGGCGGAGACCCGGGCTCTGAGCCCGCTCTGCCCGGCGGCTCCGCTCAGCCCGCTGCCCTCTCCGCGCTCGTTGTTGGCTCTCGGGCTCGCTCGCTTCTCGCGCCCGGCTTCGCGGTCGGAAGCGCTTCAAGGAGCCTCGGGCGGGAGCCCCTGCCCCGTCCCTGCACCCCCGCCCGCCAGCCGGTGCCTCCCCTCCCACCCTCCAGTCGCCGCCCCCGCCGCCGCGCGGAGCTTCCTACTCGCGGCAGCTGCGCGGACTGAGCATGCGCACCAGTGGGTGCGCGCCGAGGGCGTTTCCCGGCCCGAGGGATGCTCCGCTCCGGGTTTTCCCGGCGACCTGGATCGGAGAGGGTCCACAGACCTGCGGGCCGGCTGCTGCAGGTCCGCTTACTCCGGCTAGGACGGGGGCGCGTCGGGCCCTTTGAGGAAGGCAGACTGTGAAAGGACTTGGGGCAAAGATAAGGCGGAGCAGAGGCGGCCTGAGCAGAGCAGAACAACTTTGATATTTAGTTTTATTTAATTCGCACTCCTCTCCTTGCTCCCCTTCCCCAAAACAACTTTCTCTTCCGGGGTCAGACAGGACCGCCCCGAAAGCGTACCTTGCGCGCCTGGAGCGCCAGGCGCTACGAGATTCGGTGTAGTTTTGAGGTGTTTGCACCGCCCTCGCTGCTGCTTTCGTGGCTGCCCGTGTGCCCGCTGCTCACGGCTGCTCCAGAAGTGTGAGCGGGCCGCGCCCGGCCCCTGCCCTGCCCTCTGGTCCTCGGGCACCGCCTGCAGGCTTTGTAACTTGGGAGCACATCTCCGGTGATCATGGTTTATGCAGTGAGTGACAGTAAATCCTCCTCCCTGTACCACCAAAGGCATAGGAGTCTGAGAGTCTGCGAGAGTCTCATAGATGTGGTTGCACCTGGCCAGGAGCCCAACTGCAGAAATAAGCAGGCAAAAGCGAGTTTCTGAGCCAGTTCCAGCCCGGCCCAGATGGCCCCTGACAACTAGCTGGGGTTGGTGCGGAGGGAGGAGCAAGGGAAGAGGGGCAGGTCGAGGCTGCCAGGTGAGCATCCTGCATACAGCTCCTGCTTTTCTGCTGCAACCCGGGTCCCGTCCAGCCCGGATGAACCGGGAGGCTCACTATTGGGTTATAACGACCATTCCCTCGCCCCGACTCATTCCAGCGGACCACCGCCGGAATCCTGAACTGCCCCTCTTCACCTGTAACTGTTTGCAACACAATCCCCATCTCCGAATAACAAGATTTTCTCCTTTCATGAAGGGTTGCTCAAGTCAAGGTCAGAAACAATGATGAATCATTTCCTTGGGGGCTCCTCTGACTCCCCACCCGGCCGCCCCTTCGTTCCACACTTTCCCTTTCAAGCATACTCAAACTCCAGGTTCCACCTGTGGCCTCTGCCACGCTGCCACGCTGGCTCTCCCACCCTCACTCCCGCCCTCCAGCTGCTATAGCTAAAATCTGGAGCCACGGAGTTCACTTTTCTATAGAAGACAAAGCTGAGCATGCTCAGTGGCCAAGACAAAGTTTAGTCGGAAACTAGTTTTTGCATTAGACTCTCCATTGGCTCCATAGACTCTCCCGTATCTTAAAACTGGGCACAGGAGGGTTTCCCCGGTGAAATGGAGAAGAGGACACTTGGTCTTTTCAACTCTGCTAGGAGGGTTCCTTTCTTCCCAGTCCGTAAGGAGGGGTCTGACTTTCATTTCTACCCCAGCCTTATCACCTTAACTCTCATTCCAGTCAATGCCTAAACTCCGTTGCCCTACCCACTTCTCCCTCTCTTTTGTTTGTCCTGATTTGATTCCTGCATTCTCACAGAGGGCTACCTGGACTTTGAACCTCCACCCCACTTTCTACATTCTTGCATTCCAGAAACACATATGAAGCTCATTTCTGCCACCCTTCCTAGAAAACTGGTTCCTGACAGAGACATTTGGAAAGGTTGGTAAGTCCCCGTCTTCAAGTTTTCCAACCGCTTAAAAAAAAAAAAAAAAAAAAATTAAAGAAGGCTGCCTCCCTCCATTTAATCTAATGTTGATTTCCAGAGATTATCACACTAGATTATTTTAACAAACACCAAATGTATTTTGAAGACGTGTCCAGTCTTTTAAAAATTCAAACTTCAATAAGCATTCCTTGTGTGCCTCCCCATGATGCTTCAGTTTCTCTGTGTTATTTTTGTATCAGCTTAATTCGAAAGAGATTGTGACCTCTTGAACAACAGATACTGTCTCACTTGCTTTGTAGATCGGGGAATCTGCCACAATGCCATATGCACAGTCAATGATCAACAGTTTTTGTTGATTTAATTCTGTGGGTAGTCAGTAGGCGAATTCTTGACTTTCCTTGTTTCCAAGGATCTGCCAAGAATTTGAAACAGCATAGTAAGAGAGAAAAAATGAAACAACACCTTGTCAACTACAGAATAGGGAAGCAATTAACTTTTTATTCACCTGAAGAATTTTAGGGTTTCCCACCTGATATAACATCTAGTTTCTTCCACCACATACAAATGAGTTTGACTCAATTTAAACAAAGTTTAAAAAGACCACCTAAATCAATTTATTCTTAGAATAATGTAATTCTTTTATTCATTTATACTGTGAAGCATGTTTTCACAGCCTTTGAGCTAAAGAGATCTGTGTTTGAACTCTTATTATGCCACTAGCTTTGTAGAAATTGACAGTTGACTTAACTTTTATAAGCCTCAGTTTTACCATATCTCAAATGAGGATAATGGTTCATGGGACTGTTATCTGGATTAAATGAAATGAAAGATATGAGATGCTTAGTAGAGTATCAGACACATATTACTTTAATCAATAAATATTCATTATGCACTTTATTCGCCAGCCTCCAGGAAGTTGGGGGCAACATCCACCATTTCCTGGTTGGTCTGTGTAACCAACCTTTTCTCTCTCGAATCACACTCACTTTGGGGAAACCAGCTGCCATGCTGAGCAAATCTAGAGCTCCACGTGCCAAAGAATTGCAGCTGGCAACTAGCAAGGGACAACTAGCAAGGGACTGATGATTCTTGGCAGTAGTCATGTGAGTGAGCTATCTTGGAAGCCAATTCTCCAGCCCTTGTCAAGCCTTCAAGTGACTGCTGCACCAGCTTGACTAAAACTTCATGATAGCCTCTGACTCAGGACCACTCAGCTAAGCTGCTCCCCACTCTTGCACCTCAGAAATTATGTGAGACAATAAATGTTTTTTGCTTTAAACTGCTAAGATTTGGAGTAATTTATTACACAGCAACAAATAACTCATAAAGGTACATACTATGTACCAGGCATTGTGCTAGATACTAGAAATGTAAGAAAAAACAAGATAGGTCTTAACCTCATGAAGCTTATTCTCTAAAGGTAGGAGAATGATAAATACTTAGTGGTCTGTTGTTGCATTGTCATTAATTTTTTGAGCATGATGTCATTAATTTTTTTTAAGTGAAAATCCAAAATGTTAGCTTGTAAGATAGGGTCAAAATGGAGATTCAGAGGTTTGGGCATGTGAATTTTAATGTGAGATACCACCACCTAACCACTAGAATGACTTAAAATTAAAAAAAAAAAAAAAAAGACAATCCCAAATGTCACTGAAGATACAGACCAACTTGGCCCTCAGAGTGGCTGACACCTACGATTCCAACATTTTGGGAGGCCAAGGCAGAATGGGGTGGAGGGATCGCTTGAGGCCAGGAGTTCAAGACCAGCCTGGGCAACATAGGAAGACACCCATCTCTACAAAAAATAATAAATTAGCCTGGCATAGTGGCATGTGCCTGGAGTCCCAGGTACTCAGAAGGCTGAGGTGGAAGGATCACTTGAGTCTCCTAGTTAGTTCGAGGCTGCAGTGAGCCGGGCACTGCACTCAGCCTGGACAACAGAGCAAGATACTATCTCAAAAAAATTTTTAAAAATGGAGCAACTGGAATTCATACATTGCTGATAGAAGTGTAAAATGGTAAAACCACTTTGTAAAACAATTTGGCAGTTTATTGTAATCATATGCCTGCCCTGATGATCTAGCCATTCTACTCCTAGGTATCTGCACAAGAAAAAGTGAAAACATATGTCCAAGTAAGGATTGTTTACAAATGTGCAGAGCACTTTTGTTAATAACAGCCCCAAACTGGAAACAATCCAAATATTCATCAACAGATGGATACAGTGTAGTATAGTGAAACAATGGACTAGCATTCAATGAAAAGGGGCAAGCCATTAATACATGTAACAGTGTGCATAAATGGCAAAAACTATGTTGTACAAAAGCCAGACACAAAAGAGTACATACTATATGATCCCATATATATAAAATTCTGGAAAATGCAAACTAACATAAAGTGACACAACCTAAATCAGTGGCCTAGAACCTGTTAGTTGGGTTGTAGGAAGGATTGTGGTGATAAAGATTGGTGATGAAAACCAGGGAATTTGTAGGGGAAGTGGGAGATGGAAATATTATATATCTTGATTGTGGTGTAGTTATGTGGGTGTATACTTTATTCATCAGACTGTATACTTAAAATAGGAAACATTTATTATATAAAATGTATATATCAGTAAAATTAATTTTAAAAATTAAAAAGTATACAGGTGAATGTATCCAACAAGTAGTTGTAAATTACATCTAGGGTTAGTCGTGTTGTATTAGTTGCTCAATAAATATTTACTTGTTCACTACATGCGAGGCCTGGGTTAATTTGCTGGAGAGACAAAAAAGAACAAGACAAGGCTTTCAGTCTTACTGAAAGAAAGGCAGCTATCAAGGAACTTATAAATCAGTACTATTGTAGTGTAAAACAGCTTTTGTTCTCAATCTAGAGAGGATGACCTTTTGTCCTATAAAAGATTATTTGAGTGACCCTCTGAGGTATTTATATAGCAGGTTAAATAGCAAATTAAATCTTAATGATATACAAATCTGGATAATAGAAAGACAGATCGATTTGTATATGAATCCCAAAGCCCTCTCTCAGAGAAGAAGCACTCAGATCCCAACTCATGATTCTCCAAGGTTGAGTTTATGGATATTTTCTAAAGATTATATATCCCTGCTATAAGAGAAGCCTACACTCAAACAATTTGAGAAACCTGAGAGCCTACAGAATTACATGGATACATTAGTTTAGAAGTCAGCAATGTTTATGATCAGAACTAAAGTCATTACCCTAAAATCTCTTTGATTCGTATTACTATTTAAGTTGAAAGTCTATCCCCATCCCTTGCTTTTTAGTGGAAATGTTTAATCCATTTACATTTCATATAATTATCGGATGATTTGGACTTAAATCTATTCTTTTATTATTTGTTTTCCGTGTATACTATCTGATTTTTTTCCTCTGTTCCTCCTTTTTTTGACATCTTTTAAGTAAATAAATATATTTTATAATCTCTCTTTATCTATTGGCTTTCTAGCTATCATGGTTGCTCTAGGGAATATAATGTGCATCCTTAAATTTTCATAGTCCAGTTAGAGTAAATATACCAATTCATATAAACCCTTGCGTATGATCCTTGCAATTATCTATGTCTGTTTTTCAACTCTCTGGTGCAATTTGTATGCAGATTACATTTATATGTTATAAACCGCACACAAAATTTTATGTATTTTCTTTTAAAATTCTTTTTTATTTTAAGGAAATAAGAGGAAATAGTGCTCTTCATTTCTATCTTGTATCATGTCTCTTTGCCTGGAAGTTTGTTAAAGATTTATCTGCAGATGTCTTTATTGTACCTTAATTCTTTATAGATATTTTCAGTAGATATACAGTTCTGGATTGACAGTTTTACTGTTTTTTTTCCCCCCCAGCACTCTAAAAATAATCCATTTTCTAATGATTTCTTATGAGAAGTCAGCAACAACTCAAACTGGACCTAATTTGTATGTAATGTATCATTTTCTCTGGCTGCTTTTAAGATTTTCTCTGTATTCTTGGTTTTTAGCAGTTTAATTATTATATATCTATATTTATCTTGATTATGGTTTGCTGAGCTTATTGAATCTGTAAATTTATAACTTTCACCAAATTTAGAACATTTTCAGCCATTATTTCTTCACATTTTTTTGCCCATTCTCTTCTTTCCTTTTAATACTTCAATTTTTAAAATGTTAGACCTCTTGATATTGTCCCACATATTTTTGAGGTTCTGCTTCTTTTTTCCCTAATATTTTTCTCTCTGTTTTCCAGATTGGATAATATATACTGTTCCAGCTTCAAGTTTACTGGTTCTTCTATCATCTTCAAACTGCTATTAAGCCCATCAGAAATGCAATTTCAGATGGTGTATTTTTCAGTTCTGAAATTTCCATTTGGTTCTTTTTTTATATAGTTTCTGTTTCTCTGCTGAGATTTCCTATGTGTTCATTTATTAAGAGTTTATGTTCCTTTACGTATTTGATTAAGGTTATAATCACTGCTTTAAACTCTGTAGGCAAATTCTGAAACCTGGGCCATCTTAGAGTCATTCTGCCTTGATTGCGTTTTCTTTTAAGTATAGGTCACATTTATCTGTCTCCTCATATACCTAGTAATTTTGGATTATGTCCTGGATATTGTAAATAATAAAATCTCTGGATTCTGTTATAGTCCTCCAAAGAATGTTTATTTTTTGTTTTGTTTTGTTTTAGCAGCCTGTTAGCTTGGATGAAAAAAAACAACAAACTCTTATTTTCTCTGTGGTACATGGCAGCTGAAATTTGTGTTCAGTTATTTTATTCTTAATTAGGTTGCTTAAAAGCTGAACTACACGTGCATAATTTAGAGGTCAGTCAAATATTTGGAGTATTTATATGCAGAATCTGGAGCTTCTGTTCTCACTCAATCCTGTCTGAGGTTTTGTCACCCCAACTCTGATGTATGTATGATACATTGAGCCAGATTGCTCTAAATATGAGTTTTAGCTGATCTATGTGATAGAGACTAGTGTATGCTTGTCAGAGTCATAAAAACAGAAAATTCACTCTTCTTCCTAGTATAGATTTTCCTTCAGTTTCTGCTTGGTTTTGGCCATTCTCCAGTACCTTCAGATAGTTGATTTTTGCATTTTGTTCAGCACTATAATTGTTATCTGTGGGAGAGTTGGTCATGTAGTAACCACTCAGTTGTTTTTTATAAATTGTAATCATTTGTTCATGTAGCTTCACAGATTGTAACAGTATATGGACAATCCAAATTTTCTTATTACTAAGATTTTAATCTACCCCTCCATTCATAGGAGCTACAAATGAGCAATTTGAGTTTTCTGCTTTTCTGTTTTTCTCAATCTCCTTATAAAGGTGCTAATGATGAGTCAAATATTGAACAGCATTTTGCCTTAGTGGCAGTGAGCCAAAACTACCTGTAGTGTGGGGTGGTATAAAGAACTCATGATTTTGCATTGAATTTTTGGATCTGCCACTACTAGGGATGAGATCTTGGGTGAATTATATTTAACTCTAATATTCTTTATTTCTACAAAGGCATGAAAAATGCCACCCTCAAATGGTTATTGAGAGGATTATGGGTTAATGTAATGGAAAAAGTTTTCTATACTGCAGAACACAACACATTAGGCATTATTAATTGTCAGTACTCTTTGCTCAGTTACCAGCCAAAAGAAAGCCTATCAAGTGAGTACATTGTTTATGTAAACAATATATAAATTATCATATCAGTTGATATGTGACTGTAAAGTATTTCAAGAAGAAAGAGACTATATCAAAGAAGCCAAATGAAAACCAGGTATCTGCCACTGAATCCATCTTTTTCCGGGCCTCTGCCTCAGCCTCATGGTCTCCTTCTTCGATAAAACAGGAATGTCTCAGGTGAAGCTTAGAGGCAGCTCACAAACAGGACTTCCTCAGGTTGTGGCAATGCTTTACATTTGTGTAATGCTTTATCGTTTAAAAAGAGCACATTAGCATACATTGCCTCATCTGATCAAAATGTACTTGTTAATCATTTAAGTAAACATAGATGCCTCATTTATTTTTCACCTTCATCCACAAAAGTTTTAAGAAAATCATATAGCCGTGTCTCTTCTTATGTTACTCTTATTTTATAGTAACATTTCCTATAATATAAACTACATCAATATAGACACTGTTTTCACTGAAGGCCAAGGTCTACTTTGTAATAAGTAAAAATGATACCTATGATTGAAACCACTCTACTGAGCACTGTCATTCAAACAATTCAAAGACCATTAGTGATCAAAGTATGTTGATCAGTTAACTAACATAAGCCTGAAAGATCTCCTATTTCTCCAGTCAAGTTAGCACTCTCTATGAAGTTCATGCAAACTTGACTGGAGAATAAGATACTTTTTAGGCCTAGTCCACTTGAAATAATATGTTATTAATAATGCTGTCTTAAAAGAAATAAAGAAAACTATTAACTTTCAGGCTAACAAAAACATTTCACTGTTTAAGCATACCACAATAGTTTATTTATGTTACTAATAAAACAAGATCAGATCAGCATATATTTTTAAAAGTATAATATTCAGGCTTCATTCAATCATTTATTTCAGAATTGCAGACATCTCTGCAATTCTAATTTATTCATACTATTTTCTATTACTGGGTCAACTGACAAATCTACTTTATTTGCTGTTTTCTTCCCATGAAATACAAGGGAGAAATGTTTTCAAAGAACATCAATTTATTTTAAAGTTTTTATTAATATGTGAGGAGTTTATAAACAAATACATTGCATTAATTATAGCACCTTAAAGGAGGTAAAAATTAAGAGAGTTTGGGTGGAAATGTCAGTATCTGATATTATTATAAATCCATCATTGAGACAAGTCAAATTAATTTATAGGAAGGCAACTCTACAGATATGTCCTGTTTTAAGCAAAATCAAGCATGAAGATAGGTAATCTCATAGCAATTTTCAATGCAGAGATGATTCTTGTTGTCCTAGGATTTGTTGCTTTACCAAAAAGATTTACTAAAAGGTTTAAATGGATCATTATTTTAATGCAACTGAAACAATTTTATTTACCAAAAAATTAAGTTGCATACAATTTTGTGGGTACATTTCTAATGTACAAAGCTAAGTGTAACTGTATTCACCTTTTAAAAATTAAACTTAATTTTTTAATTGATGCAGTAATTGTACATATTTATGGAGTATAAAGTGGTGTTTCCATACACATATAGTGATCAAATCAGGGTAATTAGCATGGGCATCATCTCAAACATTTAGCATTTCTTTGTGTTGGGAACATTCAATATCCTCCTTCTAGCCATTTGAAACTATATATTATTGCTCACACCTGTAGTCCCAGCACTTTGGGAGGCTGAGGTGAGTGGATCACTTGAGGTCAGGAGTTTGAGAACAGCCTGGCCAACATGGTGAAACCCCATCTCTACTAAAAATACATGGTGGTATGTGCCTGTACTCCCAGCTACTTGAGAGGCTGAGGCAAGAGAATTGCTTAAACCTGAAAGGCAGAGGTTACAGTGAGCCGAGATCACATCACTGCACTCCACTCTGGGCAACAAGAAAGGAAGGGAGGGAGGGAGGAAGGGAGTTGCTGTGACAGGATTTTATTCTTTTTATGGCCTAATAGTATTCCATTGTGTATATACACCACATTTTCTCTATCCATTCATCTGTTGTTGGACATTTAGGGTGATTCCATATGTTAGCTATTGTGAATACTACTGCAATAAACATGCAGATGTATTTTCAATATGCTGATTTCCTTTCCTTTGGATAAAGGCCCAGTAGTGGGATTGCTGGATCATATGGTAGTCCAATTTGTAGTTTTCTGAGGAATCGCCTTACTGTTCTCCATAGTGGCTGTACTAAATTACATTCCCACCAACAGTGTATAGAGTTCCCTTTTCTCCACATCCTTGCCAGCATTTGTTGTTTTTTGTCTTTTTGATAATAGCCCTCCTAACTGGAGTGAGATGATACCTCATTGTGGTTTTGATTTGCATCTTCCTGATGACTAGTGATGATGAACATTTTTTAACATCATATTTGTTAGTTTTAACCATGATTTTTTGGTCATTTCTAGGTCTTTTGAGAAATGTCTGTTCAGATCATTTGTCCATTTTTAAACTTTGTTTTTTGCTGCTGAGATGTTTGAGTTCCTTGTATATTCTGGACATTATCCCCTTGTCAAATGAATGGTCTGCAAATATTTTCTCCCATTATGTAGGTCGTCTTTTCACTCTGTTGATTGTTGTTGTTTTTGTCTGTGGAGACACTTTGTACTTTAGTATAATCCCATTTGTTTACTTTTGCTTTTGGTGCCTGCACTATTAAGGTCTTATTTATAAAATCTTTTCCCAAACTAATGTCCTGAAGCATTTCTCCTATGTTTTCTTTCAGAAGCTTTATTTTTTTGGGGGTCTTACTTTTAGGTCTTCTATCTATTTTGAGTGGATTTTTTTATAGGTTAAGAGGTAGGAGTCTAGTTTTGTTCTTCTGCATATGGATATTCAGTGTTTCCAGCACCATTTATTGAAAAGACTCTTCTTTTCTCAATGTGCCTTATTGGCACCTTCATCAGTAATGAGTTGGCCATAGATACATGAATTAATTTCTGAGTTATCTATTCTGTTTCATTGGTCTATGTGTCTATTTTTGCACCAGTATCATGCTGTTTTGGTTACTACCGCTTTGTAAGATATTTTGAAGGCTAGTAGTGTGATTCCTGTAACTTGGCTGGCTGGCTTTCTTGTTTGTTTGTTTGTTTTGCTCAGTATTAGTTTGGCTACTTGGAGTCTTTTGCTGTTTTATACAAATTTTAGGATTTCTTTTTTTATTTCTGTGAAGAATATCCTGGGCATTTTGGTAGGGATAGCATTGAATCTGTAGTTTACTTTGGGTAGTATTGTCATTGTAACAATATTAATTCTTGTAATCCATGAGCTTGAGATGTCTTTCCATTTGTTTGTATCTTCATTAATTTCATTCTTCAGTGTTTTGTAGTTTCCTTATAAAAGTCTTTCACCACCTTGATTACATTTATTCCTAGGTATTTTACTTTTTGTAGCAATTACAAATGGGATTGCCTTCTTGATTTTATTTTCAGCTAGTTCATTTTTCATGTATGGAAAAGCTACTTTTTTTTTTTTTTTTTTTTTTTTTTTTGAGACAGAGTCTTGCTCCGTTGCCCAGGTTGGAGTGCAGTGGCCAGATCTCAGCTCACTGCAAGCTCCGCCTCCCAGGTTTATGCCATTCTCCTGCCTCAGCCTCCCAAGTAGCTGGGACTACAGGCACCCACCACCTCGCCCAGCTAGTTTTTTTGTATTTTTTAGTAGAGACGGGGTTTCACCATGTTAGCCAGGATGGTCTTGATCTCCTGACCTCGTGATCCACCCGTCGCAGCCTCCCAAAGTGCTGGGATTACAGGCTTGAGCCACCGTGCCCGGCCAGAAATGCTGCTTTTTTATACTAATTTCATATCCTGCAACTTTACTGAATTTATTTTATTCTGTTTTTTGATAGAGTCTTTAGGTTTTTCTATACATAAGATCATGGAATTTGCAAACAAGGACAAATTGATTTCCTGCTTTCCAATTTATATGCCTTTTATTTCTTTCTCATGACTAATTGTTCTGACTAATACTTCTAGTACTATGTTGAATAAGCATGGTGAAAGTGGACATATTTGTCTTCTTCCAGTCTTAGAAGAAAACCTTTTAGCTTTTCCCTATTTAATATGATGTTAGCTGTGAGTTTGTCATATATGGCCTTTATTATTTTGAGGTATGTTCCTTCTTTGCCTAGTGGATTGAAAGTTTTTATTATAAACAGATGTAGAATTTTATCAAGTGCTTTTTTGGCATCTATTGAGATGACCATATGGTTTTTAGTAGTCCTTCATTCCATTGATGTGATGTGTAACATTTAATGATTTGCATATATTGAACCATCCTTGTATTCCTGGGATAAGTCACACTTGACCATGGTGTATTATCTTTTTGATGTGTTCTTGGATTGGATTTGGATTTGCTAGTATTTTGTTGAGGATTTTTGTGTCTATATTTATCAGGAATACTGGCCTATAGTTTCCTTTTTTTGTTGTGCCCTTGTCTGCTTTTGGTACCAGGGTTATGCTGGCCTCATAAAATTAATTAGAAAAAAAATTTTCTGCTTCATTTTGTGAAATAGTTTGACAAGAATTGATACTAATTCATTAAAGATTCAGGAGAATTCAGCAGTGAAGCCATCCAGTCCTTGACATTTCTTTGTTGGGAGATTTTCTGTTACTGACTCAATCTTGTTACTTGTTATTGGCCTGTTTGAGTTTTCTGTTTTTTCTTGGTTGAATTTTGGTAGATTATTTATGTCCAGGAAATAATCTATTTCCTTTTTTTTTTTAATTTATTGTCATGTATTTATTCATAGTACTCTCTAATAACCCTTTGTATTTCTGTGGTATCTGTTGTGACATCTCCTTTTTCATTTCTGATTTTACTTATTTGGATCATCTCTCTTCTTTCTGAATCTAGCTAATAGTTTGTTGGTTTTGGTTATCTTCTCCAAAAAAACCCAACTTTTTGTTTCAGTGATTTTTGTACTTTTCTTCTTAATCTCAATTTTATTAATTTCTGCTCTGATCTTTCCTTCTCTGATTTCTTTCCTTCTACTAATTTGGGGTTTACTTTCTTCCTTCTTTTCTAGTTCTTTGAGATGTACCTTTGGGTTGTTTTTTTGAGATCTTTGTAGTTTTTTGATGTAGGCATTTATTGCTATAAACTTGCCCCTTAATACTGCTTTTGCCATGTCCCCTAGGTTTGGTATATTGTGTTTTTATTTTTATTTATTTCAAGGAATATTTAAATTTCTCTATCCATTAGTCACTCAGGAGCCTGTTATTTAATTTCCATGTATTTGTATAGTTTTGAATGTTCATCTTGTTATTGAATTCTAGTTTTATTCCATTGTGGTCTGAGAAGATAGTAGATATGTTTTTAATTTTTAAAAATTTTTTGAGGTTTGTTTTGTGTTCTAATACATAGTCCTGAAGAATGTTCCATGTGCTGATGAAAAAGATTTGTATTTACCAGCTGTTGAGTAAAATGTTCTATGTTAAGTAAAATGTCTATTAGGTCCATTTGATCTATGGTGCAGTTTATATCTAATATTTCTTTGTTAATTTTCTGTCTAGATGATCGATCCAGTGCTGAGAGTGGGTGTTGAAGTTCTCAATTGTTATTGTATTGGAGTCTGTCTCTCCTTTTAGATCTAATAATATTTGCTCTATATATCTGAGTGCTCCAGTTTGGGGCACATATACATTTACAATTATTATATTCTCTTGCTGAATCGATCCCTTTATTATTACGTAATGTCTTTGTCTCTTTGTACAGCTTTTGACTTGAAGTCTGTTTTGTCTAAGTATAGCTACTCCTGCTTGCTTTTGCTTTTAGTTTCTATTTTTATGGAATATTTTTTATTTAAGCCCTTCACTTTCAGTGTGATTGTCCTTAAAGATGAGGTGAGCTTCTTTTAGGCAGCATATAGTTGGGTCTTATTTTATTATTATTATTCAGCCAGTCTATATCTTTTAAATGAGGAATTTAATCCATTTATATTCAAGGTTAGTAGTGATAGGTGAGGACTTAATATTGTCATTTTATTGATTGTTTTCTAGGTTTGTGTGTGTGTGTGTGTGTGTGTATCCTTTGTTCCTTACTTCCTCTCCTATTGTTTATTTTTACTATTGGGTAGTTTTCTGTAGTGACGAGTTTTGATTCCTTCCCTTTCTCCTTTATGTATCTGCTCTAGCATTGAGTTTTATAGTTTCTCATGTTTTCATGGTGGTGGTTATTGTTTTTTTCATTTCTAGATGTAAGACTCCTTTGGGTATTTCTTTAAAAATTGATCTAATGGTGATGATTTCCATTAGTTTTTGCTTGTTTGTGAAATATTTCATTTTCTTCTTTTATGATGAATGGCTTTGCTGGGTATAATGTTTGTGCCTGCCAAGTATTTTTCTTTCACTACTTTGAATATATCATCTCATTCTCTCTTGGTCTCTAAAATTCCTGCTGAAAAATCTAATGGAGATTTTCATATATGTGACTCAAAACTTTTATCTTGTTGCCTTTAAAATTCTTTCTTTGTCTTTCACTCTTGACAGTTTTACTATAATCTGCCTCAGAGAGGATATGTTCAGGTTTAATCCATTTGGGGTTCATCGAGCTTCCTGGACCTGAATGTTGGTCTTTCTCCCAAGACTTGGGAAGTTTTCGGTTATTATCTCACGAAATATGTTTTCCTCACCTTTTTCCATGTTTTCTCCTTCTGGAACACCCATAATACCAACAACATTTGTTCACTTACTTCTATCCCATAAGTTCTGTAGGCTTTCTTCACTTTTGGTTTTTTTTTTTTTTTTTTTTTTTGGCCTTCTTTTATTATTTCAAAAGACCCATCTTCAAGTTCAGAAATTCTTTCTTCTGGTCTGATCTGTTGTTGAACCTCTTAGTTGTATTTTTTTATTTCCTTTACTGAATCCTTCAGCTCTGGGATTTTTGTTTTGTTCTTTTTTATGATATTGATCTCTGTTGAATATCTCATTCAAATCATGAATTATTTTCCTCATTTTGTTAAATTGTCTGTTTATATTTTCTTGTATCTCACTGAAATTCTTAAAGATTTTTTAAAAGTTCTTTTTCTGGCATTTCATGTATTTGCCTATTATTGTTATTGTAAAATTACTGTTTTTCTTTGGAAGAGTAATGTGTCCTTGATTTTTCATGTTTGATGTGTTCCTATGTTGATTTCTAAGCATTTGGTGAAAAAGTCTCTTCTTCTGATTTTACGGAGTAAGTTTCATCGGGAAAGACTTACTTGTATGAGTGGATCTTAGGATGCAGGTTTGGTGGGATACACTGGCCTTAGTTCTAGGTGAATTCAGTAGTGTGGACTTCATGTAGTTTCTTCAGTTATAATCTGCACCAATGACATGTTACACATCAATATGACATTATGTTGTCTGAGAATAGTTCAACCAGGCTGGGTGCAGTGGCTCACATCCGTAATCCCAGCACTTTGGGAGGGCAGGGCAGGCAGATCACTTGAGGTTATGAGTTTGAGACTAGCCTGGTCAACATGGGGAAACCCCATCTCTACTAAAAACACAAAAATTAGCTGGGCGTGGTGGTGCACGCCTGTAGTCCCAGCTACTGGGGAGGCTGAAGCAGGAAAATTGCTTGAACCCAGCACATGGAGGTTGTGGTAAGCCAAGGTCATGCCACTGCACTCCAGCCTGGGTAAAGGAGCGAGACTCTGTCTCAAAAAAAAAAAGAATATTTCAACCAATACCTGTGAGGATACTACTCTTTGCAAGTCCTAAGCCAATCACTATGTGAACTGATACCAGACAGTTTTGATCTTTCTCAGACATGCTGTATCACAAGAATTGGGGAAAATTTACATTAAAAGTATAATTTTCACATGGGATATAAGGAAAGTTCACTTGACAGGCTTATTTCAGATTTTTTAATGTCTTAAGCAATGTAGAAAATAAGAAACTTGACATTTATAAGTAAAAACTTAAACCAATTCTCGTGCAGGATATAAAGTAGAATTATTAGCTGGGTGTGGTGGAATGCACCAGTAGTCCCAGCTACTTGGGAGGCTGAGGTAGGAGGATCCTTAAGCCCAGGAATTAAAATCCAGCCTGGGCAACATAGCAAGACCCTTAACTCTAAAAAAAAAAAAAAAAAAGAAAGAAGGAAAGAAAGTACAATTATTAATAAAAGCCACTGAATTATGAATTCAGTGAGTCTCAGTCTTGGCACTTCAACAAAATAGCATTGAACCTCATAGGATTTTCCTCATTTATTCCTCATCTGTGCATCTCCAACAAGAGCAGATGGATGTAAGTTCCCTGACAAGTCTTAAAAGCCTCTAACTCTTCTTCTTCCTCAAAACATTCTGCTAGGAATACATTTCAGCATAAGTAAATGACATAAAGTCCACCACAAGTAAATTATCCTATCAAGTTTCATTTTTGTAACATTTTCTTTTACGATTCATGATCAGTATCCCATTGTTATTTTTCTTTCCCTGTTCCCAAAGTAGCTGTCATTGTTAAATTCATTTATCTCAGAATATATATTCACCTGTCCATAGTCCCTTATCCTCCTTTTTTTGTATATTCATCTGGCTTCTTATTTCTTTCTACTGAGAAAGAATGATGCAAAAGCAGAATTAGTTGAGGATGGAAAGTTATAGATACCTTATTTCTGAAATAAAATTTGTTCTCAGTAATTCATAGAAATAGAAGAACATGATATATCATATCTCTATTGTTGGATCTACTATATATACACACCCTGCTTGGAGATTAATATATATGTACTATATATTTTTTTAATAATTATAAAATAAAAATTTAATGTATATTTAAATATGTTTTGCTACTTATATCTTACATACTTTAGTATTTATATAATCTTTATTATAAACCTGAATGGATATAAATATCAAATTTGATCAATTTTATCCCCTTTAGGGGATGCAACTAGGCATCTAGTTGCAACTAGAGACTAATGCAACTAGGCAGTGCCATAACTAAAGGCAGCCAGCAAGAGAAAGGGGGAACAGGAAACAAGATAAGTCATAGGCAGGACATTTTGCTCTGGGGAGATAATTGGAGCACACTGTGGCTTAGTTGGGAATAACAAACAAGTTGCCCTTTCAGTAAGGGCTGAAAGTGGTATTTTTATTTCTCCATGACTTTCTACCTGACCTTTGGTGCTCCCTGAGAAAGGAAGCTGGGTGTGTGTGTGTCTACAGACCAAAGAAAAGAAAGTGTAAAATGTACCAAGGGGACCGCCTTAGAAGAAATAGTTTAAAAAAATGAATCAAAGAAAAAATATAGTTTTACATAGAATAGGAATGGAAAAATAGTGTGATAACTTCTAATTCTATGCAAAAGAAATCATTATCACCAGTATCATTATCATTATTTTTTAGATTGTGTTGAAATTCTATTACTGGTATAGCATGTTACCCAGTTTGGTAATATTTGTATTCTCAAGGTGTGTAAGTCCCTTTTATAAAGGCAAGACTAACTTTTCTATAAAAGGTAATGAGATGATGGCCAGGCATGGTGGCTCACGCCTGTAATACCAGCTCTTTGGGAGGCCGAGGCGGGTGGATCACCTGAGGTCAGGAGTTCGAGAGCAGCCTGGCCAACATGGTGGAAACCCATCTCGACTAAAAATACAAAAATTAGCTGGGTGTGGTGGCACGTGCCTGTAATCCTAACTACTTGGGAGGCTGAGGCATGAGAATCACTTAAACCCAGGAGGCAGAGGCTGCAGTGAGCCGAGATCACGCCACTGCACTCCAGGCTGGGCAACAGAGTGAGACTCTGTCTCAAAAAAAAAAAAAAAACAAGTTATGAAATGAGGTTGGCTGGCTCACAATCCTCAGGTTAGCTCTGTAAGACTATTTAAACCATGTGGTATAGGCAGACTCTAAATGGTCCCAGTGATCTCCACCTCTTGGTATTTGTGCTTTTGCAGTATTCCCTCCCCTTGAGTGTTGGCCAGACTTATTGACTCACTTCTAATGAATAAAATACAGTAAAAGTCATGGAATGTCACTCTCAAGATCAAATTATAAAAAGGCTATGGTTTCCATCTTGGGTGCTCTCTCTCACTCTCTCTTGGATTGCTTGCTCTGGGGAAAGCCAGCTTTCATGTCCTGAGATAGCCCTACAGAGAAGCCCACAGGAGTAAGCTTAGAGCAGATTGTTATAATCCAGGTATGGTTTGCTTGTCCCCACCAAGTCTCATGTTGAAATTTGATCCCCAATGTTGGAAATGGGGCTTGGCAGAAGGTGTTTGGATTGTAGGAGCAAATCCCTTATGAATGGCTTTGTGCCATTCTCACAGGAATGAGAGAATTCTCACTGTTAGTTCCCACAGAACTGATTGTTGAAAAGAACCTGGCACCTCCTCTCTCTCACTTTCTCTCTCCCCATGTGATTTGCACACACTGGCTCCTCTTCCCCTTCCTCCTTGAGTGAAAATAGCTTGAGGCCCTCAACAGATGCAGAGCCATGAGCCAAAACAAAAACAAAAACAAAAACAAAACTTTTCTTTATAAATTACCCAGCCTCAGTTATTCCTTTATAGCAAAAATGAACTAAGACACAGATCTCCTAAAGCATCTCAGCAGCAATGGCAGTGAACTTGGAAGCAGATTTTCCCCCCAGTTGAGCCTTGAGATGACTGTACCTCCAGCTGACATCTTGACTGTAACCTCATAAGAGATTGACCTAAACTACCCAGCTAAGGTGGTCCCAGATCTCTGGCCCAAAGAAAATTTGAGATAATAAGTGTTTGTATTTTAAGCTGCTAAGTTTGGGTAATTTGTTGAGCAGTAATAGAAAACTAAGCAAACCATATCAGATAACATGTAATATAGCTGAAATGCTATATAAGATGCAGTGGGAGAATCAGAGTCGAGGTGGGCAGGAGAGAGATAAAAAGTACTCACTGAGCACCTATGTTGTGTGAGACACAATGCCAGGCCCTTTACAGACATATCTTAGCTTATTCCCATTACACCATTGCACAAGTATCATTATCTTCATGCTACACATGAGTAAGCTAAGATTCAGAAGGGTTAAAAATTTTCCCAGCATGACACAGCTAGTAAGTAGCAGATGCCAGCTTTTGAACTCTAGTGTATCTAAACCTGAAGCTCCTACTTCTATTACAACCCTAATTGCAATGAAAAGGGGATCAAATAGTTTATAACACTGGTAATGAGTGAAAATGTACCCAGCTGAACTTTTCAGATGCATACCAAACATTTTATGTGATAAGAGCTGAAGTAGTGTATGAGCAGAGTGCTGTAGGAATGTGAAGAAAGCAACATCTCATTCTCCTTGTAATGTGTGAGGGGATGGAGGAAAAACCCCACAGAGAGGATTATACTGGAAATTAGCAACTCAGCCTCCCTGTTACCCCTGGGAGAAGTCAAGATCTGGATCAGACCAGTTACCAGCTTTGTGGCTTGGGCAAGTTACTTCTCGCACCACGGTTTTCTTATCTGTACTGATTAAGTTAGGCAGTGCACATAATTGCTTGACAGAGTCAGGTATATAGCAAGCACTTAACAGACATTCACAGCCAATAATACTATTGTTACTGTTTTCTCTCCAAAATTGATTCTCTTGATAAATGTGTAATTACTAACACTATTTTTTAATGTTCATCAGTGAGTGATTTTTTAGGGGAGGAAAAAATATTCCCCTATTATAATTGGGCAAAAGTTGAGGGAAAACAAGGAGACAGAGAATATAAGAAAAGTAAAAAGGGGTAAAAACAAAAGTTCAGTGTTTGTTAGATAAGATTGTCTGAGGCAAATGAACAGGGCTGGGAGCAGAGGCAGGGAGAGTCTGGCCTGTGGACTCTCTGTAGAGAGCAAAGACTGTATATTTTATTCACATTCAGGTTGCCAAGAACAGTATCAGGTTCACAATCATTCATTGAAAATCCAATGAACTCATTCATTCTTCCATTCAGCAAATATTAACTAAAATCCACTATGTGCCATCATGCTTCCATGAGGGTAGCATTGCAGAGTTTATGTTCTAACAAGGCAAGACAAGAAATCAAACATAATACACAAAATAAAACTATATATGTAAAGTGTGAATATGTTTGGAGTAGGATAACCACCAGGAAGATGTTAAAGCAGAAAAATGGGCTGGAAAACATAGTAAGATGATGTGCTGCCTTAGCTAAGGTGATCAGGAGAGTCCTAGTTGAGGGAAAAGCAAGAAATGCTGGAGACAGCATGCCCCTCTCCAGCATCCTTCCCTGGCCCTGGCCAGAGGCTGTGACTTACTCACCCATGTGTTGAATTGAGGGAGAGGAAAAGAACAGGAAAACTTGGTGTTGGTTAGTTTAAGAGTATCTTATCAATAAACTTCTGAAATGTAAAAGCTATGATTTCTTTTGCAGACAGTTAAAAAAGCAAAATAATCATTTATAATGGAGAAAGAGTATGCTTTACTTATCTGCACAGGATTCCAAACATGTAGTTCTTAATCCACATTGATCTGTAGTCCCCCTGTATTGTTGAAAGGGCTTTCTGGGACTATAGGGAGGCAAATGAGGAGCCTAGGTTGTACTTAGATAACCCTGAGAGGAAGTGCCTCCTTAAATTTTATACCCTAGGTACCTGACTTGCCTCACCTTAGTCCCCGCCCTGACTGATTGGTTGGGTGGTTCTGTTGGTTGGTTGAGTTTTGCTTTTGCATTGTAATTACTTTTTTTTAATGATATGTGCCTATTTAAAATGTCAATCAATAAAAAAAAATTGAGAAAAAATAATATAGCATCCCAATTCCTGCCATACAGAAACAGCCAGCATTAGCAATTAGCAAACATCATTATAGACATGTTTCTGTGCATATATACAGATAGAAGGTTGATAAATATATGAGCAATATAAATAGTCAAAGAGATAAACAGGTATGAGTAGAAATTATTTTATAAAAATCTGATGTACCCTTCTGCCTTTCTACAGAGCAGTTAGCTTTTCAGTATGCTATGGTTTGAATATATGTGTCCCCCAAAATTCATATGTTGAAATCTTAACCACTAAGGTCATAGTATTAGGAGCTGGGGCCTTGGGAAGTAACTAGGTCATGAATGTGGAGGCCTCATCAATGGGATTAGCGCCCTTCCATGATCTATTATATGATGTGTCACCAGGCACTGAATCTGCTTGTGCCTTGATCTGGGACTTCTTAGGCCCCACAACCTTGAGCAATAAATTTTGGTGGTTTACCAATTATCTGATCTCAGGTATTTTGTTGTAGCAGCCTGAATGGACTAACACAATGTCTCAGTTTAAATATGAAGGGACAACCAAGGATCACATGACATTTCAGGAATGCCTTCCATATTAAACAGAGCAACCAAGGTTACTGGAAAAGAAATATGTTAGAGGAGATAAGAAAAGAAGATAACTGGAATTCCACTTCTGACATGACAATATAAAAGATTCTATAGACCAGCTGCCCGGCAAAATTGCCAAAAATAATATTTTTTGTAGAAAAACCCAACCATTTAAAATCTCTGGAAATTATCCTAAAGCCATACAGCAAATGAAGAAATAGTTACTCAAGAAAACCTAGTGAAACTCCATAAGAACAGAAAGCCTGTGGTACTTGAATTAAGGCTCACCCTCTCCCCTTCCCACCCAGTGAGATGGAAGCTTCACTTCAGGCAGGTTCAGCCAAGAATACAAGTTTCCTCTCCCACAAGGTTGCAGTCAGAGGGTTATATTCCCAGAGGGGCAGGACATTATTTTCCAACTAATTTCTGAGGCTGGTTTTACATGGATATCAAAAACATAAAGACAACTGAAGAAAACCATGGACATTACCTCTTAGGAGCATGAATTTTAAAATTCTCAACAAAATACTAGCAAACCTATAAAAAGACATTAAAAAGCAATGTATAAACATATAAAAAGAAATTTATATATTAAAATAATGTAAAATAATTATACATCTGTAAAGCAACATGTAAAAAGAATTCTATACCATGACCAAGTAGGACTTCTTATTCCAGGAATGCAATGTTGTTTTAACATCCAAAAATCAATTAATGTAATATACTATATCAATAGAATAATTAAAACCACATGAGCATCTCAGTAGACATAGGAAAAGCATTTGCAAAATGCAGCACCTTTTCATGATAAAAATACTTAAACTTGGGATAAAAGAGAACTTCCTCAACCTAATAAAGGGCATCTATTAAAAAAAAAAAAAAACACTGAAAACATAATACTTGATGGTGAAAGACTGGATGCTTTGCCCCTAAAATCAGGAACAAAATAAGAAGGTCTACTCTTGTGGGCCACTTCCATTCAACATCGTACTGGAGGTTCTAGCCAGAGCAATTAGACAAGAAGAACAAATATAATGTATCCATATTGGAAAGGAAGAAGTAAAATTATCTCTCTTCATAGATGGCATGATCTTGTATATAGGTAATCCTAAGGAATTCACTGAAAAACTATTAGAGCTAATAAACAAGTTCAGCAAGGTTGCAGGATACAAGACCAGTATACAAAATTCAACTATATTTCTATACCTATGTAACATAAAATCCAAAAATTAACCTTCCAAAGATGAAAGGATATGGTTTCTCATCTCCTGGTCTGCATTCAGCAAGACTATTATTCAAGTATGGGAATAACATGAAGACATTTTCCAACATGCAAAGCCTCAGAAATTCTTTCCTGTCTTAGGAAATTTCCAGAAAATATGCTGCACAAAACAAAATAGTACACCACAAAAGTGAAAAACAAGAATGTAGGAGATCCTCAAGGGACATCTCATAAAGCAGACCTAGAAATCAGCAGGGAGTGGTTAGAGCGGGGCAGAGGGCTCTATGAGAGTCTCACCAAAATAAATAAATAAATAAATAAATAAATAAATAAATAAATAAATAATGGCACCAGATAAATATGTGCTTTAGAAAAACAAGAACAAGGAAGAAATAAACAAAAAATGACCAATAAAACTGAGTGATTGTTATAAAGAAGATACTGGAAAACAAAGGAAAGATACTTAAAAAGATGAGAAAAACTTGTTGGTGTACAAGAAAGAGTGTAATCATAGGATACCACTTGGTTCTGCAATGACATTTACATAAAATTATCCTTTATTAATTTAACTAAAAATGATGTAACTAAAAAGGATAGATGAGATAGGAATATAGAATAATAAAATCCTTGCTTGTAGCAGAAGTTAGCTTTTCTTAAGTTGACAAACTGAGAAACTATAGTATAAACACATTATTAAGAGCTATGACAATATTTATTTTTAAAACATAGCCAAAATTGCTAAAGGTGACTGTTTTGGGGAGGTAGGGACTGATAAGTGCAAAAATTGCTGTACTTTATTATAAACTTTTATATTAAATGATAAACATTTTTTACCAGAGTAAGTATATTTTGATTAAGTGTTTCATTAATATAGAAAAAAGAAAAAGTAATCTGAAAAATGATTATCAAATATAAAAGGATCTATAATATTTGGCCAGGGGAACTTTTGATATTGGTGTTGCCATTCACCCATCACTACTGCAGAAACATATTAATATGTTCTGTAATTTGGGGCAACAAAGAAGTTAATTTATTATTGTTATTCTATGACAATGACTTTGTCAGAGACCAGACCTACATTCTGAATCTACCTAACTTTTTTCTCATGGTGTTATTTTACTTGTTTCTGTATCTTTCTTTTGTATTTTCTATAGAAATGAAATTAGATAAAAAGGCTTGCTGTGGACTGAATGTGTTCCTTCAAAATTTATATGTAGAAGCTTAATCACCATTATCTAATATGATAATATTAGAGGTGAGGTTTTTTTTTGAGACGGAGTCTCACACTGTCACTCCAGCTGGTGTGCAGTGGTGCGATCTCAGCTCGCTGCAACCTCTGCCTCCCAAGTTCAAGCGATTCTCCTGCCTCAGCCTTCCAAGTAGCTAGGATTACAGGTGCCCACCACCACGCCTGCCTAATTTTTTGTATTTTTTAGTAGAGACCGGGTTTCACTGTGTTGGCCAGGCTGTCCTCGAACTCCTGACCTTGTGATCCGCCCACCTCAGCCACCCAAAGTGCTGGGATTACAGGCGTGAGCCACCACGCGTGGCCAGCCACCGCACCCAACCTAGAGAGCTCTTAGTCCCTGTTACCCTTCCATCTCTTTTGCCATGTAGTAACACAGCATTATGTTCCTTCCAGAGGATGCAACAATAGTGCCAGATGGAAAGCAGAAACTAGGCCCTCAATAGACACCGAAACTGCCAGAACTTTGATCTTGGACTTTTAGCCCCCAAAACTGTGAAACATATATTTCTTTTGTCACACATTACCCAGTCTCAGATATTTTGTTATGGGCAGCATAAATGGAATAAGACAAGGCTTGATTAGATTCAGGTTAAACATTTTTGTTAAGCATACTCCAAATGTGGTGATGCTGTGTACTTCATTTTACAACCACAGGAGATTGGTGATGCTAAATGTGGTTCCTTGAATAAAGTGGCAGCCACCAGATTTCTCCATTGTAAAGACATATTTGTTTCTTTTTTAAAAATAAGTAATTTGTAGGGTGATTCAGGCACCACATTAATATTCTGTTCTCCACCTCATAGTTTTAGCATTCATTGATGATTCTTATCTGCATCAGTTATATTTCAATGGGAAGAGCAAAAATGATTTTGTAGTCCTATTGTTCCTCCTAAATTTGTTAGCTGGCATTCTTCTGTGAAGAAGAGCTTTCTCTCATTTACTGGAGATGAACTAAGATCACTGAATTTTAAAACTTCAGCCTTTCTGACCGTTGCTATCTTCACCAGAGCTGCTCTTTTATGGTTTTGAAGACTGTGCTTTGCATAACTTTGGGGATGGTGTGCCCTTGACATAGCAGTCACTGTAAACTTATGATAAAATTATGACAGTTTTCTGAAAAACAGTGGGAAAGAATTTTGAGGGTGGGACCCCTTTTCTGGTGTTCAGAGTCACATTTGGGTTAGTGGCTGCAATTTATGTACTCCTGTCTCTGGGCACTCACCTTGGAACATTGGAAATCAGCATCTGGAAGCCATTCTAGAGTCTGATCTCTTCCCTGGATGTGCTCCCTTCCCCAAGACTCTGTCCCACTAGACATATTTCCCCCATTCTTAGCTTCTTACCTATAATCCTTTACCACCTACTGGAAAAGCATTGAGGCAACACTGTCAACAATTTGGGGTATTTTCTGGTGTGGAGGAAGAAAGAGGAGATACCTATTGTTTCCTGACCCTAAGGTCCCTGATGTTTCATACACTCTCCATGTATTAGGCTCTTGTCTCTTCTGTCTCGTGTAGGAATAAATAGTATCTTTAATTTCTTTATCTTTTAACATTATTTATCTTTTTATGTTTCTAACAGACTATAATTCTGCAATGCTATACATTTTACAATGTATTTATAGGCAACCAAGAGAAGTTACACATCTTACTCAAAAATATTTGCACCCTGAGTCAGTGCTTCTTGGTGAGAATAGTTCACAGCTAGTGGAGGGGAGCAAAGTGAGCTCATTCCACTGAGCTCATTAAACATCTGCAGGGTCACTCTATTGTTGGCTCACCTAGAGCAACTGTCTGCTTAAAAGCTGTCACATCCGCCCACCCATTGGGCTTTGTGTTAAAGCAATTCACAGAGTCACAGAAACTTTTCTTTCCCTTTTTCCCAGGGAAGTTGTGGGCAATTACAGCCTTTACTTGACAAGGTCTTTTTGACACAGCATGGCTGAAGGCAGTTGCCTCCAGGAGCCCTCAGTTGTTTTAGAAAGAGGGTGACAGTTACCTCTTCCATTTCTCCTGACTACCACTTTCGTTAAAACTTTTCCAGGACTTTTGGGGGTGGCTATTTCTTCTCATACCATCATGACCATTTCCGTGGGTGCTGTTGCAGATAATTAAGCTCTGCACTCCAAAATACAGAAGTGGTGATTACTTTGCCATCAGTGGAGTGCCACCAACTCTGTCCCTATGAAATTTAGAGAAGCTCCAAAATGATTTTTATTTTTGTTTGTTTTTAGCAGAATTCAGTTCATATACCCATGAAGCGTTCCAGTTTAGAAACTAGAAGACAAGTTTGAACCACCCTGGCTGTGTCTCTAAGTCAAGGGTTTTCAACCTGGGCACTATTAGCATTTTGGACTGGATGACTCTTTGTTGAGGGGGTGGGGAGTGGAGGGATCCCATGCATTTCAGGATGCTTGGCAGCGTGCCTGCCTCTACCCACTAAATGCCAGTAACACCTGTCCTCAAGTTGCCAAGTTGTGACAATCAAAAATATCTCCAGATATTACCGTATGTCCTCTGGGGAGGAGTGGGTGGGGAGGGGGGCACAAAACTGTCCCAGTTGAGATTCACTGCTCAAACTGAGAAAGTATTGACATGGATTGTGTTCAATTTGTAGCATACATTTTATTGTTTCCTTCTTTCCTTTGAAAGTCTCACGATGTCTCTGCCTTACTTACATAAATGTATAATAGAAATAAAGGTTTTTAATCTAACTTATTTTTCTAAAGGGTTATCCAAAGTGATTCCCAATGAGTTTAACCAACTAAAGGGGACATGGAGAAAAGAAGGCTTTTATTCTGTATAATAAACTAAACAATGCCAATTATCCACAGTGGATGCCTTTAAAATGCCAGAAACAAATTGAGAAAAAATAAAAATTTGTGCCATTATGCTGTAATACTCACATTCTGTTAATTTGCTTTGAAGAGTAAAATATTTTTGGAAACCTTAGTTTAACAATAGTAAAATATTTTGGAAACTTAAATTTAATAGCAATTTGACTACCATTAAAACTAGCTTATTTTAGAGATTCCCTCTAAAATGTTTATCCTAGGGCCTAAGATACTTCTTCAGTGATGAAGGTTGGTGCTATCTTCCAGGCAGCCTCAACACAACTTCACATTTACAGCGGGGAACACTGAAACTCTTTGTGATAAAGGAATTTGACCAAATAAATACAGTGCAGTATCAGGAAAGGTCTCCTGAGCCCTGATCCAATGCCTCTTTCCAGCTAACATGCTATTTGCTTCAGAAATCTAGGGAGTGGCAGCAAAGGCCTAGGCTTTTGGAAGAGGAGTGGGGTCCATGCCGAAAGGATAATGAGAGGAGAAGAGAAATGGTATAGAGCCTATCTTTGTCATTTTGCAATTTGGCTAAGACTCACACTGTCCCATTCTCAGAAAGCAGTTTTATTTATATATGAGAGTTCACTGTTGATGTCATTATGTGTCTAGCACAGTGTCTGGGACATAATCAGCATCCAACAAATATTTGACAGATGACTACTGTGCTACCAGTGCAGATGCTAAAAGATGGAGGAAGAGGAAGAGGAGGAGGAGAAGGATCTTTCAAATGCCAAAAGACTGTCCACAGGGGAGCAGTTCTGGCTTTCTCTCAGCCTACCAGTGAATACAGGTTCAGTTGCCTGAAGCTTCTCTTGTTTTGTCAAAGACTTTAAGGATCAAATAAAACTTGCAAGGGTATCTCAACATAAGCCAGCACTGAGACCTAGAAAATTTAGCATCAGCTGCCATGTGTTTAACTACTATCTTAAACTTCCTCAAAGCATAAAAGTTAATATAGGTTGATGCAGTTAGATCTGGCTTTGAATCCCCGCTGCACTGTATGAACTTGGGCCAGTTATATCACGATTTCAGTGTTCTCATTTACAAAATGAAAATAAAAACACCTGCCTCATTGAGATGCCATTGGCATTGCAATGGATAACCTATAGCACATAGAAGCACATATATAACATCTACATATTACTTAGTAACTATAATTATGATAACTATTATTATCTGAGGTTAGGAGGGAGGGCATACAGAAAATGATGAGTACCTTGAGTCCCAATCAGGACAACCATACTAAAATAAACTCAACTCAAAGGGCAGAGCTGGATTCAGTAGGTCAATGATGGACACTGAAACTGGATTGATGTGTAGACTATATGGCTTAAGTAGTGGAAGCTTTTATCATCATTAGGGATAAAGCAAATGTTAGGACTTGCCTATATGTGGGCTGTGGGAAGAGGAGACAGTAAAACAAAGCAAAGAAGAAACAGGGGAGGAACCAGGGGATTCAGCACCATAGAGGTGAGAGTTGCCAGTGGAAGGAAGTGGTCAAGGGGATCCACAGCTCTACAGGGGTCTTGGCAATTAGGATGTCCCTGATTAAGGAGATATTTTAGCAGAAGTCAGTGGCAAAGGGTTGATAGTTGGAGGTGTGGAAGTAGAAACTGAAGATGGCATGAGGAAACAGAGTGCCTTAAATAGGCAAGAAAATTGAAAGTACATAAACCCTTTAGGATAAGAAAGACGTGAGTAACAGAAAGAACCTGAGAGAGGAGACCAGTGACAAGGCAGGTAAGAGAAGATGCCATCAAAGGAAGCAGCAGTGGTGGAGCAAGTGTGAATTCCAAGACAGAAGGCATGAGGATGGAAGGAAAAGATGAATTTAAAAAATTAAAATGCTGAAGAATTTGCTAAGGTGGGCTGGAAGAAAACTGATGCTCACAAGGAACATCTCCAAATTCAGAGTAAAGTCATGCTGGGGTTGTTTAGAATGGGTGAGAGGCTGTGATTAGAAACTAGTTGGGTAAATGCTGTAGGGAATGTAATAGAAAATCCAGAGAGTTAATTCAAGGATTGCTGACTTCAGTGAGTCCTCAGCCTAAGCCACTGAAGATTAACTTTAGATACTTTGCTTCAGACTCTGCACAATTGAGTGTAAACATAGTGGGTAGCCACAGGCCACTCCTTAGAAAAGAGGCAGAACACTCAGCTAGCCCACTGTGTCTTGTAGCCTACACCCTGTCTATTTGGATGCTTATAGTATGACCTCTGGCCGTACCAGGCTCTTCTAGATCCAAGCCCTGCTCACACCCTGGTACTAAGTCTCAGGTATTTATGTGATTCCTGGAATGTTCCCTGTGGACTCAGTCTTCATCCCTTTTGGTCTATAGCTGAAACTGGTGCTCAGGTCCTGGCCTGATTCCTAAAAGGTCTGGCTGTGTTTTTATAAGACTGAGTTATTCTTTGAGCATTAGCTGCTTTTGACTGGCACCCATCAACAACACCTGTGTGGGCACTGGAGTTAACCTTTTAGGTGCTAAATAAATCTTCCAGTTTCCAAAGGATTTACTCCACATTTTTATATTATTTTATCACTAGACATTGGAGCAGGAGGACAAAAATCAGACGGTAAGAATTAGGCATGAGGATGGGCAAAGTGAAAACCAAGAAATGTAGGTGGAGTTGTTGGTTCCTGGGATGCTACCATAAAATACTTGAAATAAGGGAAGCCAGAATATGGGTTATGGCCTAAAAGGAGAGAGAACATCAGGATGAGGACAATGAGTATGCTCAGTAAAATTTGGGAAATGTACCATAAATAGCACAGGACTTGGAGTTTGGCAAACATGGGTTCAAATTCCAGTTGTATGACCATGGATAATATATTTTGCTTCTGTGAGCCTCAGATTTTCTGTACAAATAAATCTGGGTACTGAGTTAACCAAAATTATTAGGTTTCCTTTCCAGAAAATGAAATTAATAAAGTCTGCCTTGTATGGTTGCAGTGAAAATGAAATGAGAATGTAGGTAAAACATCCAACCCACACCTCACACATAGTGGGTGCTCAAAACTTAGTGAATATTAATATTGCTACAAAAAAAGGCAAGAATGATCAGAGGAGGGGATTCTGAAGGTCTTTGATCTTGGTCAATGTCCGTTTTGACTTCATTATACATAACGTCAATTTGGACTAATTAAATGTGAGGAAGAAGCTACTAAATACATGGTAAACCAACTGCATGCAGTTCTCTGGATTGCTAGGGAAAGTGTAGTCTCAGCCAAATCACATGTTTATGTGGAGCAAAAAGGAGTGGGATTCTGCAGTTGTGCCAGACATTAACTCACTAGCCTTGAAATGAAAGCCTGGTTTAAACTTGCCCGTCTCCCCACTCAGATCAGCTTGCTTTCCCACTTCCCTATTTCTGCTGCTGCTCCTACCCCTGGAGTCATTCATGGTTAACTCCCCTCATTTACTCTCCCTGCCACTGCACGCTGTCGATTCTCTCCAGGTCCACAGTGAGATCACATAGATGCAGTGCAGTTTTGAACCCTCCCACATATAAGAATGTTAGAAATCTCCTCAGTCTAGGAAAGCAGGGCTCTTCATGATAAAATGCTGTTTGCTGGCCTCTCTGGAATCCAGTAATTCCTTCCAAGGATGTAGTCTTCACTTGGGTTCTTGGGTTCTATTCCCTGCTCTTCAGATCTGTATTTTTCTCTCCAGCTCTGTGGGTCTCTGAAGGGATCTTGTTTGGCCTGCATTGCCTATAAGGCAGCCAAAGTGGTAATGTTGTTAGCTACAAATAGCAGGAAAAAAAATTCTTATTATATAAGTAATGCTAGCTCATTGTAGAACATCTGGAAGGTATAAAAGACTATTTTAAAGGATATCTATACTGGTGCTCTTTTGCAAGCACCACATTCTGGCTGGAAGCCAACTGACGCAGTTCATTACAGCATATTCAGGTAGAATAGCACTGCCTAAGAAAGAGAATACTTGTGTGTGACCTCAGCTGCACCATTGCCTGCACCACCCTAGCTAACCAGGAGGTCCTAAGTCTGTCTATGTGACCAGTTCATTAATACTACAGCTGGCATTGAGAAAGCCCCCACACTAAGGCTGTCTATAGCTAAGGAATAACAAAGAGTCTATGTCACTCCCCTGTCACCCCCATCAGAGCTGGTACTGGTACCTATTTCTGGGAAACTTGAGGACAGGTCCCATTGCTGGATCCCTTGCAGACATTGCCTAGTACCAGCCTGGAGTGTGGCAGCCCCACTGGGTGACTAGACCCAGAGGAATAATTGTATTCACAGTGGTCTGGCTCTCAGGGAATCCTATTACTAAGGGAAGGGGGAATGTACCACATCAAGGGAACACCCCATACAACAAAAGAATCCTTGAGTCCTAGATCTTTCTGCTGGTGGGAAGTTTCTTCCAGCAGAGGCACAGTTGCAATACTGGGCTCAGCAGGGAAAGTCTGCAGCTCTGTCACAATAGTCAGGCAGCCCTGGTGCTCATGAAGGGGCTTATAGAAGGGGACTTCTTTTGTCTCTTGTCCACCATTGCAAACAAAGCTAGAGCTTTTCCCATGGGAGCTCAACAGCGGTGTACCTATACACAGCCCTTCTGGAACACTTCAGGGTGAATGCATCCCCATAGTAGGAGCACCCTCCAGGTTCAGGCTTGCATGAGAGCTAGAGTCACAATTTCTCTTTACTTAAAACATCAATATTCCTGCAGATGAAAAGGAGATGCCTGTCTGATCTGAACAGGCAGAACGCTGGGTCAGGAGTGTGTCTAGGAGGTGGATAGCTTTCCTGCTGGCCTGGCAGGGGAGCTGAGGTGGCCCTACCCTGCCTCCTAATAAGACCTCAGTATGTTTCACTGAGAGCTCCCCCAGCCACCTCTATTGAGGTGGGGACCTCAGCTCACCACTGGGCATTGCATTTACCCAACTGCTTTAGCCATAGTTGGTTTTTACCCATGGACACTCCTCCTATTGGCCTGAAGCCTGAATTATTCAACCCAGTAAATAAAATACAGGGGGCAAAATTAAAAGTACCTACCATGGGGGAATGAGATAAGCTACAAGAGACCTCTGTCATTCCAACCCCATAGGAGACAGTGAAGTTGCTCATACACCAAGCACATTGCTACTATAACCAGCATCTGAGAAAGCCATCATAAAAAGACTCTCTATAACTAAGGAACTCGTATAGAGTCTTCACCCTTGAAAGCACCAAGACCCAAATGAGGCTATAATAAGTTATAAACATTAAAGACACATCCTTAAGGAGATGGGGAGAATACTTTTTTAAAAAATGGTCAAATCAAAACTAAATTCAAGAATAATTAGAAGAAATACTCTTTCTTCTAATTATGTAATTTGACAAAACAGCGTTCTGTAACACTCCCAAAAGATCACACTAACCCTCCAGCAATGGATCTAAATCATGATGAAATCTTTGAAATACCGGATAAAGAATTCAAAAGGTTGATTATTAAGCTACTCAAGGAGATACCAAAGAAAGGTGAAAACCAATATAAAGAAATCAAAAAACCAATTAGGATATGAATGAAAATTTTTTTCAAGACATAGATATCTTAAAGAAAAACCAATCAGAACTTCTGGAAATGAAAGACAAACTTAGGGAATTACAAAGTGCAATGGAAAGTTTTGACACTAGACTAGACAAGTAGAAGAAAATTTTGGAACTTGAAGACAAGGCTTTCAAATTAACCCAATCAGACTAAAATAAAGAAAAAAGAATAAAAAGAAATGAACAAAGTCTCCAAGAAATATGGAATTATATAAAGTGGCCAAACCTAAGAATAATTGGTGTTCCTGAAGGAGAAGAGGAAGCAAAAAGTTTGGAAAATTTGTTTGAGGGAATAATTGAGGAAAACTTTCTTGGCCTTGCTAGAGATTTAGATATCCAAATACAAGAAGCTCAAAGAATCCCTGGGATATTCACTGCAAAAGGGTCATCATCAAGGCATATAGTCATCAGGCTACCCAAAGTCAACATGAAGGAAAGAATTCTAAGAGAAGTGAGACAAAAGGCAGATAATGTTTACATAATAACCTATCAGAGTAACAGTTGAGTTCTCAGCAGAAACCTTACAAATCAGAAGGGATTGGGCTCCTATCTTTAACCTCCTTAAACAGAATAACTGTCAGCCAAGAATTTTGTATCCAGCAAAACTAAATTTCATAAATGAAAGAGAAATAAAGTCATTTTAAGACAAACAAATGCTGAGGGAATTTGTCACTACCAGACCAGCCCTGGAAGAAATGGTAAAAGGAATTCTAAATCTTGAAGCAAAATCTCACTATGCACCAAATTGAACCTCTTGAAGGCATAAAATTCACAGCGTCTGTAAAACAATAATATAATGAGAAAAATTAAGTACCTAGGTAACAATTAATATGATGAGAGTGGAACAACACCTCACATCTCAATATTCAAGTTGAACTTAAGTGGCCTAAATGCTCCACTTAAAAAATACAGATTGGCAGAATGAATAGAAATTACAAGCTGAATATCTGCTATCTTCAAGAGACTCACCTAACATGTAAAAATTCATATGAATTCAAGATAAAGGAGGCGGAAAAAGATATTCCATGCAAATGGAAAACAAAAGTGAGCAGGAGTATCTATTTTTATATCAGACAAACAGACTTTTAAGTAGCAATAGTAAAAAAATACAGAGAATGTCATTATATAATGATAAAAGGATCAATACAACAAGAAGATATTACAATCCTAAATTTATGTGCACCAACATGGAGCTCTCAGATTTATTAAACAATTAATGTCAGGCCTAAGAAATGAGACAGAGAGCAACACAATAATAGTAAGGGACTTCAATACTCCACTGATAGCACTAGACAGATCATCAAGACAGAAACTCAACAAAGAAACAATGGACTTAAACTACGATCTAGGGCAAATGGACCTAACAGATATTTACAGAATATTCTATCCAAAAACTGCCGAATATGCATTCTTCTCATCAGCTTATGGATCATTCTGCAAGATAGACCATATGGTAAGCCACAAAATAAGTCTCAATAAATTTTTAAAAATTGAAATCATTTCAAGTATCTTCTCAGACCACAGTGGAATAAAACTAGAAATCAAGTTTAAAAGGATTCTCAAAATTATACTAATACATGGAAATTAAACAGTCTGCTCCTGAATGATTTTTGGGTTAACAAATCAAGATGGAAATTTAAAAATTATTAGAAATGAATGATAACTTCTGGGATACAGCAAAAGCACTGCTAAGAGGAAAGTTTATAGTGCGAAATGCCTACATCAAAAAGTCTGAAAGATCACAAATTGACAACTTAATGTCACACTGCAAGGAACTAGAAAAACAAGAACAAACTAAACCCAAAACTAGCATAAAAAAAAAGATCAGAGTAGAATTAAATGAAATTGAAACAAACAAAATACAAAAGATCAATAAACCAAAATGCTGATTCTTTAAAAAGATAAACAAATTGATAGAACATTAGCTAGATTAACCAAGAAAAGAAGAGAGAAGATTCAAATAAGCTCAATTAGAAATGAAGAAATGAAACTGGAGACATGACAACCAACAGCACAGAAATACAAAAGATCATTCAAGACTACTATGAACACCTCTATGCACACAAACCAGAAAACCTGGAGGAAATGAATAAATTCCTGGAAACATACAACCCTCCTAGATTAAATCAGGGAAAAAAACCCAGAAACTCTGAATAGACCAATAACAAGCAGTGAGATTAAATCAGTAGTGAAAAAAAAATTCAACAAGAAAAATCCCAGGGCCAGATGGATTCACAGCCGAATTCTATCAGACATTCAAAGAAGAATTGATACCAATCCTGCTGAAACTATTATAAAAGTTTGAGGAAGAGGGAATCCTCCCTAATTCATTCTATGAATCCAGTATCCCCTTGATACCAAAACCAGGAAAGAACATAGAAAGAAGAGAAAAAAAGAAAAGAAAGGAAAAGAGAAAGAAGACAGCAGGGAAGAGGAGGGGACAGGAGGGGAGGGGAGGGGACAGGAGGGGAGGGGAGAGAATGGGAAGGGAGGAAGGGAAAACAGGTCAATATCTCTGAGGAACATAGATGCAAAAATCCTCAATAGAATACTAGCTAAAAGGATCCAACAGTACATCAAAAAGATAATTCATCATGATCAAGTGGGTTTCATCCTAGGGATATAGGGATGGTTTAACATATGCAAGTCAATAAATGTGATACATCACATAAACAGAATTGAAAACAAAAACCATATGATTATTTCAATAGATACAGAAAAAAGCATTCAATAAAATCAAAGCATCCTTTTATGGTAAAAACCCTCCACAAACTAGGCATAGAAGGGACTTACCTCAAAATAATAAACCATATATGACAAACCCACAGCCAACATCATACTGAATGGGGAAAAGTTGAAAGCATTCCCCCTGAGAACTGGAATAAGACAGGAATGCTCATTTTCACCACTTCTATTCAATATAGTACTGGAAATCCTAGCCAGAGCAATCAGACAAGGTAAAAAAAATAAAAGGCATCAAAATTGAAAAAGAGGAAGTAAAACCATCGCTGTTCACTGATGATATGATCATATACCGAGAAAATCCTAAAGACTCCTCCAAAGGACTCCTAGATTTGATAAATGAATTCAGTAAAGTCTCAGGTTACAAAATCAATGTACATAAATCAGTAGTACTGCTATACACCAACTACGGCCAAGCTGAGAATCAGATCAAGAACTCAACCCCTTTACAATAACCGCAAAAAAAATAAAATACCTAGAAATATACTTAACCAAGGAAGTAAAAGATCTATACAAGAGAACTACAAAACACTGCTGAAAGAAATCATAGATGGCAAAAACAAATGGAAGCACATCCTATGCTCATGGATTGGGAGAATCAATATTGTGAAAATGACCATACTGCTCAAAACAATCTACAGATTCACTGCAATTCCCATCAAAATATCAACATCATTGTTCCCAGAATTAGAAAAAGAAATCCTAAAATTCCTATGGAACCAAAAAAAGAGTCCATATAGCCAAAACAATACTAAACAGAAAAAACAAATCTGGAGACACCACATTACCAGACTTCAAATTATGCTACAAGGCTATAGTTACCAAAATAGCATGGTACTAGTATAAAAGTAGGCACGTAGACCAATAGAACATAATAGAGAACCCAGAAATAAAGCCAAATACTTAAAACCAACTGATCTTCAATAAAGCGTGCAAAAACATAAATGGGGGAAAAGACACCCTATTTAATAGTGCTGGGAAAACTGGCTAGCAACATGTAGAAGAATGAAACTGGATCCCTATCTCTCACCTAACACAAAAATCAATTAAAGACAGATCAAAGACTTAAACCTAAGACCTGAAACCATAAAAATTCTAAAAGATAACTTCCGAAAAACTCTTTTAGACACTGACCTAGACAAAGAATTTATGACTAAATCCTCAAAAGTAAATACAACAAAAACAAAAATAAACAAATGAGACCTATTTAAACTAAAAAGCTTCTGCACAGCAAAAGAGATTATCGGCAGAGTAAAGAGATAACCCACAGAATGGAGAAAATATTTGCAAACTATGCATATGGCAAAGGACTAGTATTCAAAATCCACGAGAATCTCAAACAAATTTGATTCAGATAAATCAGCAAGAAAAAATGCAATAATTCCATCCAAAATGGGCAGATGACATGAATAGACATTTCTCAAAAGAAAACATACAAATGGCCAAGAAACATGAAAAAAATGCTCAACATCACTAATCATCAGAGAAATGCAAATTAAAATTACAGTGAACTATCTCCTTACCCTAGTCAGAATGACCATTATTAAAAAGTGAAAAAACAATAGTTGTCGGTGTGCATGTGGTGAAAAGGGTGGGCTTATACGCTGCTTGTGGGAATGTGAATTAGTACAACCTCTATGGAAAACAGTTTACAGATTTCTTAAGGAACTAAAAGTAGATCTACCATTTGTTCCAGCAATCCCACTACTGGGTATCTACCTAAAGGAAAAGAAGTTATTATATTAAAGAGACACAAGTATATGTATGTTTATTGCAGCATAATTTACAATTGCAAAGATCTGGAACCAACCTAAGGGCCCACCAACCAATGAGTGGATAAAGAAAACATGATATTTGTGGAGAAATAGGAACACTTTTACACCGTTGGTGGTAATGTAAATTAGTTCAACCATTGTGGAAGATGGTGTGGCAATTCCTCAAAGATCTAGAAGCAGAAATGCCATTAGACCCAGCAATTCCATTATTGAGTATATACCCAAAGGAATATAACCCATTCTATTACAAAGATACGTGGATGCGTATATTCATTGCAGCACTACTCACAATAGCGAAGACATGGAATCAAAACAAATGTCCATCAATGATAGACTAGATAAAGAAAATGTGGTACATATACACCATAGGATACTATGCAGCCATAAAAAAGAAATGAGATCATGTCCTTTGTGGGGACATGGATAGAGCTGGAAGCCACTGTTCTCAGCAAACCAACGTAGTAACAGAAAACCAAACACCGCATGTTCTTACTTACAGATGGGAGCTGAGCAATGAGAACAGATGGACACAGGGAGGGTAACAACACACGCTGGGGCCTCCTGGGGGATGTGGTGGGAGAGGGAGAGCATAAGGAAAAACAGCTAATGCATGCTGGGCTTAATACCTAGATGATGGGTTGATAGGTGCAGCAAACCACCATGGCACATGTTTACCTAGGTAACCAACCTGCACATGCTGCACATGCACCCCAAAACTTAAAATAAAAATTAAAATTAAAAAAAGAAAATGTGATATATATACACCATGCAATACTTCTCAGTCATAAAAAGGAACAAAATAATGTCTTTCGCAGCACTTGGATGGAGCTGGAGGCCATTATTCTAAGTGAAGTGATTCAGGAATGGAAAACTAAAAACTGCATGCTCTTACTTATCAGTGGGAGCTAAGCTATGAGTATGCAAAGGCATACAGAGTGGTATAATGGGCTTTGGAGGCTCAGAAACGGGAGGTTGGGTGGGGGGGTGAGGGATAAAAGCTACATATTGGGGGCCAGGCACGGTGGCTCGTGCCTGTAATCCCAGCACTTTGCGAGGCCGAGGTGGGCGGATGACGAGGTCAGGAGATCGAGACCATCCTGGCTAATACGGTGAAACCCCAATTCTACTAAAGTACAAAAAATTAGCCGGGCGTGGTGGCACGTGCCTGTAGACCCAGCTACTCGGGAGGCTGAGGCAGAAGAATCGCTTGAACCTGGGAGGCGGAGATTGCAGTGATCCGAGATCACACCACTGCACTCCATACTTGCAACAGAGTGAGGCTCCATCTCAAAAAACAAAAACAAACAAACAAAAAACCCCTACATATTGGGTACAATGTACACTACTCAGGTGATGGGTGCACTGAAATCTCATAATTCACTACTATATAATTCATTGATGTAACCAAAAACCACTTGTACCCCAAAAGCTATTGAAATAAAAAATATTTTTTAAAAAGGGATGCCTATATTTCCACTGCCTTGAGATAAATCAATTTGATCTTTTCTCTTGTGGAATTAATAATTAAGATACAAGTGATTAGAGGTGGGATAGAAGCTACGGATACATAGAAAGACACAGAGACAGAGAAAGAACCACGACGTTGGCGGTGCACTAGAAAAGGGTTTAATAACTCACTGCTGAAGAAATTTAGATCCTCTCCACTCAAAGTGTGGCCCAAGACCAGCAGCATCAGCATCACCATGAGCTTGTGGGAAATGCAGACTATCTCGCCAAATCTCAGACTTACTGAATCAGAATCTGCATTTTAACATGATCCCCAGGTAATTTGCACATTGGAGTTTGGAAATCACTGGTCTGGATGTTCCGGATGTTCAGCTGTGTTGGCTCCTGAAAAACCTTTGTGAGCCCTGATTGTGTGCTGTGTCTTTGGTATTTCCATGAGTTCTGGTCCGAATTCAAGAAGTTAATCAACTGAAGAGCTGAGAATCAAACAGGAGTTTGACTCCTAGTCCATCAGGTTAACTGGCATATTATCAGGTAGCTGTGATTACAGGTGCTTGCCACCATGCCCAGCTGATTTTTGTATTTTTAGTAGAGACGGGGTTTCACCATGTGGGCCAGGCTGGTTTTTTTTTTTTTTCTTTTTTCTTTGAGACAGTATATTGCTCTGTTGCCCAGGCTGGAGTGCAGTGGCACAATCATGGGTCACTGAAGCCTCAGCCTCCCAGGCTCAAGTGATTCTTCTACCTCAGCCTCCTGAGTAGCTGGGATCATGGGTCCACACCACCACATCTGGCTAATTTTTGTTTGTTTTGGTAGAGATGGAGTCTCACTCTGTTGCCCAGACTGGTCTCAAACTCCTGGGGTCAAGAGATCCTCCTGCCTTAGCCTCCCAGAGTGCTGCAATTACAGGTGTGAGCCACCACACCTGGCCAAGTTTTACTATCTTTTCCTATAGACTTTACATATTTTAATAGAAATTTTTCATTTCTTTCTAAGCAGCTTTTAATGCTACTTTGAACTATTCTTTGTCCTTTACAATATTTAAGATCATTCTTACAAATAGATCTCATGTTACCTTAAACAATTTATTTCTTCTGATTGTGCTTGATTATTGGCCTTTAGCATACTAGGAAAATACAAGAGTCAAGTCCTAGAAAAGGCTACAGAGAAACTATAGAAAATGGATATACAGTGTCTGAAATGAAAGCTCAGAAGGTCCCTTTAGGTGGGAGACTCAGAGCTCAGGTAGATCAAGTTTTTTATCATAACTTTGCTAATCACTTTTGGATATGAGACACAAAGACAATGTTGGGAGCCACTAGATCAGTGGTTTCTAAACTTTGCTGCACATTAGGATGAGCTTAGAGCTTATAAACCTCCCCATGCCCTGCTCACATTGCACCCTTGCCAATTAAGTCAGCTGGCTGGGGATGGGGGCCAGGCATCAGTAGTTTTTAGAAATTCCCAGGTGATTCCAATATGTGGCACAGATGAGAACCAACATAGCAAATGATGCATTACTTAATATAGCAATGATAAGCTCCTGGTTTAACTGTTGAATAAACCCATCATTGAGTTTGCCAACACTGAGTTTCTTTGCTTCCAGTGAGGTACATGTGTAAAGTATGTGATACTTATTCTTACTTTTTAGATCTTATTCTAATAGATAATAGAATAATAGATCTTAATCATATCTATTAGATCTTATTCTAATAGATAATAATTTTTCTTTCTTTCTGTGTGTGAGAAAATGGAGAATTGGGGGCCCCACTCCAAAATTACTAGATCAGAATTTGCAAAGAAATAAGCTCCCCAGTTGATACTCTCACACACTAAGATCTGAGATGCTTGTCTGCCTCTCCCTCCAGGCTGTAACTCCTGGAAAGCCTGGACTACACCAGACCATCCTTGTTTCCCAGTGGGGCCTAATAGTGCCTTGCCGATGGAAGAGCTTAAGAATTGTTGACAGAATTGAATCAATAGTGAGTGCACTGCTGGCTCAATGTCAAAGGATGGGATGCTAAGGGCATTGTTAGTACCAAAGAGAGCATAAACATTTCTTAAATTGCTTCCAGAGCAGCTAGTCCTTGTTTAGGTGACAGATTCCTTTAAGAATTTAATGAAAGCTAAGGGCCACTTTTCTGTCTTTACAAAATTCTGCATACAGGTGGTTCATATATTCTCCAGATGCCCATAACATGGATTCCCTATGTCCATGGCAGATAAAATTTGGGTCTAAAGTAGTTACTGAAAACTTGAGTCATATATGCATCTTTCCATCATCATCTTCAGAACAGACAGAGGGTGGAGCAGGATATTTAAAAAGTACTGAAGACAGTTTAATTAAAAAGGCTAACCTGAAAATAGTTTTACGAGGACATGGCAAAGATATTTATTTAGGCTTTTACACACAAGTCTCAAAGAAGTGCTTTGACTTTGGTTTTCTTCTTTCTTTGTACTGTGAATTTCTTTAGTAACTTCCTTTTAACTTAAAGTAAATCTATCATCTAGAATGACCATGAACTTTAATAGAAGAAGAAAAAATCATGACTATTACCACAAATACCCAAACCCAGTCTAAAATAGATCAGGCAGCCTGTATAGAAAAAAGAAATGGAAAAGTTTGCTTGCATGGGCTCCACACCCAGGCAATCAGTTCAATTATTGAGGCATAAAGCAGAAGGAGGAAAAAACATGATGTCAAATGCTACTGTAATATATGCGCCTGGGAGTGGGATTGGCAAAGACTTATAAATTGGGCTTGGCCCACAAACAGAATTTAGCTGAGATTGACAGTAAAAACATTTTCTACAGTTTTGCTGCCTTTGGTAATTTGAATTACAATCCAACATGTAGGATTTGGACAATAATAATCTCATTATTTACATCTCATTTTATTCCCTACACCATGTAAATTGTATTTTATGCATTTGTATGCCAAAAAAGAAATAAAATTTTGAATAAAAGAATGAATAAAATAAGTCAAAAGAAAAATGAGCAGAAAAATGATGAGATAAAAGAGAAGTCAAAAACTGCATGCCATAGATTCTATATATCTGAGATATGAGAGCCCTTCATTTCTAAGACATGAGGGCTACAATCTTGGCTGTTAAGATTTCTTATATCAAAACAATGATTGTATTCCTAATTTCCTAAAATAAAACCAAGTCTATTATTCCTGTCACTGCAATTAAAGAGAAAGTGCCTCATGCATCATCATAAAGAGGACCTTTTTTAAAAATTTGAAAAAAATATGCTCAACTTTTGTACAGTCAAGAGCTTTGTAGGATTACAGCATCAAGTCATTGAAGCCAGCTTCAATGAATTTATTTCTTCAAAATAAATCTCAAGGAAGAACAGACAGCGCATGTTTATCTTATCCACTGCAAAAGGCTATCTGAGTTGCCATGACACTGTGTCTCTTGACCCTGATTCTTGTAGGGACAGGGTTTATGTACACTTCAATAAAGAGAGGTCTCTATCCATCTCAAGAAGCCACCCCACAGCTGGCTTGGTATTACTTCTAACATATTTCTCTGAAAGTCAATAAAATACAGTAAAGATTAGTAGTAGAATAACTTTCAGCTCTCTGCCTATTCCTTGGGTAGAACCTCAGTCTAAGAAACTCAGACTGGCAATTTTTCAAGGCAGAAAATGTCTAATAAGCTAATAGGACTGTAATGTATGAAAAAGCAAAAGGTGTTACTTAAAAAAAAAAGTTCAACCAGTGAAGCCTCACTCACAGTGCTACAGGATAAAATATGGGTGAGAGTTTGGGCCCACCATCTTTGATCCACTCTGCTGGTGGGGAATCTCTGCCAGGTGCCACATTGAATTAGAGGTGAGATCTTGTTTTGAGTTTTGTTTTTTGTTTTTTGTTTTGAGACAGAGTCTCGCTCTCTCCCCAAGGATGGAGTGCAGTGACGTGATCTTGGCTCACTGCAACCTCCACTTCCCGGGTTCAAGCGATTCTCCTGCCTCAGCCACCTGAGTAGCTGGGATGACAGGCATGTGCCACCACGCCCGGCTAATTTTTCTATTTTTAGTAGAGACAGGGTCTCACCATGTTGGCCAGGCTGGTCTTGAACTCCTGACATCAGGTAATCCACCTGCCTCAGCCTTCCAAAGTGCTGGGATTACAGGCGTGAGCCACCGTGCCCAGCCAATGGTTTGAGTTTTTACATTAACAGTGTTAACTAGCAGGTCACTTTCACTTTTGTTATTTTTGCAACTTTTACATACCATTTATACTGCTAATTACTTATTTTTTTCTTGAAATTGGCTTTAAAATTTTATTCATCCTAAGCAGAAATACTTATGATTTTTTGTGTAAGATATAGTTTTCTCACACACATTATATAACATATAATTTTTGTTTTTTGAGACAGAGTCTCGCTCTGTCACCAGATTGGAGTGCAGTGGTGCAGTCTTGACTCATTGCAACCTTCGCCTCCCGGGTTCAAGCAATTCTCCTGCCTCAGCCTCCCGAGTAACTGGGACTACAGACGCACACGTCCAGCTAATTTTTGTATTTTCAGTAGAGACGAAGTTTCACCATGTTGGCCAGGCTGGTCTCGATCTCTTGACCTCACGATCCGCCCACCTCAGCCTCACAAACTGCTGGGATTACAGGCATGAGCCACTGTAATATTTTTAAAAATAACTCCATGAACCATCTAAAGTTATTTCTAACATTATATGGCATAGAAATCACAACTTACAAAATATGCAAACACTTTAGATGAAGCTTGGCAGTGGTTTAAAACTACAGACACTGGAAACAAACTGCCAGGGTTCTAATGCCAGCTCTATTCCTTATAAGCTGTGAGACATTGAGCAAGTCACTTTATCTTTCTGTGCCTCAGTATCCTCATCTGCAAAATGGGAGTAATATTACTAGCATTTGCCACAGGATTACTGTGAAAACTAAATCAATTAATATATGTAAAGGAGTTCTATCAGGGGTTGATGCTTGGTGAGTGTGCCATTATTATTAAAACACAGTAAATAAAATAGCCTTTGTTCTAGAGAAGTTCAGACTGTTGATTCTGTAGAGCTGGGGAAAGTGAGCTTTTTTGGATAACCCCATGAACTGATCTACTCCTGTTTCACTGAGTTCATACCTGAGATGCCTAGTGTGAGGAGTTACCATTAATATCAAAATTGATGGGCAAATTTCTGTCTTCACACATGGCTCTATAACACCTAAATTTAATTTGATAATAAGATATTTATAATAAGATTAAAAATTTAATTTTCCCTTTCTATTTGTTATTGGTTGATAAATTGGCAGATGTAAAGAAAATGGGAGAGGGAAAGAGGAAAAAATAAGGACAGAAAGAAAGGACAAAGGTGGGAGCCAAAAGCCAAACCTAAGAACTTCAGGAAAATTGAACCCATAAGCTTTAAAAAGTTGTCGCAGGGTTAAAATGGCACGTGAAAGTGACTACTACCGAGTGGTAGGATGAATTTTATTTTCTTCTCTCTGCTTTTCTGTATTTACTAAATTTGCTACAGTGAGCACAGTTTGTTTTGATAATGAGAAAAAAATGGAAAGTGTTTTTTAAACTAATAAAATGTGTCATTGGGAAAATTCCAAATAAAATGTTCAGGAAGAAAGGAATTCAAGTGAATAATAATTGAATATCTAGCAGAAGAGAAAAACTGTGACAGGGTAAAATTTGATGTTTATTCATTGATAAAAGACTACCAAGACTCTCAGATGCACAACTTAGTAATAGCATTCGCATCAAAACAACTTTCTGAAAGTTTTCTGCATTATTAATGTTATCATCGCTTGAAAAGTAAGAGATTCAGCCCATGGAGATAGTTAAAGAAGTGGGAGGCTCGGGATAAAAGCCATAAATCTTCAAAGGCCCACCTTCTCTTCTGATGGCACACATGTGGGCTTTGACCAGCAGTGTTGAGTGCCTGTGGGAGATTTTACCTGTAGAGTGAATCATGAGCACAGGGCCAGTGAGTGTCTGCCTATGGGAATCTTAGGTGCCAGAGTACTGGACCTGACCTTGAGGACTGGCGTCTCTCCTACCTTCAAACTAAGTTGTCAGGTCCCAAAGGTTAGTATGGTAATACTTTTCTTGAACCACCAAACCTGTATTGCCATAGAAGCTATGTTATGATTGTTTAATAGGTTCTGGGCTCCTTTGAGTTTTCAAGGATATTTTCCATTATTTTTCTCATTTAAATCTGGTGTAGACTTACTAATTTTTGTTTTATTGATCTCTCATTTTCAAACGGAAGAGTATTGACATCTCTCTATCAGCTTTGAGGAGGCATATTAAAATCTCCCACTGTGATTTAGAGTTTGCCAATCTCTCTCAGTGGAACCAATTGTTTTCTTTATAAATATCTTTCATGTCTCTGTTGTGAAGTACAGATAAGCACTTGTTTGTTAGAGTTTCTTGAATTATTACTGTTATGACATATCATGTCTCTCTTTGTTCCTTGTCTTATGCTGCCATTTTACTTGAGAGGTACAAGCCCAGGGCAGTGCAGTGAGGAAAAAAGGAAACGAGATGAGGAAAAATGTAAAGCCATATAAGGCAATGAGTTATCATGCTGGCCACCGCTTCTCAACTAAGAAAGCACGGTATTTTGCTGAGCACAGGTCTGTTCTCTAGCATAAGAGACCTTCTCCACAAAAGCTGCAAGAAAAGAAAGAATGGAGAGTTGATCTGCCTGACTCCCCTTCTCTCTCTCACTTACGTTTGGTTGAGTTTCATTCCATTCGAACTTAGTTCCTCTGCATTTCAGTGTTGGGCCATCTGGCTCTTTGGAGCCTCCCCAGAAGCTGACTCCAATGCCCTGAAATGTGGTCGTTCATCCAAACCCAGAGTGCAGTGGGATGAAGTGGGGTGGAGTGGAGTGAAGTGGAGTGGAGGCATGTGGGGGAGGTGCCAGTCAGGAGAGTGGCAGGAGGCAGATGAGAGAATCTGGGAAGGTAGGAAAGGTTTGTGTCTGGCACATCCTTAATAACGTATGTTCTCACTTAATAATACTAATAATACCCTGGAGTCAATTCAATGAAAATTGTCACCCCCACAGAAAGACTAACAAACTCAAAATCAATTTAATAAATATGTGTTGAATGCACTCACCGTGTCCAAGTGACCATGTAGGTACTATGAGGAGAAAGTGATGTGCAAGATGGGATTCTGGGCTTCATGAAAAACAGGGAGTCTCCAAAGGAAAGATTTTGGATTAGATGCCTGGACTTGAATTTCTGCTCTGCCCTTTATGCTCTGTGAATTTGAACAAAATATTTAACTTTCTATGCCTCAGTTTCCTGGGGATAATAAGAGTGCTTGCCTTATAGTATTGTTACAAGATTGAAATGAAATCACAATTTTAGAGTAGCTGGCACATTTGATTAATGCTAACTGTTGTTTCTGTCTCACAGGCTCAAATCTAGGGCTCACGACAGATAACTACAAAAAGAGTCATTATAGGGAAAGGATGAGCAAAGAGCCATGGGGCACCAAGAAGGGAAAGGGGACTTCCAGCCGAGGAAGGTCAGGGAAGGTTCCAGGTCTGTGGTAAAACAGAAAGATAATTCCTTTCCCTTTCCTGGTGCATGGTCAAGCCCTGAGCAAATTTATTTGGCAGATTTGGCCTTTGGCACCTTCCTTCTTTGTGTACACCTCTCCTGCCTTCGTCCTTTGTTTCCTCACCTGGCTGTAAGCCTGCCTACATTTCCTGACTTGGAGCAGCAGGCAGGGGTGCCATGTTTTCCCAATCCAACTCCCTTGCCTTTGAAGGTGCTATGATTTGTTAGAAAGCAAACTGATTATTCAAACCCAAATAAGTTCAAGTGACTGCTGGACCTTTACCTTCCTAATATTTTATACCTCTGCCTAATTGAAGCTTGTTTCACAAAGACAAATCTCTAATCAAATCATCCTCCATGAGAATAAACTCATTAAAATGGCTCCAACCAACTTTCCTGGCTTTTAGGGTCTTTACTTTTAAATCCATAGACTCTCTGGAAGCTGTGAGAGTTTCCGTAACAGCTTTCCTGGAGGAGCTCTGGCCAGCTAAGAGTCAAGGTTACCTTATAGGTATTAGATGTTTACAACTCAGGGACTGTTGGTCAGAAATCACAGTCACTGGAGTTTCCATACTGTCCCCTCTATATTTTTCCGTCATAAAATCTCCTCTGTAGCCCCCTTCCTTTCTCAGCATTTTCCTGTTTGTCTTATCACATGTTCTACATATTAAATACAGCATCCACGTATCAAGTTTTTGGTTAAGGAGAGGCCTAGAGTATAGCAAAGGTTTTGATTTCCTGTTTGGAAGATCATATTATTCATGCAAAGAACATGTGAAAACAAACTCCTTGTTTAATCAGATAAAAGGGGTGAGGCATATAAAGAATTGTGACACAATTTTCCTTCAGTTAGTCATTTCTCCTACTTTCCTGGCTCATCTGAGTATTTCTCTACATGGGTCCAATACGAAATATCTCCTCCTTTAATGTTCTTTTCACCTGATAGTTTAAGAAGTCAGTTAGTAAGGAGTGACAAGGTAAGCCGCACACATCTTAGAGGGCACTTTGAGTTTAATTTAACAGGGCCTTCTAGTAAGGCTACATCCAGTTCCTAAATACCCTGCTTCCCTGTCTTTCGATGGTGGTGGCAGATTTAGGAATGAGCAGAGGCAGTGTGCTATTGTGGAAAAACACTGATCGGCACTGGGGCAACTGGCTGAACCACTTACTAGCTGTGTGCCATGACCAAGTTACTGTATCTTGTGCAGCCTCCACGTCCGTACATTTAAAAAGTCAGTGACAAACCCTACCTTGTGAAATAAACAATCAATTAGATCATTTGACTCATAAAACATTTGAATACCTGTGATAGATACTGTGTTAAGCACTGAGGATATAGATTTGTACAAGATAAAGTCTTGCCCTCAAGTAACGCAGAATCTCGTAGGTGATTCAAATCTCATCGATGAGTCAACTATATAAATTTACATAGTAAGTCTAATTATAAAAATATATTCAACAGTCATTCTCAAGATGTGAGATTATATCAGCACACATAGGGAGCTTTTTAAATTATACACAAAACTACACCTAGGATCAGGGCACAAGACTCTCAATAATTCCCACTTTTTAAAAACTGCCACTACACATATTTAGCAATGGAAGGCATGTGGTTTTAGTCAACTGTCTCCTATTTTCAGAGATGGAAACTCCCACATAACCTTTTCCTACCCAACCCCCTAGAACCTCTACTCCATATAGCATCCTTGGACAATGTAAGTTACAACCTAAAATTCAACTTCTACTTGCTTGTTAATGACTCTGAAATCTGTATCTTCAGTCTTGATTGTTCTGCTGAGCTCCAAAACAACTGTCTACTGGTGAACAGTTATCTTCTGGATGATCCACAGGTCCCTCATTTGTGATAAAAGCAGCATTGAGCTCAGGGTCCTCCACCCTTCTGCTAGTAAAGTCATTCCTCCTGCATTTCCCATTGTAGTGGCAGAATATAGGATTTGCCCAAGCTCTCTTGAAATAATCTTCGATTCCTTCCCTCCTTTGCACCATTTCAATCACCCACCAAATCTTAGAAGTGCTATTTCTGAAATTATCTATGTAACATATATAATTTCTCTATATATAAAAATAGATACACATATATAAATACATACATATATAAAATATGTATATGTATACATATCCCCAACTCTCTATTCTGGAGTATTACAATGACCTTCTTGTCTACTTTGAAATATGCTGTCTAAACTCGTATGTGTCACTCCCACAGGTAAATATCATGATGTCATTCCCACTTAAACTTCTTTCAATGGTTTCCCTTTCCTTTTCTTAACCTTAATATCTAGAACGGGGTCTTACTCATCTTGTTGCTTGATCAGTTCTGAGCTAGAGTGAAAAATTACTATATCCTAGGAAAAGAGGACATGTAGAATAAAGAATAAAGAATTATTCTACATAAGGAATTGTAGAAGAAACCATACCACAGCGCAGTAATTCACTGTCTGTTTTGGAAGGCACTGGAAGGGTCAAACAGCATAAAAGATATTTAGTGACCACTAGTTGAATACCTATGACGTGCCATGCACCAAGCCAGTTGCTTAATTTGCAATGACTAAAATATATGGTTCCTACACGTGAACTGAGAAAATTATAACATAATGAGTTTTGAGTTATTATACATGCATAAAGCATTTCTAGAGCATGGAACTATGACAGCTTGAGTTATAACTTGAAGGTTGAGTAGGAACTTGATAGGCTATGGTAGGCTGCATGAGGAGATAAAGGATGCAGGAGTTACAGCAAGAGGGACCATGATGTTTGGGAAATGGCAAATACTTCATTGCCACAAGAGTATGGAGTGCTTAGTGGAGGATGATGAAAGGAGCATGAGTGAAGGGGCAGGCTGAAGCATTCATCATTCACTTACTCTCATGTTCATTAACAAATATTTATCAATATTTATCAATAATGAATGCTTTAGCATTCATTTTTTGCTTACTCACATGTTCATTAACAAATATTTATCAAATATCCTTTCCAGAGTCTCCTATTAGTTCTGTCAGCCCCACGGAGCTATGCCTGGGTCATGGCTTAAGTTGAGACCTTGAACGTTGCCTATAAGTAGATAAAGATTCTAAGTGAAGTCACCACTTGTCTATTGCTTCCCCCTCCCCTGACCTCCACTTCCAGTTCTCCTAACATGCCTTTAAACCCTTAAACATTCCTCTGCAGTATTCTAGCCACAGATGAGAAATATCATCCTTTAAATGAACTAGAAGGAAGGGAAAAAATACATTTAAAGAGCGAAAAAAAAAAAGGCCTCGACAGTTGCACAGAAGCCTCTTGCTACTATAAATATTTAGGATGGGAAGGCATATGGTTTAAGCCAACTCCCTGCCATGCTCAATGTATAGTTTTCATGTTTTAAACTATCAATGTTCAATCAATACTCTTGTGCTGGCAATCCTTTCTTTTGTGTATGTGAGTTTCTCCCTATTAAATAAACCCTCTCTTTTGGAAGAATTCTTATGGCAATGACTATAATTACAACCCAAAGCTGAGCTGTAAACTGCAGTGATATGACAGCTTTTGTGATAGAAAGGGTGGAGAAACAATGAAAGCTTATAATTTTCTTTGAGATGTCTCAAAGTCTGACAGCGGCCCCGCCCGTATGATGTCAATCCGCAGTGACCTAAAGTTTCGGGAGAGATGAAGCCAGAGAGACATGCCAAGTCACCGCCACATTGACCACCAGTAAACAAGCAAGAAAAGATTCAGCACAATGCTGAATTCTCTGTGACTTCAAATAGTCTAGAATGGCATTTCCCAGCATTTCCAAATACAAGGGCTCTTATTAATGTCAAAACTTTTCGTTCCTCACCTGAGATGAGTTGTTCTTTTTACATCCATCATTTGAGGAAATACATGATGATAATAGGCAATTAATTTATTACTTTGAGAAAAATTATTTTGCTTCATTAACAACAATAGCCTTTATGAATACCTGAAAAACAAATCATATGTGTTTTAAAATATTATTTATTCTGTCTACCAACAAAGCTTGGCCCCTTTGTATTTGATGACAATCGCAGCAGCTCAGAAATCTGTAATTTCCTATTCCTTCTCACCTGCTCCACCTAAGAGTCTCAGGCCTGGGACAGTGTGTTCCTTGTATTCATTTATTTGTTCACTTGTAAGGTATTAGGGGCCTACTATATTCTCAGCATCATGCTGGAGATCATAGATACAAAATCAAGTGACACCTGGTATCTGCTCTCATAGGACTTAAGTCCACTGGAGAAGACAGTATATAAATCTGTAACAGTACAATGAGCACAAAAAGCATAGGAGGAGGTAGTTAGCTTTACTGGGCGAGAGTAGTTAAAACGCATTTATCTGGGAGGTATATCGGTCAGCTATTGCCACAATAATGCTGTGCAACAAACCACTCAAAGACATAGTAACTCAAAACAGTAATCCTCAGGCTCATGTCTGCAAATTAACGACCAAACTGCTGGGCTGTGCTTGGTTTCAGGATTTGGGCGCCAGGCTCTGAGCTCCAACTTTGAGCTGCAGATTGGGATCAGATCTGTTCAATATGACTCTCCTCCCCCATGGACCAGAATATGTGCTCGTTGTGGGGTCACTACAGAGGAAGAGAGACTAACTGTGCAAAAACAGTTCAGGTCTCTGCTCTTGTTACAGCCGTAAAAATTCCATTCGTCAAGGCAGGTAACATGGCCAAGCCCAAAGTAAAGGGCCAGGGGCATACCTACCATTCAGCCATGTGTGGGTGTGAATGCTGCTGGAGGGAAGTGAGAAATTAAGCAAAAAATTCAATTTACCACAAAAGAGAACCCTTGATCTACATCCTGAAAGATGATTACAAGTTTATGAGGTGGAACTAGACATCTGAAATAAGGATCAGGAGAAATAAAGAAATATTAATACACAGTATTTGGCCTAACAGAAATGTTTTGAGGGAAAGTAGTTGGGACTGTTGTACAAGGTGCATGCTCAGTGTCTGTCACGGAATGCACCAGGGCCATTAGTATATAGAGAAGAGCACAGTCTATGCATGCCACAGCTAAATAGATCTAGAGAAAATTTAATGAAAGACCTCATCTTGCTGACTGTAGGCCCATATTGATCATGCAGAAGCCATTTGAACCCAGTGTCTCTAGGGTGATAACAAGTACATTAAAGAAAAAATGGAACTCACATTCAATGCTGTCTTCAGGACTAATTAATTGCTCATGCTACTGTCTTCAAAGTATCAAGATTGTAGTTTGAATAAATTTTCTATTGTCGCTGTAAACAAATCAGCACAAACATAATGGTTTAAAAACAATACAAATTTATTTATAGTTCTGGAAATGAGAATCCTGAAATAAGTCTCATGGGCTAAAAATGAAGCTGTTTGCATGTCTGCTTTTTTTTCTGGAAACTCTAGGAGATCATCTGTTTCCTTGCCCTTTCCAGAGTCTAGAGTACAACTGCATTCCTTGGCTTGTGGCTCCTTCCTGCATCTTCAAAGGCAGCAGTGTAGCATCTTCAGATCTTTGAATCTGAACACTGCCTCGCTCTTCCACACATAAAGGACCCTTATGATTACATTGGGCCTACCCAGATAATCCAGGATGATCTCATTTTAATAACAGCTGGTTAGCAACCTTAATTCCTCCTTGACATATAACATGACATATTCACAGATTCTGGGGATTAGGATGTACACATCTTTGAGAGGCCATTATTCTGGTTTTGGTTCTGCCCATTATTCTGGTTTTTCCCCTACTTGGTTCATGGGTGAAAAAAATAACAATGCCTCATATTAGTATACACCTTATTACAAGCCAAACACTTTCTTTGTTTTTTTTTTTTTTAAATGCTCTCACTTTTGTAAGCAGAGAATAATTTTATGGACAAATGGAGCCCTAGATATGTTAAATGGCAACACAGTATAGTGTAGTAGTTACCTGCTGCTTTTTCAATTGCCTTGGAATATTCCACATGTGCCTAGGTTGGTCTTTACCACATTCTACTGCAATTACAGTAGCTTCCTCTTTTCCGGGAATACCTTCTGGGACTCCCAGTGGATGCCTGAAACAAGGACAGTACTAAACTCTACATACACTATGTTTTTTCCTATACGTACATACCTAGGACAAAGGGTAATTTATAAATTAGGCACAGTAAGAGATTGACAATAATAACTAATAATAGAACAAGTATACCAATATACTGTAATAAAAGTTATGTGTGGGTGCAGTGGCTCACACCTGTAATCCCAGCACTTTGGGAAGCTGAGGCGGGTGGATCACCTGAGGTCAGGAGTTCAAGACCAGCCTGACCAACATGGCAAAACCCCAACTCTACTAAAAAAATACAAAAATTAGCCAGGCATGGCGGCGGCCACCTATAATCCTAGCTACTCAGGAGGCAGAGGCCGGAGAATTGCTTGAACCTGGGAAGCAGAATTTACAGTAAGCCAAGATCATGCTACCACACTCCAGCCTAGGTAACAGAGTGAGACTCTGTCTTAAAAAAAAAAAAAAATATGTAAACACTCTCTTTCTCTCTTTCAAAATATGATATTGTACTATAATCACTTAATTTCAGACAACAGTTGACCATGGATGACTGAAACCTTGGAAAGTGAAACCTTGGATGCCTGGGGAGAGTGGGAGTTACGAATATATTTGTTACGTGTCTGTATCACCACTTCAAGGCAGACATAGAGTCATTTTATGCTCCGTGTCTTAGTAGTTAAAAAAGGTGAAAGAAGTAACATTCCTTAGCCATTCATTATGTTCAACATGTGCCACAAACTCTGTATGTGATTTGGAATTTATTCTTCCCCATACTTACAGGTAAGTAAACCTGGGCCCTAGATCACAGAGTGCACAGCTGGAACTCACAGCAAGACCTGCTTGACTTCAAAGTCAGTGGTCTTTCCCCTGCTTCCCATGTGACATGTGATCCCTCAGCTTACTCTTGAAGAGGCAATGTGAGCTACTGCATTTGAATGTCTGAAATCAAGCCTTGTAGAAACAACTAGCAGTAACCAAACACCATTATTTTTGTTTGTTCATTTGTTTCCAAATGACTTGTGACTTTTCTAATGGAGAAAACATTCAAACCCTATCTTAATTCCACCAACAATGAGTGTGTGCCTTGGACAATTCACAGCCTGGTGAGCTAGTTTATTTTAGAGTGAGCACGTTGTAGTAGGTGACCTGTAAGTTCTCCTCTGTAATTTGAGATGTTTTGGTGTTCACACGGGTTAGTACATGAAGAGCTGAGACTGGAATACAGGTTTTCTGTGTTTACCTGGGGACAGCTTTTCCATTACCCCTCCTGAGTCTGTGAGGTATTCCAGTTTTTAAGTCAGAACTTTGAAACCAGAAGTAAATGGTTAAGTTTATCTGTCTATGTCTATGTGTATTCTAGCCAAGTAAACCATGACACTTAAACAATTTCAATATTTCAAAGATGTAGTAAATTTCCTTGAACCATTTTTGTTGTTTTTATAAATTAAAAATTATGAAATAATTCAAACATTTTTAAAATAGGAAATAACATGACATGCATGTACCGCAATACCCAGATTTAATAAATGTTTACATTATGCAATATCTTTTTTTTTTTTTTGAGATGGAGTCTTGCTCTGTCACCCAGGTTGGAGTGCAGTGGCATAATCTTGGCTCACTGCAACCTCCGCCTCCCGGGTTCAAGCGATTCTCCTGCCTCAGCCTCCTGAGTAGCTGGGATTACAGGCATGCACCACCAGACCCAGCTATTTTTTGTATTTTTAGTAGAGACGGGGTTTCACCATGTTGGTCTGGTGGGTCTCGAACTCCTGACCTCATGATCTGCCTACTTCGTCCTCCCAAAGTGCTGGGATTGCAGGCGTGAGCCACTGCACCTGGCCTTCAATTTTTTGATAGAAATGAGACATCACAGGTAAAATCAAAGTTTCCTAATCTTATATTTCTTCTCACACTTCCCAGAGGAAAATGGCTATTCTGAAGTTAGTTACTTCTATTCCTTAATTTTAATACGTTTATCCATATTCATAAGATATTTATGTAATATTGTGTTAAGTATTTTTGAAACTTATATAAATGGACTTATACAATAAAGACCGTCAGCAGTTTTTTTCACTGAATGTTCTGGTTTCAAGACTTATCCATGTCAATATGTGTAGGTCTAGTTTGTTCATTTTAATTATTGTGTTATGTTTTACTGTACGACCATAACATTTATTTTTTCCTTTGGTTGTGAATTAAACTTTTTTAAATATTTAAACGGTGCTGCAATGAACATTTTTCCTTATATCTATCTCCTTGTTCCTGTGAGCTTCTCAAACCATGACCTGAAGATCGTTACCAGTTCATAACTAATTAAGCATAGAAACTGACAATACTCATTTAGAAACTTTAATAGCAATCCAACTGAGTACTTTGGTGTCTATTGAATCCAATAATACAGAATATTGAGTTTTGTATTTTGTATGTCTGTTTTAAAATTTTTTTTTTTTGAGATAGAGTCTCACTCTGTCACCTAAGCCAGAGTGCAGTGGCGCAATCACAGCTCACTGTAGCCTTAAAACTCCCAGACTCAGGTGATCGATCCTCTCACCTCAGCTCCAGAGTAGCTAGGACTACAGGCACACACCACCACACCTGGCTAATTTTTTTTACTTGTTATAGACATGGGGCTTTGCCGTCTTGCCCAGACTGGTCTCGAACTCCTGGGCTCAAGTGGTCCGTCCACCTCAGCCTCCCAACATGCTGAGACTATAGGCATGAGTCACTGTTCCCAGCCAAAATTTTATTTATTCATTTTCATTGTATTTTACAAAGACATTGATCCTCAGCAAGTTGGAAATATTTTTAGAAAACTTGGCTTTTTATTACAGATAGTTTCAGACTTTCTGCATGGTTTCTACCTGCAAGATGAATTTCGGCTTGATGAATAAGTGCATCTTCAGCTCTAAAAGATATAAACAAATTGCACTCCAGAATGGTCAAACCAATTTTCAATCTCTTCTGCAGTGTGTGAGTTTCCTTTTCCAACAGTTGCATTATCAGACCTTTAAATCTTTCTCAATATGATAGCTGTGAAATAACATTTTATTTTAATGAGCAATTATCTGATTAAATAGTGAGGTTGAATATTTATTTATATGCTAATTACATTCCCAGTTACCTGACTTTAACAAGGCAGGTTTTCCAGTTTGCAAGTATGGAGAAAACATGTCTTTAAAAATCTAGCTATAGCAGGTAAAGTATCATAACAGGTAAAACTGGTTTTTAAGAAGAAAAGCCTAGGAACAGCTAGCTTTGACTTGATGAAGGACAGGAAAAACCAGTTGTAGCAAATGAGTGCATGGACAGATACTTTAGAGTATACATGTCTTTTCCGGTATTTCAGTTTTGGGACAATCCTTCCATCACCATTATGACATTTCGGTGGAGCAATTTTCATTAAGAATTTTGTACTTGTTTTCCAGTTTTGATCATTGATGATTTTCTGGTGCTAATGAGATCAAGGACAGAGAGGGTGAGTGCCTCCATGAGTTTCATTATTTTCCATGATCTGACCTCTTATTCTCTCAGCCTTTGGAGTTGGATGAAGGAAGAACTCTGAAAAAAAGTTGGGAGGGTATAGGTCCAGGCACCCCCTTGCAATTCACCCCGCCTCAGCCTGAGAGTTTTGTGTTTTTTCGTTTTGTTTTGTTCTGTTTTTGAGACGGAGTCTGGCTCTGTCGCCCGGGCTGGAGTGCAGAGGCATGATCTCAGCTCACTGCAGCCTCTACCTCCCGGGTTCAAGCGATTCTCCTGCCTCAGCCTCCTGAGCAGCTGGGACTACAGGCGCCTGCCACCACGCAGGGCTAATTTTTTTTTTTTTTTTTTTTTTTTTTTTTAGGAGAGACGGTGTTTCACCGTGTTAGCCAGGACAGTCTCAATCTCCTGACCTCGTGATCCGCCTGCTTCCGCCTCCCAAAGTGCTGGGATTACAGGCTTGAGCCACTGCACCTGGTCGCCTGAGAGATTTTTTAAAATGCCAACCAGAACTTACACTTCCAAGCTTAAAACCTATCAATATCTTCTGAAAGCATAATAAAATTGGAAATACTTGGTGTGGGGCTTTCCTCCCTCTTCCACCTGATCTCATCCTCCTTCTTCCTAGCCCATATGAAATTGCTTGGAGAGTCCCAGTTTATGTCAAACTGTTTCGCACTTTCATTCTTTGGCTCAAGGTGCTTCCTCTTCCTGGGATTGCTTCTTGCCCCTCCCTGGTTGCATGATACACCTCTCCTCCTCATTCATAACTCAGCTATCAGGCCTCTCCCAGGAACAACTGATTACTCCCCTTTGTATGCTCTGCTAAATTAAAAGTTCAAAACATGTACCCCTTTGTAAAGTGGACTTTCATTCAAGGTGCACAGTTCCGTAAATTATTACCAAAAGAACTACTGGTATAACTTTCACCCTGGTCAAAACATAACATCATCACTCCCTTATAAAAGAAGTTTTACCTTTTTTTTTTTTTTTTTTTTTTTTTTGAGACGGAGTCTGGCTCTGTCGCCCAGGCTGGAGTTCAGTGGCCGGATCTCAGCTCACTGCAAGCTCTGACTCCCGGGTTCACGCCATTCTCCTGCCTCAGCCTCCCGAGTAGCTGGGACTACAGGCGCCCGCCACCTCGCCCGGCTAGTTTTTTGTATAGTAGAGACGGGGTTTCACCGTGTTAGCCAGGATGGTCTCGATCTCCTGACCTCGTGATCCGCCCATCTCGGCCTCCCAAAGTGCTGGGATTACAGGCTTGAGCCACCGCGCCCAGCCTACCTTTTTTTATAGTACTTTATATAAATGAAATTATATCGTATGTACTTTCTGTGTCTGGTTTCTTTTGCTTAATGTTATATGTGTGAGATTTACTCGTGTTGTATACAGCAGTTCATGCATTTTCATTGCTGTATGGTATCTGATTTATGGCTCTACATCACGTGTTGGTGTGTTTTTTAAGATTGTGGATGGACATTAGGGTTATTTTCATTTGGGGGCATTACAAATACTGCTGTTTTGAACATTTATACACAAGTCTTCTAGTGCATATGTGTGTATGCATTTCTGTTGGACATATACCTAAAAGTGGAATTGCTGAGTCATAAGGTATATTATATTCAAATTTAGTAGATACTGACAGTTTCCCAAACTGGTGACTGTTTCAGTTTATACTCTCCCCAGCAATTTTGCTTGTAGTTGGCTTTTTAACATTAGCCATCTTTTTGAGTATGCAGTGGTATCACATTGTTGCTTCAATGTGAGTTTTCTCTGATGACTGATTGAGAATTCTTTTATATAATATATATTTACTGACCGTTTAGATATTCTGTTTTCTGAAGTGCCTGTTCATATCTTTCCCCCTTTTTTCTATTAAATTATCTGATTCTTACTGATTCTTCAGGCGTTCTTTATAACTTATTTTATTTTATTTTATTTTATTTTATTTTATTTTATTTTTGAGATGGGATCTTGCTCTGTAGCCCAGGCTGGAATACGGTGGCACGATCTCGGCTCACTACAGCCTCTGCCTCCTGGGTTCAAGAAATTCTCTCACCTCAGCCTCCCAAGTAGCTGGGATTACAGGAGCATGCCACCATACCCGGCCAAGTTTTGTATTTTTAGTAGAGGCGGGTTTCACCACGTTGGACAGGCTGGTCTCAAAACTCCCGACCTCAGGTGATCCACCCACCTCGGCCTCCCGAAGTGCTGAGATTACAGACATGAGCCACCGTGCTTGGCCTATAGTTTTAATGTAGTCCAATTTTTCAATATTTTCCAGAAAGCCCACAGAATCATAAAACATATATTGTTATTTTAAGTCACTTAGTTTGGGGAGTTTGTTGCAGAGTAATAAATGAGTGAAGCAGAAAAGTACAGAGGGGCTTTTATCTAAGAGAGCTGATTTATCATTTGATATCTCAGAAAACCACAACATTTCCAAAAGAACTGTATCAGCTAGAGCTGAAAGAGACTGAGACAGTTCAAAATGAAAGAAGCTTCTGGGTCCTCAAACTTCTATGAGGAGTAAGCAGGTTAAGAACGTTTCTCAGTTGCAAGCACGGGTCGTTTCTAATGAAAAAGGCAGGATATCATGGAGGGCGGAGTCAAGAGCCACGGAGAATCACTCCCAAGTAGCAGGGCTGGCAAAATGTGCTCAGAGGATGTTGGAATTGCTGTGGATGGGTGCTTGCTCTGTGCCTCCTATTCATGCCCCCCTTTTAAATGCAAGTGTCTATTTGTTTATTCTAGCCCTATCTTATGAATATATGTTGTGTATTTATGGGAGTGTATATGTGTGTTGGTGGTGAGGTTTGAGAGAGCTAGTCTTTTTAATTCACAATCTGTACAATTCAGTATCTGCACCCAAGGACCCACACCCAAGGAGTAGTACCAGAGGGAATATATTCGAAGAGCCTTATCTGGATTTGCCAACATGATTTAGATGATCAGATACTGGACTTTGAGCTGGTGCCATAATGGGATGAGGCTTTGGGAGTCTAAAGGGAGATAAGTGTAAGTGTATTTCACCGGTGAAGAATGTAAAACATAAAAGGCCAGAACATGAACTCTGTAGCTACTCTCCAAAGATGGCTCTCAGTGAACCACACCTCATGGAATTCATGTCCTTGCATAGTCCCCTCCAGCACTGAATCTGGGTTAACTTTGTGACTTTCTCTAACTATCAGAATGTGACAGAAGTAACAATATGATACATCCCTCCATTTAGTTAGATTCTCTTTAATTTCTCCCAATAATGTTTTGTAGTTTTCTGTGTAGAGGTCTTGCACATTTTTTAGATTGATTCTTTGACATGTGACTTTTCTATGCTGTTGATAAATGATATTTTGTTAAAATTTTTGTTTTCTAATTGCTTGTTACTAGCATATAAAAACTTAATTACATATGGAAACTAAGTACAGGACTGTTTATTGACTATGTATTCAGTGGCCTTGGTTTATTCCTCTTTTAATTGTAATAGTTTTTCTGTAGGTCTTTTGGATTTTTCTATGTGTATAATTGTATGTGAATAATGACAGATTTATTTCTTACTTTCCAGTCCTCCAATAAGGTTTCTTCTTTTCTTTTTCTTACTTTGCTGCACTAGCTAGAACCTACAAAACAATGTGGAAAAGAAGCAACCATCTTTGCCTTGTTACTGATTTTAGAGGAAAAACTCTTAAGTATGATGTTTTTAATGGGGTTTATCCAGATATCTTTGTGAAGGCAAGAGTTTTTTTTAAATAAATGAATCCTGGGTTTTATAAAAAATTTTTACTGCATCTATTAAGATGGTCATATGATTTTAAAATTCTATTACTGCAGTAAATTACATTGATTATTTAATTTAAAAACAGTCTTACATATCTGAAATAAACCCACTTTGGTCATGATGTATTATTCTTTTCGTGTAACACTGGGTTTGATTCTTTTATTTATTTATTTATTTATTTTAGAATTTTTGCTTATATGTTCACAAATGACAGTGGCTTGTTATTTTTTTCTTGTATGTTCTTGTCAGGTTTGAGAATCAAGGATATGTTGGTCTTACAAAATTATTTGGGAAGTACTTCCTTTTCAATTTTCTGGAAAAGTTTTTGTAAATTTGATGTGATTACTTCTTTAAATATTTGGTAAACTTCACTAGGGAAGCAACTAGGATGGGAAAATTTTTAGTTATGGACTCAATTTCTTTCATAGATACAGAACTATTCAAATCCTTCTATTTCTGACACTCATTTTGGTACATTGAGATTCTCTATGAATTTGTCTATTTTATCTAAATTTTCAAAATTATTGACATAAAAGTCACATAGACTTCTTAGGATTTTTTCAAACGAGCTTTCATTCTTGAAATTATTTATTTGCACATTCTCACTCTCTCTTCTTGATCAGACTGGTCCGATGTTTGTCAATTTAAGGCTTAAAAAAAAAAACATACAATGTTTGGATTTGTTAAACCTCATTATACGTTTGTGTTTTTTCCATTGGTTTCTAGTTTGTTGTTTATAATTTACGTAATCTACTTTCTTTGAGTTAAAATTTGCTTTTCTTTTTCAAACTTCTTGAAATGGATACTTAGATGATTCATTTCCATTTTTTCTACTTCCCTAATAGCTTTATTTAAGCCTATAAATTTCCCTTGAATCACTGACTCAAATTCAGCCCACACATTTTGATATGTTACATTTTTAATATATGAAATTTAAAATGTCTTCTGATTCCTATTGTGATTTTGATTTGACCTATTGAATCATTTAGTAGTGCATTATTAATTTCTAAAAATGTGAGGTTTTAGTATGGCATTTTTATTATTTATTGCTGGTTTCATTACATGTGGTCAGAAAACATATTCCATATTATTTCAGTTTCTTGATATTTGTTAAGGCTTCCTTCATGGTCAAGCATATGGTCAAATTTTTTAATAAAATTCTATAGAACATGTACTTGAAAAAAAATTCTAGTCTGCTCTTGTTGGGTGTTAGTTTTCAACACGTATGTATCAATTAGATCAAGTTTGTTAATCATGTTCTTCAAACCCTTATGTTTTTAACTATTTTTTGGTCTGTTCATTCTATTTATATTCTTTACTGAAAAAGGAGCACCAAAATCTCCCCTTATGATTATGGATTTGTCTATTTCTCCTTTTAGTTCTGAAAATACTGTTTTATGTACTTCAAGGCTTTGTTACTAGATGATAGCTGCGCCCAGTTTTTGTTACATATAATACTGAAAAACTAGAGTGATAGGCTTCCAAAGAACCACTGCTATTGTCTGAATGTCTGTGTCCTCCCAAAATTTATATGTTTTAATCCTAACCCCCAAGGTAATAGCATTAGGATGTAGGGCCTTTGGAAAGTGACTGAAGGCTCTGCCATTTGAATGGGATTAATGCCCTTATAAAAGAGATAAGACAGCCACTCCACTAGGCAAGCCTGAGTGTAGAGTCATCAAAGACAGCTTGGAGAAATAGATTGCTGGCCTTGAGTACCCACATAGCTCATTTTTGCCCTGTGGGAGCTAAAAAATATCTCCTAGATGCTGCTGGCCTCCCTGTGGTTTGGTACATGCTTAGTACACTCTGGCCTTAAGGCCTCTGCATTTTCCGTTCTTTCTTCCTAGTATACTCTTCTAGGTAACCTTGAGGCTTGTATCAGGGATAGATATGAAGCACATGAAATAATACCTAGCATATATGGTTACCGAAAAAGGAGGGAAGGAATGTTATGAGTTCAAGTGAAAGAAGAGCTCCACGGAGACTGGTTAGGATGCACCTAAAGAAAAACGGATTTGTGTGGGGGATGGAGAAGAACATGTTATCATCAAGTAAACAAAGGCATGGAGCTGGGAAGGTGAGGGTTTCTCTAGACACCTCACAATGAGTCCAGAGTTCAAGTAGAAAAATGGTAGGTGGTAGGCAATTAGGTAAGAAAAATAAGTTGAATCCCAAAATAAAGGGCCATGAGGAGTAGGCAAAGGGTTTTGGACTTTGCATCCTGCCTCCTCCTCCTAGACTCGTAACTTACTTCCTCAGTAGAATATGAGATACATGCCCAGCATGATGCTCTGCACATAATCCGCAAGCAACATTCCATTTATCAGTGACTAAACACTCAGGCCCTGGAGTGAAACTGCCTGGGTTCGAATCCTGCCCCATTCCATCCTGACTGCATGGCCTTCGGTAAGATAGTTAACATCTGTACACCTCTGTTTCCTTATCTGTTAAAAAAAAGGGGGGGGGCTAATTAAGGTAGCAGGTTCACTGGGTAATTGTAAAGGTTTGATGGATGTTACATATAAAGCACTTGACATACAACCTGTCAAAAAATTTTATACAATCAAGTAGCAATGTGGCAGTGGCCAGGATTTTGAAGGATAGGAATAACTGGGATGGTTAGAAATCACATGTGTGTGATTCTATAAACAGTTTATTTTCCTGATTGATGTGTTTTGTAGGCAGCTAGAATGGGCCAAGTATGTTATCATCAAGAACTGAAGAGACTGAACTAGAGCAAGTAAAACAACATCCAAAATACAGTGTAGATATATCAGAATGCTTTTCAGTTCTGCATTTGTGTTCTAACTTGCCCTTTAAACATATGTTGAAAAGAGTTTGACAGACGGGCAGAGGCAACACCATTACTGAGAAAAGTCACTTGACAAATCCTAATATTTCAAAGAGCCACTCCATTTGTGGCAGTAAGATTAAATTAAGACAGTGCCCTGGGAAAACACAACTATGCCAGGACTCTCCTCCTACTGAATGCTTCTCATGTCTAAGCTTTATGTTTTCAACACTTATTTCCAGGTCTATTTTCAGTTGCTATACAAAGGATTAATGAAAATAATTCCATCTAATGTGGTTAATGTCTCAGAAATCTATCTCATCCTAGAATTCATAAGACTCTGGCTTCCTGTAGAGAGGCCTTCAAAACAATAAGGTAAAGAAAATGAAATCATATCTAAGTATAAAAATTGAAATGTTGATTTTGATTTTGTATTCGATAACGAATTTTGGTCAATGCATGTTTATTTTAAAAGAAAGCATGCACAACAGCTTTTCTACTAATAATGGTAGGAAATTACATAGCTATTCAAAATACTCAATTCATACAAAATGAGATGCAAATGTTGGTGTTACTCGCTTAGAACAGAGATGAATATTTAACTCTTAACGTGCACATTTTATCCTTAATCTATTCTATGTAATATTTTATGTTGCTTCACCATTGTCATAAAAGGAAACTGATTTCCTTTTCTGGTAAAGAAGGAAAATAATACTATTAACCTCCCATGATTATTATGAAAATAAAGTGAAATCAAGTGAACAATAGTTTCCAAACTATTGATAGGATGCAGTTACTCATCAGTAATATTAGAAAGAAGACAATAAAATTTGTTTTCTTCTTTTCAGGCTCATATAAATACATATATGTATACATACATGTATATATACTTGTCAACTGGAGCAGGGCTGTATAGATAGCTCTCTATATAACAAAAAGATATGAAAATTTGACAATTTAGTATAGAGATTTTTCTAATAAAAAGCACTTTTTAAATATCAAGCACTTTCTTTGTTTTCTAAAACCATACAGCAAGTTTTTATTTATTATGCCAGAACATAATTAGTAGTTATTCGAGTGAGCACAGACAGAATTACATAAAAACAACAGGTGCAAGAACTCCTAGATAATCTCATTAATTGCAGAGGCTCTATGGATTTGGAGCAAGAGGTCCAAAATACCCCAGAAGCAGGTGTTCTAGGTCTTCTTATGGCTCATGTGGGCACTTGGAGGTATTTGATGCGGTAGATAACAACTTGCTTAAAGACAAGGCTGAATAGGACAGCTGTCAAGGGCATTAGTGGTATGTGAGGGGTGGAGGACTGGAGAATAGAGAAGGTATAATCAGAGCCCCGCCAGGGCCAACTCTGACTAAGTTGGTTTCTGTGTTCTCGGAACCCTCTGTCTGCTCTGGTTTCTCACTGGAGTTTCCTGTGCTGTCCGCCCACCAACTGAATCACATTGCCTTTCCGTCTAGGTGCTGCTTCCTCCTTTTTTCATGGCTAACTCTTTCTCATAGTTTAGGGTTCAGCTCAACTGTTACTTCTTCATGGAGGCTGATACCTCCCAGTCTTCATCTGATAAGTGTGGAGCTTTTATCACCATCTATAACTATGCTACTTAACCATCTGTTTATTATTAACCGTGTGCTGCAGAAGGTGATCTTGATGAGAAGAAACTGCATACCCAGCAGTTTCTGGGTCACAGGCATGCATCAGGTAACTGATGAATGAATGAATGAACAAATACATTAATCTCCAAGATTCCTTCAGTTTGCGATATTCGGCTTGACTATTCCCTCAAAAGGCTTTATGTTTCTCCTGTATTCTCTCAAGCACCCTATTATAACTTTTTCAGTTAGTAGCGTGTTCACCAAGGCTAATCCTCTTTAGCATGTTAGCCAGCTACGACGGCCACCTTTTCACATAACAAGATGATTTCACCAAGTTAAAAACTTCTTTGGGATCTATTAGTAAAAGTATATATAAGAGTTTGCATTTCTAACAATATAGAAAAGTGTAGAGCCTCCCATTATAAAACATCTAGAAATGCTGGGGGGGGGGCGGAAACATACTTTTAAAAGCATAGCTGACTTTTTAAGATAGTACAAGAAATGTTCAGGAGCTAAAATTGAAAAAGGTCACTGAAAACCAGAGCAGCACAGAGACAGGAAGCCTGTGGTTGTCCTGGGAGGGAAGTGGGAGACAGGAAGGGGGCGCCATCGCACTAGCTCAGAGCAAATGCTTGCGTGGAGATGGCAGATGAGGTCCTGGCTCCACGCATATATAAGGCTGGGAGTTGGAACTGAGATGCCAGTAGGGGACTCTTGAAGGACTCTATTTTCAGTAATTGAGAGGTCCTTAAATAAAACCACCCACTGACAGGGAGATGACAAGGTATTTTGTTTATTTCAGTCTGGGTTCTGAGTGAGGAAAAAGAAAGTCTGCCCTGAGAGTTCTTGATCAAGACCTGCCCCCACATGGATTCAGGGCTTGTCTTTTATAGCTCAAGTACTGTCAATCAAGCAATTCATGTAAAAATGGAGCCTGGTTTTCTACCCATGGGGCATTTGACAGAGGCAGTTGTAAAACTTTGCTGCAGGATCACACCTTCGATCCAGGCCTCACAGGATCCTCACAGATAAAGGCTCAGTGTTGATAAATTCGCAATCTATATTTATGAAACACTCAAGCTACCAGGAGCAAGAAGCAACAGATACCACAAACAGCATGACTGGATACCTAGGAATTTCCGGTGAGTCAGACACAGGCAATAAAACAGGTATCTTTAGAATGATTAAAGACATAAAACAAGAAAAAAAAAAAAGGAGAAAAATGCAACTGCAAAGTTGACGGAATAAACAAACACAGTGCTTAGAAATGAAAAGTACATTCATTGAAGCTGAAAACTTAATTGATGCATTAGAAAGAGCAAAGGAAACTGGAAGATAGCATTAGCTGGAATATGCATTCCAGCTAGTGGAAGCTGGAAGATAACATTAGCTGGAATAGCATTAGCTGGAATATGCAACTGGAGTAAGCATTAGCAAACTGGAAGATATCTCTGAGCATGAATTCCAAAGAGATTGAGACAAAAAAAAAACATGAAGAAAAAGGGAGAAATGTAGAGAATAAAATGAAAAGATATCCAATAGAAGTTCCAGAAAGAAAACATGGAAAAAATGGGGAAGAGGCAAAATTTGAAGATGCAATGACTAGAATTGTCTAAACTTTTTGAAGCGTAAATGGTCAGATTCACAAAATTTAAGAAGTCCTGATCAAGAAAAATAAAAATAAGTTCATTCCTAATATCAACAACAAAACAAAATGTAGTGAAACAACAAAATGTCAAAGACAAAGATCTTCATAAGCAAAAAGTCAGTTAACCAAAATGAACAATAATTACATTGATATAAGCAACACTATAAGTGTACTAATATCTTTGAGATGCATAGTTATCAAACTAAAGTTCTATGCCCAACTAAACCATCATTAAAATAATGATAATAATTTAGAGTGCACCCCTAAAGGACCCTACTAGTAGATGCCAATAAGGAAGAACAAGACTGAACTCAGAAGGAAGGAGTGAGATGCAGAAAGGTATAGTAGGTAAGGAATCAGTAAAATGTAAATAAATCTAAATAGATTTTGACTAAAGTTCTATGTCCAACTAAACCATCATTAAAATAATAATAATTGAGAGTGCACCCCTAAAGGACCCTACTAGTGGATGCAATTCAGGAAAAACAAAGTTGAACTCAGAAGGAAGGAGTGAAGCCGGGCGTGGTGGCTCATGCCTGTAATCCCAGCACTTTGGGAGGCCAAGGCAGGCAGATCGCAAGGTCAGGAGTTCGAGATCAGATTGACCAATATGGTGAAACCCCATCTCTACTAAAGTAAATACAAAAATTAACAGGGTGTGGTGGTGTGTATCTGTAGTACCAGCTACTCGGGAGGCTGAGGCAGAAAAATTGCTCGAACCCGGGAGGTGGAGGTTGCAGTGAGCCAAGATCACGCCACTGCACTCCAGCTTGGGCGACAGAGAGAGACTCCGTCTCAAAAAAAAAAAAAAAGGAGTGAGATGCAGAAAGGTATTGTAAGCAAGGAAATTAGTAAAATGTAAATAAATCTAAATAGATCTTGATTATAAGAAGCAACATCATAATAGTGATTGATTTTGTGGTTATACAATAGGATGAAATTAAAACAAAATGGAGGAGATCATTGGCTTAGAGTGTTCTAAAGTCTTTCTATTCTTTGGTAGGTAGATAGATTTGTTAACTTTAGATTTTGAAAGTCACATGTGCATGATCAAGTTGTAAGTATCACCACTAATAGAAATGAACTATATAATTTTCAAACCAATAAAGTGCTCATAAAAAGCACTGTGTTCTAGTGCGTTTGACCAAGTATTTCACAGCACCAGAGCCAACGTTCTTCTACCTGTTTTATGAAAGATCCTTCCCATCCTCCAAGCAGACTTAGAGGTTTTCTCCTTTCTGCTCTTGAGTATCTTGGTCAACTCTTTAGAGCAAGTGTAATGGCCAATTTCTTGGGTCCATTTCCTGTTCCTCCTCATCATTGTGCCCCAGTGCCTGGCATATACCAGGCACTCTCATGTTTTAAGAAGGAATGGCTATGACTTGCTCAAGGTCACACAGCTCTCAAGTGGCAGATAAAAAACAGGGACCCAGATTTTTGCTCTTCCAGGTTTTTTCTTTTCTTTGAAACAATCTGAAAAAAAAAAATTGTATATTTAAAAAAAAAAAGTTGTGTTTCATGAACACAGTAGCTGCTTGATTAAAGCAAAAAGAAATTGCTCGGAGATGAAAAGCAAATGAAGAGAAAGAAATTTCATACCAGTAACCGTTGTCAGTCTATTGTTAAAAAAAAAAAAAAAAAAAAAAAAAATCCACACTTTGCAGATTGTGCTAGTGATGGAGCCATGTCCCAGAACAGGCTTTTGGAATGGCTGCCTTTTCCAGGGAAAACTTGACCACATTCACCTCAAGGTAGTCTCTACTGGGGCATGATCCTAGGGAACTGAGAAGGCCCTCACTCACCAGCTTATCACTGCTAGGAACTAAAACCTTTGAATATCCCTTGTTGCAATACAATATGCCTCAGGAAACTACTGGTGATCTGCTAAAGGGGTGGAAGGTGGAAGGGCTGAGAACTTCCTCATGGAAGATTCTGCATTGAAATAGCAAGGAAGGAAAAGTAATTGAAGGGAGAGTAGAGAAGCAAAATGGTGAAGATAGCAAATGCTTGGAGCTGGTTTTTGTCAGATTTTCAGCCTCAGTAACCCATATTTTAAAAGGTGAAACCACATTTGAACTTCCCTTATCTCAGCAAGATTGAAGACTCAGGAGGAAGTGGATCTTTTGAGATTCTTTGACTAGCACCAGATGACTGCATTAGAGTCTCTGAAATGCAAAGCTATGTGATCCATGTGATGTTTTCTCCAATCCTTTCTTATGAGTTGCAGAGCCAAGAGAAGCAGATGGAGAAGGAAAATTATCCCGAAGTAAGCTTTCCTTCAAGAGTAGAAAGGTAACAGATGCCAGTAAAGGGAGGAAGGAATGAGGGCAGGCAGCTCTGGACAGGTGGGAAAGGTAGGAGCTGAGGGTGGGTTTAGTTTGGGTTCATGTCTAAATTTACTAAGCATCCAGGCACGGTGGCTCACATCTGTAATCCCAGCACTTTGGGAAGCCAAGGCAGGAGAATCACCCAGGAGTCCAAGACCAGCCTGGGCAACACAGCGAGGCCCCATCTCTATTTCTAAAAAATATGTATATTTTAAAAATTTTTAAATAATAAACTTACTGATGTCAGAACCATGTGATATCTAGGCATATGCCTTTGGCAAGAGGATTAAAATTCTTTTTCTGAGACAGAGTTTTGCTCTTGTCACCCAGGCTGGAGTGCAATGGCATGATCTCAGCTCATTGCAACCTCTGCCTCCCGGGTTCAAGTGATTCTCATACCTCAGCCTCCCAAGTAACTGGGATTACAGGTGCCCACCACCACGCCCAGCTAATGTTTTTGTATTTTTAGTAAAGACAGGGTTTCACCATATTAGCCAGGCTGGTCTCAAACTCCTGACCTCAGGCTATTGCCCACCTCAGCCTTCCAAAGTGCCGGGATTACAGGCATGAGCCACCCTTCATGGCCTAAAATTCTTAAATATAGCCTGTTTCATCCACTTAAACAATCCTTTCTCTCCTTTACCTGTCTCCCATGTAAAGAAACACCAGAAAGAAAACATGCTCTGCAGAAAGAGAGAGAGAGAGAATGTGTTTATTGTGTTTTCAAGAGTGGACTGAGGAATCTTGGCAGCAGGAATATGTAACATTTCTGCTGCAGTGGAGTGACTAGGGTTAACTTTTTACTTCAGCCTTCAACTTGGAGGTCAGGTGAGGTTCTCTGTTTTCATTCATCTCCTTTGACACTTTTCACAGGATCATGGAGCTTTACCAGAAACGGACTTCACAACTGTCACAACATTTTAATCTCTCCAGGCCTGGGACAAGGTGGAAACCTACAGGTTCCCAAGGAGATAGTTTTCGTCATTAGCACTTCAGCCAAAGCCTTAATGCTGCAAAAAGAAAGCATAATGTGGAGCAAGAGTTCCTGCTTCCGCCTATTCTGACTGTAGCTCTCCAGGGCTCTGATGAAGTCCATTGTGATCTAGCATTGAAAAAAAAAGAACGTTCTCTCCTAAGCCTTGCTGCTATTCATACGGGCTCAAAGTGCATGGTTTAATACTTGTAGCTATGAATACTTGCATTTTTCCAAAGGCCTTACTGTACACATTTATTGGGAAAAATCTCTATTTTCTCCCAAGTGGGTTTGAGGTAAAAAGAATCCCGTAAATAGCTATGCATTTCATTAGTCTGGATGAGGGCATGGATTGTTATCGCTGCTTGCCCAAGTGAACGGCTGTTGTAAAGAAGCCCCTTCCAAAATGTTACCTGTGGGACTGCTTTCATGTCTTCATTAACAACAGACACTTGGCATTAGTGACTCAACCACTGTGTTAATTAGAACTCAGACTTGCAGCCCATCCTCAGCTCATAGAATAAACACTGTTTTCCTTTGACCTAATTACAAGATGTTCTTAAACATCATCATTTTGTAAAAGAAACCATGACTACAAATTGCTTTGTGAACCATGCTCATTGTTGGGACTCAAAATGTGTCTGCAATTTGGAGAAGGTGTTTGCAGTTTGCCAGCAAAACTGCAGTCCATTCGAAACGATGGTGTATACAGGCAATGGGAATAATCTTTTTGCAGATATTATACACTTTTCTCTACCTTCCCTTACCTTCCGCATTACTTATTATTATTATTATTATTTAGATAGCCCCTATCTAAAAAAATAAAAAGGAAGAAATAAAAAATAAAGGTTGTCAGATCAGAATCCGAATATCCTCTTATTTTATCAACAGATTTTATTTGGTAGGTTCCCTACAGTTGCTGGCTTCGGTGACATTTCAGATTAGATTGTCATTTCTTCTCCTAAGCCCCAACAACAGCTTTCTATCATCATGATTGATTAAAAAGCCCAGCAAACAAATAAGCAAATTGCTACACCACCACTATCAACCACGATAAAACTCAGAAACCAAAATATTTTCTTTAAGCCAAAGAGAGTTGATTAAATACCTCATAATGTACTGTGGGTCAGCTGTATTGGGCCACATTGGGTCATTATTGTAGAATTTTATTTGAGTATGAACCCTGAGGGACTGTAATGCCGAGAGCCTTACTCAGCCCTGATCTCCCCAAATACTCCAGTACCATAAGGAAAAATACCTAGAGCAAGCCTGTCCAGTCCCCGGCCTGCAGGCCACATGCAGACCAGGACAGCTTTGAATGCAGCCCAACACAAATTCATAAACTTTCTTAAAACATTATGAAATTATTTATTTATTTGTTTATTTTTAGCTCATCAGCTATCATTAGTGTAGTGTTTTTTTGTTTTGTTTTGTTTTTTGAGACAGAGTCTCGCTCTGTCACCCAGGCTGGAGTGCAGTGGTGCGATCTCGGCTCATTGCAAGCTCTGCCTCCCGTGTTCATGCCATTCTCCTGCCTCAGCCTCCCAAGTAGCTGGGACTGTAGTCGCCCGCCTCCACGCCCGGCTAATTTTTTGTATTTTTAGTAGAGACGGGGTTTCACCGTGTTAGCCAGGATGGTCTCGATCTCCTGACCTCGTGATCCGCCCATCTCGGCCTCCCAAAGTACTGGGATTACAGGCGTGAGTGTAGTGTATTTTATTTGTAGCCCAAGACAATTCTTCCAATGTGGCCCAGGGAAGCCAAAGGATTGGACACCCTTGATCTAGAGTATGAAAGAAAAAAAACACATTTCAAGTGGCCTATGGGATGCTGCCAGGAACCCCTCGGAGATTTCTAGTGCTGAGGACTCTGTTCTTTTTTTTTTTTTTTTTTTTTGGTCTTTGTCAGAAAATATATTTATTATTGATAGTGAGTGAAGTAAAGATGTGAGTATTCACTATAGAGGTTATATCAGCCAAGGTTGCCTTCATATTGATAAAAATACCGTATCTCACTTGTAATCATAAACATTATTCCAGTAGAAGAGGTACATTTTCTCTCCTTTTTGTCTTCTTACCTATATAATCACCATAATAAGTTAAAATGAAACAGCTCTTATATAATCAAAGGAGAAAAGAAAGAGAAAGCCAGCATGCCACATTCTAGACAATTCCACCCAGCACTGCGACCTCCAGATCTGTTTTCTCACTCTCTCCACCTGGCACTGCTGTCCCCAGATCTATGTTTTCTGGTTCTCTCCTCACCCGACTCCAATGAATTTAGCCCCCCACCCCATTCTGCTTTGTTAGGGTGGAGGTTCTCCAAATGATGGGGCTTGCTCAGAAGAGAAACATTTTATGGTCAGTGGAAGTTGAATAGAAAGTACCAAATGGTGGAGAGGGCTGCCCTTCTCTTTTAATCATCATAAGAGGGTTTACTAATACTGAAGTGCGTCCTTTAATGACTGATCCCTGATCAAGGCTTTGGCCCTTCAAATTGCTGCTGTTCAAAATGTGAAATGATTCTGCTGAGTCCATTCTTGTCTGTCTTTAGTGGTCTTCTCATTAGTGGTCTTCTCTTCACCTGGGTTATTTTCTTACTAGGAAAAAAAAAATGTTCCATCTCTGGAATTAACGTTGATGGTGTTTTGCTCGTTCTGAAAGTTTTTATCCTCCCTTCTCAAGCATGCTCTGTTTGGCATGATTGACACAGTGCATATACTGGGTGGCCAGAGAGGAGCATTTGAGGGTCTGGTGGGCGTTCTCACGGTAACACTGAAGAATTTCGGCCTGCAGATCAGCACAGACTAGATGAGACTCATACCGCTTGAACTTTGCTTCTACCTCTTCAGCAGCTTTCTGATATTGTTCAGTGGTGACTTTGTAGAACTCTGAGCTCCTCTCCTCCAGTCTAGCCAGCTGTTCTTTGTAGAATGCATCCTGCTTCTTTAGTACTCGGTCTTTCTCTTCCAGCTGCCTAGCCAGGTGCTTCGCCTTAGCGCCTTCCTCCTCGCTTGATATCCTCTCCCAAAGGATGGCTTTGGTTAACTGCTCATTGGCAGCAGCCCTCTCTCGGTCCAGCTCTTTGGCTTGCTTTAGTCGTTTCTGATCTTCGGATTCTTTCTTGGCTTGCTCCAATATCAGCTCCTCAGCTACTCTTCTTTTCAATTCTTCATCAGAAACTGAGGCACCATAAGCACCAGAATACCGCTGAGGCTTCGAACCAGATGGAGAGGATTCCTTCATTCGATCAATCACATTTTCCGAAAGCCGGATGCCCTTCACCACGGTGATGTTCTCATTCTCGTCCGCCTCGAAGGCGACCCGGCGGGTGCTGGTGGTCCCACCCATGGCTCCGGTTCCTGCCCCAGCGGAGACCTAGCGCAGAACCACGAGCACTTCGGGGCCCTCGCGCTCACACGCGCGTGGAAGGACCTGGATTCTTTTCCCGCACAGCGGGAGCAAGGCCACGACCCCAGAAGCAAGGAGAAGGCGCCGATCGAGGACTCTGTTCTTAAACACACAAACCTCCTTCTGGGGAGGTGTTCTTGCTGAATATAACTACAGACCCTTGAGCAAAGGGCTCCCTTATAGAAAACAGTGGCGAAAAGCTGAAATAATAACTGGATAATATACAGGTTATTATACAGACTGGCATTCCAATACCACTCTGGAGGGCGTTCACTTAGCAGTTCCAAAGACAATCTTTAAAAGTGTTCTGCCACAGAACCACCGCTAGAGGGCAGGGCAGACCACTTCTGTTTTCAGACGCTTTCTCCCGGAAGGAAATTGAAAGTTACCGTGAAGGATAGGCTGAATGCTGAACAGACAGACCTTCACACTTAAAAGCATCCCCACCCCTGCACTTCACCCTTCCACAGTTTAGGAGCAGAGCAGTGAGTGGACAGGCAAGCACTACGTAAATTGCATTGAAACAGGATTTCACTGGAAGAAAACACTCTTCCAATGAAATCTGAAGTTTCATAACTTTGATAACTTTCATTTACTAAAATATTCCAGCCCTTTCTATGTGCCAGAGACTATGCTGAGCACTGGGGATATAAACACAAGTATTTCTTTGTTATTTTCCTCTATAGGTTTATGGTGTAGGTGGGCAGACAGACAAGTTAATTAATCAAGAGACGGTAATGTCCCAAATGCAATATGAGCTCAAAGGAGGGGAACTGGGATTTCAGGTGGGGTGAGCAGATGGGATGGCTGAGAGTGTTAGAGGCTCAAAGACCAAATCAGAAGTCACTGGGTGAAGGAGAAGACAAGAAAAAGAGGGAATCTTTTTTTTATGAGAAAGTTTTCAGTATAATAATATATAACCGAGAAAATTAATATCCAAATTCAAAAAAAAAAAAAAAAAACCAATAGCTAGAACTAAAACCTGTTATGTTTTAACCATAAACTTCTAGTTGTCAGAAGATTTGGGGTAAAGACAACTTCGGAAGAAAACAGCATAACCACGTTGACCTGAAATGAACCCATCTGAATATCATTCCTATTGTGTAAGCAGTTACACCCGGGAATGCCGTGGACCAGACTGGGTAGTCCTCTAGGAATGATGAGGGCTGATGGCTGCTATGTGAGGGTGGTGTCCTCACAGCAATCATGTTGGAATGTCCCCATTCCTCTGACATGCCACTAAATGTACCTGGAATGATGAATGCTACTGTGGTTCTCAATCCATGCCACACATTCACATCAATCAGGGAACTTTCAGATGTCCAGCTTTCTCTCTACCTCCCTGTTCTGATTCAATGTTTGAAAACTCTCTAGGTTATTTTACAGTGCAGTCAGGGTTGAGGCCTACTGAGTTATACACTGGTGATATTTCACAGGGGAAACCTAAGATGCCAGCTAGGGACGCGGGCAACATCATTTTCTTTTAGCACCAGGGAAATAATTGAAACTTCTACTTTAATATTATGTAACTTTTTTTTTTTTGAGATTACAGTCTACACCTCAGTTTTGTTTGTTGTTTTGAGATGGAGTCTTGCTTTGTCTCTCAGACTGGAGTATGGTGGCATTATCTTGGCTTAACACAACCTCCACCTCCTGGGTTCAAATGATTCTCCCACCTCAGCCTCCTGAGTAGCTAGGCTTGCAGGCCTGTGCCACCAAGGCTAACTTTTGCATTTTTTAGTAGAGACAGGGTTTCACCATGTTATCCAGGCTGGTCTTGAACTCCTGACCTCAAGTGATCCACCCGCCTCGGCCTCCCAAAGTGTTGAGATTACAGGCGTGAGCCACCGTGCCTGACCTTATGTAATTTTTTAACTTGCAATTCAACACCTGAAATAGTTCGCAGGTAAAATATGTTATCTCAAAGAAAACAATATGAAAATAGAAATGAGTATATAGAGGGTAGACAATGTTGCAGGATGTTCATTTTTACCTTTTTCATTAGTCACTTTGTAATTTGTAAAGGGTCCCCCTCAGATAGGCATTGGAAAGCGCCTCTCTTTGGTCCCTCCCTTCAGAATCCTCTGGGTGCCTTTCTGCCCTTCCTTGAGAGTCCCAGCCTCATCACTGAGTAACAGAGAGAGATTTACCGGCTCCGGAGGCTCCTTCTTGGCTTCATCCTGGACTCTGGATGGCATCCTCCACTCTGGATGGCATCCTCTGCTGTGCTTTCTTATGAAGGACGTGTGCTGACGGTTAGCAGTTTGGAATTCCTCATCTTAGAGCATCTACGAGGGCCAGGCACTGTGACTCACGCCTGTAATCCCAGCACTTTGGGAGGACAAGGCGGGCAGATCACCTGAGGCAAGGGGTTTGAGACCAGTCTGGTCAACATGGTGAAACCCAGTCTCTATTAAAGTAAATACAAAAACTAGCTGAGCATGGTGCTGCATGCCTGTAGTCTCAGCTACTCGGGAGGCTGAGGTAGAAGAACTGCTTGAACCCGGGAGGCAGAGGTTGCAGTGAGCCGAGATCGCGCGCCACTCCACTCCAGTCTGGGAGACAGAGCAAGACTCCGTCAAAAAAAAAAAAAAAAAAAAAAGCATCCACAAGACTGATAACCCTTACTGCTGGTACCACTCACCTCCAATTATTATGCTGACATATTACTTAATTTTGTCATGTTACTTTGTCTTTCCAAATAGCTCCTTTCCGTCGGGAGAGAGTGCGATGGGAGGGTGGAGAAAGATGTAAGAGGAGGTGGGGGTGGGGGTGGTGAATCTGGCTCAGCCACAGCTTTTTTTCAGCTCGCCAGGGCTGCTGAATGGGAGGCTAACGTCAAAGGGGCTGCATTCCGAAAGAGTTGCACCTAAGTGGTGTACGGTATACAGCAAGATTTTCTGTATTTCGGGGGCACTTTGACTCAAACTAGAGTTCAAGAAAGCCGCTGACCATTCAAGTTGATCCTCTTCTGGTCAAGAGGCTGCAGCGAGGGAGAACCCTGGCAAGAAACAGGAAACTGGAGGCCGAGAAATGGTGAGGGCTGGAGGATTCAATACTGGCAGCCCCTGCTGCCGGAAGGCGGGGGATCCGCTGCTCTGACACACTTGTGCCGCTAGAGGACAGCGCAGGGCAGAGCAGCAGCTCAAGTGCACCATTTAGGGAGCGCGGGATTTCAGCAGCTCGAGGAGTCACAGGGAAGCCGTTCATAAAACAAGCATAGAATAAATTATCCAGCAAGGAAGGTTGCTTTGAAATATGACCAGGAAAAGGGTAGACACTAAAGGTAACAATTGATTTAATAACTTTGAGTAATGAGACTTTTTTTTTTTTTTTCCTGGAGTCTCGCTCTGTCTCCCAGGCTGGAGTGCAGTGGCACGATCTCGGCTCACTGCAACCTCCACCTCCCGGGTCCAAGCGATTCTTGATTCTCCTGCCTGAGCCTCCCGTGTAGCTGGGACTATAGGCCCGCGTCACCTCGCCCGGCTAGTTTAATTTTTGTGTTTTTAGTAGAAACAGGGTTTCACCATGTTAGCCAGGCTGGTCTTGAACTCTTGACCTCAAGTGATCCGCCCGCCTCGGCCTCCTAAAGTGTTGGGATTACAGGCGTGAGCCACCGCGCCTGGCTGAGTAATGAGACTTTTCTGCAGTGAACATGGAAATAGGCTGCTTCAGAGGTAAGGAGAGAAGGGAATTTTGAGATTATTTGAAACAGTGATTTATTTCAGTACAGACATGGCACATGTCCACTTCAGGGATATAAAATGAGCTAATCCGGGGCTACAGTGGCCTTCCTAAGTCTCATGAAACACTTCCAAAAACTTCCATGCTTTCCCTAATTTTGTGCAGCAAATGATAAGAGACACTCAGGGACAGGGATTTGGTTCACGTGAGAACTAGCCCAAGAAACCAACTACATGTGGACCACACAGACAGCATCTCCAAGAGTGATAGACAGCACTCAACCTCCATCGTTTCATTTTGATGGAAACAGAGTGAGTTTAAGGAAGGCTTTTGGTGAGCACATGTTTTATATTTCTATTTCATAATGCTGGTATTTCTATCAGTCTTTGTGGAATATTTCTCCCCTAAATGCAGAGAATCAAAAGCAAGAAAAGTGGATTCTAACTCTCAAAGAGTTTCCAGAGCTCTGAAGAAGCTGGAAAGTGATTCAGTCAGGTTCCTAACAGGAAGCAGATGGCATGCCCAAGTTAGGATCTTTCCGGGATGGTTTATTTACCAATGCATGGGCAAGGTGCAAGGGACACTCATGAGATGGTGCAGAAAGTAGCTCAGAGCTTTAGCAGCAGAGCTGTTACTACATCTGAATCTGAGGAAGGGGAGGGAGTACTCATGGGGTTTCTGAAGAGAGAGTCGTGGAGGGAAGGCCAACTGGTAAGGACAGTGATCTTAGGTTGCAGCCAGCCCCAGGTGACCACGCGGCCCTCCCCTCCCCTCCCCTCTCTTCCCCTCTCTTTCCCCTCCCCTCCCCTCCCCCTTCCCCTTTCCTTCCCTTCTCTTCCTTTCCCTTCCCTTCCTTTGTCTCCTTTTCCCAGAGGACAAGAGGGTTGGTTGATACAATCCTTTCAGGTCACACTTCCAGGGGAGACATCAAAATGGACATAATCCCACTTACCTGAAATAAAACATGAATGTCACTGCTACTATTTGTGCAGAGGTCCACCTGGCAATACTGCAGGCCCACCTGGGCAGCGTTCAAAGAATGACGAGGGCTAATGGCTGGCGTGTAGGAATCGGTTCCTTAGAGCAATCATGGTAATAAAATGAAGTTGACCACGGTCTAAATGCAGTTCTTTGTAAATATGTGTTTGGTGAGAGGGTTTTTTTTGCTTAGGGTCCTTCAGGCGTCCTGGATCTATGGAACAGCACACCACATCACATATCATGTCGCTTTCAGAAAATTCTTAGCTAGTATCTTCTCCCCATTCCCTTTTCTGTCCTTCTGGAACTTCAACGTTAAATCTCCTCTTTTTTCTTTTTCTTTTTTTTTTTTAGCTTGTCTGCGATATTTTCCATTTATTTTATGTCTTCGTACTGTAGTCTGTGTAATTTCTTCAGATAATTCTCAGTACACCAATACTCTCTGCCTGCACCTAATCTGTTGTTCAATCCATCCATTGAATGTTGTTGTCATGTGTTTAGTGTGAGGGCGGTGGGAGGGGTGAGCGTACAGTATGTTTCTGTTGAAATCTACCTAGTCAGTTAACAGTCTCTTCCTGGTATGTAATTCTGATTTCCTAATTTCTTCCGCAAACATCTAAATCATTTATATTCTGCAGACACTAACGTTAACATCTGAAATCTTTGTCAACGTGATTTCTCTGCAGGTTTTCTTAGCTAACTCCTGCCTGTTGGACTTTGTTTCCTTTTTTTACAAAAAAAAAAAGTATTTGGTTCTGTGAGTTCATAGTTATTGGAGCATTATCTGCAGGAGTGCTGTGATGTCTGTCTGGGTTGTTCTTGGTTTCCCCAAAAAGAATTTCTGTTTGCTTTGGCCAGGAGCATAAGGGAGAAGAATGCTACCAGCCTAGTACTACTTTACCTTCTTGGTTTGGGATTTGGAGAGACCATGCCAGCAGTGTGAGTTGGAGCCCCAAACCTGCACGGAAGTCTTTTCGTTTTTGTTTGTTTGTTTTTGAGACAGAATCTCACTCTGTCTCCCAGGCTGGAGCGCAGTCTCGGATCACTACAACCTCCACCTCCCAGGTTCAAGCAATTCTCCTGCCTCAGCTTCCCGAGTAGCTGGGATTATAGGCATGCACCATCACACCTGGCTAATTTTTGCATTTTTTTTATAGAGATGGGGTTTCACCATGTTGGTCAGGCTGGTCTCAAATTCCTTATCTCAGGTGATTGGCCTTCCTCAGCCTCCCAAAGTGCTGAGATTACAGGCGTGATCCACCGCACCCGGCCTCCAGGAGCTTGTTCTTATGATGCATTCTTAGGAGAGGAGGGTTTTGTTTGTTCATTTGTTGTTGGTTTCCATTTTACTTAGAGGAAAGGTCAAGACCAGCAAAGTTTCTTACTTTCAATCTTTGTGGGACAGCCCTTTGAAATTGAAGCTTAAATGGGGCTTTCTGAACTGAATATCCACTTTGCAAGGTCCCTGCCTCCCATGTAACTCTTGAAGTCAGAGTTCCAGGTCCCAGTGCATGGAAAGATGCCCTTTAAGCTCTCCGCACCCTTGATGCCATTTCCTCTCTGCATCTGTGCCATGTACATAGTCATGCATGGACTGCCTTTGAAGATTTACCTTATTCCCTCGTCACCGTGAACTGTCTATTTTAAAAGATTTTTTTTTAAGTCTTAATCTAGCATTCGTAGTTAGGTTAACAGTGATACTTTTAGGATGTTTTCTGCAATATTCTCAGAAACTCTCAGATCTTAAATAAGAGATCAATGATAGTAGCTTTTTAAAAATTAGTATTACTTTGTGCTGGATATTGACTAAACACTGAATGTCTTATCTCATTTAATCCTCAGAACAACCCCATGAAGAAGGAATAATCAATTCCACACTTTATAAAGAAGGAAAATAAGGTTCTGAGAAATTAAGCTGCCTGGAGTTATGCCATAGTTATGAATTGATGAAACCGATTTGTCTGATGACCAAGTCCATGTTTTTATCCACAGTAAACACAGTTATTATGATGCTATCTTAGGGCTTTGGAGACTATTTAGTAAATGTTAGCACATCTCTTCTTCCCTAAGTGCTCAACCAAGCTCTTTTATTTTTTTAAACCACAGCCAAACTTAAAACAGCCTGTATCAGTTGGAGTTCATACAGGAAAACAGAGCCACTCCAAGTCTTATAGGAATATGGGGTTTAATACTGAAATTGGAGCTTACAGAATGTGAGAGGAGCTGAGTAGTACAGGAGGTCTGGATGGAGAGTTGGAGGATCAGAGAAAGTTGCTAACCACCTCAGGTTGCTGCAGCAGCTGGGTGGGAGGGTGACAGCTTGTGGAAAGATGTGGAGAAGCTGTGTGCATGGGCCACCAACACGGGACCACCAAGGAAGAGCTCATAGAGAGGCCTGTGGAAACTTCCACCGCCACGGAACTCCCAGTGCTGTGGGCCTCGGCCAAGTGCTGGTTGGTGGGCTTGGGCTGCTGTTCGTTGGCCAGATTGCAAGTTGAGAAGACAGACTGGACAATGAGCAGAGAACAGCCAGGCCAAGCTGGTGCCTGCTGGGCCCTCTGTGTCTATAGGTCACCGCGTCAGCACCATAACCTTCCAGGGGTAATGGCCTCTTGCTCACATCTGCCTTACTCCAAATTCTTCTCCTGGCAATTCTTACCCAGAACCGTAGACAGAAGAGGATCGTGGTAAACAGCCCCTCGCCTTAGGAGAGGCAGTGCTGATCTGTCTGCAGACAATCCAGCACACCATGTGGTATCTAGATCACATGGCCCTTCAAATGTCTGGGACAAAATATAAATACATGTTTAAAAAATAAATAAATGGGACCTAATTAAACTAAAAAAGCTCCTGCACAGCAAAAGAAATAATCATCAAAGTAAACAACTCACAGAATGGGAGAAAATATTTATAAACTATGCGTCTGACAAAGGACTGATATCCAGAATCTATAAGGAACTCAAACAAACCAGCAAGAAAAAATAAATAAATAAAAGCAAAAAACAAAACACAAAAAACAAAAAAACAAAGAGTCCCATCAAAAAGTGGACAAATGATGTGAGTAGACATTTCTCGAAAGGAGATAATACAAATGGCCAATTTAAACTTATGAAAAAATGATCAACATCACTAATCATCAGGGAAATGTAAATTAAAACCACAATGAGATACCACCTAGCCCCAGCCAGAATGGCCATTATTAAAAAGTGAAAAAAGAAAAAAGACACCCGCGGCCCAACCCGTGGCTCAAGCCTGTAATCCCCACACTTTGGGACGCTGAGGCGGGCTGATCACCTGTGGTCAGGAGTTTGAGACCAGCCTGGCCAACATAGTGAAACCCCATTTCTGCTAAAAATACAAAATTAGCCTGGTGTGGTGGCACGTGCCTGTAGTCCCAGCTACCTGGGAGACTGAGGCAGGAGAATTGCTTGAATCTGGGAGGCAGAGGTTGCAGTGAGCCGAGATCGCACCATTGTATTCCAGCCTGGGCGACAGAACAAGACTCTGTCTCAAAAAAAAAAAAAGAAAGAAAGAAAGAAAAGAAAAAGAAAAAGACACCTGCACACATATGTTTATCACAGCACTACTCACAATTGCAAAGATGTGGGACCAACCTAAGTGCCCATCGACCAATGAGCAGACAAAGAAAATGTGGTATATATACACCATGGAATACTACTCAGCCATAAAAAACAATACATTTGTTTTTTTACAGCAACTTGGATGGAGCTGGAAGCCATTATTCTAAGTGAAGTAACTCAGGAATGGAAAACCAAAAACTTTATGTTATCTGTTATAAGTGGGAGCTAAGTTATGACTGCCCAAAGGCATACAGACTGATATAATACTTTGTAGACTCAGATGTACAGAAGGTGGAAGGGTGGGAAGGGAGTAAGGGATTAAAAAACTATATATTGGGTATAATGTACACTACTCAGGTGACAGGTCCACTAACATCTCAGGTTTCACCACTGTACAATTCATCCATGTGACCAAAAACCACGTATACTCCAAAAACTATTGAGATAGATAGATAGTTGATAGATAGATACTTAGATGCTTCTGCATCTCCCTATATATAATATATAATATAATCTATCTGTCTATATATAATAAATACACGTTTAAAGCACAGTGTTGCCTTTCCAATTTAAAAAAAATCAATGAACATAGTATTTGGAAATCCATTTGATTTTATTATCACCAACAGAATTATGACACAAAGCTTAATACAGCTTTTGAACTTAGGCCTGGTATTTGTCAATCAGCTAATTACCCTTAGGCTGCAAGACAGTCTTGCTATTGTCGAAGAAAAACTCAGGAGCTACACATTGAAAGACTTTTAAATACTGTCATTTGCAGACCGAAGATCACTCCCATTCTGAGAACCCTGAAATGAGTTATAGTTCCATCTGACAAGGTCCGTAAAGAAGTCACCTTGAGTTAAAATCATTAGAGGCAAATATTCTTATTGTGGATATTCTGTGTCCTTATGCCCTGTTCTTGTTTTGTTTTGTTTTTTAATGCTTTCAGTAATTTGGTCTTCATAGAAACAAGTTTCAAAAAGTTAAATAATAAGTATTACCTTAAATACTTGAGTCAAATTTCCTATTTGCCTAAGTGAAGCCACCTTAGCCACTATGTGTATCCCAAAATATATGCAGCCCTAGGCCTGCATCTGGTGAATCAGTGAGAATTGACCTCATAGTGTTCAAAAGTCAAGAAAAAGGATTCAAAATTGAGAATAAGTCTCAGATACCTTCCTAACTTATTACTGCCTTAGGAAAAAAAAAAATCAGTACTAAGTAGACTCTTCTAATTTATTATCCACTCACTGACATTTCTGGAAGTATTTCTCTCTCTGCTTTCTGAGTTCTTCTTTCTGATATTGAGAGACTTCTGAGTGTACTGCTTTTTGGATTTAGTTTTTTATGAGGAAGGCTCATTTTGAAACCAAAGCTTAACAAGTCGTTAAGATAAGTAACTGAACAGCTAAGCAGCAGCAGGTGCCAATGTTTTCTGTTTCCACAGAAACATGAGCACAGTGACCGCTAGTGGACACTACATAGCCAGAAAGCCTAATGCTCAAAGTGGAGGTCATTCGTTGAATGGTAAAAGCTCTTTTCTTTTTTCTTTTGATGTGTGGAGTTAGTGTCAGATTCTTCCAAGAATCATAACTGAGGCAATGTGAACAGTGACCCTTTCTCTCCATACTTCCTCTCCAATCTCTTTTCTTCATATCAATCAGGAACTTTTATTAATGAAAACCTTCAAATGTTGCCGGCTCTCACCCCATCACGGGCCGCTCATTTCCCTCTACCTGTGCCGACTACACCAACATCTAACTCAGCAATGCAGCGGCTTGCCAGGTGTTTTCATTACTGTGGGGCTTAATGAAAAAACAGGTGCTGGCTTTGCCCCAAGCAGATTGAATCAGAATCTCTAAGCGGGATCTAAGAATTATTTTCAGAAATCCACATATGAGTCTAATACCCTTATAAAGGTCAAAGCCTATCATTCTCTGCCTACACCATTTTTCTTCAATTAAATATATTTTTATTTTAATTTTTAATTTTATTTTTTGATCAGATAATGTATTTATGTGATCCCAAAACCAGAAAATAGAAAACACAAATATTTATGTATCCAGCAGAACATTTTCCTACAATTCTCTGCATCTGTCCAGTCCCCCATAAACATGTCCACTAAGGGACCATTTGTCCAAGGTGGTGTCCTGTCCTCTTAGAGTTTTTCTCTGCTGATACAAGTGAATACAAACATAAATTACCATCTTCCCCATTTTTATACAAAAGGTAACAAACTATACAAAGTATACGATAATGTACAAAGTATTTATACTTTGCTACTGTGTCTCTTTTAGATCCTTTCACATCAGTAGGTAGAAAGCCTCCTCTTTCTATTTTTTAAAGCTGTATGTCATTCCTTTCTAGGGGCATATCATAAATTGTAACCAGTTCCCTGTTGAAAGATAATGTTTTTTCCCCAAACTTTTGCTATTGAACAACGCTCCAATGACTGACCTTGCACGTAGATAATTTCATGTGTATGCCAGGAAAAAATTTCCAAAGTGGAATTGGTAGGTCAAAAATAGTTTGGTAATAATATAATAAAAAATAAAATAAATAATAATTATTATTATTTTATTTTATTATGGTTTAATTTTAAAAATACATTTGGTCTTTGCCCCCATGTTCCTGGCACAAAGCTTGGGAATTTGAATTTCCTGATAGTAGGATATTTGGTTATTCATAACAAATCCTTTTTGACTGTACCTGAGTTTATGCTAAAGAGGTGACTCGTGACAAGGCCCCTTAGCTTCCAGATGGGGGTTGGTAACCGGAAAAGCCAGCCATGTGATTAGAGGGTTAGAACTTTTAACTCCACCCTCTGACCTGTGGCAAGGGGAAAGAGACTAGACATGGAGTTCAGTCTTGTGACCAGTGACGTAATCAGTCATGTCTGCATAATGGAACCCTTGGACCATGAGACTCGAAGAGCTTTCCAACTGGTGAACACACGTGCTAGGAGGGTGGTACATGGAAGACCTGTATTCCCCTATCCTTACATCTTGCTCTCTCCATCTCTTCCATTTGGTTATTCATAAGTTATATCCTTTATTGTAAAACTGTAGCATTCTCAGTGAGTTCTGTGAGCCATTCTAGTGAATTACTGAACCTGAGGGAGGTCATGGGAGCCCCCAAATTTGTAGTCAGCTAGGCAGAAGTACAGGTAGCTTGGGATACCTGAGATTGGTGGCTGATGTCAGATGTGAAGGCAATTTGGGGACTGAGTCCTTCGCATGTGGGGTCTGTGCTAACTCCAGGTATTTAGTATCAGAAGGGAATTGAAGTGTTGGGCACGCAGTTGAAGTCATAGAATCAGTGTCAGAGCATACACACCATTATCACAATCCAATATGAGGAACCTGTGTGGAGGATGGAAATCCCAAATCTTTCAGTTCTTTACTTACCTGATCTCTTTGTAGCATTGGACATAGTCAACCAGTCTTCATTGCTAAAACCCTCCTCTACTTGTTTCTGAAAACTAAACTTTTGACCTTCCTCCTACCTCTGATCACATCTTCCCAGGCCCTTTTGCAGGCTCTCCTTTATCTTTTTGTGCCTAAAATAGTTCTCCAGGTATCTTTTTCCAGGTCCAATCTCCTGTGCATTGATGACTTCTAAATTTGTATTCCCAATCTCCCAAGTCTTTCTCATAGGCTGATGACCAACAGTCCACCTAATGTTTGGACATTTCCTCACAGATGCATTGAACTCACTAAAACGAAACTCTCCATCTTTTTGCTTTGCTTCTGTGCTCTCTGTTCCAAATCTGCTTTGGCTCATGTATTCTGGTCAACATGAACTACAACCACGCCCAAGAAGACACCCTATTGGAGTTGTTCTCTGTGATTTGCCCTTCGTTGTAGGCATCCTAATTAGTGCTGCCAATGTTCTGCCAAACAAGAGGAATTGCTTCTTGTAGAAAATGTAAAAATAAAAAAGAAGATTTCAGTGCAAATGAAGACGATTTAGTCATGACTGAAGAGCACAGGCTAGGAAAGTGCTGTCTGGTGGACTACGACATTACCTTGGACACTAAACCATGAAGCAGAGCCTGAAAGACTCCCTTTTACGGAAGACCCACATGCTTCTTCCAGAAGATGGAATTAAGGCAAGTACGAAAACTTGGAGGCTACCTATTTACCAACCTCTTTTTTTCAAAAATTGTAATTTCTGCAGGATTCCTATGTGACCACAGTGCTAAGTGCTTTGTATATATTATTTCATTATTGCTCACAATAGGGCTAGGCGAGGTGGCTCACTCCTGTAATCCCAGCACTTCGGGAGGCTAAGGAGGGTAGATCACTTGAGGTCAGGAGTTTGAGACCAGCCTGACCAACATGGTGAAACCCTGTCTCTGCTAAAAATACAAAAAAAAAAAAAAAAAAAAAAAACAGCCAGGTGTCATGGCGCACACCTGTATTTCCAGCTACTTAGATGGTTGAGGCACAAGCATTGCTTAAACCTGGGAGGCGGAGGTTGCAGTAAGCTGAGATTGCACCACTGCACTCCAGTCTGGGTGACAGAGTGAGACTCAATCTAAAAAAAAACACAAACAAACAAACAAAAACAAAACAAAAAATTGCTTACAACAACCGTGTAATCTAAGTGTTGTTTGCTCCACTGTTTAGATAAGGACATTTGGGGTTTGGAGGTTATTTGCCCAAGGACAACCTAACTTGTTAATTCTACAGCTTGAATTCAAATCTACCTGTAAAACCTGTAGCCTGAACCGTGACAGTAGCCAAGGCCTTTTTTTGGTCACAAAGGTAGTCCAAAAAGTTTTCTGACAATGCTACATGCCTCTGAGATTTTTAGGCTGGGCTAAAAGCATCATTCTAACTGCCCTATAGTTTTTATTCTGTTTTACTATAAAGCAATGAGTCATACATTAGAACTCCCCAGGGTTAAATTCCTTTTTGTATATATTAAGCAAAAACAGCAAAGTGCAGGATAGCATAATTACTTTTGTACAAAAATATGTACTTTTTAAATAGATACTATTTTAGGATATTTGCTTTTTTATAATGGAATGTTGGGGATAGGAAGGGAATGAGGTTGCAGCTAATCCTTTTGGTTTTGTACAGTTCTGTAAAGACTAAGTTTATAAGTGGGTTAAGTGGAAGGGGGGATCATGGTCCATGTTTTAGCTTGTTTTTATACCTCTTTGGGTTAAAAAAATCAATATTTATTACTTTAAAAACTACCTTTTAGAAGCTCCTCTCAAAGTATTTTTCTACAAAGAGCCTTTTCAATAAATATCTTAGGAAAGTGCAGAGGTTGAAGAGCATTTCATGAGGAAGTCTTCTTTCTGGCTTCTGATAAGGCGTGTCATTTAAATGAACAATTCTGCATGTCACCCTCCATCTGAAAAATTACTGAACGCTCCCAGAGTCCCATAAACAAGGATCCTCTTTGTCCTTGAGCCAAATCCATATGTAGTTAAAGACAAAGTCAGCTTGCTTCGAAGTTCAGAGAAAGAGTTGACTACAGTACTTCATCACTGAGAAACACTAAGACCCTGGCTCGCTCTCATGGATGGGACCCTTTCACCCTTTGCACCTGTCAAGGAAGACAGACTTTTTGATCTATTTTCTTAAACGTGGCCGTGCAGTTTTATAAAGGTGTTTGTGGAAGTACTTCAACTGAATTTATATTGGAATTTAGAAGACTTGAAGATAAAATACTTCACATAAGAAAAATACTATGTTTTCTTATTACTTATTGTTAAGTAATGAGACATCCCACTGAAATACGTAAGAAAAGTACGTTTCACTTGTATGTGGTCCCATTGAGTATGTTGAATACCTTCTGATAGCTATTCTGAATATTAAGTTTCAAGCCTTATCAGTCAAAGGATATAATTTATAAGAGTCCCCTTAAGTAGGATGTGGAGGTCAGATGTTGGGCAGGAAAGCAAACAAACACAGAAACTAACAAATTTTCACTCTGCTTTCCAGGAAAGGAACATTTTATCAGAGTCCTGAAGGACGAGTGGTAGCTAACTGGGTTAAAGGAGGAGAAAAGTAGAAAATATTTCAGGCAAAGAGAACACCCTGTCTGAAGTCCCCAGCCATGAGGAAAGACAGCAGTATACAAGAAACTGAAAGACAGTCATGGAGCTCAGACCGCTGCAGGGACAGTGGCCCGGAAAAAGGCTTAGGCACAGAGTTGTAGGCTATGCTGTTCTTGCCTCTATCCAGAAACTGACAGAAAATCATTGAAAGGTTTTCAATATGTGTGGGAAGGTTTTAAAGATGCTGTCAAAAAGTCAGCAGCCTAATTTTGTCCCTTTGAAGGTAATCCTCTTTCACCCTGGCTACTTTTTCATTATGACATGTTTTGTGTGGATTAGTGTCCTTCACCAACTGTGAAAAATCAGCCATCATCTCTTCAGGTATTTTTTCTTCCCCATCTTCACTGTCTCCTCTTCGTTGAGAACGCTAACTGTATATGTGTTAGGTCTACTTACTTTATCTTAATCTCCCTATCGGATTTTCCATCTCTTTTTCTCTCTGTACTGCATTCTGGAAAATTTCTTCAGAAGACTCTGGTTCAGTAACTCTTCGGTCTACAGGACTTTTTTTCTTTTTCTTTTTCATTTCTAGATGTTGTATTTGCTTCCTTTTCAAACTTGCATGTTTGGCTTCTTTATAATCCTAATCATTATTCAGGTTTTTCAGTTTTTCCTTCATTTTTTAATTAAGCTTTTAATTTTGAGATAATTATAGACTCACATGCAGTTGTAAGGAATAATACAGAGAGCTCCCATGTGCCATTTACCCAGTTTCTCCTGGTGGTAATGAAACTATAAAACGTGTTTTAAAACTATAGCACAGTGTCACACTAGAACCTTCATTTTTTGTTTTTTTGTTTTGTTTGGTTTTTGTTTGTTTGTTTTTGTTTGAGACCAAGTCTTGCTCTGTCAACCAGGTTGTAGTACAGAGGCGTGATCTCAGCCCACTGCAACCTCTGCTTCCTCCGTTCAAGTGATTCTCCTGCCTCAGCCTCCCAGGTAGCTGGGATTATTGGCATGCACCAACATGCCTGGCTAATTTTTGTATTTTTAGTAGAGATGGAGTTTCACTATGTTGGCCAGGCTGGTTTCAAGCTCCTGAGCTCAAGTGATCCACCTGCCTAGGCCTCCCGAAGTGCTGGGATTACAGGCGTGAGCCACCACACCCAGCCTAGGACCTCAGTTTTTTAAAACATTAAACTACTTTTTAATATTGTGTATTTGATAATGCCAATAGTAGAAAATTCTCTGTGGGTCTTTTTCAAAATCATATACTTATTTCTGTTAGTTCTTATTCATAGCATCTTTCTTCGTTGGGTAACTTATGATTTCTCACGAGGAAATTGTTTTTTTCTTGAAACTTTGTATGGAAGGACTGATTTAGACTTTGCACTGAAGCTGATTCCAAGAAAGAAAATTGCCTTTGCTTCCGTCTGGCTCCTTGTTACACTCCCAATCCAGGTATCCTTTATGCAAAATACTTGGCTAGAGGTATTTTTGGATGACCCAGATAGTATGAATTTAGGCTGCAAATCCACATGAAGGCTGGGTTGTGGATGCACAGAAAGAGTCTGCTGGAGTTGATGGGACTCAGGCTTACATCTAGTTCACTCTTTCATAAGGGATTGGTCAAGACAATGTGTTCAGAACAGCCCTTTACTTGGTTTAATACTCTGATGTCACCATCTTGAAAATCTTAATGTCGTCTTTCCAAGTAGCCCACATTTTAATTTTGCCCTTGGCCCCCTATGTTATCTAGAGGGTCCTGCAAGGGGTGTGGCCCTTTGGGCATCCCCACTGTCTAAGGCAAGGTTACCTATTGGATGGGACTTTTTCTCCTGACCTTGTAATTGGCACATCCCCAAAACTCAAAGCTCCCATTTACTAGTTTGGCAAGAACAACTTACATGCTCTTATTACCCCTCTACATTTCTGTTCTGATTTTTTCCTCAATACTCTTCTCTTTCTTTCAAGTCATCAGTGCTTTTGGTGGCTAGTTTAAAATCCTGCAATGTTTCTCCCACTGCTGACTCTTCTTCTTGGGAAGGCCCCTCCAGACACACTGTTCCCTTCATAGGATCACCAGCATCCTTCTTGATCATGCCCCTTCTATTCCCCTTGCAACTCCAAATCTAGAAGACCCTAATTTGCTTTCCAATATGTTGTTTAAGGCATTTTCTCTATCCCCTGATTCTTTCAGGGTTTAGCTCTTTCAATTCTGAAAAGTTTTTCTTCTTTCCAATATCGCTGCTTTTGCAAATCTAAAGCTCTGCCTTTTGAAATCTCTGTTAGAAGATTTTGAAATATGTTTAGAAATTGAAAAGGTAAATACCATTTTTTTTTTTTTTTTTTGCTATTTGCATTCCTCCTATACTAATCTAGTCTTCCCTGTGGAAGGGGTACCTCTCAATCAATGATGTGAGGGGAAGGGGTCGACAAAGCAAAACCTTGCTTTAGGAATCTCAGTTTTGTCCCACCACACATTGCTTGAGTGCTTGGAGTCTTCAAGTCCAGCTCCACAGCGGGACTTCCCAGTTACAGAAGCAAATATTAATAAATTTGGATTTTGGACATAAGCCAGCTTGAGTTGAACTTCTTGCCTTACAATGGAAGGACTCTTGATTAGTCCAATGGTTGACCAGATGGTGGATAGTTACCGAACCCTTTTCTCAAGAAACCAACCACAGGGTTGGGTTGCTGTGAGCTCCAACAGCTATTTATTTGGTGGAAATGGCAATAGGCAAAGCCAGTTTGCGATGTTTAAAGTATGGCTTTGGATTTGAGCTTTCAGCTCAAAAAAAAAAAAAAAAGAAATTTACAAATGTGTCAAGCACTGAAAATACAAATGTTAGTTACATTTATGGGAGAGAGAATGAGACCAAATATATTCTACCAGATGGTGACAGCTCAGTGCTCTATCAGGTATTCCAGGTTGTGTGGGGGATATACATGGTTATGGCTTAAATCTCTGGGAACCAGAGTGAATTCATTAAAATGAGATGAACTGTACTTCTCATTTCTGCTTTACATTTGCATAGGCTGTCCTCTTCCATTTTATTAGAAGCATTATCTTAAGTACAGGTTAAAGGAACAAGCACCAGAAAGCACTGCTTTCTGAAAATCTATGTAAAAGCCCTGGAAATATTTTTCTGTAGGCTCAGAAACTTGTGCCTTCTTCAGAATATTGCATCTCTTTTCTTCCTCCTTTTCTTTAGTATATTTAAATTTTAATGAAAATTATTTTGGAATTTTTTCTCCTTTTTCCTGACTTTCTGGATAGCCACCATTTGCTTTCTTCCACTTTGTAAAGATTTACCATCCCTCAGTTTCGCTCTGCGCTCTGCTTGAGTGTGACATCCGTTCCCAGGTTTTGAAGGATTCTTATCCTTTGGATGTTCTGGGAGCTGCTCCACACCCCTCTGGGTCATTTCCTCCTTGGAGACAAAAATTCCATGCTTCCTTGTCTCCCTCAGGAGCGTGTTTCCTTTTTTATATTCAATGTGGCCTCAGAAACAAACATCCTAAGAGGCACTATCATAGAGAAACACATGCCATGGTGCTCTGCCAGCAAGATGAGTCCTGCCGCCACTGGCTGACCAGACTCCTTAAGGTGACGACTGGCCCCTAGGGCCTGCCTGGTGTGACAGGCCAGGGCATGGGAGGAAACCACCCTGCCACCATCCTCAGGGTCTGTTCAAGGCCACACACACCTAGGGGAGGTACTTTCACAACTAGAAACATTTTGGGATTTTTAAAAATACTGTATATATTTATTGTGATTACTGATAAATTTGTGTTTCTTTCTGCCATGTTGTATAACCTCTATTTGCTATGCTTTTGCTTCTTTTTTTCTCCCTGATGTCTTCTGGATATTTTTTCACCTACTGGTTGTACATTACACACCACCTTTAGTGTTTACCTTTAAATTTTTTTGTGTAATTTAGGGAAGCTCTTAATAAAATAAAATATACATGATTCTGCTTCCAAACACTTCACAGATCTTAAAATGCTTTAACTCAAATCACTTCCTCTCAGCTGGCATACTGTTATTATCCAGTATTTTTGTTTCATATTTTTAATTGGAAAATTGCTATTTTAAAAGTTGACATGTAAAAATACATAACATCTCTGTAAGTATGTGTTTGTGGATAAATAATCATTCTATGCTCTATATCTGAGAATTTTAATATCTGAAATCCTATGGGGATCTAGAACTGCGTTTTGTGGTTTCTGCTAGTATTAATAAGTCTCACTCATGATGTCATGTTTCTTAAAGCATTTTGGAATCTTTTAATGATAAGCCTATATTCTGATAACCTGTGGGACCTTGATTGAAGGTACTTCTCTCCAGGGAGGATACACAAGTGTAGCATGGGTGCAACTCTCCTGGGGTCCCTGAGTGGGTGCTGTGAAGTAGAATCCCAGGTCCTTGAAAGAGTATGCCTATGATTATAGATTCTTAAGGAGGAAATTATTGTTGTTGCTAACATCATTTTTTTTCCACTAATAGTTTTCTCTTTTAGTGCCTTGAACTGAAGGCAGATTTTCTCCAGCCTATCTCTTTACTGAGATTGTGGCCTCTGCAAATAACCTGTTTGTGGGGTAGGGGGTGGAGGGGCTTTCAGGTTTAGCTCATCCTCTGTTTTGTGTAGACCCAAGGCTTATTCTTCCCATTTCCCTTCCCATGGTCCTTAATCCCCATTGTTCTAATTCTGGGCCAACGTTTTCACCCAAACTTGAAATATGAATATATTCCCAAAAGTAAACACTTTACATTCTGTTGTTTTACTCATACATGAAAAAAGCAATGGCTTATGGGGGGTGGGGGAGGGGAGTTGGGGGAAGAGATAGGCAATTCAATCAATGCAACTCCATAAGCTGGGAATTAGTAAAATTCTAATTCTTACAAAAATACTAGCAACTAGAACCATGTATTAAATGCCCAACAAATAAATAATACAGTAAATACAGGGCTTTACCTGAAGCAAAAGTGTGAGTAGCTTGATGGAAGAAGATAAGAAGGACTTGTGGATAAGAAAGGCTGAGTCTACAGTGCAAGGAGAGAGGACAGGGACATTCGCAGAGGTTGCCGGTGGAAAGCAGGTGCAGGCTCTGCATAAAATGCAGTGGTGCCAGAGGTGGATGCTCTTGTTTTATTTTGCACAAAGATTAAGGAGACTCATGCAGTTAGGATTTTTAGACAGAACAAACAATCAGACTGAGCTCAGAGTACGAATTTGGAGTTGAATGCATTTCATGAACAGTATGATGTTCCTCCATAGCTGTGCCAGTGGCAACTGCTAATGCTTGCAGCACAAAGCAGTCACTTTCTGGAGGGGAAACTGTGTATAAGCCAATGAGATTTCTATATTTTACTGACACTTTCCTGTTGATAGACACTGAGATGATTCAAAGGCAGGAAACATGCACTATAGCCCAACAGACCAGTCTTCCATTGGCTCTCAGGACAGCCCTGGCTTCCGTGCTAACTTCTGACTTGTTTTTTTATTTTAAATTTGTTGTCCTTAGGGATTCCCTTAATACCTTGGAAGCTCAGCAATGCATTGAAATATGCATCTGCTGGAATTTATCCTTCATGTGGGTGTTTTTAGCGGAATGGCATTTTGAGGACATCTGGTCCTTTCATCCTGTTTTCTGGCTTCTCCAGCCTGCTCTACACTCAGCCCCCTGTCTTCTGGGAGGTCTCTGGGCCTGGGAGATGTGAGGCTTGGTTAGTTCACTGAAAAGCATTCAGATAGCAGTGGCCTTAAAATAACCACAGAACCAAAGCAATGATGATAAGGAACACTGGGAAACAAAGGAATTTGTTTTGAAGGCAAGAACTCCCCAGCATAAAGCGCCAATATCCCTTCTCTGAGAAAAGGCAAGACTGAAATGACACATCAAGTGTTTCAAAGACAATTTCATAGATTGCAGCATAGCATCATATTGCAGCAGGAATCATGGGACATGGTATTGGCTACATTATGGATTGCCCCCATATCGAGCAGAAGCTAAGATCAGAATCAAATGGAACACTCACTTGCATTAATTAATTAATGTAAGTAATAGCAGAAGGTACAAGGAGGCCTCAGCAAAGCCAGGAGACTCCAAGACGGCCACTGGAGTCTGGATTGAGCCTGCCGCACTCAGGTCACATCAGCACTTCACCCTCATTCACGTCACTGTTCTCAAGGAAAAAATAATCATCTCTGCCTCCAGCGACAGGACAGTCAACACACACTTGACCTTTTCTGGTAAAGTAAATTCTTGCTAATGAGTTGCTATGGCTTTAACAATAGTTTGCTTCCTAAAAACAGTTAACTATTTCCCTGATTCCAGTTTTCAGGTTTTCAGAGTAGATAGAAAACCATGATATGGCAGTCACATTTTATTGTGATCAGGATAATATTGACACTACTCCAGGAGGTGGAAATTGTGGTTTTTGTATCATATTACTTAAAGTCCAAACAATTAAATCTTGTTGGACTTTCTGGATCATAAATGAGAGCCTGTGTAGGAGGAATTTATTTTGAAAACAAACATTCCCTCCAACTCCAAATCTCTCTCTCTCTCTTTTTTTTAAGATTAATGAAATATAAGAACACTATTTTCAGCGAAGATTTCACCTAAAACAACCAGTCAGATGAGAATCATGTGTTACTTGCATGGCATGTCAAGATGATAAACCACATTATATAATTTAAATAAAAATGAATTATAAAGTTGTCTTCCTGATAAGAGCTGCACAGCATTCTGGAGAACACTTTGGCTGTACTTAGAAAAAGTCTGTGGATCCCATGCTCATCAGTATTATTGGCATTGGGGTGGGATGAGCCGCTTTGACAGTGGGCCTGGTCCAGAGACACTGAGACAGACACCAGAGAGGCGAGCGGTGCCTGACCATGGCCTCGGGAAGCTTAATAGCCCCAGTCCTCCCTGGGGTCAGCACACTGACTAGGGCAGCCACAAGAAGTGTTCTCAGTCATGGAGAGGCCTGAGGAGAAGCACAGGTTTCTGGAGGGACCATGTACATCCCTTCAAGTGTTCTGCCTGTCTCCCTAGGATACATCTGGACTTTTGGTGAAATCTAGGAACACCTGAGGCCCTACCTAAATAACACTTAAACTGGAATCCAAACTACTGTCTTACCAATGCACAAATAAATCACACACACACGCACACACGCACACACACACACACACGCACTTTTTTATTGTAGAAATATCACAAGAGAAATGTAACTCAGGTATCAACTGAGATCTCCCCACTTGCAAACATAGGGAAATTTTCTGGAACCTCCACTTTCAGAGCTTATGGATGTTCCAATTTTGGGGCCGGTTGCTTTTCATTTGATTTTCCTTCTCCATCCTTCCCTGCCATGCTCTGTGCACCCAGAGGATGACTTTGCAGGTTGCATCAGCTGAGCTCCTTTGCCCTCTGGCTTCTGGGTTGGTTTTGGCCAATGGAAGCACCTGCAGGATATCAGATGCTGGACAGGGAAGTAGGAAGAGATATTTATTTCCTGTACTTCCTCACTGCCTTGCCATGGCTCCAGCAGCAGCACATTCTGCAGTCATGGCTCTTGGCAGGCAGCCTCCCTTCCAAGAGTCCAAGCTCTCTATGGACTTGGGTAACACAGTTATTGCCCCTGACTCCTCAAGGACTAGGAGTGTAAAGGCTTCTCTCTATTGCTATTTCCTGGATGCTTCACCTTCCCTCACTGTTTCCCTTAATGCCTCACCCTACCTCCATCTTCTTCATTACACTTCTTGGTTAAACCCTCTGAGGATGTCAACTTTCCCTCTTGGTATCCTGATGAATATATACACCTTCTCATGGTTTCTTTGGACTCCTAAAAGTCTTATTGTCATATGTTCATTGCTACCCAGGCATTCCTGCTCCCTCACTTACAGATCTAAAGAATAAGCAGCTTCTCTACTAGTTTCTAAGCAAAGCAAAATTTTAAGAAATCATTCATGAGTTATATTAGCATTCACTGGAAAGCTAAGACAATATGAAGTGATCACATTACATACCACCCAGTCAATATCTTAAAAATCCACATTAGATACATCTAGCCTAGTATATGGACCATAGATTCTGGAGTTAACTCCATGGACCAAGCTTTACCACTCCCTTGCCACTCTGTGATCTTGTGTCAAATTATATAATTCCTTGGGCCTCAGTTCTCCTCTCCCTTCTTCTCTCCCTTCCTCCTTCCTTCCTTTCTTCATTTTTTTCTTCATTTTTCTCTCCCACCTTTCCTCACTCCCCACTTTCTCTCTCTTTCTTTTGTAAACTGAGGTTGTCACTGTTCTTATCTAGGATTGTGAGGATTGAACAGGTTAGTGATGTACTGTTCTTAGGTGCCTGGCCATATTAAGGACATTGTGTAAGTATCAGCTATCATTTATTGTATTATTATTATTAGACATTCTCCAAAATCCTTCTCAGCTGGATTTCTTGGTTTCCCTTAGGGCCTACATCAACTTGCCACCTTCATTTCCCAGCTTTCTCATTCCTTTCTCCTTCCTCTCACTTGTTTTCTTTTGAGCAGCCCCTGGGATGGGTGGAAGAGCAGCAAATGTTTTTTGCCATGGGCCTATCTCTGTAAACAATTTGAGTCAATCAAAGTAAGTGTGTCAGCCTCATATTGGCTGCTCAATCTCATGCAATTCCACAAAGGAAATACTGTGCTGGACAACAAGGATGATCCACTTTCCAAGCCTCCCTCCTGGAACTGGGGCCTGGTCCCAGGGACTCTAGAGACTCTGCAAGCACAGTCCTCTGAGTTCCTCAGAGCATCTAGTCAACCCCACAGGTGGAGAGTGTGGGAGAGACAGTCAGAGAGTGCCCCAAAGAAGAGAAACAGAGAAGCTCAACAGATCCTCCTGCCTCAGCCTCTTGAGTAGCTGGGATTACAGGCAAGCCACTACTCAGTGACTTTACATACTTCTATGTTATTTACTTTTTAAAATTAAGCAGATTTTGTGACAAAGCATTTTAAAAGATGTAATGGATGTAATATGGGAGAAAATACTTGTAAAATAAGTGAAAAAGCAAAAGGTAAAACTATATACAATATAATTACGTCCATAATTATTAAATATCCTATGTAAGAACATACACTAAACAAAATTAACTGATTCTTGACATGGTGCTAGGGGCTTCCACATGTAATGTCAGTCCACTCAAATAGTACGTATTTGATTCTGCTGTTTGACTTACTTACTGCTCATTTAGGTTATCTCCAATTTACTGAGAGAAGGAAGATTGAAAGCCCACAGAAAAGATATGAACTCCTAAGTAAGACTTTAGGCTGTGAGCTCATGGATCAAGTCCAGGCTGGCATTATGCACTGGGCTGATGCTCAGTTTTTACCATGGTAATACCAAGAGTCCCTGGGAGGTAAATGTCCCCAGAAGAGTTGGAAAAATGGAAGACTCCTGACACCGTTTTAAAGGCCTGTGGTTTATTCTGAAAACTTAAAATTGTGTCTCTAAGGTACTGAGGACTTTGCTATATGTGTAATCTAGTGTTGAGAACACGCTACTGGTATTTCTCACCTTTGCTTCTAAGGCTTATTATGACGGGTTTACATATACCCAATTCATGGCTGGGTGTCACCTTTAGAGATTAAAGTAAATTCATACAATTGCCATGGCCTTTTGGTAAACACCACACCCCAAAGCTTCTCCAAATTTTATGTTTCTATCCTACTTGATAACATACTTTCATTTTTGAATCCTCCAATCTCCTGCACCTCAAAATAGTCTATCAGGCAAACCATTTGTTCCCTTCAATTCTATTTTTAAAATGGCTTTCCTTTGGACAGGGCCCCTAGAGCAGCTGCAAGAGCTGATGTTCGTTCATGCATGACAAAAAGTCCCCACATGTGAGGGGACACCAAGGCCGTCCCTGAGCCACTCTGAATGCATCCCTAAGCTGGTGAGTCCTGCTGTTAGAGAGATGGAGGTTCCCCTCTCAACCAACTGGTGCCAGACTTAGAAATAGCTACAATAAACTTGTGGGTATAAAAAAGGAAGAAGAATAATTTACAACAGTTAATATTAAAACTTACTTTTTAATGACATATTATATGAGAATATTAAAGACTTAATAGAAGTGAAGAATTTGTTTATGCTTGTGTTAGGTTTTAACTAAAAGGGATTCAAATATGGATCCCACTCTTAGGAAGTTGATAGGCTGAGGTACAGAACAAGTGATACATGTTATGTGTAATACTTAATATTTTTGCATGCTATGTGCTCTCACTCTGCTAAGCACTTTCACCTACTTCATCACATCCTCTCAACCACCCAATGATGTAGGTTGCTGGGAAAACAAACAAGGACAGCAAGAATTGGTTACCAGTAGATTAAGTGACATTAAAAAAATGGGAAATGTCATTTCATAATTTCCTAGTCCTAGGCTATGTGATCTAATTTTAAACACCAGTTAAAAGGAAGCTCAGGGGAAAGGAGGACATGTACTCCCCTTGCTGGGTGTGTGGTAACCCAACCTGCACCTCTGTCCTGCCAGCAGCAGCCACGGCAGGCCTCCTGTGCCTCTGAAGTCTGTCCACAAGATCCACGACTCTTCTGGGCACTTCCCCCAAATGGCCACAACCAGCAGTGCTAGTTTGAGTTTACAAGGTGAGGGATAGAGGTAAAGGCCGATCTGGAGTTAGAAAAGCAGGTAGTCACCAAAGCTTGCTTCAGAAGAGATCCAACATTTGGCCCCACTTCCAAGCCCATGGTAAGCAAATTTTTAGCCACAGCTCCATGAAATGAATCATATTTCTTCTTACCAGAGAGTAACTCAGGCATGGAGGATTTGGCTCACAATAATGTGACTTCAAATTTATTCAAATACTTTAGACTCTTGAAGATATGCAGCCATCTATATGTCTCCTCATTTTGATGGTAGTGTTTAGATCTTGCTTCCTACATAAACTTGAGAAATAAATTAGGACCGGAGAACCTGCCTTAAGTCCTTGGTGCCTCCCCAAACACATGGCAGTGCTGGGACACAGTGCAAGTTCAATACAGCTTGGCTGAGTCAATCCTAATTGTTAATTCATCATGGTGCATTCTAATGTTAAGACAGAATTAAAAGACATCCGTGTAGAGAATGTGTTCTATTTATTCTGCTTGGCAGGCGGAGAGTGAAAATTTCCCTTTACACTTTCCCTTCACACTTTCCCCTCCCCCAGAGCCTGCCATCTGTTCTGGAATATCAACATTCATGCAGGGTTACCCCTAGTGAGCCTTTTTAGACAATGTTTTGTCATGAACTATAAGTAGCAATGATCCAGAAGAGAGATTAAAGATGAATTTACTGATTCTCCTCCCTACCTGACCTGAGCAGTACAGTACAGAAATGCAACATGTAGTCATAAAGCTGAAGAACAACCCCCCATCCCCCAAAGAAGTGCTTGTGAAAAAGTGCGGTACGTAAATTCATAATGCCAGCTTGCATCATTCTTTCAACTACCTGATGATCTTCACCCACCAACAGAATCCACATGGGTCATGCAGGAAGTGTTTACTGAGCAGCTTCTGTGGGCAGGTATGGTGGGGGGCACAGGATGAATAAAACACTGACATCCTCCACAGACCTTACAAAACACATGGAAGATGAAACATATAATTATAATATAAGCAAGAAGTGATGAAGTGCAGAAAGAAAGATACACACGCAGTGGTATAGGAATTCTTGCAAGAGACCAATTCCTAAATCTGGGAGCCAGGGAGGATATTTTCGAGGCATTGGAGCTAGGCCTTGAGCAATGGGTAGAATTTCATTATGTATAGTCAGGACCTGGTAGGGAATGGCAGAATCAGAAGCATGAAGGTAGGAAATTGCATTAATATTGGCAGGAGATAGTGAATGAGTAATCTGGTTTCCTCAGCATGAGGGTACATCAGGAGGAACAAGAAGAGATAAAAGTGAGACTCCTGTTAGATTAGGAGTCAGATTCTGTTCAATTACAGGCTATATGTTTGGACATTATTCCACGGGTGTCTTTGTGCACAGTAGTGACATTAGAGCTTTGTTTGAAGAAGTCTGAAGCAAGCCAGGCATGGTTGTGCATGTCTCGAATCCCAGCTACTTGGGAGACTGAGGTGGGAGGATTGCTTGAGCCCGGGGGTTTGAGGCCAGTCTGGGCAACATAGTGAGTTCCTGCCTCAAAAAACAAAAAACAAAAAAAAAAAATCTGAACCATTATGTAAGCTAATCTCTGGGTATGACCCCATATGGAAGCCAGAAGACAAGGAAGCCTTTTGATGCCTTGAGGAGCACAGAACAGGGTGAAGTATAAGGCAACATCTGGCAGAGCACATGCAAGATGTTCAGCACAGTAGATGGTAGAGCCCAATTTGATAAAGGAGCAAATTGAGGCAGAGAGAGACTAAGTCGTCTAAAGCTATGTTACTGTCAAATACCAGAGTTAGGATTTGAACCCAAGGCCATCTGACTCCAAAGCTGTTGCTGTCAACCAATATTAGCTTCAGCATCGTTGCAGAAATGTTGATGTCTTGTTTGACAACATAGAAATACAGTTTAATTCTCATGGCATCCACTCCATTTCAGCAACCAATCTTTAGGTCATGGTGGTAGAGGATCTGGAGTGTTGGAGGCTGTTCCTATAAAATGACAGATTGGGTCCTAGGATAGGTAAGGAGGAAAAAAACAGGTGCTGACCATCAACAAATATAGTGAGGGTCAGGCACAGTGGCTTACACATGCAATCTCAGCTATTTGGGAGGCTGAGGTGGGAGGCTCAGTTGAACCCAGGAGTTCAAGGCTGCAGTAAGCTATAATTACTGCACTCCGGCTTGGGTGACAGAGTGAGATTCAGGTCTCTAAAAAATGAATGAATGAATGAATAGATAATGAGGGGTTTCGGTACTGGAGGATAAATAAGAAATAACAGTACTACTACTAATAGCATTTTGGTAATGGTTTATATAGATTTCTCAATATTTATAGCAGCTCAATGAAGTCTATGTAATAATGACCATCTAGAGATGACTTCTTCCAAGGTAACATGTATCCGTTATGTTGAGTCAGAGTTTGCTTCCCTTCAATTGCCTCCACAAACTCTCCCCCATGGCCTCCCCACCAGGAAAATAGTGTTAGCCCCCACCTCTTCCCCGTCTTAGATCCCGACAGCTACCTTCTTCCTCTAGTACCTGGAAATCAGCAGTTCTGATTCTATTTTTTGGCTAGCAACAAAAAGGTTAGGTTGCTTGAAGCCAGAAGTTCAAGGGCAGACTTAGACATGTCTCTTTTTCCCTCCCAATAACTGCATTTTTCTCCCAGTGGGTTTAAATGCTTATTTTAATTTGGAAAATTTCCACCTCTCATAGCACCTCTCTATTGTGAATAGGGATCGTTGATGTTTGAGGTTTATGGTGAGCCAGGCATGGCTTTTAGTTCCTTATCTCTGTATAAGCTCATTTAATCCTCTTAAATAACTTCATGGGATGGTATTATTGCCTTCAGTGGAGACTGGGAAACAGGTTCAGAGAAATTAATTTATCACTTATTTCCTAGTTACATAAATGTTAGAAGCAGCCAGAACTGTGTTCTTAAATCTTAGGGTTGAGTTAGGGCTCCTTTATGAACCCTGCTGAGTTCCACAATACAGAATATTAATTTCATGGTTGTATCTACTCTAGTGTTTGATAACATTCCAAAATTCATGGAAACACACTTAAGCCACTTTAAAAAATCATATTTGCAGACCTGCAGCCTTATAATCTCTCTGCCAGGAGCATCATCTCACATGTGACATATTATATGACCCTTATCACTTGCAGGTGTAAGCAGCACAGTGTCCAAGCTACGATTTTGCAAAATCATATTACTTAAAACGGTTGCCTCAGGCAGGCCATGATTTGTGACTGCCAAACAACATTTTAAATAAGAAGATCCTCTGAGACATTTGGTTTAATTGGATTCATTTAATTTTTGAATATTTTAAAAATATTTCTACATTCCCAAAAAATGCCCTTATCATATTTGGAATCAATTCAGATATTGGTCAAACTAACAATGATTTATTTGTAGTAAGGTGTATGTTCATCAAACCACAGTTCCCCAAGGATGCCAAATGACTTAGCATTGCCTTTCTATGAGCATTATATTATCTGATTCTTTTGATGAAATGACGTCACTATTGTCTGAATGTTTGTGTTCCCAAAAATTCATGTTTTGAAACCCAAATCTCCAAGGCAATGGTATTAGAAAGTAGAACCTTTTGGGAGGTAATTAGGTCATGAAGGCTTAGGGCCCTTAGAAAATAGGCTCAAGGAAGCCGGTTCATCTCTTCCACCATGTGAGGACACAATGAACCAGGAAGTGGGCTCATCAGACATTGAGTCTTCCAGCACCTTGATCTTGAACTTCCAAGCCTTAAGTACCATGAGAACTAAGTTTCTGTCATGTATAAGCCATGCAGTCTGTGGTAGTTTAAAGGGAATGGGCACCCCCCACACACACACATACACACACACATCTGAGATTACAGTACTTTGTTTTAGTCATGGGCCAAAAATATATATGTATTCAGGTAAGTAAATTTATTTGCATACTAAGAAAGAAAAATTAAGAGGAATTCCTTCATTATGGGGGAAAAAGTAACAACTTCCCTTTTGTGAAATTCTCTTTCATGCGAAGTCTAAATGACATTATCTTAGTGCTTTCTTCTGATTTTTGTTTTACTATAAGTTCCTAGCAGTGGAACTGTTATGCCAAAGAGTATTATTGGAAAGCTTATAGTACACATTCCTAAATTGTCCTCCAGAAAGGTGTGCCTCAGTTTTCTATAGGAGCACTGGTTTCTGATACTCTCACCCTGGCTGGTATTATCCAAATGCTTTTAATTTTACCAGTGGGAAGCGTGCTTAAATTCTGCTTGATGTTGGAAGGATAAAATTCATGCTGAGGAGTAAAAGTCATGCTAATAATGTAGAATTTCATTTTTCTTTACTGAGAAGGATATAAAATAACAACGTCATGACATCATGACAAGAAGAGAGAGATCACGGAAGGAAGGATAAGCTTTATCTGAACCTTTCATGGCACTTTTCCCTTTGAACAATGGGCCCTGCACTCTCATTTTGCTCTGGGCCCCACAGATTATGAAGCTGGTCCTGTCTGTGCCTCTTCCTCTCCATCCTCACTGCTACTTCCACAGTTCAGACTGAAATCTACCTCCGGGACAGGCTCAATAGCCTCCTTACCATCTCTCTGCCTCCCATCTTAGCACCCTTCCACCACAACACAGTCTCCAGTTTGCAAAAGGAATCTTTAAAAATGCAACATCTCGGCCGGGCGCGGTGGCTCAAGCCTGTAATCCCAGCACTTTGGGAGGCCGAGACGGGCGGATCACGAGGTCAGGAGATCGAGACCATCCTGGCTAATATGGTGAAACCCCGTCTCTACTAAAAATACAAAAAACTAGCCGGGCGAGGTGGTGGGCGCCTGTAGTCCCAGCTACTCGGGAGGCTGAGGCAGGAGAATGGCGTAAACCCGGGAGGCGGAGCTTGCAGTGAGCTGAGATCCGGCCACTGCACTCCAGCCTGGGCGACAAAGCGAGACTCCGTCTCAAAAAAAAAAAAAAAGCAACATCTCCAAATGTCTTCTCTGCCATGTGTAAACTACATAATACCATTTTAGTGACCTGCACTCTAGCCTAGCAAGTTCTTGTAAGATCTAGCTTCTGCCCTGCTCCAGCCCTATTATTTTCCAGTGACTCCTGTACCCACCCACAGAAGATTTCTCTCACTGTCTGTGCATTCCACGCTCTCTCGATGCTGGGTCCCAGCACCGCTCCTTTCTCTGCCTCAAGTGCTCACTCCATGGCACTGGCTCCATATTAGGAGCTCACCCTTCACGTCTCAGCTCAGGTGATCTTACCTGAATTGACTTCTCGGATGGGCAGCATGCAATGTGCAATTTAAACTGTGCAAATGCCAGTTTTATATACAAATATGAGCATTCGACTCATGTGTAGAATCACCAAAATCACACAATTCGTGTTTTGTGGCTTATCCTGGTGGGTGCCTGGAGCTGGCCAGAGAGACAACTATAGGTCAGATTCAGGAAGGATGGAAGAAAGAGAAGAGGGTCCCAAGGCACAGAGCTGGCTGAGGGAGCACTCCCGGGCACCACAACACTCTTGGGGCCAGTGCAGATTCCCGCAGCTTCCCAGGGGCCTCATCCCACAACGTGTAGCATGAGTGCGTTTGCTCTGTCAGTTGGCTTCTGGGCTTCCCCTCCCACCAGCCACTGAGTCAATGTGCTACCCACATCAGGGGTGGGATCTGGAGAAGTCAAACCAGGTGGTTCCCCTTCCCACTAGCCTAGAGCCTCAAACCCTGGCAGACAGGTAACTCCCAAGGATCTTAAACCTCTATGCCAGTATGGGCTGGGTACTGGATGTGGTAGGAGGGAAGCTTGCTGCCACCAAGAGACAACTTCCAGCTGCCCTTCATGGACCTGCTATCCTAGACCTGCTAGTCTGGGACAGGGACAGCCGCCACGGCTTGTGTCTGACCCATCTGGTCCTGAGTAGGAAGGTTAAGGCTGGACAGGCAGGACACTAGGAGGCACAGGAGGGAACAGCCCCAAACCCATCCAGTGGAGATGGCGGGAGGTGGGATCATGCATGAACTCAGGCTCCTAGCCCCCGGCACATGCTCCATTGCCCCACTGAACTTGACTTACAAAGCAGAAATGTGAAGAAAACATTATTAAGAATTTCAAGATAAGTGCAGAGCATTAAACCCCAAGTAAGTAATCTTGCTGAGAGAGAGGACCTGTGCAAGTGCACAGGTTGGATGCCCGTGAAGCTGGCCCTGGACAGAGATAAGAGGTACTTAAGAAGTAAGAATGATAAGATGTCGGGCTTCATTGTGGCTGTGTATTTAGTGGGAGGCATGCTGTGAAGCGAGGATCCTATGACAACCAGTAGTTTTCTGTCTTGGGTGACAGAGGGATGGTGATGCCATTACCCAGATAGGGAATGCAGGGAGGAAGAAGAGCGTTTCTGTGCTTGTCTCCTTCAGTTCGGGTTCTCTACTTGCCTGTTCTCTGAGTACACTTCCATATTCAAGGGACAGTTGACTTTCAAAGAAAAGCAAAATATTCCTGAATAATATGCAAGAGGTGAGCATGTAAAAAATTCCATGGAAATCTCTTGACCCAGACTGAACTGAGTAACAGAAAAATTAAATTAAGCTATTCTTTAACTTACCAGTAAAATTAAATTTTGGAGAATTTCCCAATGCTTTTATAAGGAAAGGAAAACATCCTGCCTTGTGTAACTCTCCTATTCCCTCAACGTAATCAATATAAACTTATTCAGGTTCAATATCTCGGTCATAGCAATAAATTGATTGAAAATAAAATGTCTGCTAAAATATTAAGCATGGAGATATTAATTCACAATGACTTAAGGCACAGGTTTTGTGAAGCTTTCTGTATTTTGAAAGTAAGCATCTAAAACATGAAAGTAAACATGTCATTCATTCATTGATTCATTTATTCATTTAAAAAATATTTGTACTGAGAACGTACTGTGTGCCAAGCTGGAGATACACAGAAAAACACATAGAGCATAGGCTGTTCTGGTTCAAGAGCATTCTCTGATGGGAGACGTCAAAAGAAAAAAAAACTGAATATATAAAAGTGGTTATTTACACCTATATTTTCCTGAAATACAGCTCTGGATTCCAGAATGGCTCTGGAATCAGCCATTTCTCCAAGGAACCATGATTCCTTTTAGTAGAATTTAAAGCCTTCTTGCTAACGGAGTGCCGCTGTTCCGGGGCTCTCAGTAAACAGAGCTCTATCTTGTTATCTGCACACGCACACAAAATAAATTTACACCAATAATGCCAACTCTATTCAAACACCACAAGGTTCATTCTGTTTTTCTCCCTTTCCATATGTATATCCCCCTTCACAGACAATGAGAAAGCTGGCACCCATTATTCCTGACCTGCTTACTTACCTAATCAATCCTTCCCTGTAACCAAGTTCTTATTGCTGCTGCCACCCTCCCTTACCACATATGCTCCCTTCACGCCACCCATGCTGTCATATCCACGCTAGACCCCACTGGTGAGTGGGAGCCCTCCTCACTCTACCTGTGCCCTGATGGCCTGCACTGAGCCAGCCGCTGCAGGGGCACCTTCCTCACCCTGCTTTGGCCTCAACACCCTGAGTCAGGCTGCTCTCCCACGCGTACCTCTTCCTTCTACTTGAGCTCCAATGTGAACCCCATAACAGGCCACTCTTCCAAGTGGACAGCCTCCTCATTGGTCTTTGAGCCTGCAATCTTATCTACCTTGTCAAACAGGTGATACGAATAAAGAACAAAGACCAGCAAGCTAGCATATGCATTATTTAAGGGAGCAGGGCAGGAGAGGAAACTTTGGATGTCAAACAGCTCCTCCTGCCACAAAGCAACCTTTTTACTCTTTAACTTCTCTCCTCTGTACTGCCCTAGTTTATTAAAGACCTTCATCTTCTATTAATCGAATTGAAATTTAACAGCAGTGATCATTGGTAACCAGGGCAATAAGTTAAAGGATACTCTATTGTACTCCAAACATTTTTCCGTCAAAAATAAGCCATATCTAAGGATCCTGTGTTGCTATTTTTCAGAAAATTCCTCTGGGGTCAGGTTGACCTACAAAGAAAGAAAGTTCTACTTCAGTGGGCCACTTGTAAAGGTCTTTTGTTTGGCTGGTTTTGTTTTATTTTTACCTGGAAGACTCCCCAGAGCTTGTTACATAAGGAGAATAAGTTAAAACTTACTAAAAGTAGATTGATTGATGGAACCCTGAGACATAAATAATGTACTCACCTTCCAAAGATCCTTTAATGTAAGGCAGGGTTCTCTATTTAATGACATTCTACCCTTTTGATTCCTCTATTTAATGACATTCTACCCTTTTGATTCCTCTGTTTAATGACATTCTACTCTTTTGATTCCTCTCACTATAGCCGTCCTTGATATGAATGCCTGAGAACCCTTGCCCCTGACTTTTTCCCTTGATCTTGCTCTCCAATCTAATCCTGGAATTCCTTCCTAATATAATTATAAATTCTGGGATTCCACCTGAGACCAAGGATGACTTCTTCCTAGTGTAATTGACAGTCTTCAGGCCCAGACATCATCTGTCACAGCCTGGAGCACATATGGAGAAAAATAAAGGGGGCGTGTGTGCACAGGTGTTTGTGTGGAGAGCCCACAGTGCATAGTCAGTCTTCTCTCTCTCTCTCTCTTTTTTTTTTTTTTTTTTTGAGATAGAGTCTTGCCCTGTCACCAAGGCTGAAGTGCAGTGGCATGATTTCAGCTCACTGCAACCTGTACCTACTGGGTTCAAGTGATTTTCATGCCTCAGTCTTTTGAGTAGCTGGGATTACAAGCGGTTGCCACCTCACCCAGCTAATTTTTGTATTTTTGGTAGAAACAGGGTTTCACTATGTTGGCCAGGCTGGTCTCGAACTCCTGACCTCAAGTGATCCTCCCACCTAGGCCTCCCAAAGTGCTGGGATTACACGTGCCCAGCCTGCAAGCCTTCTCTTCTTATCATTGCTTGAGTCACTTTAAGTCCCTTATTTGCCATATCCTGGGCAAGACTTTGAGAGAAAAAGAAGATGACTTAGAAGCCTCTCCTGCTCAGCACTGGACCACAACTTAAATTCATTACAGATGTGGTATATGTTACCCAAGCATCAACCCCAAATCTGAGGGTTTAAGTCAAGATTCTCTCACTGGCTCTATGGGCTGAATCCAGCCCCTTAAAAATGTTTGCATGTGTCCAACAAAGCATTTAGGAAGTGAATGTGAATGTTGCAGACAGGATGTGCCCTCCCGAGGCTGGTCCAGTGCCTCCCATCTCTGCTGTCCCCCAGCAGCCACCACACCCTTTCTATATACATTGTCTGTTGTGGCGTACATGACGTAGAACCACACACATAGTTTCCTTTATTTATTACATGATCTTTTCAGCCATGCCTGTTGTTTTAAGAGGTCTTATAAATGCTTTTTTCTCTGCCTCTCCTTCCACCTTTTATCATACATTCCTTGTTACTGTTTACTTAGCCACAAAATCCAATTGTTTTAGAGCTGGCTCTGCCCACAGTTTTTGTAGAGAGGGAGCCCAGATTTAATCATGAGACCTGGCTTTATTCTGGACTCTTCCCTGATGGGTTGAGTGACATCGAGCAAGTCACATGGAACTCCAGCATCTACTTCCCCATTCCAAAGTAAAGGGATGGGAACAGATGATCTCAATTTCCTACCAAGTGCCACATGGTGCCCTCTCGGACATTTTTTGGTCGCAATCCAGATAAAAGAAAACAACAGAGAAAAGGTAACATCTACTTTATTCACTCAACGACTGTTAGTTGAGATAAAAGTAAGTGCTGGGGATACAGAGATGAATAAGACAGATAAGGTCACTGTATTAGAGGGACACAGTACACAAAGAACGGCAGATTGTGGTAAGTGCTCTGCAGGGAGTAAAGCATGCTAATCCGGTGAAGAGTGATTGAGTAGGGACTAAGGAGGCCAGAGCCTCTCTGAAGAGATGACATTTGAGCCGTGACCTGAGGGAGAAGTAGTAGCAAGCCATACAAGGAATATTCAAAGCAGAGGGAACACCAAATGCAAAGGCCACAGGGCATGTTTGAGGAAAAAAACCAGGCCAGTATGTCTGCAATGCGTTAGACAAGGGAGGAGAAGTTGCAAAAGGAGGTGAGCGAAGGAGGCAGAGGTCGGATCATGAAGGGCCGTGCGGACTCTGACAATAGAAATCCACTGGAGGAAGGTAACAGAGAAATGACGTGGAACTTTCTGTGTGTCTGCTGAGTGCGTGTGAATGGCAGCAGGGAGTCTGGGGTGGTGGAGTTGGAGAAAGTAGGCAAATTTGATGATATTTTGGAGATAGACCTGGCAGGACTTGCTGAAACATTGTTGGGTCGGGGGAAGAAAGCGAGTCATTCCGAATCACTCTTGGGTATCAAGATTGAGGAGCTGAATGAATGCTGTTGTCACAAGGGCTGGTATTAGCAGAACCTCATGTCACAGGCATTAAATCCAATAGCTCTTCCAATCTTCTCATTATATCTCCCTGCTTGTCTCATAAATATCAAAGCTTTATTCTCCCATCGAGCACATATTTATTGATTGCCTATATATTTCAGGCACTATTTTAAAGTAACATAGCTATTTGATTAATTTTAGTGTGGTTGTTTAAAACAGCTTCAATTGAAGCCTCCTTAATCAGTAATCTAAGCTGCTGGTGAAATGAATTCTTTTTTTAGTATTGGCAGCCATTTGCAACAAATGAAGATGCCTTAGGTCAGTGCCAGCTGTGAGCAAAGAGCTTTGGTTCCCGATTTGTGCTAATCTAGAAATTCATAGGAAATAGCCAGGATAAGTCTTGGGAATGTCTTGTCCTTGTTAAACTCTGTCCAGCTGTACTACTCAGTGCTCTCAACTGAAAATTTTACTTGCTGGAGAGGAGTGGCTCAGATTCTGAGAACTCTTCTGGAGTCTGCTGTGGTGTCTATTAGTAGCGGATATACTTAGTCCAGTCAGCTCATTAGAAACGATTACCCTTGTTGCTGCTTTTGTGGAGTACAGGTCTGAGCGTGCTCTATGCAGTGTTTGTAGGTATGCGAATCTAAAGCTCAGCTCACCACTTATTACACATCAGGTCCTACGGAGTTACACTAAGAACTGAGACCATTTACAACTGAAACAAAAAGAAAAGTAAAAGCCTGTTTAACTGGCATGAAGGAAAAAAACTCACACAAACCCTGACTTATTCAACTGGGTAAATATTTCTGCTCTCTTGGGATTATCATTTTAAGATTCTTCTGACAAACAGGTGCAAAGCCATTCATTGAGGTTGGCCCACTTCCAAATGGCAAAAGCCTCATCTTAACTGAACATTTTAGCTGCCATTTGCAGACATTTCAGCTCATTTCCACTTGAGCAAGGCCCAGGCTCACATCCCAAGTTTACTCCTAGTGTTAGTCCCTTGTGTGATTGCAGCTACATTGTAAAATCATCTACTTCTCATGCTTGAATGGCTCACAAACACTTCCTCACACCCTGAATGTCACCCTCCCAAACTCACAAAGTGATAGCTATTATACCAGAGTAATCGTGTATCTGGTAAATGCTTTCTCCTGTTGTAGAGAATTTTGCTAAGGCTCAAAGAGGAGGAAAAAAGGCACTACTACACCCTACGTCTAGCAGCTGAAGCCAGCCACAGATTTGATAGAGTAACACCAATTAAAGAACCAGTTCTTTATGCCCCAACCCATCCACCCCAATCCTAGTCATTATAAGAAGACAACCAGGTAGCACAGGGGAAGGTAGTCTCCTCTCCCCAGACTCTGGGCAGAAAGGGAGTTTTGATTCTCTTTTCTCTGTTTCAATAGATCTATCCAAGCTGAGTTAGGGAAAGGAGAATTGAGAGAGAAGGCAGGAGTGAGAGGGAGCAGCAGAGGAACACCCTACACATCCACCATTTGGCATGGCAGGGTACACAAGTATCCCTTGAATGGTGGGGAACATGGAAGTTTACCAGGACTGATTGTCTTTCTGATAGCTCTCCCAAGAGACAGCCACCCAGTGGCAAGAGGTGGCAAAGGGTGAAATAGAGTAAGCATTGGAAAGTACATCATAGGTGTTCATTTTATTGTAATGCAGGTAGTCCTCAAAACATATAAATACCAGAATATGGTGCTTCTAGGATATTTATGAAGTAGGAGGGTAAAAAGTGACTAGGATGAAGAAAGTGTTTATTGATATTTCAATTAGATGGTTCGAATAATTTAAATACTAAAGAAAGTGATATTAAACAATTTATAGATAAGGGCATCTCCATACTCACCCCCTAATGGTTTTGTATATGATAACGAGCAAGTGCTATTTACTGCCAAAGAATTTTTCCTTGTGACCAAGAAACTGAAATCACCATTATCAGGATAAAATTCTTCTTGAAGCTTTTTATTGTGTTTGAACACATGAAACACCTAAGATTTTCTCTTATGACCCTGTTAAGAATATTCTGGGGTTAAATGTGCACTTTGAAGGTAAGCTTTTCAGGTTCAAACTTTTAGGTGACAGTGGCTTCGTGCTACCGCTATTTTAATGTTTTGTGTCAATGCAAAGACCAAACAAGTCCCACTGAAAGATATCTTTTCTGAAAATTGGATCATCTCTCAACTGTATACGTATAATTCTATATACATGTTGGAGTTTTTTGTATCATGTCACTGCCATCATGTTGACATCTCATTCATCATAGGTTTGTCACATTCATTGCATTATTTCTATGGATGAATTAAAACAGTTTGGATATCACATAAATTGTGAGTTGGAGTCAGGAATGCAAGCCATACTCAGTATGTAAAAATCATGTGAGTGTGTATGTGTATGGAAGATATTTATAGCATATATTTCTGCATATATTTGAAGAAACAGATTCTGTGTGTTTGTACAAATACAGATTTGAAAATAATTCCCACCAAAATATTCTGATTTTAACCTTTCAAATTGATTTTGTGGTATGCACCAATATGTTGTTTACCTTACATAATGCCTGTTTTGCAAGTAAGGCACACTTTTGTCTTTTAAAAATAAAAAAATCATTTTTTTCCCATATATCCTTTTGTGTAGACTAAAAAATAATCATCAATGCTTGTATAATAGGGTGGGATTTAGTCAGTAGAGTGAGAGAGTTAGAAGAAAGCTTGGGTTGAATTATTGTGTGTGCCTACCTAAGTTTCTCAGTAACTGATATTTCTTGGTTTGGCCCTTTTTAATACATATTAATTCAGAACTTAGGATCTATGATCTTGGTGTGACAGTCAATCTGCTGTATGGACTAATAATTTTGATTATTTAGATTTTATGAATAACGCAAGGGAGACCAAAAGAAGAATGTAACTAATTTCTTTAAAATATATTTAGAGGCCGGGTGCAGTGGCTCACGCCTGTAATCCCAGCACTTTGGGAGGCCGAGGCCGGCGGATCACGAGGTCAGGAGACCGAGACCATCCAGGCTAACACGGTGAAACCCCGTCTCTACTAAAAATACAAAAAAATTAGCCAGGCGTGGTGGCGGGTGCCTGTAGTCCCAGCTACTCGGGAAGCTGAGGCAGGAGAATGGCATGAAGCTGGGAGGCAGAGCTTGCAGTGAGCCAAGATCGCACCTTTGCACTCCAACCTGGGCGACAGAGCGAGACTCCGTCTCAAAAAAAAATATATATATATATATACACACACACACACACACACATATATATATATATTTAGAATCCAGCAGACTTCAAAAGCACTCTTAAACTTATTGCAGATGAATGGGAAAAACTGCTGAACATCATGCTTTGTTGTTGTTGTTAATTGTGTTACAGCCATGAAAGCATTTTGGTTGCACAACGTTTCTTTCCTCAGGCTCAGCTGAAATATAACCCTAGCCAAGGTCAACGGCAACTACTCAAAGCATTTCTTTCTTCCTTCTTGACTAAACAATTCATCAAGACTGGCTAATAGCCCTGCAGATATCGCTGTGGCAAAGAAAAAAAACAACAACAATGTCACAAGGTTTTTAAAATGATAAAAAGCAGTACTATCAACTTTTTGTGGAAACTCTCACCAAGGACCTACTAAGTGCCATTTATCCTTTAAAGGAAATCTTCAGGATAGGTCATCCCATTTTATATTTAAAGATGGTAGGATGAAAGGGTATAGACAGCTGCCCAAGTTCATCTAAATGGCAGTTAATTACACTGAATTTAATATCACCTAGGGAGCTTTAAAATATACTGTGTCTTACACATAGAGATTCCGATAAAATTGGTCTGGTTGAGGCCTCAGTATCAGGATTTTTTGAAGTGTCCCCTTCTTGTCCAGGTAATTCTAAAAAGCAGTTGAGAATGACCAAAACATAAATAAAATAATTTTTTCATTAATTTGGTGGTAAGAAAAGTAAATATATAAAGAAATATCACTAAGAAAATGTTTAGTCAAGATAATAAGATAATATTAACTTGAGCAGTTCTTTTAATTTTAAATACTTTTTGCACGATACATGAAAACAAACTTTTAAAAAGAGGTGACTATTATGTGCCTGGACTTTTCTCAGTGCCTGACATGTGCTATCTCATGTGACCAAAATCATACTTAAAAGAAAATGTATAGCTTTAAGTATATACATTGTAAAACAAGGAAAACTAAATACAAATGAATCCAGCACAAAATCTAAGAAACTGGAAAATAGCAACAAATAAAATCAAAGAAAGGAAATAATGAAGGAAGAAAATAACAAAAATAAAGGCAGAAAGCAAATAAATAGGAAATTTAAAGCAAAAAATGAAGAGCAATTGATGAAATCAAAAGTTGAAAAGAAAAATACAATAGACAAATCTAAGTCAGCAAACATGGTCAACACAGAAAGAAACAGAAACAACATTAGGGATTAAAAAAAAAAGAGTCTATAACTACAAGGACAGTGGAGAATTAGACAATTACAAGAATATACTACAGTCAGCTTAATACCAATAAGTTTATAAATCTATATAATTTTTCTCAATTATCTAGAAAAATATAAATTATTAAGATTAACTCAAAAAGACAGAATAGTAACTAGAACAATAACCACAGGAGAAAACAAAGAAACCAATTACGCATCTATCACTAATAAGAACACCTACTTCACAATGAAGCATTAATTTTTTCCCATTAAAGGAGACTTCCTAGAAGTCTCACTGCAAACTTCCCAGAAGCGCTCATTTAGTCACATGGTCAAGAGAGTTTGGAAAAGGTAATCTTATATTTGGAAAGGAAAAGGAAGGGTGAAATGGAAAAAGAGAATAGTTATTGGGAGGAGGCTAGAAACATTTGCTACTCCAGCAATAATCAACTAGATAAAGTAATGGAAGAAAGATTCTGTAGTAAAAAATTAAAAGTCACAAAACCACACCAATATTAAATGCACATTGTATTATTTTAATTATGAAACTTTGTTGAAGACCTAAATAAAATAAAAGGAAGACCTAAATAAAAGCATTGGCTGCTTCAATATTCAAAAATGTCAACATGTCACAAATCAATCATTGAAATAAATATGCCAATCAGAATTATAAGTGGGTTATTTTAGAGAATTTTTTAAGATGGTTGTAAAGTTCACATGGAAGATAAAATTCACAAGACTAGACGAAGAAACTTTGACAGAGAAAAAACAGTGAGGTGTCAATTGTCCTACAGATATCATAACATACTCTAAAGCTATTATACTTAAAATAGTGTTGTAGGCCGGCAAGGTGGCTCACGCCTGTAATCTCAGCACTTTGGGAGGCCTAGGTGAGTGGATCACCTGAGGTCAGAAGTTCGAGACCAGCTAGGCCAACATGGTAAAACACTGTTTCTACTAAAAAAAATACAAAAAATTAGCCAGGCGTGGTGGTGGGCACCTGTAATCCCACCTACTCAGGAGGCTGAGGCGGGAGAATCACTTGAACCCGGGAGGCAGAGGTTTCAGTGAGCCGACATTGTGCCATTGCACTCCAACTTGGGCAACAGAGGGAGACTCTGTCCCCCCACCCAAAAAAAAAAGTGTGGTATTTGGTTCAGTAGTAGAAAAATAAATTAATAGAACGAGAATCAATTTAAGCAAATTCAATTTATTTTACTAAAGAAGCATTTCTAACAAATGGGAAAGCTTGGACTTTTCAGCAAATGAACGGGGACAATAATAAGAAAAAAATCATTGGGAGGCTGAGGCAGGAGAATCGCTTGAATCCAGCAGGCGGAGGTTGCAGTGAGCCGTGATCATGCCACTGCACTACAGTCTGAGTGACAAAGAGAGACTCCGTCTCAAAAAAAAAAAAAAAAAGTAAAAGAAAAAAATCAGGTTAGACCCATCATGCTATCTTGTTTAATTCTCATAACTTCACCAGTTAATGTTATATAGAAATTAGAGGATTTAACTAGGGAATGACAGATGTAAAGAAATAGGGAATATAATGCACAGTTCTGTCTGTTGACGTATTTAATTATGTTGTCTGTTGCTATCTCACAAAGAGGAGTAAATTTTCAGACATATAAATTCTGTGTTATTCCCTCTACTAATGCTATATATGTTATTCACAATAGTTCAGAATCCATTCATTCACTTACTTGAAAAGTATTTATTGTTTCCTGATCAAAGGCACTTCTAAGTGCTATGAGTAAAGTCGTGAACAAAATTAAGTTCTTTCTCTTGTGGAGCTTGCTTTAGTGAGAGACAAATAACAAATAAATAAACGGTGGTAATTATAATGGAAAACTATTTTGGTCGAGCAAGGGAAATAGGGTGTGCCAATGGGCAAGACCCTTAGATGCAGTCAAGAGGAGCCCTGGGCCCCGCACATGCCTCCTCCAGCCATGACCCACCTCACGGAGCTGGAATTCTGAGAGCCAAGGGAACATGGCCACATGTAGCCCACAGCACTGCCTGACAATTATGCTCCAAGTTGCCCAGGATCGTGGAATTACTTGCACTAAGAGAGGGCCCAATTAGCCTCATCCTTTCAAAAATGAAGCTCACCACAGGCCTCTGTGCCTGTAGGCCCAGTGGGAAGTCAAAGGTAGTTTTTGGAAGAGGCGTGTCGAGGGCACTAGGACGGGCTGACTGAGGTGTTAACGTGTGTGTGCATGAAGCCATACTGGGCCTTAGACATAGGATATGTGGGCCTCCATTTATACCTTTGTCCAGCTGTGCATAAGCCTGAGGTGGATCTGGCCAGGGGAATTAGAGCTAGGGTTTCTATTTTATATAAGCAAGGCAGGGAAATCCTCTGTGAAGGTGAGTAAGTAGAAAGTTACAGAAAGAAAGAGCATTTCATATAGGTAACAAAATGAACAAGTGAGGATATCAAATTTCAATCCAGAAGAAAAAGCAAATCAACCCATCCAAACCCAAACTGTATACACACTTGTGTAAACAAGTCTTAGTTCTAAGTTCTTAGACAATTTTCTTAAGATATCTCAATTACGTGAATCGTGATCTATTCAGCCTTCTAAATGGAATTGTAAACCCCTAGCAATCTCCGCATCACCTGTGCTGTAAGAGCGATTCTGGTTGAAGCCTGAAATGGAACGGCTGAGTATGCAGTGAGGTCAGCAGCTATGTGTGGTGCGAAGAGAGAGGGTTTGTTATGCTGAACTATAATTGGGTGGTAGAAATGTCACCAAGCCAGGCCTGCAGCAAAAGAAGGGACCAAACTGAACTCAGTAACTCTCAGTAGCAGAAGTTGCATTAGCATTTCTGCACATTAGTAAGAAGCACCCAGCTCCTTATAAAACAAACTCCCAGCAAAAGAGCTTTGCATGTTGAAGGCATGTATTCTTTGAGAAAGTACACCCAGTTTGTTGTACTGTGTGATTACAATTATGTAAAAGAAACTACGCAATATAAAAAGAATGAAAACTGATGCAAGCAAAATGATACTAGTCCTTATCAGTTGTTGGGGTAATTTTTTTCTAGATTTCTAATTTTCTTTATTGAGTACTTATTAGCTTCACAGTTGAAAGTATAAATTTTAATAAATGAATTTTGCCAAATAAAAGCTCTATAGCTCCAAAGACATGATTAGACCTTATGAGACTCTGGTAAGCTGCTTAATTGGAAGAAAAATACATTTAAATCAGCAGCTATCATATATCAGCAATAATCAATTAGAATGATGCTTTGGAAAAAGGATACATATATTTACATATATACATATGTAAATATATATAAATATGTATATATGTATGTATATATGTAAATATATTTGAAGATAAATATAGGCCAAGTGCAGTGGCCCATGCCTGTAATACCAGCACTTTGGGATGCCAAAGCGGGCGGATCACCTGAGGTTGAGAGTTTGAGACCAGTCTGGCCAACATGGCAAAACCCCGTCTCTACTAGAAATAGAAAAAGTAGCCGTATGTGGTGGCATGTGCGTGTAGTCCCAGCTACTTGGGAGGTTGAGGCAGGAGAATTGTTTGAACCCGGGAGGTGGAGGTTGTAGTGAGCTGAGATGGCTCCACTGGACTCCTGGGCAACAGAGTGAGACTCTGTCTCAAAAAAAAAAACAAAAAAGATATATATATATATAAAGATATATTTCTTCATTTAAATATATATTCATCCAGGAATAAACCTAACTCTTTTTTTTGTTTATTTTTGAGATGGAGTCTTGCCCTGTCACCCAGGCTGGAGTGCAGTGGCATGATCTCAGCTCGCTGCAAGCTCCACCTCCCGGGTTCACGCCATTCTCCTGCCTCAGCCTCCTGAGTAGCTGGGACTACAGGTGCCCGCCACCACACCCTGATAATTTTTTTTTTTTTCTATTTTTAGTAGAGACGGGGTTTCACTGTGTTAGCCAGGATGGTCATGATCTCCTGACCTCGTGGTCCGCCCGCCTCAGCCTCCCATAAACCTAACTCTTGTTATGTGCAAATCTACATTTGTGAAGACTATGTAAAATATTTATCTGAGTAAATGAAGTGACATACCTTGTTTCTGCATGAAACATTCAATACTATAAAGATGTCAATTTTCCCCATACTAGTGGACCATTAGAAAAAAATTTCAGTAAAAATTCCAATGCAACTTTGCTTTAGAACAAGATATGGGCATTTTTAATTCATCTAAAGAAAAGTAGAGAAGAAATTTGTTTTTAAAAAAGGAAGAAAAACTAAAAAATAATAACATACTGGTCTTCCCAGCAGTTCTATAAAACTGCAGAAATTAAAACAACTTGGGGCAGGCATGGAAGAAAAGGGATGAAAGGAGATGATGAGACTTCTACATATGAGATTTCTATCATTTTATAAATTTAATGATGAGACTTCTATCATTTAATAAAGGGGACATTTCAAGTCCAGGGCTAATGATGGTCTGTTCAGTGAATGGTGCTGAGAATGGTATTTGGGAGTAAAAGACACACACAAAAAAACCTCTAACTTCAAGTCATAATTCTACTTTGTATACAGAATATTTTTGCATATGGATTAATGATCACATGTATTAATGAGTGACAGATCTATGCAAGTAATAGATGGAAAAAACAGGGATATGTATTTTATAATTTGGGGATGAGGAAGTCTTTCCTAAATAAGAAGTAAAACAGAAGTCATGGAAGAAAATTGACAGATTTGACATAAAGAAATGAAACAATTCTGTAAAATATTGTAAAACAAATTTAAAAAGTGAACAGTAGGCCTGGAGCAGTGGCTCACACTTGTAATCCCAGCACTTTATGAGGCTGAGGTGGGAGGATGGCTTGAGTCTGAGCGTTTGAGACCAGCCTGGGCAACATGGTGAGACCCTGTGTTTACAAAAGATTAAAAATTAGCTGGGCATGGTGGCATGCACCTGTAGTCCCAGCTGCTACTTGAGAGGCTGAGATGGAAGAATCGCTTGAGCCTGGGAGGTCAAGGCTGCAGTGTGCTGTGATTGCACCACTGCACTCCAGCCTGGGCGACAGAGCAAGACCCTTGTCTCAAAAAAAAAAAAAAAAAAAAAAGTAGCGAGTAGTAGGCTGGGAGGCTGATATTTGCAGCATATATGAGACAAACAATATAAAATAGATAAGCAACCAAATAACTAACAGAGCAAAAGGATATAGACAGACAAGCCATAAAATAAGAAATACTAAGTCTAATGCACATATTAAAAGATTTTCATCCTCATGCATTCATGACACACAAATTAAGAATCACTGAGAACCACCTTTCACATATTGTATTGCTTAATACAGAAAAGATTGATAATACCCAGTATTTCAAGGTGGTGGGGGAAAGGAGGCATTTTTATATGTGATGGCACAAGTGTAACTCAGCAAACCTTTTATTTGAGAATAGCTTTTTAAATAACCCAACAATTTCACATCTAGAAGTCGATTCTACAGAATGACTTATACACATGCCCATGGATATATGCACAAAGCATTATCTGTAAAACTGAAAAAAATTAGAGTCAACTTAATACCCACCTATGAAGGAATAGATGAATAATGGTTGCATTGTGCTATGGAATATAATGCATTGTCAATAAGGGTGAAGTAAGATGAAGCAGATTATAGCAGTATGTACTTACTACAAAAGAAATTTATGATATATCATGGAATTGGAAAATTGTTACATAAGGGTGTACAGTAAATAGCTTGATTATATTTTACTTTTAAAAATTCTTGTTAAAGGAGGAAGATTTTTACCTTTTATTTTATGAACTTGTATATTGGTTCAAATTCATTACTATTTTTTGTTTGCTTGTTTTGTTTTGTTTTGTTTCATATGGAGTTTCGTTCTTGTCACCCATGCTGGACTGCAATGGCACAATCTCAGCTCACCGCAACCTCTGCCTCCTAGGTTCAAGCAATTCTCCTGCCTTAGCCTCCTGAGTAGCTAGAATTACAGCCACGTGCCACCACGCCCAGCGAATTTTTGTATTTTTAGTAGAGATGGGGTTTTGCCATGTTGGCCAGGCTGGTCTTGAACTCCTGATCTTGGGTGATCCACCTGCCTCAGCTTCCCAAAGTGTTGGGGTTACAGGTGTGAGCCACCGCGCCTGGCCACTATTGTATTTTTAAAACACATTTTTTTTTTAAATTAAAGTATTTGAAACTAAGTATTACTAAGTCAATCCACTTCCACAACTTTTCTGCCTTTCCTGGAGGAACAATTATCTCCACTCTGTTTACGAAAGATTCCTGAAGAGTTTTTAGAAAACAGGGATGCCTGGGCTCCATCTCAGAGCAGTTAAGTTAGGATATCAGGATTTTCAAGACATGGTCTGCAGACCAGCAGCAGCAACAGTATCTGGGCGCTTGTTAGAAGTGCAGAATCAGACCAAGCGCGGTCGCTCATGCCTGTAATCCCAGCACTTTGGGAGGCCGAGGCAGGTGGATCACCTGAGGTCGGGAGTTTGAGATCAGCCTGACCAACATGGAGAAACCCTGTCTCTACTAAAAATACAAAATTAGCCAGGTGTGGCGGCGTGCACCAGTAATCTCAGCTACTCGGGAGGCTGAGGCAGGCAAATTGCTTAAACCCAGGAGGTGGAGGTTTTGGTGAGCCGAGATTGCACATTGCACTCCAGCCTGGGCAACAAGAGCGAAACTCCATCTCAAAAATAAAAAATAAAAGAGTGCAGAATCTCAGGTCCCACCCCAGACCCACAATTTCAAAATTTTCATTTAAATAATAGCCCCCTGGTGATTTATTTGCGCTTTAGAGTTTGAGAAGCACTGATTATTCATGTATTGTCTATGTGACCTAGAGTAAGTTATTTAATTTCTGTAAATTTCAGTTTCCTCAACTGTAAAATGAAGGAAAGTATTATCTGTGAAAGCTACATGAGTTTTATTCATTTAAAGTGTGCCTAAAGTGCCCAGTGCCCTGACTGGCACATAGCAGATACTCAGTCAATGGTAGCTTTTATGATGGTGTTTATATCTCAAATATTGGACCTAAAATAATGGTGCCTCAGTAGACTGATGTCCACTTACCAACTCCCTAGATAATCCTGCATGCTCTGTCTCTCGGTAAGATCTGCAGATGGATGATCAGGACACATGGAAAGCTCACCATGAGTGGGCTACTCTCCAGTACAGCCATGTGCTTCTACTCCCACAAGTTCAAATGTGCCTTTACCAAGGGTCAGCTGGGCATGTGCTCTGCTGTTTATGCCAACAGTACTTGCTGCTGAATTACATAATTTAATTAAATATTATGTAAACCAATGACATATGAGTACAAAAAGAGTGGTTGTTTCTATGAACCACTAAACTAAATGCCTTCAAAAGGCCTTTTACGGTTGTCTCACCCACACCCATTTTCATTTCAAAAAAAGAGTGTGGGTGAGACAACTGTGGAAGACAAGAGAAAATAAATCATATACATTTTAAGCTATATTCGGGTTGTTTTGCAAGTTTCTTAGCATTTTCAATCCAATGTGAGGAAACAAAAATTGGAACTCATAGTTGCTGTGTTGTGGGTGAGTTGAAGAAAGATCAGTTGCCTGTGCTCGCACGAAAGGTCTTGGCTCTACATCAAAAGATTGGGGATAAGTGTAGATTTATGTGTCTCACGTTAAGATAAAATGCTTCAGGTCCGCTTACTGAAGGTTTGGAGCTCAACAGGCTACGAAGAGAGCAATACCGACTCCTCCCCAACCCCTCCTCCTTTATACCTACTGCATGGACTGATTCTTTCTCTGTCCTTACATGAAGTCTCAAGCAGATCTCCCTCTCAATTAAAGGTATTGAATATCCTGAGCTCACCTTTAGTCTTAACACAAGTCTTATTTTAGTAATTAAAATGTTCAATTTAGTGTAATAACCAAATTCCAAATTTTTTACCCTCCCTGAGCTGACACCTGATTTTGGCCAACAAGCCTAAAGTGAGGGTCTTGGGAGTCAGGGGCTGGGCGCTTAGGGCATAGTTGGCATCTTTTCCTCTTCTGATGCTTCCCCTCACAAGCTGTCTTTCCATTCCCTCCAGGACTGGGCCCAGGGCTGGGGCTATGCAAAGGGCACACGGATGGAACCTCTGTGATCTGGCGTTGCTGCTCATTGAGCTTGAGTGCTCAGGGTGGACTCTCATGGGGTTCTTTACCCCATGGAAAATCCCCACTGCAATGTCCATGATGAGGACAGTCACTCCAATGCCTGGCCACTTTCACTACCAACACTTGGCCCTCTGGCTTTCAGTTGGAGGGGTCCTCTCTAGGTTTTTTCCCCTAAGGGTCTTCTCAAGAAGGCTTCAGGCTTCAGGCTGGTTTCCTTACATGGACCCACATGGCTAAGCTGAAAAACTCTCACATCCTTGTCTCATTGTTGATGAAACTCCAACTTGCTCCTAGTGTCCTTATTTTCCTCTTTGCAATTAATTAATTGCAGCTCCAACCACCATAGCTTACCTCTAGGAGAATCAGACACCCAGAATCTCCAAATATAGTTTGCAGATTTCTAAACATTGTTGTCTATGTGAATGGGACCTTCTAGTGTTGTGCAGTGTACAACCTGAACAGCTATCCTCACAGTTCAGACACTAGTCCACTGAATTCCAGAGGACATAGATCAAGTTGCTTATGTGACTCCCCCAAAGTTTTTCTCATTTGGATTAAGAAGAGGGGAAGCGAGGGCAGTTCCAAGATGGCCAAATAGGAACAGCTCCAGGCTACAGCTCCCAGCATAAGCAACACAGAAGACGGGTGATTTCTGCATTTCCAACTAAGGTACTGGGTTCATCTCACTGGGGCGTGCCAAACAGTGGGTACAGGACAGTGGGTGCAGCCCATCAAGTGAGAGCTGAAGCAGGGCAAGGCATTGCCTCACCTGGAAAGTGCAAGGGGTAAGGGAATTCCCTTTGCTAGCCAAGGGAAACCATGACACACAGCACCTGGAAAATCAGGTCACTCCCACCCTAATACTACACTTTTCCAAGGGTCTTAGCAAGTGGCACATGAGGAGATTATATCCCGTGCCTGGCTCAGAGGGTCCCATGCCCACAGGGTCTCCTTCATTGCTAGCACAGCAGTCTGAGATCTAACTGCAAGGTGGCAGCAAGGCTGGGGGAGGGGTGCCAACCATTGCTGAGGCTTGAGTAGGTAAACAAAGCAGCCAGGAAGCTTAAACTGGGTGGAGCCCACCGCAGCTCAAGGAGGCCTGCCTGCCTTTATAGACTCCACCTCTGGGGACAGGGCATAGCCAAACAAAAGGAAGCAGAAACCTCTGCAGATTTAAATGTCCATGTCTGACAGCTTTGAAGAGAGTAGTGGTTCTCCCAGCATGGAGTTTGAGATCTGAGAATGGACAAACTGTCTCCTCAAGTGGGTCCCTGACTCCCCAGTAGCCTAACTGGGAGGCACCCCCCAGTAGGGGCAGACTGACACCTTACATGGCCAGGTACTCCTCTGAGACAAAGCTTCCAGAGGAATGATCAGGCAGCAACATTTGCTGTTCAGCAATATTCACTCTTCTACAGCCTCCGCTGCTGATACCCAGGCAAACGGGGTCTGGAGTGGACCTCGAGCAAACTCCAACAGACCTGCAGCTGAGGGTCCTGACTGTTAGAAAGAAAACTAACAAACAGAAAGGACATCCATACCAAAACCCCATCTGTATGTCACCATCATCAAAGACCAAAGGTAGATAAAACCACAAAGATGGGGGAAAAACAGGGTAGAAAAGCTGAAAATTCTAAAATTCAGAGCACCTCTCTCCCTCCAAAGGAATGCAACTCCTCACCAGCAACAGAACAAAGCTAGACGGAGAATGACTTTGACGAGTTGAGAGAAGAAGGCTTCAGACGATCAAACTTCTCCAAGCTAAAGGAGGAAGTTCAAACACATTGCAAATAAGCTAAAAACCTTGAAAAAAGATTAGATGAATGACTCACTAGAATAACCAATGTAGAGAAGTCCTTAAATGACCTGATAGAGCTGAAAACCATGGCACGAGAACTACATGACAAATGCACAAGCTTCAGTGACCAATTCAATCAACTGGAAGAAAGGGTATCAGTGATTGAAGATCAAATGAATGAAGTGAGAAGAGAAGTTTAGAGAAAAAAAAGAGTAAAAAGAAATGAACAAAGCCTCCAAGAAATATCAGACTATGTGAAAAGACCAAATCTATGTCTGATTGGTGTACCTGAAAGAGATGGGGAGAATGGAACCAAGTTGGAAAACACTCTGCAGGATATTATCCAGAAGAACTTCCCCAACCTAGCAAGGCAGGCTAACATTCAAATTCAGGAAATACAGAGAACGCCACAAAGATACTCCTTGAGAAGAGCAACTCCAAGACCCATAATTGTCAGATTCACCAAACTTGAAATGAAGGAAAAAATGTTAAGGCAGCCAGAGAGAAAGGTCGGGTTACCCACAAAGGGAAGCCCATCAGACTAACAGCGGATCTCTCGGCAGAAATTCTACAAGCCAGAAGAGAGTGGGGGCCAATATTCAACATTCTTAAAGAAAAGAATTTTCAACCCAGAATTTCATATCCAGCCAAACTAAGTTTCATAAGTGAAGGAGAAATACAATCCTTTACAGACAAGCAAAGGCTGAGAGATTTTGTCACCACCAGGCCTGCCCTACAAGAGCTCCTAAAGGAAGCACTAAACATGGAAAGGAACAACCAGTACCAGCCACTGTAAAAACATACCAAATTGTAAAGACCATCAATGCTAGGAAGAAATTGCATTGACTGACGAGCAAAATAACCAGCTAACATCATAATGACAGGATCAAATTCACACATAACAATATTAACCTTAAATGTAAATGGACTAAATGCTCTAATTAAAAGACACAGACTGGCAAATTGGATAAAGAGTCAAGACCCACCAGTGTACTGTATTCAGAAGACCCATATCACATGCAGAGACACATATAGGCTCAAAATAAAGGGATGGAGAAAGATCTAACAAGCAAATGGAAAACCAAAAAAGGCAGGGGTTGCAATCCTAGTCTCTGATAAAACAAACTTTAAACCAACAAAGATCAAAAGAGACAAAGAAGGCCATTACATAAAGGCAAAGGGATCAATTCAACAAGAAGATCTAACTATCCTAAATATATATGCAGCCAATACAGGAGCACCCAGTTTCATAAAGCAAGTCCTTAGAGACTTACAAAGAGACTTAGACTCCCACACAATAATAATAGAAGACTTTAACACTCCACTGTCAACATTAGACAGATCAACGAGACAGAAAGTTAACAAGGATATCCAGGAATTGAACTCAGCTCTGCACCAAGCAGACCTAATAGACATCGACAGAACTCTCCACCCCAAATCAACAGAATATACATTCTTCTTAGCACCACATCACACTTATTCCAAAATTGACTACATAGTTGGAAGTAAAGCACTCCTCAGCAAATGTACAAGAACAGAAATTATAACAAACTGTCTCTCAGACCACAGTGCAATCAAACTAGAGCTGAGGATTAAGAAACTCACTCAAAACTGCTCAACTACATGGAAACTGTACAACCTGCTCCTGAATGACAACTGGGTACATAACGAAATGAAGGCAAAAATAAAGATGTTCTTTGAAACCAATAAGAGCAAAGACGAAACATACCAAAATGTCTGGAACACATTTAAAGCAGTGTGTAGAGGGAAATTTATAGCACTAAATGCCCAAAAGAGAAAGCAGGAAAGATCTAAAATTGACACCCTAACATCACAATTAAAAGAACTAGAGAAGCAAGAGCAAACAGATTCAAAAGCTAGCAGAAGGCAAGAAATAACTAAGATCAGAGCAGAACTGAAGGAGATAGAGACACAAAAAAACCCTTCAAAAAAATCAATGAATCCAGGAGCTGGTTTTTTGAAAAGATCAACAAAATGGATAGACCACTAGCAAGACTAGTAAAGAAGAAAAAAAGGAAGAATCAAATAGATGCAATAAAAAATGATAAAGGGGATATCACCACCGACCCCACAGAAATACAAACTACCATCAGAGAGTACTATAAACAACCTTACACAAATAAACTAGAAAAACAAGAAAAAATGGATAAATTCCTGGACACATACACTCTCACAATACTAAACCAGGAATAAGTTGAATCCCTGAAGACACCAATAACAGGCTCTGAAATTGAGGCAATAATTAATAGCCTACCAACCAAAAAAAGTCCAGGACCAGATGGATTCACAGCCGAATTCTACCAGAGGTACAAGGAGGAGCTGGTACCATTCCTTCTGAAAGTATTCCAGTCAATAGAAAGAGTGAATCCTCCCTAACTCATTTTATAAGGCCAGCGTCATCCTGCTGACACCAAAGCCTGACAGAGACACAAAAAAAGAGAATTTTAGACCAATATCCCTGATGAATATCAATGCAAAAATCCTCCATAAAATACTGGCAAACTGAATCCAGCAGCACATCAAAAAGCTTATCCGCCATGATCAAGTGGGCTTCATCCCTGGGATGCAAGGCTGGTTCAACATATGCAAATAAATAAACATAATCCAGCATGTAAACAGAACCAAAGACAAAAACCACATGATTATCTTAATAGATGCAGAAAAGGCCTTTGACAAAATTCAACAGCCCTTCGTGCTAAAAACTCAATAAATTCGGTAATGATGGAAGTTATCTCAAAATAATAAGGGCAAAACCTGGAAGCATTCCCTTTGAAAACTGGCACAAGACAGGGATGCCCTCTCTCACTACTGCTATTCAACATAGTGTTGGAAGTTCTAGCCAGGGCAATCAGGCAGGAGAAAGAAATAAAGGGTATTCAATTAGGAAAAGAGGAAGTCAAATTGTCCCTGTTTGCAGATGACATGATTGTATATTTAGAAAACCCCATCATCTCAGCCCAAAATCTCCTTAAGCTGATAAGCAACTTCAGCAAAGTCTCAGGATACAAAATCAATGTGCAAAAGTCACAAGCATTCTTATACACCAATAACAGACAAACAGAGAGCCAAATCATGAGTGAACTCCCATTCACAATTGCTTCAAAGAGAATAAAATATCTAGGAATCCAACTTACAAGAGATGTGAAGGACCTCTTCAAGGAGATCTACAAACCACTGCTCAATGAAATAAAAGAGGACACAAACAAATGGAAGAACATTCCATGCTCATGGATAGGAAGAATCAATATTGTGAAAATGGCCATACTGCCCAAGGTAATTTATAGATTCAATGCCATCCCCATTAAACTACCAATGACTTTCTTCACAGAATTGGAAAAAACTGCTTTAAAGTTCATATGGAACCAAAAAAGAGCCTGCATTGCCAAGACAATCCTAAGCCAAAAAGAACAAAGCTGGAGGCATCACACTACCTGACTTCAAACTATACTACAAGGCTATAGTAACCAAAACAGCATGGTACCGATACCGAAACAGAGATATAGACCAATGGAACAGAACAGAGCCTTCAGAAATAATACCACACATCTATAACAATCTGATCTTTGACAAACCTGACAAAAACAAGAAATGGGGAAAGGATTCTCTTTAATAAATGCTGCTGGGAAAACTGGCTAGCCATATGTAGAAAACGAACCTGGATCCCTTCTTTACACCTTTTACAAAAATTAATTCAAGATGGCTTAGAGACTTAAATGTTAGAACTAAAACCATAAAAACCCTAAAAGAAAACCTAGGCAATATCATTCAGGACATAGGCATGGGCAAGGACTTCATGTCAAAAACACCAAAAGCAATGGCAACAAAAGCCAAAATTGACAAATGGGGTCTAATTAAAGTAAAGAGCTTCTGCACAGTAAAAAATTACCATCAGAGTGAACAGGCAACCTACAGAATGGGAGAACATTTTTGCAATCTACTTGTCTGACAAAGGGCTAATATCCAGAACCTACAAGGAACTCAAACAAATTTACAAGAAAAAAACAACCCCATCAGAAAGTGGGCAATGGATATGAACAGACACTGCTCAAAAGAAGACATTTATGCAGCCAACAGACACAAGTAAAAATGCTTATCATCACTGGTCATCAGAGAAATGCAAATCAAAACTGCAATGAGATACCATCTCACACCAGTTAGAATGGCAATCATTAAAAAGTCAGGAAACAACAGGCACTGGAGAGGATGTGGAGAAATAAGAACACTTTTACACTGTTGATGGGACTGTAAACTAGTTCAACCATTGTGGAATACAGTGTGGCGATTCCTCAAGGATCTAGAACTAGAAATACCATTTGAACCAGCCATCCCATTACTGGGTATATACCCAAAGGATTATAAATCATGCTGCTATAAAGACACATGCACACGTATGTTTATTGCAGCACTATTCACAATAGCAAAGACTTGGAACCAACCCAAATATCCATCAATGACAGACTGGATTAAGAAAATGTGGCACATATACACCATGGAATACTATGCAGCCATAAAAAAGGATGAGTTCATGTCCTTTGTAGGGACATGGATGCAGCTGGAAACCATCATTCTCAGCAAACTGTCGCAAGAACAGAAAACCAAACACCATATGTTCTCACTCATAGGTGGGAACTGAACAATGAGAACACTTAGACACAGAAGGGGAACATCACACACTGGGGCCTGTTGTGGGGCGAGGGGAGGGGAGAGGGATAGCATTAGGAGATATACCTAATGTAAATGATGAGTTGATGGGTGCAGCATACCATCATGGCACATGTATACATATGTAACAAACCTGCATGTTGTGCACATGTACCCTAGAACTTAAAGTATAATAAAAAATTAAAATATATAAATAAATAAAGTAATGGGAAACAGAAAAAAAAAAAAGAAGAGGGGAAGCACACTTCTTCCTTCAGCAAAAGAATGGGAAAATGCCACAATCCTCCAAAAACTTTCACCTTAGGAATCCTCAGTTCTCATTCTCTGATCTCTTTAGCCTTCATCTCAACTCTTGGCTCCATCTTAAATCTCTTCTAAGAGTCATAAAAAACAATTGTTTTGGCAACCTGATTTGCATACTATACTTCAAAATATGAGTTTAATTCTGTTCTTAAAGCCTAGCCCTCCCACCCCCACAGATGGGACCAAAAGTGTTCCTGTTAAACCTTTAAGTGGCTTTTAAAATTATCTGACCAACTGTGGACGAAGTTGCTGCTATACATGGAAATACTATATGTAGGAGAATTAGACAACAGGAAGAATTCAGCCTTGTAGAAATCTTCTCCAGAAATGCTATTTTCCATGAGTACAATTGAGATCACCCTTGAAATATCTATCAGAACAAGTCTAAATAGACAGAGAAGGAAGCTGGGCTGAGGGGTGCTATTGGTATAGAGATTGACTTTGAATGTTCACATTTGCTATCATTTCTGTTAAAATTCAGTTTGGAAAACATCAAAAAGACACAAAAATGGAATAGTCTTAGCTTTTTTTACTGCTTTATAATTTAAGATGATTGTGCAAGAAGTGTCAGGTTGAATATTTACCAATTTGCCTCATGCAAGAGCTTTGAACTCTCTCAGAACCATGGCCCTAAACCACCAAGGATGGGGCAAGAGCCAATCTTATTAATTCTGTCTGTTCTCTTGTCAAGTAATCTCCTTTCCTCATTGGAATCCATGTCTCTCTAATTCTACAAGCCTACCTGTACCCTCCCTACAGAGGACACTATGTATCATAATTTTACAAAATGTTTTTTATTGGATATAAGACGAATCATGGCCTTCTTTGTTCAGACAATTTTAAAAAGGGTGACATTTTACCTGTCAACTATTATTTTTGCAAACTTCATACCGGAGGAGGTTTTGACTCTTTTGCTCTGCTACTCTAGTTTTGGGGATTACCAAGTTAATGCCTTTAGACTTTCTTAGAGGTTTCACAGTGATGGCTGATTTGAAATATAAATAGGTGAAATTAATGGTGCTGTTGAACTTTTTAAAAATTAGTTTTCTTCTGCCCGTTAAAAGGCATTAGTGATACAGTCACCTGGAGGTGGTTGTGTGCCCAGCTGAAAACTGGGGAGTGCTAATAACTAAGGAAAAAAAGGAAAACAGATGTTAAGAGAAGCAACTAGCAACCTCTGCCACAATCCATTTTCTCCCTCTTTAGCCCTCTCCTCATCCAGACCCCCAAATTTGCCAAATCAAAAGGATTTTCTCACTCAGAAAAGCATCACTTTCACAACCCAGCAGAGAAAACTAAAAATTTCAGTCTCCATGACAATCACTGCTGTGGTGGCAGTCACCTGATGTCACAGTCAAACACATCCTGTGTTCAACCACTGCTCACGGATACCCTTGCTTGAGCTATGAGACAGTTCCCCTTCCACAAGCTCAGCCACATATCCCGAAGCAGAGCGCCATGCCTGGGTTCTGATGGGCTTTACCCCTCCTTCCTGCGCTGCTCCAGAACCGGCTTCCCCGTGGTGCAAGCTCAACCCAGTGGCCAGACCACCTCTTGTCTCCTGCTGAATTCCTCGTTAGGCCCTTGTCCTTTTTGGTGGGCTTTATATGTTGGGGGTTTCAAGATTAACACTGCAAGAAGCAAATTCCCTTGAAGCCCTTCAAACTGCAGTAAAAATACACAGCCACTGGGTGGAAAACACCTTGTTAATGACACTGAAATCCAAAGAGCAGGAGCTGCAAACATGTGACCTGTGTTTTTGTTTTGTTACCATGGACAATGTTGAAAAAAAATTAGTTGCCAACATTTAAAAATTAGAACATTTCACACGAAAAGCTGAATTTCCAACTTGTATTATAATCTAGAAATTAGAATCTCTCTCCACATTCTGGGCCTGAATTCCTGCAAGGCAAAAGATAGCTAAAGTGTTTCCTGGTATCCTGTGATAATAAACGCATTTGAAAATGTGGACCCCGAAATTGTACAGCAGTGTCCAGTGATAAGGTGAATGAATACACTTAAAAGTAACTTTAAAAAGATTTTCCTGAAAATAAAAGTCAAACATAAAATTCCAGACTCCCAATAATGCATTGTAGATTCCCTTCCCAGGATGAAACATACTCTGTTGGAGTCCCCATCATTCACCTGGCAAACTCCTCCAACTCCTTCTGGACCCAGTCAGAAGCACTGTCCCCTGTACTGAAACTGCCCCAGTTTCCTCAGGCCAATTCCCTGTGTTTGCATTATAACAAAATACTACTTACCTTTTTCTGATTCTGTAGTCATCATTCATTTGTCTCCATGACTGACTTGTGAGCAATTTGAGGGGAAAAGATGGTAATTTATATAGTGTGTTCCTAGCAGCTCAGTCATAGTAGCTGATTGTTTTCCTCTCCCTGTGTCCATGTGTTCTCATTGTTCAACTCCCACTTATGAGTGAGAACATGTGGTGTTTGGTTTTCTATTCTTGTGAGAGTTTGCTGAGAATGATGGTTTCCAGCTTCATCCATGTCCCTGCAAAGGACATGAACTCATCCTTTTATATGGCTGCATAGTATTCCATGGTGTATATGTGCCATATTTTCTTTATCCAGTCTATCACTGATGGACATTTGGGTTCCAAGTTTTTACTATTGTGAATAGTGCCACAATAAACATATGTGTGCATGTGTCTTTATAGTAGAATGATTTATAATCCTTTGGGTATATAGCCAGTAATGGGATTGCTGGGTCAAATAGTATTTCTAGTTCTAGATCCTTGAGGAATCGCCACACTGTCTTCCACAATGGTTGAACTAGTTTACAGTCCCACCAACGGTGTAAAAGCATTCCTATTTTTCCACATCCTCTCCAGCATCTGTTGTTTCCTGACTTTTTAATGATTGCCATTCTAACTGGCATTAGATGGTATCTCATTGTGGTTTCGATTTGCATTTCTCTAATGATCACTGATGATGTGCATTTTTTCAAGTTTGATGTGCATTTTTTCAAGTTCGTTGGTTGCATAAATGTCTTCTTTTGAGAAGTGTCTGTTCATATCCTTTGCCCACTTTTTGATGGAGTTGTTTGTTGTTTTCTTGTAAATTTGTTTAAGTTCTTTGTGGATTCTAGATATTAGCCCTTTGTCAGATGGATAGAGTGCAAAAATTTTCTCCCATTCTATAGGTTGCCTGTTCACTATGATGATAGTTTCTTTTGCTGTGCAGAAGGTCTTTAGTTTAACTAGATCCCATTTGTCAATTTTGGCTTTTGTTGCCATTACTTTTGGGGTTAACACTAAACTTTGAATACAAAAGAATACATCATTAACTAGACTGCTTATTTTTAATAATGATAATTTAATAATGATATTATAAAATTTTGTTTTGTTCTATTCAATTTTCCATTAATTGGGACTTAATTTTCACAGGAGCTAGAAATTAGACCATAATCATCGAATGGCTTGTTTTTATAAAGGATAGGCTGATAACATTCTATACTTTATATAAAATGTGAACATTAAGGGAAGTAGTGTGAAAGGCTCTTTATGAAAATAAGGCTAACCCCCATTAATTACTCCCTTAATCTCTTTATGATCTCCCATTTTTTATGATTACTATGTATTTTTATGATCATTGATTCTATCTTAACATTGGTATTCTTCTTTTAAGATTACCAATGCTTTCTTCCTCCACATTTTTGGATTTAACCAAGTGTATTTATCCGTGGATATTTCCCTAAATTTAGTGATCAGTGCATTATACTCTGTGAAACACTCCACTGATTCCTGTTAGGAGACAGTATTCTGGAATTCCAACCCAATTTCATAACAGCCACAATTCCTGTATTCTTGGGCAAATTGCTTTACTTTGCTTATGACTGACTTTTATGAACAATTAAGACAAAACTAAGAATTCCTATGTGCATTTTCCAAGGTTATTCTGTAGAATACTTGGGCCACATGACAGTCCCATAAAATTAAGTTTTATGATCAAATATGTATGAAAAAAGACTGCAAATTTATCCTTGGCTTAGAGATCAACAATGCAGAATAGCACCTAAAGGCTCTGGAAAGTCTTTCACTAAAAAAATAGTAATTTATCTGTTCTGAGGATAGGATACACACATATATATGTATATATGTGTGTATATATATGTGTGTATATATATGTGTGTGTGTATATATATGACTGCTGGATTCTTTAAAAAATGTATTATCAATTTTAACATACCTTAGAACAAACGGTTCTAAGAACATACTTTAGGAGACACTGATTTTACATAAATACAAGTTATTAATTCTAGAAAGAAAAAAAAAGGCAAGAAGACCTTCTTGGTGGAGCAGAGAATTCCCTGTCATTGCAAAACCAGAAGTGGTTAGGTGACTGCTTGCTGAGGATATTCTAGTCCAGTCTCCTACCCAAGGAAGTCACTTTTATAAAGGTGCTTCTAATTTCAAAATTGTATGACAATTAGAAAATGTGCCCTGATGGGAAGCCCTTCATAGCAAACTCAGTTGCCTTCATGACCAGGCAAGAAGGAGTAAAATCACCCAGGGCCTTGGTGCAGTGCAAACTGTGGGTGGGTGATGGAAACTGTGAAGAGAAAGGACAACTGCCCTATCTAAAGGGAGCAGTCACCACTCAGCTTCAGCTGTCATTCCCATGAGATGAACAAGCCTAGCATTACTAGATAGTGTGATGATTCACGAAAGGCCTAAAATTCATATGTCAATGGAAAACTTACTTAATTTTGAATGTCAGCTCAATAAAATAGAAAATAACACTGTAAAAGACAAACGAAATACTCATGTAGGCCAAACTGAGCCCACAGGGCAATAGTTAGGAGTCCTCATGTGTTTAGAAATGGGTAGCCCTACCCTAAATAATCTGAGACAGACAAGATGTCAGAATTCCTCTGCTTAGTTTTCACTAGCTTTCTTCCATTCTGGTTACCTGGTCACCTCTTGCTGTGCCTATCTCCTTGCCTGCTTAGGAACCAGCTCAATTGGAACATGTGGAAAAAAAAAAAAAAAACAGTTAAAACGCGTTGAGTGAGGATATGAAGGGACACCTATGTAGAGAAAGCATGGATTTCAGAATAATAGATATTATAACTTATAACATCTATTTTAGCAGCTCAGAGGCATTTTTTTTAACAGTGAACAGAGGCATATTGTGTTCTTTCCAGCTGTTTTCCAGGTAGTAAGGAGTCACTATGTTACCTGAAAGTACTCACAGACTGCCATCAAGCTTTCAGAATGTAATTTTAATATAGTCTTCTGTTCAGAAATAACTCTTGCAATTTAAAACTATCTTAAGACAACATGTAATTGATCTCAACACAAGCCAATATGGTTTCAAGATTTTATGATTTGGGGTCTTAAAAAAAAGAACAGGAATAAAAAATGATTACTAAGGTTTTACTTAAAAGGGATTGCATATCACTTCTCAGCTTCTATAAATCTTCCATAATCATGTAGCTCTTGATCAGAGTGAAGCAAGCAGAAATATTTTAATAGAGTCAAAGGTCAGACTGTAGCTAAGTGGGTGAAATGGGACAGAGTGGCAGGCAAGCACTGGATAGGGCCATCTCTTCATTAGGGCAGAGAGTGGAAGGGACTTTTTAGTCCTTTAATCACCTTTTTAAGAAAATTTGACAGTGCAACCAAAGTGTGGGTGATCTTTGGGGTCTTGTTTAATCTTACTTCAATCTTGTTTAATTCCAGAGTTAGAGGGTCATTAGTGCAAGCAAATGACTCATCACTAGAGTGACAGGCTTTCTGGAGCATTGCCCAGGTGTTCAGGCACCATGCTGGGGATAGAGAGATTAAAAAAATGAAGACCAGGAAGGAGACAAACAAATTGTTAAAATGTAGTAAGTGCCAGGAGAGACAGGTATACACATGACATTACAGAAACAAAAAGAAGGCACTTCACAGGCTGGGAGATGGGCAGGGGTCGGGGAGACCCATGCAGGTCAGGGAAGGAGACACAAGAAGAAGGCAATTGGTAGAATAGGTAAGCCATTCAAAACTTGTTAAAAAGGAAAAGTTAAATCATTTTAACTTAATGTGGCCACACGAGCCAGTCTCTAACTTTTATTAAGATAAGCGCTATGCCAGGAAAGCAGGTTTTCTGAATAATAGGCTCCTACGTCCTAAAAGAGTTGACTTTTTTTTTTTTTTTGAGATGGAGTCTCTCTCTGTCACCCAGGCTGGAGTGCAGTGGCACGATCTTGGCTTACTGCAACCTCTGCCTCCCGGGTTCAAGTGATTCTCCTGCCTCAGCCTCCCAAGTAGCTGGGACTACAGGAATGCGCCACCATGCCCAGCTAATTTTTTGTATTTTTAGTAGAGACAGGGTTTCACCATGTTAGGCAAGATGGTCTTGATCTCCTGACCTCGTGATCCACCTGCCTCAGCCTCCCAAAGTGTTGGGATTACAGGCATGAGTCATTGCGCCTGGCCTAAGGGTTGACTCTTCGATGGTGCTACAGCAAATGAGAGTTCAGCATTCATATGCAGATTTAAAAAAAAAAAAAAACATGTTTTCTATGTTTTGAAAACTATGCCCATAATGTGTTAATCCTTGCAATAAATATGTTTTCTCCTTTGCAAGTGTGCCTTTACACTAGAATGGTGCTGCTGCCTCCAAAATGTCACAACAGAGCATGTGGTTTGCAAGTGCCCACTTACGTCAAGAACCTCTTAACTATATTGAGCACAGACCAAGTACAACTAGCACTTCTAGATACTATTGGGATAGGCTGTATGAATTCCCAAATTAGCCGCAGTTTCCATTAAAGTTTTTATTTCATTGATTGGCCCCATGTTTATTTTTCCAAAGTAAAAATTCGATCAGACTTTTGAACACATTGACTTGTTGCTGGAGTTATCTTAGCCATTGCCTCTCATTTAAAACTCATGTGTTTGAAATAATAAAACATATTTCTCTGTTTCTCCTTAAAAAGGCAACATTTTGGCCAGATGCAGTGGCTCACGCCTGTAATCACAACACTTTGGGAGGCCAAGGTGGGTCGATTACCTGAGGTCAGGAGTTCAAGACCAGCCTGGCAAACATGGTGAAACCCCGTCTCTACTAAAAATTCAAAAAAATTAGCTGGACCTGGTAGCAGGTGCCTGTAATCCCAGCTACTTGGGAGGCTGAGGAAGGAGAATCACTTGAACCCAGGAGGTGGAGGTTGCAGTGAGCTGAGATCATGCCACTGTACTCTAGTCTGGGCAACAAGAGTGAAACTCCATCTCAAAAAAAAAAAAAAAAAAAAGCGATGTTTCGTTTCTATTATCAGAAAATTCTTGGAATACAGACTTTCCTCCCACTTGTTTGGGGAGTCACTAACGTTCGTTTTTCAGACAAAGATTACTTCTGCCACATAAAAGATGAGAAATGGCACTTGTTGTCCCGTGTGACCAATCCCTGAGCCAGCTGTTCTTAGTGAAGACGGATAAATTAACACTGGTGTAACCCAGATGTCAGCTGAGGTCTCCCATAAAATTGGCTTGACCTTTCTAAGTCACAGCCATGGGGGACCTCTGTGCCCTTGCCAGGATTTCAGAGAATTTCCCAGGTTGTAGGCTCATGTCTGTCACCACTGACTCCAAGTTACTGCTCTGCTGCACTCCCCATCACGGCCCAGCCACAGCTCTCCCCTCACGTCTGCTCTGTGCCGACTGTGGTGACTTTTCATTGATTCCACTCAACACACCGCCCAGGCATTTATGTATAGCAGACTTTACTGAAACTTTTGTGCTATGGAGAGCACTTGTTGCAACAAAATGCAAACAGTTGAAAATGAATCATTAGGCACCTTTGTGGTGGCAGGCCCTTCAACCACACAACCATCAGTAATTCCTTGTTTTCTCACACACTACAGCTTCCTGTGATGTAGGTCAGCCCCTGTCTCCCACAAGACTCCTACCAACTCCATGTTTCCCTGTTTTCCAGGCTGTCTGCTCTCAGCTTCTCTTCCTCAGGTCCCCTGCGATTTATTATGCAGAGCAGCTGAGCTCCGGAGCTAGCCAACTGAGCAACTGAGGAGGAAAGAATCCTTTGAAAGGGCGCTGGGCAGCTCATAGAACCTCCGCTGTATGATCAGAGAACCAGGCCAGAAAAAGGGAGGGAGCAAAAGAAAGAGAAAACTCTGTAGCCAGGGTCAAGGCCAACAGCTCCAGACACCACAGCTGCCTCCATGTCACAGCTTCATGTCCTAAAGCCTCCTGCTCTCGACCCAGGGATGCCACCACTGCCCTACTGCCAGTGCTGTTCCTACAAACCAGTGCTGCTGATACTGCTCAGTCCGTGCAACCCCCACTGCCAAAACAGCGTCCTCTCCGCCTGCTTCTTTGCATCACTAGCTCCTCATTTCTAGGCTGGACGCAGGCATCTCATAGGTCAAGCCTATGTCTTGTGCCCCTTCTTGCCATAGCTGCACAGGAGCCTGACAAATGAAGCATCTGGTTTTTGGCTTCTATGGTGAAAGACAGACTCTGCTTTCTGCCTGACCTCACACAGTGGGAAAATGCACCACCATAGGAAAGAGGTTCAGATGTGGGGCAGCTGGAAGTAAAATCTGTCTGCTTCACCTTTCCACTGCCTATTTGGCTCCTGGCCTTTCTGGCTCCTCAATTACTCTGTACAACCAAAAACCTAATATAGTCATTGCTAAAAGGTCACCTTCTCAAGTCTTACCTTCTAATAACCCAAATCTTGGGCAATTTTGTTCTCTTAACCTTTCCTTTCTTTTGCCTGAAATGAAATTGCCTATTTCATTAACCCCAGTTTTAAAAACATGAAGGTCCATGCCCAAAATTAATGAAAGCTTTCTCAGGTATCCAAAGTGATAAGTCATTTATGTTCTAGCTATGATTTAAGAGCAACTTTCAGACAACTTCTGTCCCTAAAATTCAGTTTTTATTTTGAGCTATTTCTGATGTATCCTGGAATTATAACAGAGAGAGCGGTCACAAGGGGAATGGATATTCCACAGATTCCCAAAGGTTGACACTTCCGTCCAAGCATTACACCTGCACCATTCACATACCTGCCCTGCACTGTTCATACACCTGCACCATTCATACACCTATACTATCCATACACCTACACTATTCACACACACACACACTGTCCACACACCTGCACTGTTCATACACCTGCACCATTCATACACTGACACTGTCCATGTACCTGTGCTGTTCACACACCTACAATGTCCATACACCTGCACCATTCACACAAAAGCACTATCTATACACCTGCACCACTCAAAACATGCACAGTCTATACACCTGCACCATTCACATACATGCACTGCTCATACAACTACACCATTCACACACATGCACTGTCTGTACACCTATACCATTCACACACATGCACTGTCCACACACCTGCGCCATTCAAAACATGCACTGTCTATACGCCTGCACCATTCACACAATGCACTGTTTATACAACTACACCATTCATGCACATGCACTGTCCATACACCTGCACTCTCCAATATTAGCCAGGTATGGCTACTGAGTGCTTGTAATAGGGAATATCCAGGTTACCTCTTTAAAGATGAAGACAAAATTTCTTAATATTCACTATAACCTACTGTTCCATGCTGTGTTTCCAGTCTATCTACCATAGCACTAGTTGAATGGCTACAGAGAGTAGCTACTCTGAAAATGATTTTTTAAAGTGTTTTAGATTTTCCATCTTTGAAATATACTAAAAAATGTAAAAACCAGACCAAATTTTGCAGCTGTAGTATTTATTCTGAATGTAAAATATCCCATTACTAATTTTTATATTAATTACATATTAAAATAGTAATATAGATATATTGACTTCAATAAAATGTTTTACTAAAATAAATGTCACCTGTTTCTTTTTACTTCTTTTTTTTTTGAGATGGAGCCTCACTCTGTTGCCCAGGCTGGGGTGCAGTGGTGTCATCTTGGCTTGCTGCAACCTCCACCTCCCAAGTTCGAGCAATTCTCCTGCCTCAGCCTCCTGAGTAGCTGGGATTACAGGCACGCACCACGGCACCTGGCTAATTTTTGTATTTGTAGTAGAGACGGGGTTTCACCATGTTGCTCAGGCTGGTCTCAAACTCCTGACCTCATGATCTGCCTGCCTCGGCCTCCCAAAGTGCTGGGATTACAGGTGTGAGCCACTGCGCCCAGCCTCTTTTTACTTCTTAAAAGTAACCCCTAGATCATTTAAAATTACATATGCGGCTTGCATCATGTTTATATTACACTACTCTACACACTGAAATGCACCTGTAAATTTCAGTCAATTAGTATGTGGCCCTGAAGAAGCCATACCACAAAACAAGAAGAAACCTCTGAGACCAAACAGGCACAATTATACTTTTTGAAAATGCTTATAAAATTATCTTGCATGAACAAAATAAATCTATTCATCATTCAGTTAGCAATGTTCTAGATTAAGAAATTAATTAACCATTATTGAGAATCTACTATGTGCCATACACTATGTTGGAGAATGGGACAACTGTGAACAAATCAGACCCAGCCACTGCTTTCGTGTAAAGTCAAGTAATCAAGAGAGCACACTTGGGAGCCTGACAACTTGGGTCCAAATTCTGACTCCATCCCTTACCAGCCATGTGATCTGAAACAAGTTAAAACAGCCTTAGTTTTCTTATATATAAAACAGGAATTTTATCTGGCAAAGATGCTGCAAGAATTAAACTAGTAAAAGGCAAATAGAAGCATATCATATTAGTCACCTAGTGCTGTATAACTTAGCAGCTTAAAACAACATGCATTTATAAGCTCACTGATTCTTTGGATCAGGGATGGAGGCAGAGCTTCCCTAGGTCCTCTGCTCTAGGCTCTCTCACAAGGCTTCAATCAAGGTGTTAGACAGGGCTGGGGCCTCAACTGAAGGCTTACTGGGGAAGGACTGACTTCCAGGTTCACTAAAAGATGATTGTCATCATCTTTTGGGATGTTGAACTGAAGGCTTTAGTTTCTAGCTGGCTGCTTCTTGCTTGGGCATCTCCAACCTGGCACTGGGTTTTATCAAAGCCAGCAAAAGAGAAAGTCTGCTGTTAGGACAGCTAAAAAGCCCTGCCTTCATGGAGCTTACATTTGAGCTGGCTGTATGGCAGAGGGTATTGGGAGGTTGGTGGAAGAGAGACAGGTAGTAGCAATAGAAACAAATAATTGCTCAATCTAAATTCCATTAAGGTTACATCCCCAAATTATAGAATGTTCATTCTAAAATGCCAATCTCATCATGGCCCTCTTTTTTATTAAATATGCTCCAATTGGTAGGCTCATTGCTTTAAAGATGAAGACAAAATTTCTTAGTTTTCACTATAACCTACTGTTCCAAGCTGTGTCTCCAGTGTATCTACCATAGCAGTAGTTGAATGGTTACAGAGAGTTGCTACTCTGAAAATGATGTGTTAAAGTGTCTTAGATTTTCCATCTTTTGCCTTTTATTCTTCCACTTGTGTTCATATCTTAACATTAAACTATATTCTATTGAAAGGAGCATCTCAGTGATGTTCTGGCAAAACTGGAATTAATAGTCCTGAACCCTTGAAGATGATAATATTGGTACCAACATCTTCTTGAAGGCCCTTTCTATCATTATATCATCATTATCATAAATACTGATATAAGGCTGACTTTTATTATAATAAAACAAGATTGAAGGCCAAGGCAGAAAGATCACTTGAGACCAGGAATTTGAGACCAGCTTGGACGACATAGTGAGACCCTGTCTCTAAAAAAAAAAAAAAAAAAAAAGATGGAATATTCTGACCCTTTACCTGAGTCAAGGAGGTGGGACCAAGTAGAATTGCTTAGAAGCAAACCATAATATAAACTTCTTTGATTTACTCCCAGCGCATTCTGTGCTGGAGATCTATGGGTGGAAGCAAAGAATTTTTTAAAAATTCAAAATAGTTTTTCCTACTAAAAACTTGGTGGGAATTCCAACAGAAGTAGTGAATAGACAGATGCTATCCAGTGAAATGAGAGTCTCAGGTGAACTGGAGACTGGTACATGTAGAATCAAAGAGGCTTAGAGTCAGAAAGATATCAGAGATGATGCAGTGAAGCCCCCAGCCATAGACAGAGTCCCTTCAATGTCACACCAGTCCTGCAACTTCTTTTACTTCCACCCTTCTAATTATAGAGAACTGGCTCTTTTACAAGGCTGACATTGTCATCATTAGAACCCAGCTGTTATCTGCACTCTTCTTTATTTTAAGGTATTTCCCCAGAATTACTGCACATTACAAATTTTGACATTTTAGGCTACAGAAATTTTGATTGAATCCCCTTGCTGTACAACAGCCCCCACAACACTTGCTCTCAGGAGTCTCACCTATCTTAAAATTCCTCTCTTTGTCATACTTCTCTTCAGATGTTTCCAACGTGCACCGCCGCTGAAGTTTTTTTGTTCCAGTTATCTTCTGTAGGATGAAGAGTAAGTTCTCAGAGTGCCAAGATGGCAAAGCGATGCTTAACACATCGTCTGACTAATGAAGAATAATTAGAACATTTATTTTCCATGAACTATTTTTCTATTATTGTAGCTTAATATCATGCTAACTTTTTAAGCAACCATTTCACACTCTTGGTGCCCATTAAAAGTTTTTAGTCAATTACAATCCTTAAATTTTTTTTTTTTCTCATGAAGTGTTGCCAAGGTAGGTATTTCCCAACCTGCATGTGTACCAGAGTGTGTGTTAATCTCAGACCTCTCTGTGATCACGGGAAAATCGCTGGCCATAAACCTCACGTTATTAAACTATAAAATGAACCTAATAATGTTAGAACCACATGTGAGGTGCTGTAGAAAGTACCATGTCTGATAGATAAGTGCTCCTCTTATAAAGAACAGGCTATTTATAACCACTCTCTTCTCAAAAGACCGTAGGTGACCAGGCTAATTACCTTTCCAAAAACTAATTTTTAATCCACAGCCTTCCCTTCTCCTTACTCTACTAGAATCCCTGCTTCCAACAATTAAACACCCATCGAGTTAATTTTCTTTCCTCTCACACAGGTTGATTGAGCTCTTGACTTTCTTTCTTTCTTTCCTTCTTTTTTTTTTTTTTATTTTTGAACAGCCGGTCAGGTCAAGAAACCCAATCCCTCTCCACCAACCGGAGCCCCGCCCCCTGCCCCCGGCTGGCCCGGAGAGTTGAAGGCCAAAGACGGCGAGGAGGGCGCTCGCTGCTGTGCTCCCGGCCAAAGCGCAGGCTCGGCCTGCCTTATCCAGTGGGACGGCAAAGGGTCACTCTAAAAATTGCTGCAGTCGGGTCTTGTCAGGTGGCTGCTGGTGGCTCCCCACTGGATTTTCCTTCTCCCTCTCTCTGTCTCCACAGATCCCTTCCCAAGAGGAGTCTCCTGCTAAAACTTCATCATCTCCAGTTGACCTGCCACTTCACCCAAGGAGGGTAAGGAGCTGGGACCAGAGTCTCCAATTCCTGCCTTCTAGATCCTGGGGTGTGTGTGGATGTGTGGGTGGGAGACGGTGGGCTGAGTGTTTGTGGTTATAGAGCTATTTCACTGAAGGGAGTCTACAGCTGGGTCAGGTGGTTCATGTCCCTAATCTGAAGTTGGGAGACAGAAAACATTTTTTTGAAATCTGAGAAATGTAGTGTGTTAGGAGAATGTCACAGTAACAGAAATGCATGACAGCGATGCGCTATAAACGTAAAACCACCTGTAATTTCTAACAAAAATTCTAAATCTCTAAAGCTTAAGATATATTTTTCTTTCACTACTTTATAGAGAAGGAGAAGGAGAGAAAATTCTTAGGCTTTGTTCACAAAGTTTAGAATTCTATCTTTATTTTTATCAAGAATCATTTTAACATTTGGTACTGATCAGTTTGCATAAAATGTTACCAGTTTTAACTAAATCTGTAGCACAGATATCGGACAACTCTGAATTCCCAGAAATATAACCTATTGACAAAATGGAAATATCCTTTCTGGAAAAAAAAAAATTGTTGTTTGGCTAAAAAATAGGTATTTGTCTTAAATGTGCACATGTCATTATGCTGACATATATTTTATATTTAAAATCATGTTGGAAGTGTCATGGTAAAGTGGAAACCACCCCCCACCCCCATCACCCCGAAGCTGGACTTAAAATGGCAAGCGACAGAAGCCAGGAGGGTTGCTATTCCTGGAGGTAGGGCTGATGAGCCCCGACAGATGCAGTGATAGGAATGTGGCCAGGACAGGGAGCAGGAGCAGCTGATTCGCCCCTTTGGCAAAAAGACATTCTGGGATCCCAGTTCATACTGGCATGAGAGTGACAGTGACACTTTAGCACACATGGCTTTTCAGCTTGCCCTGTTGTGGACGCTCTCCCAGGAAGCACAGGTGCAGGGCAGTGGGAAGGAAAATGTTCTCAAATATGAAGTAACAACTCTTTTCTGTAACCAGTTCTGGGGGCCTTCTTCTGGGATCAGTTGGGGCCAGGAAGAATTTAAGTGCCATGCTTTCACATGGACTTGCCCACTTACAGACAAGGGTCCAATTATGTGCCATCGCTTGGCAGCATTATTCTCAGTCCAGTCATTTTGGATCTATTTCGGGTTATGGATCTCATGAAAACGCGGAGCCCACTGTGTGGAAAGTACACATAAACATATGCACACAGTATGTTTCAGACTATCCCATAGGACTCGTGGACTCACCTGATACCCAACCCAGATCAGGAATGCCAGGTACAAGTCAGATCATCCAGCTACATTTAAATTTCAGGTAAGCTACAAATCAACTTTTAGTATAAGTATGTCCCCAACACTGCCTGGGACGTACCTATACTAAAATCTGATTCATAGTTTATCTGAAATTCATATGTAACTTGACATCTTGTATTTTTATTTGTTAAATCCAACTGTTCAGACCCAGACATACATATAGATCCCATGTAAAGAAACCTTGTCTCAGTCGGTTCATCCCTATCTGATAATGAGTAGATTCTAGAGATATGGAAGGCCATATTAAAGGGACATTTGATGTAGGAACAGATTTTGACAATTCTGACAGCAAAAGTCAGCTGTGTATTCATAACTCTCTGCAAAATTATAGAAGCAAAAGTAATGCATCTCCTTGTTTGACAGATGATTAAACTGAAATCCTGATAGGTTGGACGTTCTGACATAGGTCTATCAAGCGGTTAGAGCAGAATGAACACCGAAATCCAATTTTCAGTTCTATGATGATCAAAAACTCAATTTCTAACCTCCTCTCCCTCCAACACACAAAATACTAGGTAAGAAAAAGAGTCAATTTACTAAAGTTTTCAACAAAACCCAAACAAAACTTTCGTACTGTGTCCTTGTGTCCTATATCCAGCCTTAGAGAATAGAATTGTAGTTAACTTTGTGCATAGAGTCTGTATTCTTTATAGATAAAGTTAGGCACAGCCTCTAGCTAAGTGGAACCATATGAAATGGAAAGTATTTGCTTTTAAACAAAAAAATGATAATTTCATATTCAATCTAATACTTCTAAAGGAAGTGCTTGATTATCTGATAAACAAAGTCATGCAAGCCCTCCTTGTCCCTATTTATTTGGCTTACCTAACCTATTGGATTTTCACATTCTTAATACCCTTGATAGGATAAAGAAATCCACAGGATCGATGTGTCCCCAAACAAATTTATTTTACATTCAAAAAGGTAACTATTTTATTCCATTATTTGGAACCAGAATGAACCATTTCATGTTCTCCATATCAAAATTTTAATTTTATAAACACTAGCTATACCTTGCACTGTCTCTATCCTCCCATGGTAGAAAAAGCTAACTTTTAACCTACTACAGTTTTTATTCTACCCTGGATTTAAAGAAGACAATATAGGGGACCAGGGTTTCCATGGGTTTGAATTTTTGCCCCAGCACACACTGCACACTTACTTATGTGATCTTGGACAATTTTTTTTTTACTCTTTCTGATTCTTAATTTCTTCATTTGTAAAATGAACATAATATAACCTAACTTTTAGGATATCTGTAATATTTAAATTTAAAAACTAAAATTATGTAAAGTACTTAACATACTTTACGGGGCCCAGCATGTAGTATACTCTCAATTAATAAACACTAGCTATATAGCTGTTTGTTAGGTGAAAATGGAGTTATCAATTTACATTAAATACATAACACAGATTCCTGCTTGGTGATGTATATTTAAGAATTAATATACTTAAATTTGGCAAATAGAAAAGATGATGCAAAATGTGATGATTTACGTAATTCTGCCCAGCTGCTTATCAGGTGTTGAATACATGGCACTAGAAATGGCCCAAGAGCCAGGATCTGCAGTGGGCATGGGGAGGGGAGTGTGGAATTGCCTCTCTGTTACCCTTCTGCCCAGTTTCTAATGGGCAGCTCTTCCAGGGTAGTCAAGAGGCTGCTCTGCGTGATAGCAGATAGAGCAGAAGGAGAGAGACTGTGGAGTGCATAGCAAGGGAAGGTGAATTCTCTGGGCTTCCTCCACAGAATGAAAGGATAACTCCAGTAGCATAGGGACCCTTCTACAACCCTCGGCATCCTGTGCAAAGTCTTTTCTTTGACCCAAAAAGGGAAGGGACTGGCAGTGCCTCCAAATAGTTGTTCATCCCATTACACAACCTCAGCTGCTGTGGCTAAACCTGCTCCTCCTTCCAGAATTCCTACTATGGTAGGAATAGTGTGAAAAGTGCAAGCCACCAACAGTCCTGGCAGAAGCTTGTAAAGTTCTTCCTCCCTTTGATCCCAAAAGGCAACGTGTTAGAGCCCCCCTTAGGTAGCCAGGCAGAACCAAGCCTGCTGTGGTTTAGGAAAAATGGAGAAACGGCCTTCACACTCTCCCAGCCACGGGCAGTTTAGCAAAGATGCATGCCTTGCCATGCAGACCATAATCCGAGTCAAAGCCCTCCCTAGGGTATAGTAATCATATCCTGGCTGATGGCCCTGGCTACCCAGCTTGGGACGCCCTGAGCAGCTGACAACAAGATATTCACTCTGTTAGAAAGAAAAGAAAGAGAGAGATATTAAAAATTTAAAAAAAAAAAAAAAAAAGAGTAAGTAAAACCCTCATCCAACTTTGCCAAGTTAAAGTATTAATTGAATCAAAAAGAACGGAATGTTTCAAAATGTATTGCTCAGCATGTGAGTTATACTCTATATATGAACACATACATGTCACTCACTTTTGTAACACCTCTTCCTCACAGCCACATTTTGACTGTCATTGTGACCATCATTGATGATGACCTAGGAGTGCACAGTGAACATTGGTAACATTGTAGGAAAAAACAGTGAGAGTTCCTGTAGGAATTGCTCTGACTACATGTCCACATGTGACCTGGTTACTGGATAATATGTTTTTAAAAGTACTCAATTTTTTCCCAGTCATCTATTAGCCCATATCATCAGCCTCAAAGCCCAGCACTATGACCAAATTAGTAAAAGGAAGTAAATTAAATTGTTCCACTTTCCTTTCCTGTGCAAATATATTACTTTGCTGGCCTTTTATGACTTCTTTCCTTGAAGATTGCCCTTGCTCTTAACTTAAACATGATTGTGGAAAAATCCTGGTTCATCAAGTGGTGTGCTGTGTGTTTAGGCAGGTGTGTGTTTGTTTGCACCCAGTGTGACATGCCTTGTGTCTGTACCCAGAAAGGCTCCAATGTGAGGGGCCTGGAGAGTTTGTTAAAGCCTTTCCTGTATGCCCCATGAGAACTTAGCCTCTGATTTCTGATCCCCCATAAAGAGGGAGCTAGTCTTTTCTGTAACAGGGCCTGCAGCACAAGATGGGGCTTATTAATTATTAGTTGACCACAGTTCTCCTCAAGTTGAGAAAAGCAGTGGCTTTGGGAGATGCAGGAGCAGGGCCACAGGCAGAGCATTTGTTAGGACATAGAAACAAATGAACAACTCTGCAGCCCTGAAGTCAACATCAGAGCTTTGCTCAGCTTCAAAGCAATGATCCTGATCCTCTGGTTCCTCTGAAGGATCTGCAGCAGTGTCCTTATTGGAGGAGCATGGCACAGAGTGAGAACACTTGGGTGGGTGGGTGGACAACCTTACCTATGAGTTACAGACCCGGCAATGAGATATCATGGTAGCTCTAAAGAAAGACTGAATTTATGAGTATAGATAGGAAAATCTGGCCACAAGAAAGTTGCTTGCAGGCTTTGATTTCAATGGTTTCTTTTCTTGAGACAAAGTCTCACTTTGTTGCCCAGGCTAGAGTGCAGTGGTGCAATATTGGCTCACTACAACCTCTGTTGTCTCCCAGGTTCAAGTGATTCTCTTGCCTCAGCCTCCCGAGTAGCTGGGATTACAGGCGCGCATCACCAGGTCCAGCTAATTTTTGTATTTTTGGTAGAGACAGGGTTTCGCCATGTTGGCCAGGCTGGTCTTGAACTCCTGGCCTCAGATGATTCACCCACCTCGGCCTCCTAAAGTGCTGGGATTACAGGAGTGAGCCATGGCACCCAGCCTGACTTCAAGTTTCTTAAATGGTCTACTGCCTGTTCCTCTCCTTCTCCCCACTTTGGAGAAAGCTAAGTAAGCCAGTTACCTCTAAAAAGTGATTTCACAGGCTCTAAAAGACTTCTTTTAATAAAAAAAAATATAAATACATATGTGTGTGCATGTGTGTATCTATCTATACGTTTTCAGTAATGTTATAGATTACCTGAACAACATTGTCAATTGCCCTGATTATAATGTTCTATTTATAGAACATTATACCCAACAACTGCAGAATACAAATTCTTCTGAAATGTATGTGGTATATTCAGCAAGTCAGTACATATATATGAATATATGTATTCTACAAAGGCTACTCTGATAGAAATTTGTATGTGAGTCATAGAAGGACACTTATTTATAAAACAAAAACCATGCATATCTGAGAAAAAGAGTAGATCTGCCCATTAACTGGTTAGCTTGGATTCATTTGTCAGACTAGCTAATGTATTACCCAGAGGGGTCTTAGAGAAATAGGACAAGGGCAAGAGAATATAAAGAAAAAGAAGGGCATGGAAGTTCCCGTGAGTGGAACAGGCCAGGGCTGGGTCAACAGTGGGAACACCAGGAGTAGCATGAAGGTCAGGCAATGGAGGAAAGAGAAGCCAAAATAGGAAGTAAGAGAAAGAAAATGGAGAGAGAGCAAGCTTTTACTGATTTCACTATTTCATCTAGCCTCAAGTTGCTCTCTCTCTTCCTGAAGATTTCTTAGTCCTTCCGGAGAGCATATGAATTTATCAGGTTCAAACCTTCTTGGCATCCAACTTCCTATATGTATTGACCGAACATTACTTGCCCAACTATCTCCCTCATGACCTCAGCCATCTCTGAATGCATGTGACAGGCTGAGCCACGCCTCCCTGCTGCAACTTGAAACATTTCCTGTACTTCTAATAACCTTCTCCCTCCTATACATGCTGCTCTTTAAAACCCTTCAGTTACCAAGACCCAACAAGATTTGTGTTATCTGCAAAACCTCCCATTCTAACACCACCCCACCACAATAGTCCTTTTTATTTGAATCCTTAAATCCAGATACACAATCTGTTCCATGTACTCTGTTGTTTTGCTCATCTAACCTATAACCAAATGCCCCAAGTTTTCTGAACTTTTGGGGTTAGCCCGACCTATCAAAATGAAAAACTATTTCTCAGGTTGTGTATTTGTATGTATTCCCTTTCTCTCCCTGGCGTTTTTTAAAAATCTCATAGAAATATTTACATGTTCCAGAACTCTTCCCTTGGTTGCTGTTTGCCACTTCTTTTCTGAGTCACTATGTGACTGTCCCATATTGCCTCCTGCTCCTCACGACTGCTTGTCCATGATGTGGTGGCTTTCTCTGATTCACTTCACTCTAAAGCTTAAACAGGCTCCTTTCTTTATTCCCAAAGACAACTAACATAGGCTACTGCTTGTCATGAAAATGGTTCAAATTTTTTGAGCATTCACTTTTTGTCAGGTACTCTGCAAAATGCTGTTACAGACATTTCCTCATTAGGCTTTCATTGACAACCCTAGAGGCAGGCACTATTATTATCTTCTCTTAAGAAATAAGTCAGTGGAGACTGTAAGAGGCTACGTAATCTATCAGGCTAGGTAATCTATCAAAAGTCACACGGCAGATAAGTAGTAAAATTGGTATTTATGTTATATTTTCATTGTCATTCTATTTGAAATATTATCAAAATTTCTCCTGTGATTTCTTTTTTGACTCATGGATAATGTAAAAGGAAATTGTTTAATTTTCAAATATTGAAAATTAAATGGTTTTCCTAGACAACTTATTGTTATTAATTTCTAATTTAATTCCATGTGGATCAGAAAGTATGCTAAAATATTAAGATCTCTCTGTAAATATTATGTGTATATCAAACAAATTGAAATAGCCAAACAGCTGCTGCCCTGAGCTTCTCTGAGTCCCTCCCACCCTTCCACCCTCTCCTGGGTCTATTATCTAGTAACTGAAGAATTACACAGTGTACCCTAGGGAGTCACTGGGACCCAGGTCCAGCACTGTGGCCTGAATCCATTCTGGTTAGTAGATGTCCTGTTTTATCAGTAATTAATATTTTAAATATGACCCTTACATGCTACTTATGAAACAACATCTTAATGATGAATAACAGAATATTTAGGATTTCAGTTTGAGGCACTCAGATTACTCCTCAGACTCAGGATTTCCTCTAAACGATGAGCATTTACAAATTCTGTATCTATATGAATGAAAAAAAATGGGCCACAGGAGTTCTTCCAGGAACACAGACAGGACTTTTCCCCCCAAATTTACTCTGCTATGCTTACCTAGCTCCTTATTAATATTTTACATTTGCCATGTCTTGTCTCTCTAAAATAAATTACATCTTGTACTGCTCCATCGTTCCCAGCACTGTGCTGCCCACACCAAGATGGATATCTGATAACCGCTTGCTGACAAATACTCAAAAGCTTCTCCCAGAAAATCCAACAAGGAGACACTCAACACATAAATTAATGCATTTGAGCATTAAAATGATAGTGGGTTCATAATCTATTTTCACAAGGTAAGGACGCATTTTGCATTGTTTGCAAAAAAAGAATGAAGGATATATGTGCTATAGTCTTGTAGAAAATATAAATGTGAATATGATAACTGGAGCTTAAAGAAGAAAACAAAAGCCCTGGAAAAGAAATAGACCATCTCTATTTTCTGCCTACCTGCTACTCTTCTTCTGCATGGATAGCAACAGGAGCAAATACAATAGAAGGGCTACAAAATTACTTTAACACATACACCACCCATCAAATTGATAACCCTTCAAGGAGAGCCAAAGCTGAGTTTTACCCCTCAGGATAAAATTACAGTGGGATTTAAAACACACACCACCCCTCCCCTCCCACATACACACACACAACAAAAACAAAAAATTGTAAACCACCTAAATACGTAGATGCTTATCAACAGGATAATAGTTGAACAATGTATGATATACCCTTACTATGTGTAACTATGCACCAATTTTAAGGAATGAGGTGGATTTATACATATACTGCTATGGAAAGATGTACATGAGTTACTGCTAGCGAAAAGAGAAAATTGTTGAATAATTAGCATAAACCTGTTTTGACATAAGTTTTCCATAGTGTTATGTTGGAGCTGGCTTACACTGGCTCACAAGAGCTGATTGTTGAATTTTCAGAAATTTGGCAAGCTGATTGTTAAGCAGTTGATAGCTTGAAATCAGCCATGATGAGTGTATTTGCACCAAAGAAATCATCAGATTAGGCTGGCCAACGCGGCTCATGCCTGTAATCCTAGCACTTTGGGAGGCCAAGACAGGTGGATTGCTTGAGCCCAGGAGTTTGAGATCAGCCTGGGCAACATGGTGAAACCCATTCTCTTAAAAAAAAAAAAATACAAAAAAACATAGGCAGGCATAGTGGCATGTACCTGTAGCCCTAGCTATTCAGGAGGCTGAGGTGGGAGGATTGCTTGAGTCCTGGAAGTCAAGGCTGCAGTAAGCCAAAATCACACCACTGCACTCTAGCCTGGGTGATAGAATGAGACCCTATCTCAAAAACCAAAAGGTTAAAAATACTTGTTTTCCCAGTCTGTTGCTTGCTTTTTAAAGAGTCAGTTTTGTTTCATGTTTTTATTTTTCTATATTCCAATATTTCAGTCTTTCCTTTTATGGCTTCTGGATTTTGTGTCAACTGAGAAGGGCCTTCCCTACCCTAAGATGTAAAAACAAAAACAAAAACAAGATCCCTAGCTTGTTCTGATTGATGTAAGTTTGTGTATGTGTATATGTTACTTAGATATTTAATTCATCTGGAAGTTATTTTAGTGAATATATAGAGTAGGAAATCAGTTGACCTAATGCTATCATTACAAGTTCTTGCCCATTGATTTTTTAAGCGCCACATTTATCCTAATATATATACTCACACACATACACTATATAAATATATAAATATGCACACACATATATACTGTATATATCTATACACACATACACACATATACGGGTTTCTACCTTTTATTTTGTTCTGGTGAGTTTATAGGTTTCGACCTCTTATCTTATTCCACTGAATTTCTTTTTATTCCTTATCCAAAATTTTTAGTTCCTCTAATTTTTTTACATCTGGTAAGAATTCCTTTATTTTTAAACAATATTCCTAGATGTTCTTTTATACTCACTCCCTCAGTTAAACTCTGAAATCATTTCATTAATTTCCAAAAAGAAAAAATATAGAGGTAGCAATTAAAATTTCACTGAATTGACATCCATCTCTTCATATAGGACTCTAGAGTCCCTCTCTGTTAAATCCTCTGGCAAAATCTGATAGTACTTATCATATGTGTCTCACTAAATTCGAGTCAAGTATGTATATCTCTTAAAATATAACAGGTTTCATTGCTACTGCAAATAAAATAATCTTTCGATAATATTTTCTACATTTCATATGGATTCCTGAATTTTAGTATTTTACTGAGGAAAATCTTCGGAGTGTTTATAATTCACTTTTTCATGAGAGTAAACTAAACCCTTTAAATGATAATTAACTACTATTCTACTGTATAGCTCAATCAGAAAATGTTGGCTGGGTACAGTGGCTCACATCTGTAATCTCAACACTTTGGGAGGTGGAGGCGGGCAGATCACCTGAGGCCAGGAGTTCGAGACCAGCCTGGCCAACATGGTGAAAACCCATCTCTACTAAAAATACAAAAATTACCTGGGCATGGTGGCACACACCTGTAGTCCCAGCTACTTGGGAGGCTGAGGCAGGAGAATCGCTTGAACCTGAGAGGCAGAGGTTGCAGTGAGCTGAGATCATGCCACTGCACTCCAGCCTGGCCAACAGAGAGAGGCTGTCTCAAAAAAAAAAAAAAAGAAAAAGAAAAAGAAAGAAAGAAAAGAGAAAAAAAGAAAGAAAAAAAAGAAAGAAAACGTGGTCACTTTTTCTGTATAATTACCTGGCAATACAGTTATGGAGAGATTTCGTTTGATAACATAAATCTTCCTAGAATTGTCTTCAATGCTTCATGCTGAAGTAACCTATCTGTAAAATGTGCATCTAGTTTAATATGTCTTTAAATCTATTTTTTAAAATTAATCTATTTTATGCCACGAAAACTATTATCTTATGAAAAGGTTTCTCAGTGTAGTATTTCAAAGTCTAAAGCACAATTAAAATAAAACTATGCTTTTTTTTCCTTTTTTTTAGCAAGCTCTTGCCTGTGACAGTGTATTTGCCAACATGGCACCCAAAAAGAAGATTGCCAAAAAGAACAAAGGAGATATCAATGAGATGACTATAATCGTAGAAGATAGCCCCCTAAACAAACTGAATGCTTTGAATGGGCTCCTAGAGGGAGGCAATGGCCTTAGCTGCATTTCCTCTGAACTAACAGATGCTTCTTATGGCCCCAACCTCTTGGAAGGTTTAAGTAAAATGCGGCAGGAGAACTTCCTATGTGACTTAGTCATTGGTACCAAAACCAAATCCTTTGACGTTCATAAGTCAGTGATGGCTTCATGCAGTGAGTATTTTTACAACATCCTGAAAAAAGACCCATCAACTCAGAGGGTGGATCTCAATGATATCTCACCACTAGGCCTGGCCACTGTCATTGCTTATGCCTACACTGGAAAGCTCACTCTCTCCTTGTATACAATAGGAAGTATTATTTCTGCCGCTGTTTATCTTCAGATCCATACTCTTGTAAAGATGTGCAGTGATTTTCTGATACGGGAGATGAGTGTTGAGAACTGCATGTATGTTGTTAATATTGCTGAAACATACTCCCTAAAAAATGCAAAAGCAGCAGCCCAGAAATTTATTCGGGATAACTTCCTTGAATTTGCAGAATCGGATCAGTTTATGAAACTTACATTTGAACAAATTAATGAACTTCTTATAGATGATGACTTACAGTTGCCTTCTGAGATAGTAGCATTCCAGATTGCAATGAAATGGTTAGAATTTGACCAAAAGAGAGTAAAATACGCTGCAGATCTTTTGAGCAATATTCGCTTTGGTACCATCTCTGCACAAGACCTGGTCAATTATGTTCAATCCGTCCCAAGAATGATGCAAGATGCTGATTGTCACAAACTTCTCGTAGATGCTATGAACTACCACTTGCTTCCATATCATCAAAACACATTACAATCTAGGCGAACAAGAATCCGAGGCGGCTGCCGAGTCCTCGTCACCATTGGGGGACGCCCAGGCCTTACTGAGAAGTCCCTTAGCAGAGACATTTTGTATAGAGACCCTGAAAATGGGTGGAGCAAGCTTACAGAAATGCCAGCCAAAAGTTTTAATCAGTGTGTGGCTGTGATGGATGGATTTCTTTATGTAGCCGGTGGTGAAGACCAGAATGATGCAAGAAATCAAGCCAAGCATGCAGTCAGCAATTTCTGCAGGTACTTGATCTTTTATTAGGAACTGAAATGGTTCAATATTATAGGGAAATAGCCCTAACATAGAAATAAATTAATCTTGCTTATTAGCTTAGTCCATTGGCTTAGTAAATCAAAAATAATAGTAATGCCGCCTTACGTATGTTCAGCACTTTATATTACATAAAGTGCATTCATATATATTTTGCACTATAGATTCCTGAAGCAAGCCTGTGAGGTGGGCGGGGAAGAGATAATTATGCTGATTTTACATATGAGAAACCTGATACCCAGAGAAGTTATAACACCAGTAAGCGGCAATTCACATTTACTCATTTCTAGTTGGGTACTCTTCACAATATACTGATTTTTGATAGGAATTAGGTACAAATTTAGTTTTTAACACTAAGTAGTAAGAAAGAATAGAATAAAACAAAATTTATTTTAAGTGACTACTACTGACAACTGTCAAATTCATAATTGGCAAATAGAATGAGATCACTAAAACTGTGGCAGCTAATTCTTTTGAAATACTTATTTGAAAACCGAATAACAGAAAATGTGTCAATATTGTTGACACATATAGAAAAGGGTAAAAGAGTAAAACACATCCTTCAGAAAAATGGAATTCAAATGCCATATTATTTTATATATTTATGATTAAAAATTAAACTTCCATTTATATGAAATGTTCAGAAAATCATGCTTATATCATGGTAGTAGTATGAAGTCAAACATAACTAATGAGCAAGATCTGAAAATTTGTGTAGCATTTCATGAAAAATATTCTTTATTATTCCATTATGTGTGTATGCATTGAAAAGAACACAATTAACTGATTTTCAGTGTTTAATTTGTAACTATAGTTAAGTTTAATCTTAACTATGGGACAAAGTTACATGGGACAAAGACGAACATCAGACTGAAGGAGTGAGTTCTGTATTTACAATATTTCTGAACTATGTCAACAGGAAAGCATCAGTTCACTATGCTTATTTTCCTCCTGCTGAAAAGACACCTATTAGTACTCAAGTCGCTTTTTGAGGTATTGATTTCAGTGCTTATACATGGATAGTTCCAAGCACTGAAAATATATATATATATTTATCCTTAAACTAAAAAGTCTTCTCTACCAATAAGTGCTGGAAAATAGAAAAGTATCCAAAGTTAAGCCTTTGATGATGCTTTTAGACATGAGTTCCATTGCTCTCAGTCTAACAGACAGGAGAAGACTTTGTTGAGTGGCTTGGGCTTTACTGTGGCAATGGCCAAGAGAGGTGTAGAAATAAGGGGTTTGCGAGAAATTGAGAAATCCAATCAGTCAATTCGTATCTTAAACAGCGAGAGGGAGCTGGGAATGGTTGGCATCTGAAGATATGCAGAATTGACTTTAATATGGCGTTGCCCTCCTCTGATCACCACAAATGCCCAGTATCCCCCATGTGCACATCTCATAAATCCCGCTGTATGTAGATATTTCAATATAGAGGAAACGGGCGCTGAAAGCTCAGTCTCTGTGGGCTCTTCTCCAAGCGGCCCCATAAAGGGAGTGCTTATAAACGGAGGAAAGGCGGGGGCGAGGGGTAGTCAATGCCTGCTTTGTCTTTAGCAAGTGTCACACATTTTTACTGGCTGAGAGAGAAACTCCAGCCTCCAGGTGAGGAGCTGGACCAGGTCCTCGCCTCCTTGCAGGGGTAGTGTCAGGCTTCCCACTATGGTTTGCGGAGTAACATGGGGTCCCCAGCTGCCGCCGACAAAGCTGTTACACCTTCTCTGTCATTTCCAGATACGATCCCCGCTTCAACACCTGGATACACCTGGCCAGCATGAACCAGAAGCGCACGCACTTCAGCCTGAGCGTGTTCAACGGGCTCCTGTACGCCGCGGGCGGCCGCAACGCAGAAGGAAGCCTGGCCTCTCTGGAATGCTACGTGCCCTCCACCAATCAGTGGCAGCCGAAGACGCCCCTGGAGGTGGCACGCTGCTGCCACGCCAGTGCGGTCGCCGACGGCCGCGTGCTGGTGACCGGAGGCTACATCGCCAACGCATACTCGCGCTCTGTGTGCGCCTACGACCCGGCCAGCGACTCGTGGCAGGAGCTGCCGAGCCTGAGCACACCCAGGGGCTGGCACTGCGCGGTCACGCTGAGCGACAGAGTGTACGTGATGGGCGGCAGCCAGCTGGGGCCGCGCGGGGAGCGCGTGGACGTGCTCACCGTGGAGTGCTACAGCCCCGCGACCGGCCAGTGGAGCTACGCGGCGCCGCTGCAGGTGGGAGTGAGCACCGCGGGCGTCTCGGCGCTGCACGGCCGCGCCTACCTGGTGGGGGGCTGGAACGAGGGCGAGAAGAAGTACAAGAAGTGCATCCAGTGCTTCAGCCCCGAGCTCAACGAGTGGACGGAGGACGACGAGCTACCCGAGGCCACCGTCGGCGTGTCCTGCTGCACCCTCTCGATGCCCAACAACGTGACTCGGGAATCCCGGGCCAGTTCGGTATCTTCTGTGCCAGTCAGTATCTGAGCCCAGGTAGATGCAGGGACGCAGAAAGAATACGTTATTTATTCATAGAGCCACGTGGTTAACCTCTGAGTTCGCGAAAAGGAAAATATTTAACATTTACTACACTGATTGTATTGTAAAATATGTCGAGGCACATGTCCTGATGGCTTTAAATTCCTGGTATGGCATAATCTACCTCTGTTTTTTCTGTTTGTTTTTTTTTTTTTTTTTTTTTAATCGAAATACAGGGCCATGGCCAACAAAAGAAACAATTTATTTCAGCGGCCACTGGGTGGCAGACGGAATTCGTTATAGGCACTGTTCCAAGGCGGCATGTTTCCTAAATGTATAGCGGTTACACCCACATTTGAGATTTTTTCCTCTACACTTTAGTACACTTGAGGTTTATGTAAGTGATTTCATGTTCAAAAGTTTATTTTCCTCTCTCTCTTTTTTCTTTAGGAAGTTGAAGATATTCATATAGATTTTATTTAAAAATGGAAATTGTCGATCTACGTAGACTTAAGATTTAATTCTCTATTTCAACGCAATTTTTCCCCCAAATGTGATTGAGTAAAGGATTTTGAAAGATATCCCATGACAACGTAATAAAGCTTAAAACAAGATCTGACCGAAAAGGAATAGGGATTCCACCCAGGGACCGTAAAGTTGATAACCTTTGCGTTAGCGGACATTTCTCTTTTTCCATGCCTCAGGCCCCAGTTTATTTTCTACCATAAAATCCTGCTGTCAATCAAGGAATTGATTTGAGTCATTTAATTTATAGTGTAAATTTAAGTCATGTGGTTGTTTCAACTAGAAGGATTTGCATTTTATCCCTTGTCCTCTGTTAAAGAAGAATTTCACATACCCTGGGAGCCTTACCCTCACCGTAAAAGCTACACCAACCTGGTTAAAGGCAACCTTGGCCCTAATGTACGCCCTGCAAAGATCACCAAATAAAACTATGTCCCTAAGGACCATTAGCTTGAAGCTTAGAGAGCCTGAAGTTTATACAACTAATAATAATAATTTTATTTGCCCCAATCTTTTGTAAGACAAGAATGAAAGAAACATTTGGAATTTGCAGATTTGGTAGTAACTGGATGAACAGGTTCTCCTGTTGATAAATGCCATTGTTTCCCATTTCATATGGATCCTCCTGATTTCTTAAGTAAAAATCAAACACTCATCTCACATATATAAAAATATATGCTCATTCTGTCCTATTTTTATTAATCTCATCTGCTCCAAATTAGCTTTGGATTTATAATCAAAGTATATCCACTTGATAGCATTTTTCTTTTTTTTTTTTTTTTTTTTTTTTGAGACGGAGTCTCGCTCTGTCGCCCAGGCTGGAGTGCAGTGGCCGGATCTCAGCTCACTGCAAGCTCCGCCTCCCGGGTTCACGCCATTCTCCGGCCTCAGCCTCCCGAGTAGCTGGGACTACAGGTGCCCGCCACCTCGCCCGGCTAGTTTTTTGTATTTCTTAATAGAGACGGGGTTTCACCGTGTTAGCCAGGATGGTTTCGATCTCCTGACCTCGTGATCCGCCCGTCTCGGCCTCCCAAAGTGCTGGGATTACAGGCTTGAGCCACCGCGCCCGGCCGATAGCATTTTTCTTATATGTTTGCCAAGTTTTGAGGAAAGGGAATGGCTGTAGTAAATGATACATATTTTCCTTTTTTATAATTTATCACTTTATTCTTTGACAGTTTATTTGTTTTGGAGAGGAAGTGGCCTATCAATTATGGGTTATGTGCAATTGGATTTTGAAAAATAAAACAAGCTATTTAGGAGTTGAACATGAGTTATATGGAAATATAATTTGGTTTTCATTCATCTCATCCTCTCCACTTTGTGTAGATAGGTTGTTGCTAGAGTTATGATATTTATTTCTAAAATATGTTATCTGAACTGTGAAAAGTGGTTCATGTAGTACACTTTGTGGAACAATTTTATATCATTGCCCCTTATGAAAAGTTCAATCTCTGGGTATTTAATGATAACACTCAGGTAAGGGCTACAAACGCTGTAAATTAAGAACAAGACATTATTAATGTAAAAGCACTGGGCTGTTTCCTTATCGTACACAAAGAATCTTTTACCTTGATGTATGTGGATATGGTATATTGCCTTGGTGTATGTCTATGTGTGTATACGCACACACTCATACAACTGAGCAGCCTATAGTATACGGTTAATTTTTAGAGAAAAGGTGTTTTATTGTGGACTACACATCATAAGTGGGTGAATAGATGTAATTCCTTGATGCACGCTAATAGATGTGTTCCCATTGACATCTTGGAAGTATTGTATGAAAAGGAGGACCTAGGGCTTGAAATGAAATGAGAATCAATCAGTTGTAACATTACACGATGGAATAATGAGAAGAGATGCTGAAACTAGAGGATTTTTCGTCTATCAAAGCTTGATAAAATAGATTGTGCAAAAACTTGGCAGTGGCTTTCTAGAGATGAAACTGGAGACATGTTAGAGCTGGACAAATCATTTAAAATTACTATTTAACTTATTTTCTTCATTGTTTATCTGAAAACTCAGAAAATCCACATATGTGAGCTTACCAGATTCTTAGGTACGTTGCTGTTCCATCTTCTGCTTCAACAGTTAGGAAAATAAAGACCAATATGAATTTGGAATGTTGGAATTTCTGACATACCACATTGGCGAGGAGTATGGAATGTAAGGATTGATGAAAGTTTCATATCCTAGAACATTTTGCATTGCCAATTGAAAGACATAAAAGTATGCAGAATCAAAATAATGTGTGTCCCCTTTCATGTGTAAGCGAAACATATTCTTTAAACCACCTATTGAAGCAGTTGCTGCTAGAAACCTAGTTTCTCCAGATTTCCCAAGTGGAAAATATTTAGTATGTTTTTAAGCTTACATTCAATTACTCTCCAGAATCTTAGGACCCAACCATATACTTCCTTTTATTTTTTATTAAAGAAAATGACTTGTTATTTTTGTAACGTCTGAGTCCTGTGATCAAATAAAAGCATCAGTTCAATGTATCAGAGAAATTGCATGTTACCCAGCAGCTGAAATAATAAAATTCAAGCTCTCTTTTTCCGAGTGGGCCAGAGACCTGATGAGAAAGTCTGCAGGAAGCCAAACTTTAACGTAGTTTGTCCATTTTTAGTTAGGTTCTTGGTGCCAAATTGTCATCCCTGATGCATTAGTTGCTTTCAGTGCACTGAATGAATTTTATTTTTACTTCGTATGTTGTAAGAATGGTTTTGAATAGAAGGACAGTGATGGTACAGATTCGTATAATTTTAAAAGATGATTAGATGGTAGTGAAGTGTTATGAGTGAGGAGGTATAATTGATGCCATAAGAAAGTGAGTACTGAATGGTTCTATGATTTAAGGTAGAGCAGCAGTTGTAGTAAGTGTATTTTACAAATACGCATGTAAATAGAAGTTTACCTGGAAATATGTATGTTCTAAAAGGTCAACTTTTTAATTTTATTTTTTTGATAGTTATCCTGGCCAAGTGTCTTCAGAACTCATCCAAGTTACTAGGCGAAAGAAACTAAAATCACCTCATTAATTTTTTTCCGTTAGTTACAACCAAATGAATTTATGTAATCTCTGAATGAGCTAGATCCTATTCCAGCCACTGATGAATAGGTTCTCCAGCACAAGGCAGCATTAAAAGGAATTACTTTTCAGTATTTCTTTTCACGCCAAAAAACCCTACAGCATAATTTTCCAAACAGTGCTCTATTGGTAATTATGAGAATTAAACACTCTAAAATATTAAAGATTTACCCTCTATCACATTCGTTGGGTAAAGACCATTTAATTTGCCCTCTCAGGGAATTTGAAATAAATTATTTGTCTTGGATATTCTTTAAAAACTTTTTATTTATTCAGCAAATTTTGGCAAAAAAAAAATTCATTTGCTTAAAACATTCTGGTACTATGTAAGGAACAACGAACTAAAATGTATGCAGTGTTATTTTGTAATCTCATCACTATCAATAAAGCTGCATTCAATAAGACCTTAGTCAATTACTAAATATGGGCAGTTTTGAAATATCCTTTCTCTGATGATTGGGGTGTTTGTTTTTTTTCTCTACTTAGTTTTCATGATGATTCACCCAGACAAAACAACAACAAATGACAAGTAATTGAAAAAATGTTTCAACAGCTTGAAGACTAGTGAAAGAAAAAGGTATAAAACATCAATAGAGACTTGCTTTGTAACTCAGAGAAAAGCCCAACTCTGGTCTAGCTCAGCCCTGACTATTTAGAAGTCATAGGTTAAGTGTGGTTTGTCTTCCCATTTCCACCCTGACCACAGCCAGCTTGTCACAGGTGCATCATCATTTGCAACAAAACGTTTTAGGAAATAAAATCCCATTGTTGTGTTGACAAGCCCTTACAGCCTTTCTCTTCTACCTTACCCCTCCAAATAAGCAAGTAAAATGTAACCAATATAAGATGCTCAACCTTTGATCTAATTTAGTACTTAAATAATAACATTCAGTTGAGGCCATCAAATCTAGGAAATTCTAAATGGCAGCAATGTTTTTCTTAAAATTCTCCAAGCCCAGTAATCATATAAATAGACTAGACTAGCCTCAAACACAAAACAAATGGTGCCACATTCCAAATTTTGAGCATACCAGCCAGATGCCTCAGAGTTTCTTTGCGTTTTCTTTAAACTCCCACATTACTCCAAGCTTCCCTACAGATTTGTACGGCCTCCCACAACAATCTTGGGGATGGCTCCACTCTCAGTTACAGTGGGAAACTAAGCAGGATCTTTTTTTGCTAGGCCAGGTATAGACAAGATCTATGCCCTTTCCAGGCTTCAGCACTGTGCTGAATTCTATCTATATCTCTTTGGCCAGAACAGCCATCCGGCCTACTTAGATGAAAGGGAGCTATGAAAAAGGTCTTCATGTCCAGGAGGAAAAGTAAAGTTTTCATATAGCATTGTCTCTGCACAATGAATGGCTAGTCATCTTCATACCTGGTTATCAAAGGAACAAGGAGCTTCCCAGTCAAACTGCTTCCCCTCAGCCACACTGCTCTGGCTCTGATCACACCATAACAATGCTCTCCTCTCCCTTTCCTGGGTCACAAGACATGTACTCAGCTCCCCTATTACACCTTGCCTTTTTCCTGCTGAAGAACAAGCCCAGACAACTCTTGCAGACTTTTCTCAATTCAGTGCCCTTACAGGTCAAGAGCGTGTATTAAATGTATTCTGCCAGCCTTGAGTGTTTGCACAAATCCAGTTCCCAACAGCCATCAAATAAACCCCTCCCTCCCTGGGTCTCCTTGTTCTTCTGTTTCTGGAATCGTCTTAATTCTTCTTGATCTAACCTCTTCTGAAAGAATGTTGAGTGAAAATTATACATCTGTGACTTAATTCCTGCCACTCTAGCCATACTAGCAGGTTCCCAATACATGACAATTGGGGAAGAAGAGAACACATGAAGAGTCTAAAAGAGGACATACACGCATCTGTTCTTAATCCCCATTAACAGAAGAGGATTCCTGAAAAAAAGAGGGGGAAGGAAGCTAAATGGTGGTAATCTCTCAAGTTTTATTCTGCAATATTAATGAAATGTTTCCATTTATTGCAGAGTTCCAAACTGAAAAATGATTTATTTCATTACAATTCTGCATATGAGTAGCAAAGAAAATTCTGTATGCCAAAAGAATCCTTTGTTGTTTAACAAATGTTCATTAGACATAATTATTTCCCAGCCTCATGCCCCTGATTATATTCTGTCTTTCTCTGCCCTGCTCTGTGCTCCGTCCCCTAGGGACTACATCATCCAGACTCAAGCTCTTTGGCCGCACATTTTATTCATCTAACGGGAGGTATCAGAAGGAGGTCAGAGGGCAGAAGCAAGTGGTTGGGATTTTTTTTTCTGCCCTCTTCAGGCTTCAGCACTGTGCTTCTGGCCTCGGCTGTAACTCTCAACAGCTCCAGCCCAATGGCCTTTCCTCCCTGGTTCAAATCTCACCGTGCCTACGTGCCATCATAGTTTACCACCTCTGGATATTTTCCTGTTGATTTATGTTCTGCCATCCCTTTTAGAATACAGTCCTTAAGTGTGAAAGTTTTGTCTCATTCACAGATGTACCTCCAGTGTCTAGAGTCATGCCTGGTGTATAGTAGGAGATCAATTTTTTGTGTGTGAAGTAAGTAAGTGAATGAGTGAATAAAACAGTAAAACCATCATGACCTACTGCTTGCTGATCTCTATTCCAATATTACTCATTTATTTAATCAACAAATACTTATTAAGCATCTACTGCATGCAAAACACTTTCCCTTACCCCAGGAATCACTAGAGGGAAGCACATTAAAGTACACAGCCATGATAACTAGGACTTTTCCAAACTAGCTGCAAGCCAAAAATTAAATTAAGACACATTACAGGTGGAAGGAGTTATGCAACCAACACTTTCCATTTCTTAAAAAAAAAAACTCAAAAGATTGATATCTCTATAGCTATGCCCCTTTAAAATTTTTTAAATTACATACATCCTCTCTCCAATTGCCAATTCTTCAAAAACAGGTTAGAACTAGCTTCATCATTTAGCTAGTAAGCATTTATTCGGTGCTTACTAAGTACACACACACACACACACACATCATTTAAGTGTGAGTGTGTGTGTATATACATATATTCTCTCTCTCTCTCTCTCTCTGTGTGTGTGTCTGTGTGTGTGTGTATGTAAAATGTGTGGCCTTATGCTTGCATTCTGAAATTAAGAGCCATTATGATTACATCACCTTATCTCATATGAGAGCTAAACAAGTTAATAGGTAAAGTTCATTTCTTTAAACACTTATCATGGGCAGCCATGTTTTCAGAGACATGGAGAAACCCAAGAAAGTAGAGCCTACACACAAATATCCAGGGGCCTTTTTCTGACTCAAAAATGATAGATAAACAGGGACTCCTGGAAGCAGGACCCTTGCAGCTCAATCCCTCGTGCCCTTCAGAACCCCAGACCAGTCTCCATCGAAGGTGTTTCATTTCCCTCATGGGTAAAAGTACTGAGGGCAGGTCACTCAGTGCAGAGTCCTTGGAGATGGACAGTGAATCTCTGGGCCTGAGTCTTCCAGAGACATTTGGAGTGCATTAGTTCGTTCTCACACTGCTAATAAAGCCATAACCGGGACTGAGTAGTTTATAAAGGAAAGAGGTTTAATTGACTCACACAGTTCAGCATGGCTGGGGAGGCCTCAGGAAACTTACAACCATGGCTGAAGGGGAAGCAAATACATCCTTCTTCATATGGTGGCAGCAACAAGAAGTGCTGAGCAAAAGGGGGAAAAGCCCCTCATAAAACCATCAGATCTCGTGAGAACTCACTCACTATCACCAGAACTGCCCCCATCATTCAATTACCTCCTCCTGGATCCTTCCCCTGGGGATTATGGGAACTACAGTTCAAGATGAGATTTGGGTGGGGACATAACCAAGCCATATCAAGGAGAGTGAGATATTGCATAAAGAAATAAGGGGTGGCAAATTCAGCTGAAAGAAGGACTGGCTCCTGCTTTGGAGGCACTTCACAGAGCCACACTTCTGAAGATGGCAAGGGGTACTGGCGACTGATCCTGGGACAGCTTTGGGAGCCTGCTGGAGATGGCGGGGCTACAAATGGACAAATGGAAAGAGTTACTATTGGAGGGGAGTCTCCCCATGCAGGACTGCTTGTTTTGAACAGGGACAAACTAACTCCACTGAAAATCCATGAAATGTTAAGGCATTGCCAATTTCCATTATTTCCCCTGAATTCTTGCAATTAAAATCCAACTTGATAAATTAATGCCTTTGATGAAGCCATCCAGTCCTCTGCCCCTGCCTGCCTGCACTGACCTTGCCATATTCTTTGACCCAGGCAGAAAATCGTTTGGCCAGCTCTTTTCCCCTCCTTAAAGTATGAACATGAAGTCTGAAAATTCAGAGCTTAAAGGTGAGAGTCAAACACCTCAGCTGGGCCGGGCGCAGTGGCTCACACCTGTAATCCCAGCACTTTGAGAAGTCAAGGCCAGCGGATCACTTGAGGTCAGGAGTTCAAAACCAGCCTGGCCAACATGGTGAAACTCTCTCTCGACTAAAAACACAAAAATTAGCCAGGTATAGTGGCGTGTGCCTGTAATCTCAGCTACTCAGAAAGCTGAGGCAAGAAAATCACTTGCCCCCAGGAGGTGGAGGTTGCAGTGAGCCGAGATTGCACCATGGCACTCCAGACTGGGTGACAGAACAAGATTCTGTCACACACACGGGCATACACACACACACAGGCATACACACACACCCGCACGCGCACACACACAGAACATGTCATGAAACTTGGCAGAAAATCAATTTAGGAGATAGTTTACCTCTTAAAAATAGAGAATAAACTTCTTGAAACATGGGAATACATCACCAATATAAATGGAAAACACAACTCCTACAGGAAGATGAATAAAGACTTGAAGAAAGAATTGCAAGGAACAACTTCATTCTATCAACTCTCTCGACTAAGAAGAAAGAAGCTCAAGGAGCTAAGAAAATAGAAAGACTAAAATTGGCTAAAGCAGAATTTAAATCCGGGTTTCCCAAGTAGCCTTGTAGTAGGCCAATTAATGTCACCCCTTCCCCTCATGTCCATACCCTAATCTCTGGGTCCTGTGCATATGTTATTCTATATGGCAAGAGGGACTTTATGTAATTAAGGTTGTGGATCTCGAGGTGCAGAGATTATCCTGGATTAACCAGATGGGGCCAGTCTAATCACTTGAGCTCTTAAAAGCAGAGAAGTTTCTCCAGCTAAAGTCAGACATGCAGCAGAAGAGGAAATCCAAGAGCTTTCAAGTGTGAGATGGATTTGATGTGCAATCACTGGTTCTGAGATACAGTTGCCCAGATACAAAGTTAAAAAGAGGCCTCTCAAAGCTAATAGAAGTTCCCAGGTGACAGCCAGCAAGGAAATGGAGACCTCAGTCCTACAGCTACAAGAAACTGGATTGTGCCCACAATTTGAGTGAATCTCCCTATAACCCATGCTGTCAACACAGATTATAGCCTGGTGAAACCTGAAGCAGAGAAACCAATCAAGCCAACCCAGACTTCTGACCTACAGAGCAATGAGATAATAAACATGTGTGGCTATAATGCACTAAACTGTGGTGATTTGTCTGGCAGCAGCAGAACTACTCACGTCCCTGCTGTTCAACTGTACTCGGGAATTTAGGGTCACATGCAGGTTTGATTCCATTTTCAAAGCAATGAACTTTTGTATATCCACCGCCACAGATTTGCCTGCGTTCTCTCTCCTTAAAAGTTGTTTTATCTCTTTTTAGTTGGACTCCTATCATTTAATTGATGCTATATTTCCTCTTATTGAGATTCGATAAAATTATAATTTTTAAGATAGTATTTTTAAAATATAATGCTGTAAATATTATTTTTATAAATACATTACTTCTACTTCAGTGGACCCTTCAAAATTAGATCATATAAATATTGTATTTTTCACCAGGCATAGTGGCTCATGCCTATAAACCCAGCACTTTGGGAGACTGAGGTGGAGGATCACTTGAGCCCAGGAGTTCAAGAGTAGCCTGAGCAACATAGCAAAACCCTGTCTCTACAAAAAATTAGCCGGGCATGGTGGTGCATGCCTGTAGTCCAAGCTACTTGGGAGGCTGAGGTGGGAGAATCACCTGAGCCTAGGAAGTCAAGACTACAGTGAGTCCTGATTGCACAATTACACTCCAACCTGGGCAACCCCTGAGACCTTGTCTCAAAAAAAAAAAAAAAAAAATTATATCTTTAGTGAAATAGAAGGTCCATCATTATTTAAACCATCATTGAACTTTGACATGACCAGGTGGAGACATTTGAAAGAATCAAGACCATTTCTATATTCTATGAGCTGTTACTAGAAATCAATAAGATAAACTAATATTTTCTTCAATACATTTTGATTGTTTTTAAAAACAATGCACATATATACATTTTTAAAAATCTTAAACAACAGCAACACTGTCAACTAAACTTTGTAATATCTTTACTAGGCTAGATTTAAATGCATATATTAATTTAGGGTAGTTGACATTTTGCAACCATTTGTTTTTTATTTTGTAATTTATTTTTAACCTTTATTATTTCATTTAGTATATTCTTTGCTGTTTAAGTGGTTCTGTTTTATGCAGTGAAGTAAAATATTTTCCATATATATCATATATATGGAAAACTATTCTATAATTGTATTACCTAGATTTTAAAAACACTACCCTAGAAATTATAATACTATCAAGCCTCAACGACAACAAATGTATCATCAATTAAATAACAGGAGTTCAACTTAAAAGAAACATAATGACTTTTAAGTAGAGAGAATGCAGGCAAACTTCTGTGGCTGTGGATGTACAGGAGTCTAGATAGGTAGATAGATAGATAGATAGATAGATAGATAGATAGATAGATAGATAATTTCTTGAGCTTTTGTTATGTCTAGCAACCTGTGAGGTGCTGGAGTTCCAAAGATGAATAGACCTTTTCTCACTGTCTCTGGGAGTAGGGGGAAGTGAAGAAGGAGAGGCTGGGGAAACAGACATGTAAACAAATTATTGCTCTATGATGTAATAACCTGTAATTACAGGGATATGCACAGAGCCTCATGAGATTCAGAAAGATTCTCTCTGGAGGAGTTAAAGCAAGGGGAAAATTCTGAGCTGATTTTTTTTAAGATTTAGAAATTCGGGATTATTGCAGATTGTGTACTGTGTTCAGAAAGCATTATAATAAAGTCTATGCCCTTGCCTCTCGAATTTTGCCAAGAAATTTAGCAACTGCTGTGACCTAATTGCCTCTTCTGCGGTCTTTGGAAAGCAGTTTAAACTGGGAATTGGAAGACTGGAATTTTGTACCCAGATCCAACATTGGCTAAACAAATGGTTTGGGCCTCAGTTTCCACATTTGTAAACCTAACAATGAATCATAACCACCCTGCTTATTTCATAAGACAGTTGTAAAGATTAAACTAGATAATATAGGTGAAAACACTCTGAAAACAAGGCATTCTACACATTCATCTAGGTCATGACATTTCTATCTTGAGTTGCCTGTGGCCAATATTAATTACTACTATGCATTAAAATAGCAAATTAATCAGAGTAATAAAACTATGTGATTCCTTGGAGTCCCATAGCATATTTCTTCTGAAGCTCTGCACATTTGTCCCCTCTTTGGCTTCCTGATGTCTTTGAAGAATAAGCTGGGCATGCATTATTACTCCAGACTTGCAGGAGACTGAAGAGCATGAAGTAAGAAGCCCAAGGTAGCATGGTTGAATGAGGATTTGAGCTTCAGTGCTTGTCTTCAGACTATTCCTTTACACACGTAGTACACAGAGCACCAGGTAGAAATGACAATGTGCTTTCTAACAAATTATTTTGAAAGCTGCCCAGAACAGATAAAGATATATTTATTCCAATCACAGATGCTCAACAGTAAAGTTCATCCTTTTCAGTATTCAACCGGGGGAAACAATCATGCCTCTAAAATGGAAAAGAAGAGAGCACTTCCTTACTGAACACCTCTCCTCCTTGTGCCTCGGGCTCCCAACTTTCTCTCAACGGTCTGCACACTGTGGGAGCCTTCTGTTCTGCTCTAGTCATTCTGGGTGCAAAATGAGATTCCACATCTCTACCTGTAGAAATTCCTCCCATCCCTAAGCTCAGCTCAAAATGCCATTCACCACTGATCCCAGCCACCAGAAGAGTCTCCATCGCTTGAAAATCACTCAGTTTAGACTGGTGAGTAAGAGTCCAGGCCCCCAAGGCAGTCTGTATGCATCCAAATCTCAGCCCTGCTACTTATTAACAACCTCTCCACTTCTGATCCATTGTCTGTAAGTGGGATGCTGTGGTGATCATGCTAATAATACTTGGTCATTACAAGGTTATTAAAAAGATTAATAACAGGCAGCAGAAGCAAAAATAGACAAACAGGATTACATCAAACTCAAAAGCTTCTCCAGAGCAAAGGAAACAATCAACAGAGTAAAGAGACAACGTGCAGAATAGGAGAAAATATTTACAAACCATACGTCTGATAAGGGGTTAATATCCAAAATATATAAGGAACTCAAACAGCTCAAAAACAAGAATACAAATAACCCATTTTAAAAACGGGCAAAGGGCCTGAATAATCACTTCTCAAAAGAAGACACACATGTGGCCAACAGGTATATTAAAAACTGCTCAACATTACTAATCATCAGAGAAATGCAAATTCAAATCACAATGAGATTATCACCTCATACTCGCTAGAATGACTATTATCGAAAGATGATAGATGAGTACTGGCAAGGATGCCGAGCAAAGGGAATGCGTGCACACTGTTGGTAAAAATGTGAATTAGTACAGCCATTATGGACGGCAAGATGGAGCTTCCTCAAAAACTTAAAATAGAGTTACCATATGATCTAGCAATCCTTCTTCTGGGTATATATCCATAGGAGATGAAATCATTGAGTGGAAAGGATATCTACACTCCCATGTTCATTGCAGCACTATTCACAATAGCCAAGACATGGAATCAACCTCAGTGCCCATCAGTGGATGAATAGATAAAGAAAATGTGGTATGTGTACCCAATTGAATACTATTCAGCCTTCCTGTTGCAACAGCATGAATGAACCTGGAGGACATTATGTTCACTGAAATAAGACAGGCACAGAAAGACAAATACCACATCATCTCACTTATATGTGGAATCTGAAAAAAAAGTTGAACTCACAGAAGTAGAGAGAAGAATGGTGACTATGAGGGGCTGGGGACTTGGTGGTGGTGGGAGAGTGGGATTTGTGGAAATGTGGGCCAAAAGATACAAAATTTCAGTTTAGACAGAAAGGATATAGTCAAGAAATCTATTGTACAACACGGTGACTACAGATAATAATAATATATTGTTTATGCTTGAAAATCACTGACAGTAGATTGTGTGTTCTTATCTCAAAAAAAGATAATAAATACATGAAGTAATGCATGTGTTGATTAGCTTGATTTAATCATTCCACAATGTATGTATATTTCAAAACATGTTTTTAAAATATATACAATAAATATGTAATTTTTGTCATTTTTTTAATGTTTAAAAATAAAAATATAATCATGTAAAGTACACTTGATGACACATGGAAATATCCAATAAATATTAGCTATCAAATTTTCTTCTATTCCTATGCAGATTTTTCTTCCTGTACTTGGTAACCAGTTCTCTGAGATCAGAAATTGGTTGCATAGCCCCTCTTACCTCCTGCATAAAAGTACATCTCAGTTCTGCCATTATGAGCTCTGCGAGCTTGGCCTATCATTTAGTTTCTTTAAGCTTCAGTCTCACATCCATAAAGTGGAGATAATATGAAAATTAAAGGCAATAATTTATATTAAAGCACATGGAACAGTGCTGACCAGATAGTGAGTAAGCAATGTATTTTAGCCATACTTGGTGCTTAAGAGTCTGTACTTAAAATTATATTAAAGGTTAAGGCTCTGACATCACAATGCTCAACGATCATGATATATAAACATCTATATCATGATCACATCATGAATCCCCTAGAGCTGGGATCCAAAGGCTGTCTGATTCGGTTCCTTTCCTGCAAGGATGATCCTGCCATCTTGGGCAAATACAAAGATGCAAATTTTGCATTAGCTGAAAAGGACATAAAAAATACCAGTTTTGGTGAGGAAAACACTACAACATATGAGAGTTTATTTCCCAGGTAAAAAGCCAACAGAGTAATTATGAAAGACAAGATTTTGCAGCCAGAGCAGCCGGGCTCATATCTTGGCCCTCACCAGTCTTTTGATCTTGGCAAGTTTTACTTATTACGTTAACTTGGATTCCTTAGCTCTAAAGTGAGGATACCTATAGTATCTGCCTCATAGAGTTGTTGTCAAAATGAAAGGAGTTATCCTTTAGCAAGCACCCAAAGGAGTGTTTGGTGCCTAGGAATCACTCAATAAATGTTAGCTATTATAACTCTTCTGCCTGTGAAATTCCCTGCCTTTGGCTCTACAGTGGACCCATTGAGACAGTCCAACACTGAAGAATGGCTTTCAGCAGCGCCTGTGTGTGTTTCTGCTATACCAGGACATGATGCTCTTTACACCCATGTTGTCAAGTATAGATCAAATTAGGGGAGAACACTCTAAAAGAAAACAAAGATGTCAGAGAATTGCCCCTTTGACAGGCACAGACTAAGACAATGGGAGTTCCATGAACATGAGCCATATATTCAGAAGAGTTTAGACAGAAAAGTGCTTTGTTGTATTTCATGAGCTCATAGTACCCAAAGAAGCTAGTACAGTAGAACAATAGCTGATGTCTCAGGTTTTTTGGTCATGTTATCAGTTACTGACAGCTTGCCAAACTGCACAGTCAATACTGTGAGTTCACATAACTAGAAGAGGAAAAGTATTAAAATGATCATTCTCCATTTGACTTTAAAACTCCCAGATTATCCAAATAAAAGATAAATCAAAGTGAAACCAATGGGTAGCCTGTGCGTGGTGTGGATTCCTGATGACAGTCAGGATCATTAACTTTGTTTCATTACTGAGATATCTAAATAGTAAGGAGCAGGACATTTCATAAAAATGACCTGAGAGGAACATGCTACAGAATGTCTGAGTTATTTTACTTCAGCCCTTGGGTGGTATGTTAGTTGGATCTTCCATAAAAAGTTATCACAAACTAGGTGGCTTAAAACAACCGAAACTTACGATTTCACAGTTCTGAAAGCTGGAAGTTCGGTATCATGAAGGTTGGTCTCTTCTGGAGAGCTGTGAGGGACAGTTGGTTCCCTGCCTCTATTCTAGCTTCTGCCAGTTACCAGCCATCTTTGGTGATCCTTAGCTTAGACAGACAGCACTCCAATCTTTGCCTCTGTTGTCACATGGCCATCTTCTCCTTATTTGTCCCTGTGTCTTCACATGGCATTCTCCTCTGTGTATATGTCTGTGTTCAAATTTCTCTTTTTTTGTAAGGTTGGTACAAAAGTAATTGTGGTGGCTGGGCACGGTGGCTCATGCCTGTAATCCCAGCACTTTGGAAGGCCAAAGCAGGTGGATTACCGGAGGCCAGAAGTTCGAGACCAGCCGGGCCAACATGGTAAAACTCCATCTCTACCAAAAAAAAAAAAAAATTAGCTGGGCATGGTGATGTGTGTCTGTAGTCCCAGCTACTCAGGAGGCTGAGGCAGGAGAATCACTTGAACCCAGGAGGCAGAGGTTGCAGTGAGCTGAGATGCTGAGATTGCACCATTGCACTCCTGTCTGGGCAACAAGAGTGCAACTCTATCTCAAAAAAAAAATGTAATTGCAGTAATGAAAGTAGTTAGTAAGTAATTGAAAGTAATGGCAAAAACCACAATGACTTTTGCACCAACCTAATATAAGAACACTAGTCACACTGGATTTGGGCCCAACCTAATGACCTCAATTTAACTTGATTCCATCTACAAAGATCCGATTTCCAAATAAGGTCACATTTACAGGTATCAAGGGTTAGGATTTCAACATATCTCTTTGGGGGACATGATTCCACCGATAGCAGGTGGCAAATTTACTAATTGCTAAAGAGAATTTAGAGTTGATCAGGTTCTTCCCATTGGTCTGTACATCTTCATTCCTCAGATAAGGAAGGCAAACATGTTTAACCTTTGGACTTGATTGTGGCTGGGATAATGATCTTCTAGTAGTTTTTCATTTAAGTTTTGTTTTGATGTTTTTCAGGTTTTAAAAGAAATGGTATTTGCCTAGTCTTTAAATCTATTAACTCTTTATGTGCATGTCACCCCCCCAAAAAAAGTAAAATTACTAAGACTTTTTAGTTGGTCACTATTGCCTATGTAGTGAAAGACAAAAGAAGAGAGGTCACTGGGAGAAGTAACTGAATTCTTACCAGAGCCCTGCTGTGTACAAAGAACCTCACTAGATAGGACGGGGAAAGGAGCAAATTCCTCTTTCAAGGAAACCTGAAATAGGACATGCCAGCCCTCTCTGTATCTTAAAAGTAGGAAGGAAGTTTGGTTTCAGAATTTTGGCTTCCAAAGTTGTAAAGGTAAGATATGAGATGAAGGGCAGCGGCTTACAGACCCACGCAAGCAAATGGTTCCTCCTCTCCCCATTCTTTAGGAAAGGGCCATTAAGAAAAAAAAAAAAAAAAAAAAGTTGGCCAGGTGCAGTGACTCACACCTGTAATCCCAGGACTTTAGGAGGTGGAGGTAGGCAGATCGCTTGAGCCCAGAAGTTGGAGACCAGCCTTGGCAATGTGATGAAACCCTGTCTCTACTAAAAACAGAAAAAAATCAGCTGGGTGAAGTGGCTCACACCTGTAATCCCAGCACTTTGGAAGGCTGAGGCAGGCGGATCATTTGAGGTCAGGAGTTCGAAACCAGCACAGTCAACATGGTAAAACTCTGTCTCTACTAAAAATACAAAAAAAAAAAAAAAAAATAGCTGGGAATGGTGGCACACACCTGTAATCCCAGCTACTGGGTGAGGCTGAGGCAGGAGAATCGCTTGAACCAGGGAGACGGAGGTAAGAGTGAGCCAAAATCGCGCCACTGCTCTCCAACCTGGGCAACAGAGCGAGACTCTGCCTCAAAAAAAAGAAAAGAAAAGAAAAGATAGAAAGAGAGAAGAAAGAAAGAAAGAAAGAAAGAAAGAAAGAAAGAAAGAAAGAAAGAAAGAAAGAAAGAAAGAAAGAAGGAAAGAAAGAAAGAAAGAAATTAGTGGGGCTTGGTGACAAACACCTGTAGTCCCAGCTAATCAGGAGGCTGAGATGGGAGGATCACCTGAGCCTGGGAAGTCAAGTTTGCAGTGAACCATGATTGTGCCACTGCACTCCAGCCTGGGTGATGGGAGTGAGACCCTGCCTCCAAAAAACAATTTTTTTAATTGACTTTAAGTTAAAAAAACAAAAACAAAAACAAAAACAAAAAAGCCATGTTGCTCATGGATAGTATGACATTTATTTTTGTTTGTTTATGTATTAATATCAAAAATCACCAATTATGGAGCACATATTAAATCCTAGTGCTGCTTGTTTTGTGAATAAAATTGTATTGCACACGGCCACTCCTATTAGATGTTTTTGTCTACGACTGCTTCTCACCATCATGGCAGAGTTGAGTGTTACCCAAAGGGCCTGAAATATCTACTATCTGGCCCTTAAGAGAAAAATAAAGGTCACGCTTTTTTAGACATCTACATAAGGAATTAGAAACTAAAGAACATTACAACACACCAAACACCCTACACATGGATTACAGGTAGTAACTTGCAATGAATTTCTTGGCATCACCATTTCTTTGACAAATCTATGAGCTTAGTGATAAAAACTTGGCATTAGTGCTCATTAGGAAGAGCCAAGTAGGGTTTAAACAACTGAAAATCCCTAGTAATCACAAGAACAAGGATGCCAAAAGTTAGTTGAGGTACTATTAAGAATCACAACCCCAGAACTGATAGAAAAAGAGAGACTGAATCACAGTCTAGCAGAGCTTTCCAGGATTAAAGCAGGAGATGAAAACCCTCTCCTTACCCTTGTTTATAACCACATTTTGGGTTAGGATGAAATTTGGCACAAATTCTGCCTGCTCTTATTCTTGGAATTTTCCCATCCTTCTTCTGGAACACTAAACTACGGGAGGGTGCACCCAAATAGATCTGGAGACACCATGCCCTTCACAGGGTCCTCCCTAAGTGCTCCAGACACCAGCACCCTGGATAAAGCACCTGCCACTTTGTCCCAGGGGCTGGAGAGAGGCTTCTCTCTCCAGGCTCTTGCGTCTACCCCATTTTCAAGCCCTCTTGCTTTGGTCTCATGTGCCCACGCTTTCAGCCCAAACTGTGCCTTTCTGGTCAGTCCCTATGGAGGAATGCCTCAGCTGAACTGTCTACCTGGATTTCCGTAAGATCATCTTTGGTTCCAGGATCTACAATAAAATCACCAGACCTGATCTATCCCAGTCTGCTCTGACCTCATCACTTTTCCCCTAAGGGCACAAATGTCCTGTCTCTAGCACTAAGCCACAGAGCCATGTACATAAAATGTTGGCTGTTTCCATTTTGCCGAATCTGTCTTTCAATGACAATTTCTGGGTTAACTCATCTCAAAACATACCAGAGCCTGAAGGGTCTGCTGATCCTTTATATCCTGCAAGAATAAATGAATTAGTATATATACAGCTCTTAGAAGTGTGCCTGACTAGAATAAGCATCTTAGATGCTAGCCATTATTTGATTAAGGTCTCAGCCAGTGATTGTAGTTTCTTAGTGCTACACAGTGTTCAGAGAGATTCTAGAACCTAGCATCTTCCTCTAAAAGCAGGATTTATCTTTGGTTGCTGAAATGTTAGTTTTGTCTAGGATTTCTTTTGAATATTTCTTAATTCCTGTTTTTAAGGAAAGAAGAAAGTCTTTGGAAATGTGATTTTAAGTAGAATGAGAAGGCAAGAATACCTGTAGTATTTGTTTGTATTTTATTTTATTTATTTTTATTTTATTTACTTTTTTGAGACAGAGTCTCGCTCTGTCGCCCAGGCTGGAGTGCAGTGGCACAATCTCGGCTCACTGCAAGTTCTGCCTCCCAGGTTCATGCCATTCTCCCGCCTCAGCCTCCCGAGTAGCTGGGACTACAGGCGCCCGCCACCACGCCTGGCTAATTATTTTGTATTTTTAGTAGAGACAGGGTTTCACCGTGATAGCCAGGATGGTCTTGATCTCCTGACCTCGTGATCCGCCCGCCTCGGCCTCCCAAAGTGCTGGGATTACAGGCGTGAGCCACCGCGCCCGTATTTTATTTTTAAGCCACGGAAACAATTTTGTCAATAAATGGGTGATCCTTGAACCTTCAAAAGCTTTGTCTAAAACAGAAGCATTGTTTTCATTTTCTTAATAGAATGTCTTTTACCATTTTTGCATGCAGCAAAAAAATATATTTCCCCAATACTAGCACAGACAGAACTGCTAAAAGTGAGAGACACCTGTTTATTCAGGGTTACTGCAGTCCCTCGGGGTGAGGACCATCTATTTTCATGTGCTGCTAAACTGTCCATGATTATGATGTGCCGGGTGCTTTTTGCTCATTTCTCACGCTTCAGATCTCTCTGTTGCTTATTTCTTGCCCTTTGAGCTCTTCAGCCAGCTGGCTGTGGTGGACAGGGCTGTAGGAAGGAGTATAATAGAAATCAGGAAGTCAGGGTGCTGGCTTCCACACAACAGCCAGACTGGGAAAGAGGCTGTCTTAAAGATCATTTGGGCACAACACACGCTATACTGTTCCTGACATTATCTGTCAAGCGTCCGATCCAGAAGTAGCAAAGTGGGATGGATAATAATTAACGGGTCGATAGGGACCATACTGATAGCTTGGTGGCCACTGGGAAATTTCAGATAGCGAGCATGGCTCCAAATATGAGATAATGTGTGATCTTTAGACTCAGGTCTCTTTTAGAATAGCTGAAGCTGGCATTAGGCCCATATTTGCCTCCAGGTAAAGGACATCCCAGAAGCATTTTGTCCAACACAAAGCCTGGAAGATTCCTTATTATCTTGTGCTACATTTATTGTTGCCCTTATTATATATCATAAATATCCATCTTCTGCATTAAATTCTGAGCTCCTTAAGGGTTAAAGTCATATGATTTTCATTTTTAGTTCCCCAATGCCCAGCAAGCAATGTATTAATCAATCAACCACTTTTATGAAGAACAAAAAACAAAAAACAAACAAACAAAAAAAAAAACACTGTACTTCATACCTGAATTAGACCAAACAGTTGAAACACTAATGGACATTAGGACTCCTCCGGGGGAATTAAAAGTGGTATCTCCCTTTCCTCTCTCCCATTCTCTTGAGTCATTTGCAAATGAACTGGGAATGTTAGTCCCACTCTTGCCTTTAAATGGAAAGGCTCTGGATGTAGGGCTCTGGAATAGTAATTAGAACTAACTTTCCCCATCCACCCACCCACCAGGTGACACAAACTGCCTTCAAGCCTGGCCGGAGAGATTCACCCAAATGCTTATTGTCATCTATTGCATCACCTTCTAGGAAAGAAGAAAATTGCTTCCATGTCTCCATGACCCTAAATGGTCTTTATCTAATCTGACCAAAGTCATCTCTTGGCCTTTTGATGCCGACAGCATTGGTCATCCTCGCAGCACCCAGGGTCAGCCTGACCACTCAGGAAGTGTGCGTGATTCATCAAGTCCCACCTTCTGGAAGTTACAACACTGTGTAGCACTGAGAAACTACAATCACCGGCTGAGACCTTGATCAAATAATGGCTAGCATTTAAGATGCTTATTCTAGTCAGGCACACTTCTAAGAGCTGTATATATACATAAAATGTTGGCTGTTTCCATTTTGCTGAATCTGTCTTTCCATGACAATTTCTGGGTTAACTCATCTCAAAACAATAGGACAGAGTTACAGCAATAGCAGTGGCCAACCTGCATTGCAGAGAACCAAGACTGCAAGTTCTTTTTCCATTCTCCATCCACACAAATACTCTATTTAAAAATAAATAACAAATCCAGATATGCCTTCCAGTTCCTTGATCTTAATCTCTTACTCTGGATCTGTTTAGATTCAATGCCCTTCATGTAGCTATTTACGACCCACTGGTTCACTATCTGGGTTTGATGTTCTAGACTCTGACATCTGGTCAAATATTTCATCAAATATTTGATACATGAATGAAGAGGAGACTTTAAGACTTTCAAAAGGATAAGAACCAGAGGCTAGGCATGGTGGCTCATACCTGTAATCCCAGCACTTTGGGAGGCCAAAGCAAGTGGATCACTTGAGGCCAGGAGTTCGAGATCAGCCTGGGCAACATGGTGAAACCTCATCACTGTTAAAAATACAAAAATTAGCTGGGCATGATGGCAGGCACCTGTAATCCCAGCTACTCAGGAGGCTGAGGTGCAAGAATCACTTAAACTTGAGAGGCAGAGGCTGCAGTGAGCTGAGATTGCACCATTGTATTCCAGCCTGGGCGACAGAGCAAGACCCTGTCTAAAAAAAAGGATAGGCAGGCGCAGTGGCTCACACCTATAATCCCAGCACTTTGGGAGGCCGAGGCGGGCAGATCACAAGGTCAGGAGATCGAGACCACACTGGCAAACACGGTGAAACCCTGTCTCTACTAAAAATACCAAAAAAAAAAAAAAAAAAATTAGCCAGGCATGGTGACGGGTGCCTGTAGTCCCAGCTTCTGGGGAGGCTGAGGCAGGAGAATGGTGTGAACCCGGGAGGCGGCGGAGCTTGCGGTGAACGGAGATCACGCCACACTTCATTCCAGCCTGGGCGACAGAGCGAGTCTCTGTCTCAAAAAAAAAAAAAAAAAAAAGGATAAGAACCAGAGCAGCAAACTCAACCCTGACACATTGCCATGTATCTCAGAAATATCTACCTGGATGTTAAAAGGGTAAATAGAAAGAATTCACGCTCCATATTCCCCTGGCTAAATTGAGACATTATAAGACAGATGTGGGAAATAGAAGAGAACGAATTATGAGGTGTGCTGGCCCAAAGCCACATGCCTTGTGGGGAAACAAATTCTTTGACCACCCTCAACAATAGTGACTCCCAACCTCCTTGGAATTTTGGCACCCTATCATTATGTACGTGATGATCCAGTCTTGATTTGACAACTTCCACTCCTGCACTTGGCATGAAAAAGGTTATGCAGCATAGATTTATTTCATTTTTTCCTAATGAATGTGAACCAACATGACTTTTATTGCAAGCATTTTATAGCCTTCCTTGAAACAACTTGCATCATCCTGGCTAAATGGAACACCATTTTTTAAAAAAATAAACTTGAGCAGTCGTGTAGCTAATACAACACTACAGTTAGTAAGACAGCATGACTGCAACAGCCCCAGGAAATAGACAGCAATCCTGGTTTCAGTGAGGCAGACAATGTGAGAAAGGGAGAGCTCCCAGTATACCCAAACATGTTTTCTGCAAATGGATTCCCGAACATCTCCTCACATCCTTCCAGTAAGTTTTCCAGTAAGCCTTCCAGTGAACCTTCACTTGAGCCAGTTTCAGTTTGTTTTCCATCCCTGCAAACAAATGATCCTGGTCTAGATCATGCTGAACTGGCACTCGGAAAAAGATAAACAGAGACCAGTAAAAAGCCTTGGCAGACCCATAATATGCCTTCTCTCTTCAGCCCCTCAGAGCACAATTCCTTGCTGGGAGACAGAAGTTACTTCGGTGTCAGGGATCACGCATGTGCTGTGTGCTGCCTGGTTTTCCTATAACCAGCTCTGACAATCCTGCCTAACAGAGCCATCTACCCGTATCTGAAATCCCTAACTCTAAAGATAACATTTTTCTTGGCTTCTTTGACTGATACATTTGGATAGAGCAAAGGAAAAAGAGATCAACAACACGGAGAGGAAAGATGAAACAAAACACGGAGAATGGTGGTAAACATATCCCCACCGAAACAAGTACACTTCATTCTACAGAGCACACAAAGAGAAGATCCTGGATTTAGAAAAAGACTCTGTTCCATCAGAGTAAATACTTACTGGGCTTTTCAACAAAAATTTATTTGCCCTACAGACAGGTCTGACTGCCTAATTTCTGCTATTAAACAAGCTCCAACTTGATCTGGCTTTCATGAGGAAATGTGAAATTTGAACATTTTAATTTCCCCAGCTTTTTACCGTGCTCCCACTTTATTTTGGTTACTGCCTTGACTTCCACCCCCAGCTGCTATAACTGCTTTATTTCCTCCTGCCCATAGCCTGTTCAACACATGGCGGTTGCTTGTCCATTTTCTCGAAGCGCTGCTCTCTGCCGTATAACCGTGGGTGGTACCAGTTTATACAGGAAGTGGCAGTGTAGGCAGAGCCTTTGGTTTCAGCAGGCCTTCTCTGGGCCTCAATTTCCTCATGCCTAAAATGGATATTTTATACTCACTAGTAGGGTGTTGAGGGGATCAATGAGATAGCAAATGCAAAGCTCCTAGCTCAGGGGCAAGCACACAGCAGTACCCGCTAGGAGGATCCTGGCCTTCCCTCTGGAGGTGACAAAGTACCTGCTCCTGAGACTTCATGTAAGTGGGTCCAAAAGTGCATGGAATTTGAGACAGGTTTTTATAAGACAGTGGGTAGAGGACGAAGGACTCATGCTCAGGAAGAACTTCTCTGCCCTCACATCCCACTCTCCCAGTACATGAACAGAATGTGCTTTTAGAACCCAATTATGGGCTCAGACGAAAACCTCTGAGAAGATTCAGGAGGCCATTCAGCAGAAAGGCTGAAGGAAGGCAAACAGCAGAACTCAGCACTATTCAGCATAATGGTCAAAACAGAAACTCTGCAGATAAACTTTAATTGTAAAACAAAATTGGTGAAAGAAAAATGGGTGAATTAATGGGGATTCTAATTTAATAAAGTTAGAATTAACTACTGTCAAGTTAAAAGGTTAAGTTTAAAGTCAGTCTTATTATAAAGGGTTAGTCCTCTCAAAGTCCTCTGGGGGAACCAAAATTCTCCTTAACATGTTAGGAAAATTAAATTAGTTATTTAGAACCTATGATAAATCTCTTACATGCTTTCTTGGAAAAAAAAATTTAAATGCATAATTTATTGAAATTATTTTTGTTTTGTTAAATAACTTTTGATTCCAAGAAATAGGAAACCTTTTAACTTTTAACTTTTAACATACAAGCTAAACAGCCAAATCTAGATAGTAAATTTGAGTGAATTTACCTGACAATATGGCTGGAAATTTTATTCCCAGAGATATCTTGGAAGACACAAATCTATTATTGTTAATGTGAGAATAGCAATGTATATGCATATTATTGTGTCAATCTTATTCGGTTGTAGTTTTAAAATTCAACTATTCTCACAGAATTTTCCATAAAGAATTAAGAAACCTCTTAGGTTTTATTTAAAAACTTAATAACATAAGCTACATAGAGGTGAAAAAGATAAATGAAAAACAAAAATAAGTACCTAAACTAGAACAAGGAATTAATGCAATACAAAAAATTGTTTAATATACAAAGCTATTTTGTGACCTTGGTAACACCTTTTTAACCAGGTAAGGAAAAAATTGTTTGACTTTTTATAAATATATAATATTTAACTTTTTATTCTTTCCCATTTAAACTTTGCCTGTTTGAAGGACATTCCAAAAATATTTCTGTACACTTCTTAAAAACCTTCTAATGCATCTTCTTAGAATGTCATATATTATTGCCAAATTAAATTACTGTTTTACTACCTGACAGCTTGAAAACAAGGACTATCATGTTATTAGAAAATCTTGTAAGAAAATAAATCTCAGCAATAATGTGAACTCACGGAAGTGACAGAATTTTTTAGAGACTGATAAATAGATACATCTATATCTAAATTTTTTTTTTAGAAATGGAATCTTGCTATGTTGCCCAGGCTGGAGTGCAGTGGCTATTCACAGGTACAATCTAAGCATACTACAGCCGTGAACTCCTGGCCTTAAGTGATCCTCCTGCCATAGCCTCCCAAGTAGCTGGGACTACAGACATTCCCCATTGTACCCAGCTTTATCTATATTTTTTAAACTGGAAAATTTCTGCAGGAATTTCTTGCAAGTTCCTGTTTACAAGCTCCTAAGCCTTCAAATACACCCTACCCTTCAACTTAATATACTATTCTTTTATTTAAATGATTTTCCCAGTGAAGTTTTAGTTTTATCGACTGTGTGGTTTTGGTCCCAACAAAAGCAGTTACCTTGTAAATTTCAGAAACATATATCCACTGGTTAAATTCAGCACTCACAATCTTAGATTTTCTAACCAAGCCCTGCTTTCAAATATTCAGTATCATATTCTGTCCCACTGAATCATCGAAGTATCCCAGAAATTCCACCATTTTTGCAAAAAAACAGCACATTCGAATAAAAATATATGTTAACTCAAATATACCTTCAAGACACAGATGGTGATGAATCACAAGCTGAAAAATATTTTAGTTAGAAGTAGAGGTAGTATAACATCTTTTTTCTTTTCTTTTCTTTTTTTTTTTTTTTTTGAGACGGAGTCTCGCTCTGTCGCCCAGGCTGGAGTGCAGTGGCGCAATCTCGGCTCACTGCAAGCTCCGCCGCCTCCCGGGTTCACGCCATTCTCCTGCCTCAGCCTCCCGAGTAGCTGGGACTACAGGCGCCCGCCACCATGCCCGACTATTTATTTTTTTGTGTGTTTTTAGTAGAGACGGGGTTTCACGTATTAGCCAGGATGGTCTCCATCTCCAGACCTCGTGATCTCTCCCCCACCTCGGCCTCCCAAAGTGCTGGGATTACAGGCGTGAGCCACCGCACCTGGCCTGGTATAACATTTTTTGAACCTGACATTGTACTAATTGATAAAATGATTTTTTTTCCTCTAGTCTGTATAAAACTCTTGGTAAGATTTCCAGTATGTCAGCTAAAAATGTTAACATCAACAATATTTGCTTTGGTATCCCCAACATAAGACAAAACAGTTGTTCAATGAATAATGTTTTGAGTGCTTCTTTGCTGACTATGTACTAAACACTATTAAGCACTAAAAACACAGTTATTAACAATCCCCATAGAGCTTTTGGCTTTTTTCTTTTTTGTATCTAATAAGGGTAAATTTCCAACATCTACAAAAGTAGACAGAATGGTCTCACATATCAGTGCCCAGTTTTAATAATTATCAACTCATCACCAACCACAACTCCACCCCATATTAATTTGAAAGCAAATCCCAGACATCCTAACATTTCATCTGTAAATACTCAATATTTGATCTTGGTTTTAGAGATAAGCCTATCAGAATTATGCCACCTAAAAACCCCAATAATTTCTAAATGTTATAAAATATTCAGTCAGTGTTTAAATATCCCTGATTGTCTTATAAACTTTTTGAACAGTTTTTGTTTTGTTTTTTGCTCAGCTCCACACTTGCAGTTGGTTGACATCTCTTACATTTCATTTAATCTATAGTTCCCCGTCTGCCTTAGTTTGAGTTCCTCCAGAAATGCATCTAAGACAGGATTCAAGTACAGGTGGTTAATTTGGAAAGTGCAGCGTACACCATAATGGAGACAGCACGTGATACAAGAAAAACCAACCCAAACCCATAGAGGTTGAGCTGTTAAGCAATTTACCAGTGGGTGACTGAAGCTTAATCCTTCGGGGAAGTTCTTGAAAAAGGGATAAACATACACCCACCTCAGAATTATGCCCCTGGGAGTTGAAGGAGCTTGGGTATGTAATCATCCACTTTATTTAATCATTGGTTAAGGGTTGCTTCTGGGGTTGTTAATTGCTTGGCATTTCTGGCCTTCTGCGGTTCAGGAAAAAAAAAAAAAAAAAAAAAAAAAGCTCTTAGGCACCAAAAAGCAGCTACTGACAGTTGGGAGCAAGGCTGAGCACAGTGAAGAGCACGGAGGATATGGGTGGGCACCAAGAGCATCCGCCACTTCCTCCCCCAGTCCCTCCTTGCCCTGTATATTGTGAAGAAACTAGGTCACTTTGCCCTGTAGAATTTCCAGCATTGTGGATTTTGCTAATTGCATCCATGTGGTGTCTATTGTTCATATGTTTGCTGTCTCCTGCATTACCTGTGCCCTCACTCCCTAATAGGTAATTTGGTCACTTATAACTGGAATATTTTTGCAAGAAGACACCATTGGTGATAGTGACAGGACTTCTGTTAGCAGGTACCCAGTTGCTTCTCTTAGCGTGACGTTAGAAATTTTAGCCTAAATCTACTATTTCATTCAAATGTGCAGGTACTCGAATTCTCATTCCTTAATCATGTATTAACAGGAATACTTAATACTCCTATAATAGAGAAACTTCCCTTTGTCAACTATTTGGTTACTCTGTGGTACAGTTAGTACAGGAAGGGAGGGTTAATATTTCATCCTTTCCTTGTATTTACCAGTTCTGAAAATAATGAGCTGATTTCCCAGAACCCTCTATAGGTGACCAAGAGTTATTTTATGAATGCATGGATTTAAACAGATTGGCTGTGTCTCAATCCCTCATTCAAATTGTCTCTTTTTTTGGCCACTGAAATTTGGCCAGATATTCAAATTGGATTCTGAGTCCTTTCTAACATGACTTGAGCGGTCAATGAAATGTTCTTGCTTTATAGTATGACAATATGTTCCAAGACTGCTGTGGTTTCAGTGTATCCTCACAAAATTCATGTGTTGAAATTTAATCTCTTTTGTGGTGATGTTGGGAGTTAAGACTTTCGGGGAAGTGATTCAGCCGCGAGAGAGGGATTAGTACCTTGTAAAAAGGCTACAGGGAACTAGCTTAGGCCCTTTTTCCCCTTCTAACTTCTGCAATGTGAGGACACAGCGTCCATCCTCTTCAGAGAATGCAGCAGAAAAGCGCCATCTTCGAAGCAAAGGCTGGGTCCTTTCTAGACACTGAACTTGCTGGTGCCTTAATCTTGAACTTTTAGCCTCCAGAACTGTGAGAAATAAATCTGTGATTTTTATAAATTGCCCAATCTCAGGTATTTTGTTATAACAGCACACACACAAAAAAAAAACCAAGATAAAGGCCTTCTTGAATTTTTTGCTCCCCAGTCTTCAAATTAGCTGACTTTCCAAGAATGTGGTTTCCTTTTATTGGAATATTGTATCAGAAACTACAGTCTGAGTGTTATGGGAACTCATTGCTGCTGAGCTGGTCATTGTTTCTAAGCCTTTTTAGCAGGCAGAGCTAGGAAATAAGTTGTTGTTTTGTTAAGAGAAAGCACATCATGAGCTCATACTGATGTTTTCAGTTCAAGTTTAGGATTACAGGGTTTGCACTTTTTGGTTTTATATTTTTTTTCTCATACTTACAACTTGGTTTTTAACAATATAAGTACTTATTTGCCATATCCTGTAATATATACCACAGTTTCAGAATAGCAGTGCCCATATTATTATAAACAGTATGATAATTGAAAGTAGCATAAAGTGTATTTGCATTTTGTTTTATTCTTAGGGTATATCCCACTAGGTTTGTATGTTAAATCTCTGTAGTTTTTTTTTTTTTAAGTTACTTGTTATAGTTCTTCTCTATGTAGTTAAGCAACTAGTTCAATACAGTAATTTTTATTTTCCTTTCAGTTTTTAGAAAATTTTTGTTAATTTGATTTGATAATTATGTAAAATCTTTGCACCGTTCCAAAGTCAAATTTATAAAACAAGATATAATCAGAAACTTTTGTTTTTAATCCATGTTTTCTCCCCTCTGTTCCCATATAGGTAAACAGTTTTTAATTTTTTTACTTTTGTTCAGTTTTGTTTTATTATGCTTTTATTTACTTGTTTTTGTTGTTTTGAGACAGGGTCTTGCTCTGTCACCCAGATTGGAGTGCAGTGGCACGATCCCAGCTCACTGCACCCATGACCTCCTGGGGTCAAGTGATCCTCCCACCTCAGCCTCCCAAACAGCTAGGACCACAGGTGCATGCCACCAGGCCCAGCTAACTTTTTTTTTTTTTTTTTTTGATAGAGACAAGGTCTCACTCTGTTGCTTAGGCTAGTCTCAAGCTCCTGGGCTTAAACGATCCTTCCACCTCTGCCTCCCAAAGTGCTGGGATTCCAGGCATGAGCCACCACTCCTGGACTGTTGTGATTCTTAATATATGTATATTCATATTCTTGTTTTGGATAAATGGTAGCACATTTTGTATTTTCCTCCATTTTTGCTTTTTTCATATAACAATGCATTCTGCAGAGTATATAAAACTAGAAACATATTCGGAGACTCCTCATTTATAGTTGTACAGTTCTCCATTGATAGGTATGTTTTACTGACAAACATTTGGGTTATTTCCGCCATTTTGTTGTTATAAGCAGTGTTGTTATAAATATTCTCTTACATATTACATATAAACTTTAAAGTTTCAAAAAAAATACTTGACTTCATTTTAGAAATTGTTAGATAATTGATGGATTGAAGACTTCGTTTAAACTTTCCTTAGTATATGTTAGTTTTGATCATATGAATGTGGCTTCTACATGTTCTCATTTTTATTACATAGTAACATTTCCTCTGTGTCCCAGTGGTATGATCAGCTACTGCAAATGGTCCATGGTTGCATGAAAAGGTATATTCTCCACTTTTAAAATACAAAATTCAAGATCTGCCTATTCATTCAATCTTGTTTTACTTTTCACTCTACCAAATCTTGAGGAAAATATTTTAATGTCTTTTACAACAATTATATTTCTGTCAATTTTCCATTTTAAGGTTGCAATACTATAGAGGCTCATGAATTTTATATCTCTTTTATGGATTATATCTTTTATCAATATAAAATGATTCTTTTTTCTGTCAAATTATTTGTGTTTTGAGAGACAATAACATTATTTACTTTTACTAATATAATTACCTTTGTCTCTTTCTTTCTTTCCTTCCTCCTTCTTTCTCCCTCAACTCCAGCCCTGGCCATTATAATGTTTACCTTTATTAACCTTCACAGCAGAAGAACGGCTATCCACTTTTTTGGTTGGTAAAGGTCTTGTGTTCCTGGATCACTGAGTAGGCATAAACCTCTCTCAGCTTCCAGCAAGATTTTTCATGTCAGGGGCAGAGCTTTTGACGGTTCTGACAGGGATTTTTAGTCAAGCTCCATAAGATTTTCACTTAGCAATGCTTCCTGCCAGATTCCGACTGCCACTCAAACTTCATTTCCAGTGTCATGGTTATGTGGATTAATCACTTTTCAGTGTCTTCATGAGTCTGTATAAAATTAGGAAAAGTTGCAATGGAGCACATTTCCATTTTAAACTGAAAGCCAACTTGTCATGTTTTTGACATTCTCTGCTATTTGGTAATATGGTTTTAAAATTAGCTTTGTATCACAAAAGTGTATTTTAAAGAGAACTTACTACCTGAGTGTAACACACAAAAGGAGATGATACAATCTCCTTGTATCAGAGATGATAAAATTTACTTACAGATTTTTGTTCTGTGAATGTGAGTATTTCATACCTAATAAAAACACATGATTTTGTCTTTTCACTTTTGGGCACATTGAGAAGCAATATTGTTAGATTAAGAACTTTGGATGAATTGGAGGTGTCAACAACGATAATCCAGTCTCATTACTATGAGATTTGCAATGAAATTTGGGGAAAAAAATTCATTATTGAGCAAACTGAGTTCTTCAAACAATACTAGTGGATCAGTATACCACTGACTTTAAAATGGATATATGACAATTCAACTCTTTTGTTAACCAATAAAGGTAGTTTATTACATTTTTATTTCTTGTCATATATTTTTATTCTTCTTTTAAAATCTTCTTTAAAAAATTCATATGCTTTAACTTAAAATCTTTGAAAGACTTTTACCTTTAAAAAATTTAGAGATTCCTCAGACAAAATGTCCCAGTTTGCCACTCAGAAAATATTAGCATCATTCTTTAAGAGCATAAATGAAAACTCAACCATCTTGCAAATGGAAAAATTGAGTCTCCAAGTCACAAGAGTATTTTTCTTTACTTTTTATTTTGAAATAATTTCAAATTTATAGAAAAGTTACAAAAATAGTAGATAGAAGCCTGTATACCCTTTACCCAGATTCATCAAATGTTAACATTTTGCCCCATTCACTTTCTCAATCTCCTTTCATTGGCACAAGAAACTGAGGCACAGAGAAGTTAAGTAACTTGGCCAAAATCATACTACTAGAGTATGGCAAACCTGAACTTCAACCCGTCTGGCACAAGAGGCTTCCATCAGTTCCTTCTCCACTCAAGTAAACCTCGTCAATTCTTACAGGCATTCAGTCTAGTAAGTAAGTACCTGGTTTTTATGATAAGTTGTCACATGGTTATGATATTATGAAATATGTATTTGGGCTTGTTCCTGTTTCTTGACATACAGCTCCTAAAACCCTTGGGTATCTCCAGTGATGAGTGTCTTTGATATGCTGTGGAGATTACTGATGGCTAGGGACCCCTAGGTAGCTTCAGTTTGGGGGCTGGTCACCAGAAAGACCAAGGCATGATTAGATGGTTGGGACTTAAAGTCCCATCAATCAATCTTTACCTCCAGGGAAGAAAGAGGGGCTAACCAATGGCTCATGACTTAATCATGCCTACATGATGAAGCCTCCATAAAAACTCAAAATGACCGGGTTCAGGAGCTTCTGGATAGCTGAATATGTGGAAAGTTCTGGAGGGTGGCACATGCAGAGAGAGCATGGAAGTTCCATGCCCCTTCCCTCATGCCCTGCCTATGCATCTCTTTCTCTTGGCTGTTCATCTGTATCTTTTTTAGTATCCTTTATAATAAACCAGTGAATGCAAAATAAGTGTTCCTCTGAGTTGTATAAGCCATCCTAGCAAATGAATTGAACCCAAAGAGAAAGTAGTGGGAATCTTGACTTATAGCTGGTCAGCCAGAAGCATAGGTGACAACCTGTAACTTGTGATCAGCCTCTGAAGCAGGGGCAGTCCTATAGGGTGGAACACTTATTCTGTGGGATCTGATGCTATCTCCAGGTAGACAGTGTCAGAATTGAATTAAATTATAGTACACATAGCTGATATCTGCTAGGGAATGTGTTGGTTGCTGGTGGGGAGAAATCCTTATATATTTTGGAGACTAGAGGTGAAATGCTCTGTGTTGGCTGTGTAAAAACAATGGTTTGCTTTGGTTTTTCCTTAGTGGGTTTTTCCTTCTAACTTACTGGTATAGGTAACAAAACCCATAAGAAAATGCCCTCATCTAACTTTGTAAGCCCCATATTCTACATCTGAGCCAGGTAGGAAAAGGAGACCCAGAGGAGCAATAAGTTAGCAACAGACAACAGTGCCCTGAAAGCAGGAAATGGCAGTGTCTGGACAAATTGTCACGGTCATATTAAGCAAGTTAAGTATTTACTCAGCTGGCAGGAGTATTACATTTTTAATTGTTACCCACTTTAACCAATATTTAGCTAGTGTCCTCTGCATACGGAGGACCATATTAAGCATTTTGGAAAAAATCCAAATGTAAGAAAGGATGTCAGAGAGCAATAAACACTCATGAAAAAAATAACCTTAAACATACTTACAAAGAAGTATATATGTGTTGATAAATTAGTATTATACCAAAAAATTAAAAACCCCCACTGTTCACACAAACCCTGAGGAGCCATTAGAGTGGGGAAAGTTTAAGAAGTTATGTTTCTCCTTGATGGTGTAAGGTTTTAAATGGGTTTAGAAAACTAAGGGGCTACGTGGAGTTAAGAGTGCCATGAATGGGGTAAAGATGCAGAGTTGGAAGGAAACCAACGTATGTGGACCTAGAAGGGAGGAAAGTCATAGACTCACCTTGGAAGGCTGAAGGAGGCTGACACCATGTTGGATGATCAAAAATCAGCATTAACTCATTCACCAGATGGGTTGGAATAATGCAGATGAACTCAAGGTCACAGGTGTCAGGATGGGGAGACTGTCTCAAAGCAGGGGAGGCTTGGCTTGGGAGTTTTGTTTTACTTTTTGACAATGTTAAACCAACTAAGTAAACATGAAAGAGAAGTATGAAAATAGCCCACTGGCTCGAAGTCAGAAGAAAAGCATGGGAGGCTTTAGAGAAAGTGATGTGTTCGTAGGTGGTGAAGCTGAAGCCAGGTGGCAGTGAGTTCAGGTGGAAGTGGATGACAAGGAAATGGAGGTAGAAATGTAGATTTCCCCCACTCTATACATTTTTTCATGGATAGATGTAGAAAAGAATGATAATTAGACACTGAAGTGAGGTCAAGGAAGAAGTATTTTTTAAGTAAGAAGACAACACTACAGACTGGCCACAAATTCCCTCAGATTGTGTCTAACCAGAGCTGTAGATATTAATATACAATCAGCTCTCAGCTGGGCACGGTGGCTCGTGCTTATAATTCTAACATTTTGGGAGGCTGAGGTGGGCAGATTGCTTGAGCCCAGAAGCTCTAGACTAGCCTGAGCAATATGGTGAAACCCCATCTCTGCAAAAAATAAAAGAAATAGCTGGGTGTGGTGGCAGGTACCTGTAGTCCCAGCTACTCAGGAGGCTCCGGTGGGAGGATCACCTGAGCCCAGGAGGTCGAGGCTGCAGTGAGCCATGATCATGCCACTGCACTCCAACCTGGGTGACAGAATGTCTCAAAACAAACAAATAAATAAAAAAATCTACCTTTAAGGACTGCTTCTATGACTTCTTTCTTTAGGAAAAAGTTCAGAAGTAATAGGAAGTATGAAAACATGAACATTTGTGCAGAAAAGAAGGAATCGTAGAAAAAAACTTCAGACTGTTGTGCAAAAGGGCACATTGTATATGCTTAAGGTTAAAAGGGAGGAACCAGGGGAATGTGATCAGATTAAAATAGCAAAGCAATTAAAAATTTTACATATGAAGCTTAAAGGCAAACTTAGAGATCGTAGTAACCACAGCAGGCATAGTCAGCACTCAGTAGGTGTTTACTCTGTGTGGGATGATGTTACTGTAGAAGCAAAGGTCCTACTGAGGGATCCAAAGCACAAGTGGAAACACTTACTTTTTCATCACAACTCAGAGTTTTGATAAAGAACAGAGATGGATTTATTTACTAACGTAATAAAACACTGGTAAACACTAAGGATACAGAGATGAATTTAATACAGCTCCTTCCCTCAAGGAGCTCCTGATCCAATAGAACAAGCAGACACTAGAGTCCAGTGAGACACTAGCTACCAAAAGCAAGGGCAAGAAACATGAGATGTAGGGTTCCACCCTGTTATAGTTTGGATCTGTGTTCCTGCCCAAATTTTGTGTTGAATTGTAATCTCCAATGTTGGCGGCGGAACCTGGTGGGAGGTAATTGGATCACGCAGGCAGATTTCTCATGAATGGTTTAGCAGCATCCCCTTTGTCCTGTCCTTGGAATAATGAGTTATCTGTAAGGTCTGGTTGTTTAAGAGTGTGTGGCACCTCCCCCTCACTCTCTTCCTCCTGCTACTGCCATGTGAGATGCCTACTCCTACTTTGCCTTCTTCCATGATTGGAAGAGTCCTGAGGCCACCCCAGAGGCAGAAGCCTCTATGCTTCCTGTACAGCCTGCAGAACAGTGAGTCAGTTAAGCCTCTTTTCTCTATAAATTACCCAGTCTCAGGTATTTCTTGATAGCAATGTGAGAGTGGACTAAAACTCACCCAGTAGACTCCCCGGAGCCTCCGGTCTTCTAGCCCTCTTTTATCAGGAGAGGATCCTGGATCAATCCTGCTGCTCTTTGGCATTCTGGGCACTGTGCTGCTGTGAAGATGCCTCTAACACCTCCCTGCCCTAGTGAGATCATCTTCATTGATTGCTGCAGTTGCATCCCCGCTGTCACCACCACTTCCACCACAGGTGACCAATCTTGCCAGATGGACCTTGCTGTTATCACCAACAACTTTGAGAGGTCTATACCTCATCAAAGTTGGAGCTCTCTTATTGGTGTCCACAGTGGTTGTCTGGCTCCTGAAGATTTTCTTTTTTCTTTTTTCTTTCTTTTTTTTTTGTAATTCTCTCTCTAAAGCAACTTGAAATACCTCTACTATATTCAACTTTGAATGAGTTTTGTGATCACCTAGTAGATGGGATTAAGAAATGCACATACACATATTCTCACTCCTTTACTCATTAACCTGAATTTCAGTGTTCTGATCCCTGAGCATCAATCCCCAACTCCTCCACGTCAAATCCAGTCCAGAGTCCTCAAGGCAGCCAGGCAGACTTGGTTTTCCCCAGGGACCCCAGGCCTATGTGCTTTGTTATTTTATTATGTAAGAAGGAGAAGCACCTAAAATGTGATAATTAGTGAATCAAAGATGATCGTGTGACGGTACCTCCAAACTTACACCAGCAAAAGAGAGGAAATAAAACTTAAGTTCTCCACAGGTCCTTTTTACTAGAGAATCCCAAATCACTGTGACTCAGCACCTGTACTTTGTGGTCATTTTTACCTGATACTAATTCTGCTGTGACTCAGACGTTGCTCCAAACAAGTTTCCTTGTCACATTTCACCGCTGTTGTTAGAAAAACACGTTCAGTGCAGGGGAACATATTTGTTTTGCTAGAAGCAGAGAGAGAGAGAGAGCGCTCGCACGGCAGAAGCAGGTAGGTAGTCATCCAGCAGAGATCAAAGTTCCCTTGCAAAGGGAATGTGTCGTTGGGGCGCACTCCCTTATTTAAGCTTTTGCTGATTCATCATGCACTCATCAAAGCTGCGCTGGGCTAATATTTAGAAATTCATTCGCTATAGAAGCAAACTCCAGTATCAAATCCTTAAGTATGTGACTTGGTCTGTTCATATCTGGGTGTATACTTAGTCCTGAGTCTAGGCACATACACACACACAGCAGGGCTGAAAAAGCATGACTGTAAAAAACTGGGGTGGTAACTGGACAATGAAGTGAGGTCAATGAAGAGTTATTTTAAATAAGAAATAACCTACAGATTGGCCACAAATCCCCTCTGCATTGACACTCATATGTATACATACACATTCTCACATAAAAACTCTTTTAAGAAAACTTTGAGGGAAATTGTTGAAATTTGAACTAAGATGATAGTGAACAAAAAGCCCACAGAATATTAATAATTATCTTAATTTTCTTTCTTATTATTCAAAGTATATGCTCTAAAACTGTACCGAGGTACATCAAGTGCACAAATAGTAGTATGGAGTTGATGGTTTTTCCCCGTTTACATGTACCTATGTAACCACCATCTAATTCAGGACAGAGGATATCTCCGATCTCTTAGCTGGAGAAGATCGCCTCATGCCGCTTTCCAGTAAATATCTCCCCATAGAGTTAATAGTATTCTGACCTCAATTACCATAATTCATTTTGTCTGTCCTTGAAATGTATAGAATTTAAATCATACAGTAAGATACATATATTTAATTTTTAAAAATACATTCAAAAGGTACAAAAGCCATGCCTCACTCCCGGCTCTGATCTCCAGCCACCTGCTTTTTCCACCCAAAGGCAACCAATGATATTACTTTTTTTTTTTTTTCAGATGGGGTTTCTCCCTTTTGCCCAGGCTGGAGTGCAGTGATACAATCATACCTCACTGAAGCCTCACACTTCTGGGCTCAAGTCATCCTATTGCCTCAGCCTCCTGAGTAGCTGGGACTGCAGGTACACACCACCACAACCAGCTAATTTTTAAATTTTTTATTTGGACAGAGTCTCACTTTGCTGCCCAGGCTAGGTATCACCTTTTTGTTCATCTCTACAGAAATATGTATTCATATACACAAAAATGCATATGCATTATATAGTTTTCTTCTCTTGAAATCACTTTTGCAAAAATTGTAACAATGAGGAAATTATGACAGTGAATGAGATTTGAACTAACCAACTCCCATCTAGCCTTTCACCTCCAAACTGGCCTTAATTATGCCTGGGCTTATGCCAAGCTAACTTTAGGAGACAATTTAGTTCAGAGTTTAAATGGTAAATTACATCACTACTGTAGAACCTAAGACTGGCCTTTTGAGATGTCTTTTCAGGTTTCTGCAATTCTGACAACCAATGAACCAACGTCTCCACCCAGGCCTGCCAACCCGCACTAACCAGTCCTGAGAGCCTACCCAGAAGTGTACTCCCTGGGCCCCTAGACTGCCCTTGAAAAACCCTAGCCTCCAAATTTTCAGGGAGATCGATTTGAGTAATAACTTCATCTCCCATGTGGTGTGGCTGGCCTCCTATAAATTAAATTTTATTGCAATGACTTGGCCTTGGTGGATTGATTTTGTCTGTGCAGTGGGCAGGAAGAACCTATTGAGTGGATACACTCTCACACAAGTTTAGAATACTACTGAAAATTTTAAAAAATTAGCTGGGTGGATGTGGTAGTGTGCACCTGTAGTCCCAGCTACTTGAGAGGCTGAGGCAGGAGGATTCCTTGAGCCCAGCAGGTCAAGGCTATAGTGAGCTATGACTGTACACTGCACTCTAGCCTGGGCGACAAAGTGAGACCCCATCCATACATAAATAAATTTAAATAAATGAGAAAAAAAGGTAGTGACGTATTATATTATTTATGAATATGTTTAGCTACAAATAACAGAAACTCAAAAACAGTAGCTTAAATAGGAAGTTTGCCCCACAAAACAGGAAGTCTGAGGCAGTCCAAGGAGGTTTAACAGGTAGCTTAAATAGTAAGTTTGCCCCACAAAACAGGAAGTCTGAGGCAGTCCAAGGAGGTTTAAGAGGTTGCTGTTTCTGTTTTTTACCTCCACCAGCCTTTTTGGAGGCTTTTGTCTTAATGCTTCTTACTTCTTTGTTGCAAGATAGCTGCTGCATCTCCAGGTATTACATCTGTGTTCAAAACAGGGAGAAGAAGGGGGGGTTGAGAAGGGGAGAGACCCGTGTTAGGAAATCAAAAGCTTTCACAGAAACCCTCTGTTTCTATCTCATGGGACACTCCTGAAACATATGGCCCCTCCAGTTGTACGACATTGTGGTGAAGCAAATATTTTTTAGTTTGGCACACTGGACAAAATTAGGCTTTTTTTCAAGAAAGAAAGGGGATGAGAATTGGCATGAGCAGATATAAGGATAGCCTCAGCTTCACATGATATTATGACTGTATTATTTGTTAAATATTGAAAAAATATGGAATACTGAGAAATTTTAGTTTCGGATAAATATACATTCACATTAATTTTTGCTGTCCTTACTACTACTTTGAGACAAAAGGTAAACTAAAGAAAGTCTAAAATTTCTTCTCATATTGTTATTGCACATAGGTCCATCTTTTTAAATCTACAGTTGCAAAATATAAAAATAAAACAAACAAAACTATGAAAACAGAAAAGTTTATGTAACTGATTTTGTGACAAAAACCTGATGTGACCCAAGGAGAGGCTATTTGAAGTCTTCATTCATATGATTTAGTGTGAATTGTTTGTATGTTGCAGAAATATTCATGTTTGATTAAAGAGTACTGCCCCAGACCCTACTCCGGATATCATACAATAAATAGGATCTTCTAACTTTGAAAAGTTCTGAATTCTTAAACACCTCTAAACCCAATGGTTTAAATAGGGAATTGTAGAACTATGGTTAGAAAGATGACATCAATGTAAATATAAAATTTGGCAGAAAACTTAGGGGAATCATATGAACAACTAAATGAATGCAGGCAGAAATGAAAAAAGAAATCCTGAAACTTTAAGAATCTGGGATAATATCAGATAAATATGTTGCTTAAATTTGACTAATTTAAACCCTTTTTATAAATTAGTCACTTAGCATGAAGACATCAACAATTCTTCCTAAATTCTAAACACTACATACATTTGAATGCTGAGCTAGTCCCAGGACTCATCTCAAAAACATCACTGACCAGTAGAATTTAATTTTAGTATTTGCTCCCTCAGGGGCATCCTTGCTGCAGGATATCACAAGGGTAGAAGGTAAAGCAGCTGCACAAAACATCTTCGCTTTTGTTACTTTGAGATGATCCTCTACCTGAAAATATCTAAGCAGATACTTTTCTCAGCTTTGCAATGCAAATGATATTTAATAGTTGTCTATGAATGTTTTGTGTGTGCTTATCAAATTTCGGCTAAAACACATTTATTTATACAATAAATATGATAACCAAAAGATTCCATGTATTATCTTTTCGATATTCATGTTATACTGTACAAGCACTGTATTATACAAATATTGTATAATATAGTATTAAAAAGGTACAAAAATATGATAAACTAACAGTACTTCAGCTCTGTGGGGTTGCTGTGGGAGAGTTCTGCAGGGTTGCTGCATAAGCCCCAGGTAAGTGATTAAGCCAGACAATAACTACATCAGTGCTTCTCAAATTTTCATGTGCTTGCAGATTATGGGTTGGGGGTGAGGAGTTGTTAATATGCATTCTGACTTAGTAGGCCTGGTGTCAGGCCAGAGATTCCACGTTTCTCCCAAGCTTTCAGGTGATACAGATGCTAATTGGTGGACCACACTTTGAGTAGCAAGACGCTAAAACTTCTTACAACTCTAAATTTTAATAATCCTTTATAAAAGGATTGCTATAATGTATATGTGAAATGGACTACGGAAACATAAAATAATAAAAGTTTACTATTGTTAGTCACTTGGGAAGAAAACATACATCTCAGGATATACAAACTCTTAGGAGAACTCCATGTGATTTAGAAATCTAGCCAGCTTGCCAAGAGGATAATGAAGAATATAATTGAGGTATGGTGAAAACCTCCAAAGACTAGAAACCTTTGCTCTGACATGCACCCTGAACATGGTTGTCCCCAAGCCAAGATTTTACTAAAAGGTAATTAAGCCCAACCTTGAGAAAACATGTGTTTTCAAGTTCAGCCTTAAGTGGAGTTAGGCAGTTCTGGGGAAACCAGTTAACATCTTGGGCCTATTACTCGCAAGGAACATTTAGGCCCCCCAAACAAACAAGATGTTAGCTAAATAATAGGCCATAAAAGTAGAGCAAAGTGGAGAACCCCAAAATAACCAAGGAGAGAAAACAAATTCAGAGAGTGAACAATTTGTACAAGGGCTATTATCCTAGACTCAATTTGTGTTTCTTATATAGCCAAAGTAGTCTTCTTCAAACAAAAACGTTTATATGCTACCCTGCTGTAAAATTATCTAAGCCTCATCACGGTACCTACAGAGAAATAGAAATACTGATTCTTCTTAATGTAGAATCCTATGAGGCTTTCCAAAAACATACGATTGTGTAACTACAATCACAATCAAGATATCGAACAGTTCTATCTTAAAAATCCTCCCCTTCCCCTAAGTAGCCAATCCTTTCTGTACCACTCCCACAACCCCTGCCCCAGTCCCTGGCAACCAAACATCTATTTTCTGTTCCTGTCATTATTCCTACTCTAGAAAGTCATTCCTATCATTATTCCTACTCTAGAAGGTCAAATAGAATCATATAGAGTGTCGCCTTTTGAGTTGGCTTCTCGTACTTCACACAATGCGTTTGAGATTCATCAATGCTGTGGCATGTATCAGGAGTTTGTTACTTTTTATTACTGTAATCCATTGAGATGACACACTGAGCATATTGGAGCTGAAGCAGAAAAACAAAAAACAAAAATTGTACCCCTCTATACATGTTTTTTATGTATTTTGTGGATATTTAAACACTAAAGTAATAAAAAATTGAAAAAATTTTTAAACACATGTTATTAAAACCCACAATATTATGCTCAGTGTAAAGATTTTATTTACAACAAAACAATTCATTATAATCTTACTTTCCTGGCTGTAATGGGAGCAAACTCATCCATAATATTTTCAAAATCTACTTTTTTGCTTATCTTACATTATTTTATGGGGTACCACTGTGATTACTGTTAAAAAAAAAAATTCTCAAGAGCACTTCCAAATTTGGATAAGATTGCACCAAGTAATATACTTGCATCCCTTTTAGAAAATCCAAACCTAATATTGATTTTATATTACAAATTATTGAAATTGTACACTGCTTAAAACTATTTCGGCTGAAATTTCTACATACTTTAAATTGTCAGAATATTTAAGAGCCAAGTGAGTGACTGCTTTTTGTACATCAAATGTAATCATAGAAAATAACTTTTTTCTAGTTACAAATTCAAATGTGCCAGCCTGGCCAACGTGGTGAAACCCTGTCTCTACCAAAAACTACAAAAATTAGTTGGGCATGGTGGCACAGGCCTGTAATCCCAGCTAACTCAGGAGGGTGAGGTGGCAGAATCACTTGAACCCAGGAGGCAGAGGCTGCAGTGAGCCGAAATTGTGCACTCCAGCCTGGGCAACAGTGAGACCCTGTCTCGAAGGAAAAAAAAAATCAAAATATTAAGATACTTTACCTGCTTTTTCACATTTTCACTTAAATGTGAAATTAAGATAGCTATGGTCTTCAGAACTTTTGTTTGACGTGCACTTTTCCAATAATAATTAATATCTCCATGCAGTGATTTATGCATTTCCAATTTTTAAATTTTTTCTTTCATTCATTTATGAATTTTGGAGGTATATTCATCTCTTGCTAAGACCTTTTTATTAATCAAATGTTTTTTCAAAGTATTTTTTCTCATTTATTATAAGCAAAGAGTTAGGTCTTCTATTAAGCATATAACTTTATATATAGTAATTTCTTTAAAAATACAGCTTTATTAATTTTTTCCACTGGCTTAAAACATTACCCCATACAGATGTTTCATTAAAATGTATAATCTATTGCACCAAGATACTTTCAATTATAGCATCATGTATTCTGCCATTTGATATTATATCTTTCAATATTCAATAAATGTCTTTAATTTGTATACAAAAGGTCTTGATTCCATTTGATCTTGATTCCCATCAGGTATCCACAATGTAATTCTTAGAACAGACGTATAATATTACATCTGTTTATTGAATTCTCCAAAACATGTACATATCCTCTGTATAATACTAAAAATGGTTATCATATTTCTATTCACAGAAGCAATGTTTTTGCATATTAAATTAAAACTACGAGCTGAGTACTTCACATGTTTGACATAATTGTTTTTGGTGGAAACAAATGGCCACACACCTTTGTATACACAAGCCGTATTTGCTCTATTATCATTTCCCAGGCAATTAGCATTTTTATGTCAATATTATCTTTTTCCAATTCATTAATAATTTCACAAGGTAGATCATATCTAGTTTTTTCTTTCACATTTCAATAGTCAGTATAACTTTTTTCTGTTGATATGACATCATTCTCAATGTGAACATACTTAATAATGTGACATACTTGTTCACAATGGGCTATAGTGCAGTGGTATAATCTTGGCTCACCACAACCCCTGTCTCCAGGGTGCAAGTGATTCTCCCACCTCAGCCTCCCAAGTAGCTGGGACTATAGGTGCATACCACTATGCCCGGCTAATTTTTGTATTTTTAGTGGAAACGGGGTTTTACCACATTGACCATGCTGGTCTTGAACTCCTGGCCTCAAGTGATCCATCTGCCTCGGACTCCCAAAGTGCTGGGATTACAGGCATGAACCACCGCGCCAGCTTGCTCACATACTTATTTCAAGTTTTTGAAATGTCTAACATTTCCCTTTCTTCACTTTTGTCTTCACAATTCAAAACAGATTCTTTAGTTAACTCTGAATTTGATAATTGTTCTATTCTAATAATGTCAACATTAGACACATAATCATTTTCAGTGGTTTAAGTACCATGTTTTCTAGCCAAACATGTAACTGCCCCAAGTAATTTTGATCCATTTCAGTATGGATGTTTTTTTCCTGAACATTCCAACAACTTGGCCTTCTAGATGCCATATTTATAGGAAAAAATTTTTAGTACATATTTAAATTCTATTTATTTTTAATCAATACAAGGTTTCTTTCCAAGAATATAATATATAGCAAATTTATAGTAAGTTATATAAATTAATTTTTACATATTGTAGTATCTAATAATCAAATAGGTGTTCATAAAAGTTTGTGTTGGCTGGGCAGGGTGGCTCACGCCTGTAATCCCAGCACTTTGGGAGGCTGAGGTGGGCGGATCACGAGGTCAGGAGATTGAGACCATCCTGGCTAACACAGTGAAACCCCGTCTCTACTAAAAATACAAAAAATTAGCCGGGCATGGTGGCGGGCACCTGTAGTCCCAGCTACTCGGGAGGCTGAGGCAGGAGAATAGCATGAACCCAGGAGGCCGAGCTTGCAGTGAGCCGAGATCTCGCCACTGCACTCCAGCCTGGGCGACTGAGTGAGACTCCGTCTCAAAAAATATATATATATAAAAAAACAGGCCAGGTGTGGTGGCTCACACCTGTAATCCCTACACTTTGGGAGGCTGAGGAGAGTGGATTGCTTGAGCTCAGGAGTTCAAAACCAGCCTGGGCAACATGGTGAAATCCCATCTCTACAAAAAATACAAAAATTAGCTGGGTGTAGTGGTGTGCATCTGTAGTCCCTGTTACTCAGGAGACTGAGGCAGGAGGATCACCTGAGCCCAGGAAGTCAAGGCTGCAGTAAGTCCTGCTGGTACCACTGCACTCCAGCCAGAGTGACAGAGTGAGACTCTGTCAAAAAAAATCTGTCTCAAAAAAATAAAATAAAACAAAACAATAAAAAAGTTTAAAACTCCCTTGTGTACTGTTGATGGTAATAAAAAAACAGTGCAATTACTATGGAAAACATTATGGTTGTTTCTCAAAAAATCACAAATAGAATTACTGTTATCCAGCAATTCTACTTCTGGATATTTACCCAAAAGAATTAAAAGCAGAGTCTCAAAGACAGATTTGTATATCCATGTTCATAGCAGCATTATTCATAATGCATCTAATAGGTATGCAGGGCTATCACACTGTGGTTTTAATTTGTATTTCTCTAATGATTATGATTTATCTATGTTGTATTTTATTCCATGTGCCAATTAAAAAGAACATGGTATATGTACATGTGCTGAGAAAGAAATAACTTTAAAAAGTAAGTTGCAAACATCATATAGTATGATCTTTTTCATGTAAATAAATATATGTACACATAATTGAAAGTTTGGGGAAGACTACATAAGAAATTTTCTTCGAGAAAGTAACGTCAGAAAAACCCTTGTAGACATTGGCTTAAGGAAAGACTTCATGACCAAAATCCCAAAATCAAATGCAACAAAAACAAAGATAAATAGTTGGGACTTAATTAAACTAAAAAGCTTCTGCACAGCAAAAGTAATCAGCAGAGTAAACAGACAACCCACAGAGTGGGAGAACATTTTCACAAACTATGCAACTGACAAAGGACTAATATACAGAATCTACAAGGATCTCAAACGAGTCAGCAAGAAAAAAGCAAATAATCCCATCAAAAGTGGGTTAAGGATATGAATAGACAATTCTCAAAAGAAAATATACAAATGGCCAACAAACATATGAAAAAATGCTCAACATTGCTAATTATCAGGGAAATGCAAATCAAAGCCACAATGTGATACCATTTTACTCCTGCAAGAAAGACTATGGTCAAAAAAAAAGTAGATGTTGGCGGGGATGTGGTGAAAAGGAAATACTTCTACACTGCTGGTGGGAATGTAAACTAGTACAACCACTATGGAAAACAGTGTGGAGATTCCTTAAAGAACTAAAAGTAGAACAATCATTTGATCCAGCAATCCCACTACTGGGTGTCTACCCAGAGGAAAAGAAGTCATTATATGAAAAACATACTGGTACATGCATGTTTATAGCAGTACAATTCACAATTGCAAAAATATGGAACCAGCCCAAATGCCCATAAATCAATGAGTGAATAAAGAAAATATGGTGTACATATTTTATGTACACCATATATACATATATGTATCTATATACACATGTATGTACCATGAAATACTACTCTGCCATAAAAAGGAATGAAATAATGGCATTCGCAGCAACCTGTATGGAACTGGAGACCATTATTCTGAGTGAAGTAATTCAGGAATGGAAAACCAAACATCGTTTGTCCCCACTCATAAGTGGGAGCTAAAGCTATGAGGACGCAAAGGCATAAGAATGATACAATGGACTCTGGGGACTCAGGGGGAAAAGGTGGAAGGAAGGTGAGGGACAAAAAACTATACCTCATGTAGAGTGTACACTGCTCAGGTGATAGGTGCACCAAAATTTCAGAAATCACCACTGAAGAACTTGTCCATGTAAACAAACACCACTTGTTCCTCAAAAACCTATTGAAATAAAAAACAAAAAAATTTATTTAAAGGAAAAAGAAAAAAGAAAGAAAAATTTTCTTCTAGAGTAAGAAGAGACAACTTTCATTTAATAACTTTGGTACTGTTTGAATTTTTTTAAGTACATGTTACTTTAATGGGCAAAAACTATTTAAAAAATTAATTAATAAAATCCATGCCTCTTATGGGAAAATAATATAAAAATCCATCCAGAAAGAAAACTCAGCAGATTCCTCATCTCCAGAGCTCCAATCAGTCACATTCCTAACACAGAATTTTAGGCATGCAGAGGCACAGAGCAGATAGATGATGGGATCTAAAGAAATCCCTGTGCTGACTGTAGATAGCTTAGCAGCCTAAGAGGAACAACTCCTCCAAGATGTGCCAAATCAACATCACCTGGGCTAAGACAAGATGGGCAAAGGTGAAGGGCTCTGACAACTAAATCTGTCCTTTTTTAACCAGAAAAATTGAAGCACATCTGTATGTGGGGGAGAAGGGTATAATGGAATAGGAGACAAAGAGGGAATACATAGAACCTCATGCAATTCTTAGATCTGCCTCGTCTCCTGTTACTCCCACTTCTCTCACTCCACTCCAGCCACACTGGCCTCCTTACTGTTCTTTGACCACTCTAGCTTCCCTCCCTGCCTGAGGCCTTTGCATCAGCTGTTCCCTCTGCCTGGAATGGCTGAATTTCCTATCTCCTTCAAATCCTTGCTTAATTCCTCCTTCTCAAAGAGACCTAAACACCCTGGCCACCTTCTTTAATATAATATTCTGACCATGCACCTAACCTCACCCCCAATCCTCTGCTCTAATCTGTCTTTTTCATAACGATTATCACCTTCTGACTTTCTATACAGTTATTTGTTGTGCATATTGTGTGTCTCCCCTTGCTAAAATGTAAGCTCCACAAGGACAGGCATGTTTGCTTGTTATAGTCAGTGATGTACCCTTAGCACCTAGAATAGTACTTGCCTGATGGTGAGTGCTCAATGAACATTTGTTGAAAAATGAATGAATGAATGCCAAGCATTCATAAGCCCACAAAAAAAAAAAAATTGATGTGTCATTCTACACCTTCACTGTAGCCTAATGCTTCATGCTCCAAAAAGAAAGAGGAGGCATCATTTTCTCTGTTTCCTGTGCTCCACCTCTCGCACATTCCCCACTCTCCTAGCCACTGTCTTTTCCCTGACTTTTTTGTCTAGCAACCAGAACTCCCACCCTGGTGAAAGCAGGCACTTTCTTCTCAATTTACTTCTAAATGTTAGTGCTTTTGTTTACCCTGTGAAGCAGATGGTAACAGTTAATGTAATAACAATACTGTCTCCTTTCTCTTGTTTGACACAATAGATGTCATGAACCATATTTTGCCTTGGTTATATCTGTTAAGTAGAAGACAGGATCTGCTATATGGTCAACATTAGGTCTGAACACTGCTTTTATATTGTTAACACTGTGTTTACTTTCATATATTTACATCATTTGGAAACATTTGCTCTAGTTCCAGCAATAAAGGCTAAGAGATAAGGATCCAAATGAAAGAAAGAGCATAAAAACCAGCCCATCTGTCAAATGGCAAAGAAAGGAGAGAGCTACAGGTTAGACAGTAGCAGAATCTTACTCTAGAGTAAAATCACTAGTTAAAACAAAACAAAGAAAGAGAAAGAAAATGTCAAAGCATTTAAATAATCCTATCATGTAAACTGACAACAAAAAATTGTATCTGAATTCATGTAGCAGCATTTAAAATTCAGTTGTGGCCAGGCATGGTGGCTCACCCCTGTAATCTGAACACTTTGGGAGGCTGAGGCAGGAGGATTGCTTGAGCCCAGGAGCTCAAGACCAGCCTGGGCAACATAGTGAGACCCTGTCTCTATTTTTAAAAAATAAAGGCCGGGTGTGGTGGCTAACACCTGTAGTCCCAGCACTTTGGGAGACCAAGGTGGGCAGATCACGAAGCCAGGAATTCGAGACAGCCTGACCAAGATGGTGAAACCCCGTCTCTACTAAAAATACAAAAATTAGCTGAGTGTGGTGGTGCGTGCCAGCTACTCGGGAGGCTGAGGCAGGAGAATCGCTTGAACCGGGGAGACGGAGGTTGCAGTGAGCCTGTACTCCAGCCTGGGCGACAGAACAAGTCTCCGTCTCAAAAAAGCAAAATAACAAATTAAATTAAATTGAGTTGCACCCTGTTGAGTATTGTGGTGTTGACTTTAGGATTTGATTCAACTAAGAAATAAACTAATTCCATTTTCTGAAACCTAAAATCATAAGCTATTAAGTATGCAAAGAACACAAAAAACACAGAACGGAGAACAATCCTCAGTTACACTCACTTTCAGGCCTAAAGATAAAATTTGATTTAGGGAGAAGAGAGGCTGAGTGAGCTCCACAGGGTACCAAGAAGTTTTTGGAAGAACTGTGTCAGCCAGCTAAAATGTGGGAAATTGCCCAGCTAACGAGAGGCCATCATGCTTTGTTCTTCAAATTAACAAACAAATCAAATAAAGGACAGAACAACTCAAAATCGTGTATTCCATTCCCCCATCCATTCATCCATCCACCTATCCCAACATTGGATACGTACTTGAAGGGCCACAAAATGAGCTTAAAGTCATCAAAAAAGAAAGAAACAACTCCTGGCACAGAATTTCCAGCAAAGTAGGAAAGATTTGTCAGAGAAAGTTTCACTAAAATGCAGCCAGGGCTAAGAATCATTGGCTTGTTTGCAACCCCTGGGTCAAAGTGATTGAAAGAGGGAACACATTAATTGACATTTCTGTTGCATTCTTAGTTAGTCATGTCTATTTATTTACAGAGCCTTCATAGGTATTTTTTTTTATTTCAACCAAATTACTATTTCTGGCTAGTTTACAAATGTACCATTGGCAAAATAAAGGAGGTTATATCTTTTTTTTCTTTATATTTTCTTTTCATGAAGCAATTAGGATCTTCAACCTTGGGTCTGAATTACAACAATACTGGAAAAGTGAAGAAACTATTCCCTTTATTAAATGCCAGTTTAATAGGTCAGAAAACTTACATTCAAAAGCTGATTCATTTGTATAAAAAAAAAAATTCTTTCTGGCTGGTCACAGTGACTTATGCCTGTAATCCCAACAGTTTGGGAGGCCAAGGCAGGCAAATGACTTGAAGTCAGGAGTTCGAGACCAGCCTGGTCAACATAGCGGAACCCCCGTCTCTACTAAAAATACAAAAATTAGGCGGGCATGGTGGCACATGCCTGTAATCCCAGCTACTCAAGTGGCTGAGACATGAGATCGCTTGAACCCAGGAGGCAGAGGTTGAAGTGAGCTGAGATCATACCACTGCATTCCATCCTGGGTGACAGAGGAAGACGCTGTCTCAAAACAAAACAAAACAATTTTTCTTTACCTGTTTGGTCCTATTTAGTCTAGAAAAACTTAAGGAAATTCCCATAAGGATGCATGATTCTGGGTATTTGTGACATAATAACCAACTAATTGCTAAATAAGTAATTAATTAGGCCAATTTAAATAATTATGAAATAATTAACCATATGGACCATTAAAAATGACTCAGTCATTTTTATCTATAGGAAGTGAGCGAGCTCAGCAAGATACTATGGCACATGTGAGAGAGGTCAAAGTGACGAGTGCAGTATTTGAAAAGTCTCAAAGATGTAAGAAAGTTAGTAGACAATATTTAGGCTGGTTAATTTATACCTAAAACTACGAGGTGTTTTCTGCTATAGAATCCACAAGCAAGTAAGGAAAGCGTTACTGCAGTGCTTTACTTAAGACTTCCCCTTATTTGTAGTTAAACTGCCTGGAACTTCCTGGAAAATAGGAACTTGATTGAATCTCTACATTTGAAATGGATGGATGAACAAACTCACAGAGAATTTGCAATAAAATCCGAGGTCTCCTTATTATGATGGACTCCGTAGCCCTGCTGTGTGACCAGGTCCTTCTCAGCTCCATCTCACGGACTAGCCTCCTGTCACACTGCCGTTCTTCCCATTTCTGGACTGCCTCCAATTCTAGCCTGCTTGGCAGGAGAGGAGAAAGGGGCCTTCCCGAATGCTGATCCTCCCAAATGCTGTTTCTCAATCTCAGCACCCTTGCCATTTGGGGCCTAAAAATTATTTGCACATGAGGCTGTCCTGTGCAATGTAAGAAGTTTAGTAACATCTCTGACCTCTATCTCTACCTTTTCTATCTACCATACTCAATTGGAAGCTCACTGAGGACTGCAACTGTGGTACTTTATTTCTTGGCAAACTATCTCTAACCCCAGCCATCTTTGTTCCGTTTGTGTAACTTTTGTCCAAGTTTCCTGTGTTAACTCGAGCTCCCTTTTCAGGACAAACTTTCCCCTAAGATCCACCGATTTTACTACGGCTCAAACACTCTCTTAGTTATTTCTAGCTTTCTCTCTATGTTAATAACCATAGTCCATCTAACCACACAGACCAGCCCAAACTATAACAACAAATGTGACATCAAAACTACCGAAAAACTCCCTTGCTGCCCCTTATCCAATTGTCAGACAAATGCTAGCCCCATGGGCCTGATTTGAGGTAGAATTCCCTTCTGGAGAGTAAGATATTGAGCGCTGAGGCAAAGTCCAAGTTGGGGTCAACTTGAGGAAAAGGCATGTCGAGTATTTGGAGAGAGAAGGAAGAATAGGGTGTATGACTGGGGGCAGTGGCTCGCGTCAGTAATCCCAGCACTTTGGGAGGCCAAGGCAGGTGAATCTCTTAAGTCCAGGAGTTTGAGACTAGACTGGGCAACATGCGAAACCCCGTCTCTACAAAAAATACAAAAATTAGTCAGGTGTGGTGGCACATGCACCTGTAGTCCCAGCTACTTGGGAGGCTGAGATGGGAGAATCACTGGAGCTCAGGAGGTGGTGGTTGTGATGAGCCAGGATTGCACCACTACACTCCAGCCTGAGTGACACAGTGAGACCTAGTCTCAAAAAAAAAACAAAAAACAAAAAACAAAAAAAAAAAAACAAAGAGAGAGAGAATAAGGTATATGATTAGAAATTGCTAAATCACAACCCCAAGTATCCATTCCCTGCTTTCTCCCCTTCCCCCATCTGTTCTAAAGGCTCCAGCCAGAAGATAATGACAATATCTGTGGGAAAGTCTTCAAAACATACACCATGGCCATGAAAATAGTTAAATATAGCCATAACTATTCCTATGTGCCTAAAAAATCCAGTTCATATCAAAATTGAGGTCAACAACCTCAGACTGTCCTGACTTAATGGTTCTGGCACACAGTGTTTCAGCAAACTCTTTCTTGTATTTAACTTCATTAGGTGGGGCTAACATAAGTTAGTAAAAATGTAAGCCCTTTTTTTATTGAGCAACATGTTAATGCCAGCCAAAAAGAACCTGTTGACACATCTGGCTTACTAAGCTAAAGAACAAAGAAAAGAAATCACTGTCTTGGCTTCCAGTTGACTTTTACTCTGTAGCTCCAGGGTTAGCAAATTTTTTCCATAAGAAACAAGATAATAAATATGTTTCAACATTGAAGTCCACATATAGTCTCTGTTCCTTCTCTTTCTCCTTCCCCTTTTTCTTCTTCTGTTTTTGTCTTAAACCTTTCAAAAATGTAAAAACCATTATTAGCACCTAGTCCCACAAGCCATGGTGTGATGACCTCGCCCCAAACTAACAGCTTTCAAATATCTGAGTAATGGTCTTCAAACTGACAATTCAAACCAAAGCCCATTTATTTTATTTGGGATATTATATTCATTGGTAAAAATCTCAATTATTGCTGAATAAGATTTCTAGCACTTATGAAAACTATTAAGTTATTGTTTGAGCTTACACTTAAGCTCACTCAAGTTATTCATTGAACTTATACTTAAGATTTGTACATTTGTGATATGAAAGTTTATATCAATTTTTTAAGTTTTAAAACATTATTAATGTGTATGTATTCACTACCTGTGTCTATATTACTTACCTTTTTATTTCTAGAATGATGCCCAGCACAGAAGTAGGAACTCATTCATGGTGTGTAATAGAAAGAAGAGAGAGAACAGGTTTCTTTTTTTTTTTCAGATGATGTTACACTCTTGTTGCCTAGGCTGGAGTGCAATGGTGTGACCTCGGCTCACCACAACCTCTGTCTCCCTGGTTCAAGCAATTCTCCTGCCTTAGCCTCCCGAGTAGCTGGGATTACAGGCATGCACCATCATGCTCAGCTAATTTTATATTTTTAGTGGAGACAGGGTTTCTCTATGTTGATCAGGCTGGTCTCGAACTCCCAACCTCAGGTGATCCGCCCACCTCAGCCTCCCAAAGTGCTGGGATTACAGGCGTGAGCCACTATGCCTGGCCGAAAGACAGATTTCTTGAAAGACATCTGTTACACAGACAAAATGAGGAACCTCTGGATGCCTGGTTCCAATAAACAAATAAAATCGATCCATGAGAATCGCAGACTTGCTTTATCTAGGGTTAGAAAACCTTTCAGGTCATCTAGTGCAGCACAAAGCAGTAATCCCTCACAGGTGTATCAGAAGTGTGACTTGGGAAGTATGATCAACTAGTCTACAAAGGCAAGAGAGATTTCCAAAATTTCCATTTGGTCCCGTCTCTAAAGGCATTAGAGCCCTAAGGGGTACCGTAAAATTTGAAGTGCTTCAGAGTTGTATGGTAAAAGACTTTTATTTACAAACCACAAGAGTCGAGGAAAGAGATAGTCTGTGTAGAGAATTAGAGGTTTGTGGGGCTAAGTGGTTACCAATCTCTGGAAATCATGAAGTTCATGGCAAAGGTGCAAGAATCAGGTTTTGTGTGTCCCATCAAGGTCGTCAGAAAGAAAACAGTAAGCCTCCTGGCTGAAATTGCCAGCCATTATGCAACTTCAGGCAAATAGAAACAGTAACCTCCACATTGTGTGAAACAATGAAATTTCTTCCTTTATGGGTAAGAACCTTTCAATTCCAGTCAAATTCAAAACCAAGCATAAAAATGCTCAGGATAATTAAAGTTATAATATTTCTCTATGGAGACTAGACAATATGTACAAAATTTAGTGTTTGCTGTATTGGGAATGTTTAGGATAATTAGGTCTGTCAGAGTGTCAACCTTCTAATTACAATTTAAAGCCTGGGAGTGGTGGATCACACCTGTAATCCCAGCACTTTGGGAAGCCAAGGCAGGCAGATCACTGGAGGTCAGGAGTTCGAGACAAACCTGGCCAACATGGCAAACCCTGTCTCCACTAAAAATACAAAAATTAGTTAGGCATGGTGGTCCATGGCTGTAATCCCAGTTACTCAGGAGGCTGAGGCAGGAGGATCGCTTGAACCCGGGAGGCGGGGGTGGCAGTCAGCCAAGATCACACCACTGCACTTCAGCCTGGGCAACAGAGCGAGATGCCATCAAAAGAAAGAAAGAAAGAAAGAAAGAAAGAAAGAAAGAAAGAAAGAGAGAGAGAGGGAGGGAGGGAGGGAGGGAGGGAGGGAGGGAGGGAGGAAGGAAGGAAGGAAGGAAGGAAGGAAGGAAGGAAGGAAGGAAGGAAGGAAGAGGGAGGGAGGGAGGGAAGGAAGGAAGGAAGGAAGGAAGGAAGGAAGGAAGGAAGGAAGGAAGAAGGAAGGAAGGAAACCTAACATTTTGAGAGATAGTTCAAATTAATCTGCTAATTTCAAGTTTCTTTGGGCCACAGAAATTTAGCCATGCAGGTTGGAATTTTCACCAATCAACATAATATGCATTGCCTTCTGTAAGCATATTCTGCCTCCAGTTCCCCAAATTTTAAATTTAGGGACCCTTAACAAATACTCCGCCTGGCATCAACTGACAATGGGATGCAGCAATATAATAAGAACTAAATACATATGATATCTACAGATGGTTTTCAGATCATTTTTTTCTAATTCTAAAAATATTGTTTTAGTGTAAGAAAATAGTGCTATTAGCTTTGAGTTTAGTAGCGGTAATTTTATAAGGATAATATAAATGCATAATGTTGTAATGGGTGTGAAATTTCCTATAACTACAGAAGAGTGTGGTCGTCACAATTGTTTTCCATAAACAAAATTAAAGGACACAAATGAAAAGAGGAATAGCCCAATTAGCAAAAAAGAAAAAAATAGATATTAGGTAGACTTAAAGTCTTTACATCATTTCAGTTATGACTATGCTTTCCCTTACCGTAATTCAGGATTTTTAAATGACAAACTAAATGACAGCTATTTTCAGATATTGGACCCCAGGCAGCATAGAACTGTGTTCCTTCAGAGAAAGGAAACCTATGAAGTGAGCCGTACATTTGCCCCAGGTTTGGGGGCAACTTTTTGAACAATAGAGGCCATGAAGTGGAGCCCAAACCCAGCACAGCAGTCTTCCTGAGCTGAAGAGGAAGAGACTGAAGTTCAGGGATGCTAAAAGTTTGGGATTTGCAGGGCATGGTGCCCTGCAAAGGAGGGAGCTGCAAAGATGAGCTCCTAGAAGTCTAAGTGGGAGTTCCCCACAGATCCTTGGCTGAGGGCAGGGCTGCACATGTGCAGGGCAAAACTACACAAGCCCAGCAGAGAGAGGCTGCTGCAGAGTTGACTGCTGAAGGGAGGTAGCAGCGACAGCTGAGTGCTGGGAGACTTTGGATTTACAGCCTAGCCTGAGTGGGAGAGCTAACTAGGCACTTTGGGTACTTTCTGAGACTGTAGGGAAGTCATAGAATAAGAAGGATTGCACTCTCGAGTGTGGGGGCATTCTTTAGAGCAGAGGTTGACAAAATTTTTCTTACAAGGTCAGACAGTATTTTAGGCTTGCAAGTAATATGATCACTTTCACAACCACTCCATTATCTCACTGAGAAACATGAAAACAGCCACAGACAACACATAAATAAGTTAGCATAGTTGTGTTCCCATGAAGCTTTATTTATGGATTCTAGGGTGACCTAAATGCTAGAATTGGCAGAGGACATAAAAATAGCCATTGTAAATATGTTTAAGGACTTAACAGAAAAGATAAATACAGTAAACAGGTGGGAAATCTCAGTATAGAAATAAAAATTATAAAAAATAACCAAATGGAAATTCTGTAACTGAAATTTACATTTTCTGAAATAAAATATCCATTAAATGGCTTAACAGTAAACTAGAGATTGCATAAGAAAAGTCGGTGATCTTGAAGACAAATCAAAAGAAATCGTCTGCTATGACCTAAATGTTTGTGTCCCTCTATAATTTATGTGTTGAAATCTAATCCTCAATGTCATGGTATTAAGAAGTGAGGCCTATGGGAGGTCATGAAGGCTCTGTCTTCATCAGTGAGATGTGTGCCCTCATAAAAGAGGCTTGAAGATGCAGCTGGAAGTCAATATCTATGAGGAATGGGGCCCTCTCCAGACACCAAATCTGCTGGCGCCTTGATCTTGGACTTCCCAGCTTCCAGACTGGGAGCAGCAAATTTCCATTGTTTGTAAATTACCTAGTCTAAGGTATTTTGTTACAGTGTAGCAGCTGAAATAGACTAAAACATCATCCAATCTGAAGAACAAGAGAAAAAAAATTGCTAATGAATAGAGTTTTGGGGACCTGTGCAACAATACTGAATGCTCTAACATATGTATACTAGGAGTGCCAGAAGGAGAAGAGAAGGAAAACAGAGGATAAAAAAAGATTTGAAGGAAAGGAGAATGACATTTTCCCAAATTTAGTTTTACAGCTCCAAGAAGCTCAGTGAAGTCCATGCAATGTAACACTATGAAAAACATACATAGACATTTCATAGCCAAAATGCAGAAAACCCAAGATGATGATATAGTTTGGATATTTGTCCCTGCCCAAACCTCATGTTGAATTGTGATTCCCAGTGCTGGAGGTGGGGCCTGGTGAGAGGTGTTTGGGTAATGGGGGTGGATCCCTCATGGCTAGGTGCTTCTTTGCAACAGTGAATACTAACAAGATCCAGTCATTTAAAAGTGTGTGGCACTTTCCCTCACCATCTTTCTCCTGCTCTGGCAATGTGATGTGCCTGCTGTCCCTTCATCTTCCACTATGATTGTAAGCTTCCTGAGACATCTCCAGAAGCCAAGCAGATACCAGCACCATGCTTCCTGCAAAGCCTGCAGAACTTTGAGCCAATTAAACCCCTTTTCTTTATAAATTACCCAGTCTCAGGTATTTCTTTATAGCAATACAAGAAAGGCCTTACACAGAGGAAGAGAAAAATCTTAAGAGATGCCAAAGCAAAAGATGCATTACATTCAGGGGAACTATCATACATACTCAAACTGACTTTTCAGTGAAAACAATGGTGAAAAGCAGTCAGAAAATGAGCTTTTAAAGTGCCACAAGAGGCCAGTCACGGTGACTCACACCTGTAATCCCAGCACTTTGGGAGGCAGAGGTAGACAGATCATGAGGTCAGGAGTTCAAGACCAGCCTGGCCAACATGGTGAAACTCTGTCTCTACTAAAAATACAAAAATTAGCCGGGTTGGTGGCATGCGCCTGTAGTACCAGCTACTCAGGAGGCTGAGGCAGGGGAATCGCTTGAACCCAGGAGGCAGAGGTTGCAGTGAGCTGAGACCACGCTATTGCATTCCAGCCTGGGTGGCAGAGTGAAACTCTGTCATAAATAAATAAATAAATAAATAAATAAATAAATAAATAAAGTGCCACAAGAAAGAAAAATAACCTATCAACCCAAAACTGTAAGTTCAAAAAAATTACCATTGCAAAAGGAGAATAAAGACATTTTCAAAGAAATGAAAGATGAAAGAATTTGTTATCAGCAGACCTACACTATAAGAAATGCTAAAGAAATTTTCTAGGCTAAAAGAAAAAATAAAAATAAAATTGTAATTTCCCAAAATTCCTGTTGAACCCCCAATGCCCCATACCTCAGAATGTGACTACATTTGGAGACAGGGCCTTTAAAGAGGTGATTAAGTTAAAACAAGGCCATAGGGCAGGTCCCTAACACAGTCTGACTGGAGTCCTTATAAGAAGAGAAAACACAAAGACACCAGGTACATGCACATAGAAAAGGGGCTGTGTGAGTGAGGACACAGCAAAGAGGTGGCCATCTGCAAGTCGAGGAGAGGGGCCTCAGAAGAAGCTAAACCTGCCGACACCTTGAACTTGGACTTCCAGCCTTCAGACTGTGAGAAATAAGTTTCTGTTGTCTGCCACCCAGTCTGTGGGACTTTGTTACAGCAGCCCTAGCAAACCAATACAGAAAGCTAGTGGTTGTCAGGTCAACTCACCAAATCAGACATTTTGTCAGAAAAAAGAAAAATCCGACTTCATTTATCATTTTGACCTGACTTTTTAATATGTGTCCTCAAGCTGACCATCTCTGTATTCTAATCCTATGACTAACAGACACAGTTTCTCCCCTGGGGAAGACAAGGGGCTGCCTCCCTCAGCACCTCCTCCAGCATCTGCTCTGCTGTCACTGGACGCTCCGCTAGGAGAAATTCATTCTTTCACAGTAAAAATGGATAAAGAAGGAAGGTCATTAAATGAAAATTATCTCATACCCACTGCTCCAATGCTCTGTATGCTCTATAGGAAATCGGAAAATTTGAATATGGGCTGGAAGACCCTATGTTTAATGGTACTCCACTAACAGAAATACATAGGGAAAGATATGTGGCATGCTTATAGTGCCTTTTCTAAAGAAAACTCCTCCAACATCAACTTTTCGAAGTGTCCCATTGTTGGTAACCTAGAGGTTTTTATGACCCAGGACAAAATGCCATAGTAAGATTCAAAGTGAATTAGTGGTATGACTTTTTTTTAAATGATAAGGACAATTAAGAAAGAGAAAGTAAGAAAGGAGGGCAGACTAATACTGATACCTTGACCCTACTGTGTACTCAGTTGACCCAGGTCACAGAGGGTCAAATGCAGAGAGGAGATACATATAGAATATTAGAGAATGTGGTGTATCTAGTCCTACAGCCTCATTTTATAAAAGTGGAAGCTGGAGGCCAGAGAAATTAAGTGGCCATCCAAGGTCACACAGCCAATGGCAGAATTGGGCCTAAACCCATGTCCTAAACACCCAGTGTCCACTTCACAGTACCCAAAATGTGACAGTGAAATCAAGGATATGATAATCGTGTGCTATGAAAAGTAGCTAGATACAGTTTTCTGTGACACTGACTTGACTCTAGGAATGGAAATATTTAGCATCCAATGAATATGCGAATATCCAATGAATATGCGAAGAAATTGTAATGAATGACAATAATCTGATTCTATCATAATGCATTTTAATATAATGAAATAAAATGAAGTAATAATGCTTTAGAAAGAAAAGAGTTCTTTATTCAATGCTTTATTTCATCTGTTAATGGAAGGCTATCTTTGAGAATGAAAATAAGTTAAAAGCCCAATAGCGTAATAAATTAATTATAGATTCTTTTTGATGTCACAGATTAGTACCTACAGAAGTATTGACAGAGAAGAGACCCCAGCTGGGGGCTGGTTAGGGGAAGCAGATTAACGCTGCCTGTGCCTGATTAGCACCTCAAGCTCTAAAAATGTTAAAGACCCATGCAGAATGAATGGTGCTTAAAACCAGATATAGGCAAGACCCATGCAGAATGAATGGTGCTTAAAACCAGATATAGGCAAGACCCATGCAGAATGAATGGTGCTTAAAACCAGATATAGGCAAGACCCATGCAGAATGAATGGTGCTTAAAACCAGACATAGGCAAGACCCATGCAGAATGAATGGTGCTTAAAACCAGATATAGGCAAGACCCATGCAGAATAAATGGTGCTTAAAACCAGATATAGGCAAGACCCATGCAGAACGAATGGTGCTTAAAACCCGATATAGGGAAGCAGGCAAAACCATGCAGATCAAGGGGTCAGATTTGGCATAAACTTCTGGAAAGGTGGGGCTGTGATAAAGCACAGATCAGACAGACTAAGCCTAACAAGCTTACCGCCTAGATAAAGATAAATTAGAAATGAGCTCTTTCTAGAATCGGCAGCTCAGTCTAAAACACTCATTACCTGTTGTCATGAGTCTAGAGATCTTTATAAATGATTTTGTTTTTTTTACAAAGGCAAGTGTTTGTTTATATGTTAGTGAATGTGAGATTTGAAAGGAGAGATAATGATTTAAATTTACTTAGTGCTTTACACTTAAATACATTTTATAGAGAGGGCACTGGAGCTCAGGAATGTCAAGCGGTTATGTAACACGTAAAGCACCCAGAGACAAATGAGTCTCTAAGGTGGAATCTGAAGCAGGCAGGGTCAGGGATCATTGTTGGCACTACTGCATATAGTTGTATGAGTCTGTCTTATGGTAAGTCCATCCAAGGCAGAGCTTCAAACAATCAGTTTGGGACCCTTTGACCACCCTTATGAAATGTGTCTTAGAACCCTCACAGGGGTAGGCAGTGGAGGGGACAGAGCATTTATCTACTGGTCTCTTTCTCTCCCATTGGTCAAAGGTTCCCTCACAGAGCATTATTAACTCCACCCTCCTGCATCCTTCTCTCCCTGCACATCCTGCATTTTACTCTTGCACATGTATGGATGCCAAGAAGGTTTCCACGGGTTAGCCCATGGAGGGATCACAAAAGTACCAAAACAAAAAGTAAGAGACCTACAGCGGTAGGTGAGCTACTATTCAGTGGCACCTGTGTGAGACTGATTGACACCAACATAGAACTGATTGCTGCAGCTGTGGCTGGAATAAGACGTGAGGTCACAAAGATTTGAAGTGATACACAGTCAGTGTCCACTACCCAGGGCATGCAATCAAGGTGATGAGCAGAGTTGGAATTCATTCTGTGCTCTGTTCTCCATGCCATGCACCTGTTGCAGGCTGCGTTTACCTGAAGGAAGTAGCTCACTTCTCTCACATATTCAAAGATGCCATATGAGTTAGCAAAAGCCCTGGTTTTTCTTTACCAGGTGTTGCATGTTGGGCTACAATCTTAATTCTAATGTTCAAAAATCTAAAACAACACCTAAACTCCAGATTTTTAAGGAAATAAAACAATTGGTTGGAATGACTGAATGACACCTTGTGAGATTTATGCAGTAAATGAATATGTACACAAGATTCTAAAGGACCTGGACTATGTTTTTATATCATCTCTGACTTCTCTTCCATAAAGTTCTTAGTGGGGTGAAGGAACTAGCTAGGTTCCAGTTTGGTTCTCTACCTGACTCATGACACGTATACTCCACTCAATCATTTAGATGTCTGCTTCTTGCTTCGAGATTCTTAGGAGTGATTTCAGAATGGTTGCTTTGCTTATTAACTTGTTCACATGCATTCTTTTAAGACTAAGTTTTTAATCAGCTGATTAGGATGAAAGGCTTTGTCCATTATTGGCTGCAAAATCCTAGTCATGGATGTAAATTGCTGATCTCTGCCACTGAATCTGTGGGAGCCGGAGTCATGGTGTCCTTTTTGAAAATTATCATCTTGCATGCTGTGGTGACGAAGTGCGTGTGTGTGGTTTTAAATCTATTTTAGTTGTTAGGAGTCACTTCCCACTTGAAATGAAAGCTGGAAATAAATTCCCATTTGACCGTGTTACTAAACATTCTTTTCCCCTTTTTGCTTCCCGCCCTCATGCCAACAGTTGCTTAGGAATTGGGACTAGTCTGTTTCCTCACTCAACATTGTGTAAGTTGCCACATATTGTCCAAAGTGATAGAGATAATAATAGTTGAGACCAGAACTGGAATCTAGGTTTTTCTGATTCCATGTAAAATATTCTTTCAACTATACTTCTTGACTACCAGTGATTGTCAGTGAGGTACTTCATCATAATTCCAATTTTTCAACAGTTTTAAGCTTAAAATATTATTTTCTTGAAATAATTTCTAAAGTCTAATAAAAAAAAAACTGGCCAGGCATGGTAGCTTACATCTATACTCCCAGCCCTTTGAGAAGCTAAGGCAGGAGGATGACTTAAACCCAGGAGTTCAAGACCTTCCTGGGCACGTGTGGCGGTACACACCTATGTCTCAGACACTTGGGAGGCTGAGGTGGGAGGATCACTTGAGCCCAGTAAGTTGAGGCTGCAGTGAGCAGTGATTGCACCACTGCACTCTAGCCTGGGCAACAAAGTGAGACCCTGTCTCAAAAAAATTGAAGAAATTAAAACAAAAAAACAAAAAACGAAAAAAAAAAAAACTTGCCAGACTTGGTTGAGGGGGCACCTGTAATCCCAGCTATTTGGAAGGCTGAGGTGGGAGGATCACTTGAGCCCCCAAGCTTGAGACCAGCCTAGGCAACATAGCTAGATATGCCATCTCAAATAAATAAATAAATAAATAAATAAAAATTTTTAAAAACTAACTAAAACAGTAAAATGTAATCACAATTTTATAAATGCAGAAACTAAGAGGAAAACTAACATTTATTGGGCATCTACTATTTGACAGATCCAGTAAATACTTTGTCTTATATAATCCTCACTACACTGGAGGGTATTCATTATTAGGTAAGAATTTTTTTCTCTGTGCTTTACAGAACAGAGACTAAGGCTGAGAGAAGACAATTAAAGTACAGAGTAGAGTCAGAAATGCTATTCACATATGTCTGACTCAGAAGATGATGTTATTTTCAATACAGGTTAACTTCTGAGGTAATATACCCAGCCATTTTCAAAGACTTAGTAATAATGGTAACACTTGATATTGTCATGTTCCTTTTTCGTTCACCAAACAAGATCACATGTATCAGTGCATTGCATAGTAAAGATATTAAACTTAAACACAAGCCCATTATTCTAAGTCTAAAGTGCCTTCCACTTCACCACTCAAAAAATCACAATGACTAGAAAGACTCTATAGTCACAATCTGACTTGTAGGGGAAGAGTATGTTTGTGTGGTGGGGAATGAAGAGAAGTTGGTTAATGGGGAAAAACATACAGATTAATAGAAGGAATACTCTATTGTCTCATAGCAGAGTAGGGTGACCATAGTTAACAGCAATGTATTATATATTCCAAAATAGCTAGAAAAGAGGACTTGAAGTGTTACCAACACACAGAAATTATTAATACTATGTTAGTCTGTTCTCATGCTGATAATAAAGGCAAACCCAAGACTGGGTAATTTATAAAGGAAAGAGATTTAATTGACTCACAGTTCAGCTTGCCTGGGGAGGCCTCAGGAAACTTCCAATCATGGCAGAAGTGGAAGCAAACATGTCCTTTTTCACATGGCGGCAGAAAGAGAAGAATGAGTGCCCAGCGAAGGGGGAAGCTCCTTAAAAAACTATCGGCTCTCATGAGAACTAACTCGTTATCACAAGAATAGGGTGGGAGAACCCACACCTGTGATTCAATTATCTCCACCTGGTCCCTCCCACAACACATAGGGATTATGGGAACTGCAAATCAAGATGAGATTTGGATGGGGATACAACCAACCTGTTTCAATACTCAAGGTGATGGATACCCTAAATACCTGACTTGATCATTGCAATTCTATGCATGTAGCAAAATTTCACATGTACCCCATAAATATGTACAGGCATTAGGTATCAACTTAAAAATCTGGCGTGTAAGTGTATTTCAATATAAAGAACTTTTACAAAGCTAATTTTTGGTTGGTACCACTACAGCAAGTTACAGCCATTTCTTCACAGAGCTCATACATAATGTTACTACTTAACAGATGTACAGTTGGGATACTTATTAGCCAATTTTGAAAACCCTGAAAAGTAGCAGGGATTATTGGAAATCCACTCTTCTTAACACCATGCAAAACAGAACTTAAAATCAGAATTATGAATGCTTTAAATGTTGTCGTGATTGTCAGCAAGAAAATGTCACAAGACGAAGTTGAATGATGCAGCAGTTCAGTTTCTTCTTGTCTTCCCTCTGTTGTGGAGTGTTTGGTCTCATTATTTAATGTTTTCCAATTTGGGGAAGTAGTGAAAGAGAATGAATCTGTAGCTAAAATAGCCTATAAACATCTCCAGGATTTAATAAATTGGGCAGAGAAGTAAGTGAATCTATAGGTAATAGCAGAAACTTCTCTTTTACAACTTTCTTAATTACTTCTGGTTACAGTCACTCACTTATCCATTCAAAATATTAAAGAGCAGGCCGGCTCAGTGACTCATGCCTGTAATCCCAGCACTTTGAGAGGCTGAGGCGGGTGGATCACTTGAGATCAGGAGTTTGAAACCAGCCTGGCTAACGTGATGAAACCCCGTCTCTACTAAAAAAATTAAAACTTAGCTGGGCGTGGTGCAACGTGCCTGTAAACTCAGCTACTCGGGAGGTTGAGGTGAGAAAATCGCCTGAACCCGGAAAGCGTAGGTTGCAGTGAGCTGAGATCACAGCACTGCACTCCAGCCTGGGCAACAGAGCCCAACTCTGTCCCAAAAAAAGAAAGTGCCTATTATATGTGGGCCCCTACACTGGCTCGTAGTGTGACAAACAGAAAGTTGTAAGTGCTGAGAAGCCCTCAGGAAAGGAGCAGTTGACACACGTGTGGATCTTTCAGTCTTCTCCCTTCAGTGAAGGCAGGGCAGAAAGGCTGGGAAATGGAGTGTCTAACCACCAAAGAGCATCAGTTATTGATAAACAAAGTACTTGAAGGAAAAGATGTTAACCAGGAACCATAGCAAAATGAAATTTTGCTTTGGTATGGGGCAGTGAGAGGTGTTCTAAATTAGGATTCTAAAATAAAAACTCCATAATGGGAAAATTTTACACATGGCTTTGCCAGGTATAGATTAACTCCTGTAAGTAATAGAATAGTAATAGATCTAACAGTAGGGATTTCATCATTCTCCTGAATACACATTCTATAATATTTACTTATTTTATTTCCAGACTTCAACATAAAATATCTTTATATGTTTTCTATACCAAAAAAACCCTCTTGACATCTTAGTCCCTTCTAGTAATTCCGCATCTTTCTCATTTCGCTCACATCTAAGCCACTTTAAAGAGTAGTCTACATTTGCTGCCCCGTTTCTCATTTCCCATTCACTCTCCACCCCCACTGTGATCACACTTGCAGTACGTAACACTCAATGTGCACTTTCTAAGGTAAAAATCACCATGTTTTACTCGACCTCTCTGTGATTTTTTCACTGTTGGACATTCCCTCCTTCAACAACTATTCTTTGCCTTCTGGGATCCCAGTTGTCCAGGGTTCTCCTCCTGCTGTTTATTTTCATCCCTTTGTGGGCTCCTCTTTCTTGGTGTGATTTAATAATGCTATTCCCCAGCGTTCTGTCCTTAGTGCTCCTCTCCCTCACTGTACACACTCTCCCAAGGTGAACTTCTCCGTAAGCAAGACTTTATCTGCCACCCATATGCAAATAACTTGTAATCTTCCCTGAGCCTTGACCTCTCTGTTGAGTTCCAGGGTCATAATTTTCAACTGCCTATTAAATATCCATCGATTTGTCCCACAGGCCTCTCCAACTTAACAGGCATAAAATCAAACTCATCATCTCCCCACTCTCATATTCTGCTGCGACTCTTCTTCCTTGATGTCCCATCTCTAAGTCCACTGACTACCAAGCTGTTTAAACCAAATCTTGGAGACACACCAGGTTCCTTCCTTTCACTCACTGCTCCATGCCATCAGATGAGCCTAGGATCCCTCCAAAGGCAGAGCCTGAGACAAAGGTTTGCTTGTAGTCAGTTTATTTGGGGAAGGGATCCCAAGGAACAGATGAGGGAATTTGGGGAAAGAGCCAATCCCCAGGTACATAATCAAGATAGTCACCGCCAAAGGCAACCAGGAGTTCTGAGGAGCTGTGTAAAATGCCACTGAGAATTATCCTTCTGAAGCATAGAGAAAGGACATATGTATATTACACATTCATGTTCTACCCTGGCTCCCATCCCCCAGGTCAGATTGTCCCCTGGAGTGTTTTTCTGTGGCACTTCCAGTGTGTGCATCTGTCACAATGTCTCAGTGGGTTTCTGAGGACATCCACACAGCAAGAACAGAGAAGTAACAGAACAGCGTGAGATACGCAGTGCATCTGAGGCATTACCAGGTCATACCTGCACCTGTTGATGCCAAGTGGAATGTAAAAGGTGTCCCATATACCCACCAGTCACAAACACTTATTCATACAGTTCACACATGCTCTTGTTTGTAGCCCTCATGTGCCTCTCAAATTGTACCCTCATCTTCTGTGGGCCTGACTGCCACGCAGTACCTAGTAAACATTTTAAAATATTTGACTCTCGGCCAGGCACGGTGGCTCACGCCTGTAATCTGAGCACTTTGGAAGCCGAGGCAGGAGGATCACATGAGGTCAGGAGTTGGAGACCCCCCTGACCAACATGGTGAAACCACATCTCTACTAAAAATACAAAAAAATTAGCCAGGCATAGTGGCGCATGCCTGTAGTCCCAACTACTCAGGAGGCTGAGGCAGGAGAATTGGTTTGAACCCGGGAGGTGGAGGTTGCAGTGAGCCGAGATGGCACCACTGCAATTCAGCCTGGGTGACAGAGTGAGACTCTGTCTAAAACAATATATATTTTAAAAAAATTTTTTAAATTGACTATAGAGAAATGCCCTCAACCCATCCTTTTCCTGTATCCAGAATACTAGTAATATCTACACATAGATATTTTCACAAGTGGTCCTCCTGATTTTAATTACCTTTTTTAGATTAAAAAAGGAAAAATACTAAAAATAAATATGTACTTTTCAGAGTAAAAAAATAAAATAAAACTGTAAACCATGAGGAGTCACCAAACAGTTGCAACTGTGATCTTTTATTTTAAAAAATTATAATTTTGCAGTGCATGCTAGATAGTTTGGGGTGAAACACGCCAAGCAAATGTGGAGATTAAAAACTCTGGCAGACTGGAAAAATATTTTCAAGACTGCACAAAAATTTAGAAAACAATATTTGAGTTTCAACATAGGCAATTCAAAACAAAAATTCTATAAAAAAAGCATTTTGCACTATTTACATGATTGCTATAAGCTCTAAGGTAGACATTGAGCTCTAGAAAGTAAATGGAGAAATTGGGCTCTTGAAAGTAAATGGAGAAATTAAGCGCTAGAAATTACTACAGGTGTGGCTGGATAATATTTTTGAACACAGTTTCACATGCACCTACTCACATTTCCATGCTTTCCTTGTCCTTTCAGATTAAGTCATCCAGGGCGTTGTTCTTTAAAGCTTCAGGGCAGGTAACACCTGGCAAAGTGAAAATAACAATGGAATCAAATGTTTGGCATTTCAGTTTTGAAAGCCTGGGCCTTACCTTAGAGACACATGATGTAGGAGCGTGCATTCTCTGAAACGGAGAGGGAGAAAGATGGAGAGGAAAACTGTGTGACTAGAATACTTGAGAATTGAGAACAGTATAGCGTGGCCCTGTCCGATATGGTAGCCACTAGCCACGTGTGGCTTACGCACTTGAAAATGATTAGTCCAAGATGAGGTGGGCTGAAAGTGTAAATTACACATCAGATTTCAAAGACTTACTAAGAAAAAAAAGTAAAATCTCTCATTAATTTTTACATAATTATATAAAGAAATCATAATAATTTGGATATATTGAGTTAAATAAAATATATTGTTAAAACTAATTTCACCTGGCCTTTTCTTTTCTTTTCTTTTTTCAAGATGAGGTCTTGCTGTATTGCCCAGGCTGGGACTTGAATTCCTGGGCTTAAGTGATCCTCCCCTCTCAGCCTCCCAAACAGCTGGGACTACAAGTGTGTGCTACTGCACCTGGCTCCTTTTTAATTTTTTTCTAATGTGGCCATTTGAGACAGCCATATTGACACAATCTGGATGCATCAAAGAGAGAAAATATTTTAAAACAGAAAGTAATTAGTTTGGAAGAATAAAGGCCAATTACAATTACCACAGTAAAGAACAATAACATCATCTAAAATATTGTTACAGTCTAATACATAATTAGACTGAAGAACACATACAATAATTTCATTAATGAAATGTTCAGATTAATTTGCTACAAGAAATGGATAACTTGAAAACAACTCTGGCTGGGCATGGTGGCTTATGCCTGTAATCCCAGCATTTTGGGAGGCCGAGGTGGGAGGATCACTTTAGCTCAGGAGTTCAAGACCAGCCTGTGCAACATGGCAAAACTCCATCTCTACGAAACATACAAAAGTTAGCTGGGGGTGGTGGCAGGCACCTCTAGTCCCAGTACTTGGGACACAGGTGGGAGGATCGTTGGAGCCTGGGAGGAGGAGGATGCAGTAAGCCAGGATCATGCCTTTGCATTCCAGCCTGGGCAAAAGAGTGAGGCCACTGTCTAAAAAAAAAAGAAAGAGAGAGAGAGAAAGAGAAGGAAGGAAGGAAGGAAGGAAGGAAGGAAGGAAGGAAGGAAGGAAGGAAGGAAGGAAGGAAGGAAGGAAGGAAAGGAAGGAAGGAAGGAAGGAAGGAAGGAAGGAAGGAAGGAAGAAAGAAAGGAAGGAAGGAAGGAAAGAAGGAAGGAAGGAAGGAAGGAGAAAGAAAGAAAAAACAATCCTAACATTTAATTAAATGCAGCACAACAACTATGAGGGCTATGTGTGCCGGGGCCAGTGGTAGTTGCTGGAGCTTTAAAGTTGAGAAAGTCCCATGTAGTCTGCCTAATGGAGAAAAGCACACATTTCAGAAAACACTGATGGAGGAAATCCCTGGAGGTGGTGGAGGGGGTGGGTTTCCAGACCTGAGACATCAGAGAAAGCTTCTAAGAGAATGGATTATGTAACATGGACCCTGAAAGAACAACTAGAGTTAGTCAAGCCAAATAGGGGAGGGAGGGGAGAAGAGTATTTCAGACAAAAGGAACTACACATTCAAATGCTGAGAGGTGAAGAGAACACTGATGAACCAAAAGAAATCAGGTTGGCTAGATGATGAAGTTTGGGAAGGAATAAGATTGGAGAGGTAGGCACATTATGGAACATTCCCATAATTTAAATCATGAACTGTATGGGTGTTTATACAAAGGGAAGTGGAAAGAAATTAAAGAGTTTTAACAGAAGGGATGTTCATAGCCAGGTTTACATTCCAAGGTCTTTCTGACAGCTGTGTGGAAAATGGAGGGGAAGTGGCAAGGACAGGACAAGCGCACCAGTTATAAAGCTGCTTCATAATCCAGGCAAGAGAAGAGGATGGCTCAGGGCTGGGTAACATGGTAATGTGGCTATGCAGATGAGGAGAACTGGATTTAAACAAGAACTGTTCATGGGGGTAGAACTGGTGGGACACATGAATGAACTGGAGATGGAAGAACTCAAGGATGATGCCTGGGTTTCTTTCTTGGGTATCTAGGTAAACAGCCATGTTAGGCACTGCTGATGGGATACAAAAAGCGCTGAGGGAGCAAAAAGCAGTGTGTGGGTGGGGGAAGCGGAAGTTTCAGTCTTCGGTCTTGGACATATTGAGATTGAGGTACGTGCCTGCGAGATATTCAAGAGATGTTATTCAGTACATGGCTGGATTTCTGACGGTCAGGAGAGTGATTTCAATTGGAGACATTGCTTTGGAAGAGATGAAAACATACAAGATAATCAAAACTATGCAAGGGAGGAGATTGCCCAGGAAGAGTGTGTAGAGGAAGAAGAGGAAAAGGCCCAGGACCTAAGCTGAAGGAACACCAATATTTAAAGATGGGGAGACACAAAAGAGCCCTCAACAGACACTGTAGAATGGTCAGAGTAACAGGAAGAAAAGCAGAAGATAGTGGTATAGCAGAAGCAAAGGGAGGAACGTTCTTTGAGAAGGGAGTGATCAACAATGTCACATGCTGCTAAGAGGTTAAAATAGAAACTGAGAAGTATCCATTGGATTTAGCAATACCAGGTTCTTTGTGGCCTTGGTGAGAAGCGTTTCGTTAGCGTGGGAGAGCAGAAACCAGATTACAGTGGGTTGAGGAGTGGCAGGTGAGAAAGAGACAGCACAGAGACAACTGCTACATCCAATGGATTTACAGCCAAGGACTACAATTACGGCTTTCTAGAATATATCCCTTGAAGCCATTGCATAGTAGGAATGAGTGACTGAGTGATGAGTGGGTGGTGGATAGAACTCAGAGTGGTAATTTTTATTTTTAAAAAGTAGCCTGTTGTTGAACTGAAAGGCAGTAAATACCAACCACTCCTTAAGCAAACACTGACTGATAGTGTACTAAGCAGAGCAAGACTAAAAGCTGGGAGAATCAGCTGCTCTGTCATCCAGCTACTAACCGAAATTTTACCCCTCACCCAACTTCAACTTCATGCTTTGCACCAGAGATAATAAAAAAAAAAGAACTCTATCAACTAATTCATTTAAATCCTTAGGTAAAAATTCAATAGAACTGACAGCCAGCTGTGAGAAATGTTACATTTTAAGACTCTGTTTTTACTTTCTGAACTCATCCTAATCCAGTAGTTGCAGCAGGTTAATTAAGTTTTAAAAAATTTTAAGATAACTAAAAATTCTATAGTATCAGTTGGCTTTTGCTGTATAACAATGCACGCCAAAATGTAGTGACTTAAAGCACGTATTATTGTCCATGGTTCTGTGGATTGGAAAGAATCCAACACCTACTTTCCAATGGGTAATTCTTTTGGTCTGGGCCAGCACAACTGCTGGCTGCTGGCTCACTCACACATCTACAGGGTAGCTGGTGGTTCAGTTGGAGTTGGATGGGCTAAGAGAGCCTCCGACTTAGGTTTGATGGCTGGCGTTTGTTAGTTGTAGTAACAGGGATGACATGACCCTGTGTCTCTCTTCATCTAGAGGCTCATTCACAAGGTTATCTCAAGGCTCCAAGAGCAGCAAGCCAGCAAGCCCCAACAATGCACAAGCACCTTTCAAGCCTCTACCTGCAGTGCATTTATTTGTTAATAATGTCCCATTGGCCAACCAAGTCACATGACCAAGCCCAAATTCACTGGGTGGAGAAATAGAATTCACCTCATGATAGGAAGACCACAAATTCACATTGCAAAGGGTATGCATAAAGAGATGAGATAAATTGTGTCTAATTTTATAATCTATCACAACTAATTTTTGCTTAAAAATACTTATTAGGAACTTCCTCCTAATTTAAACTTAGTGGAACCATAAGTGTAATAAGTCATACATTTGCCACATATTCATGAAATAAGACTCTTACTTCTTTTTTGTCTTCAAAAGTGGCCCTAAGTCACAATGAAGAAAGGGTATTCTGAGGACTTTGAGCCCCTTAAGGGGCTGTCTCTTTTCTGTATCTCCAACACTATGGTAACTTTATTTGAATGAATGAATGATTTATTACCTGTATCAGTCCATTCTTGCATTGCCATAAAGAAATACCTGAGACTGGGTAATTTATAAGAAAAGAGGTTTAATTGGCTCATGGCTCTGCAGGCTGTACAGGAAACATGGCGGCATCTGCTTCTGGGGAGGCATCAAGGAACTTTTACTCACGGTGGAAGGCAAAGTAGGAGCAGGTATGGATTAGTGGAGAGAAATCATGGAGAAATAGTAAAAGTAAGGGAGAATATAAATACTTAGTGACTTACATTTTGGTGGTGACCAAGACTAACAGGCATCCCAATCTATATAAAAATACCTTGATAACATCTTAACATTGAAGGCTTTAATGAAAGGTGGAGCAGAAACTACATGAGTTTCTCTGGATGACGCGTGGAGATTGAGTATAAGGAAGTGCTTCTTGACCGTAAGTATACCTTAGAATCTCCTGAAGAACTTTTATAAAGTACAACCAATTTAATTGGTTGGCCTCTTTCCCAACCAATGAAATCAGAATCAGTGGGAACAGACCTGAGCACTGGTAATTTTTGGCAGTCGTATTCTCTTTAAAATCCCCAAGTGCAGTCAGTACTGAGAAATATTGGGATGTGGCAGCGGTTCTCAGAGTTGGTCCCTGGACTAGTAGTGTCGTTATGACTTGGGGACTTGTTAGAAAGCACATTATCAAACCTTGCCCCAGATTTACTGAATCAGAAACTCTGGAGGTGGAGCCCAGCAATTCCTTTTTTGATGAACTCTCTGGGTGATTATGATGCATGCTAAAGTTTGAGAACCACTGATATATGGTGGGAGTGGGGGCATAGGGGGAGTAGCTACACTGTATCTATAAGTATCCTTCATGGTCAGCAGAAGTTACATTCCCATCAGCATTTTATGAGAATTCTTACACAGTTCACAAAATTCTTTTTACATATGATTTCTAGCAGAATTAGAGGCATAAAAAACAGGGGAAAAAATAAGCAACATTGTCTTACTTAAAACTGAACATTTTTCATATGTTTGTAATTAACATAAAACTTGCATTCTACAGTTCAAATTGATTTCCTTGATTTTAGCCTGAAATGAAAATGGAGATCAGCCAGTTACCATTCTGTGGAGAGACAAACACACTGAACAATTGCAAAAGGATAACAAATATTTCATCCAGCCTGCTTTTAGAAAAATCACAGAATAAAGGTAGTGTTTCAGTTACCAACTTTCAACCCAGTAATAGGAACATATGCAATATTTGTTCATAGTATCTATTTTTATTTTTAAAAAGAGGAAAGAAAAAAGAAACAAAATTAAAAAAAGAAAGAGAACCACTCTTTAAAAAACAAGTTGAGAAAAAGAAAACTAATAAGAGAAAATTCCTCAAACTAATCAAGTTTAAATATTGGCAGTATGTGAAGTAAAACACACACGGAAATGTGGTGTATACTTCCTGAAAATGTTAGCTGTTAAATGAAAGGAGTCGTGTTTCTGTATTTTCTTAAATAGAACTTGGCATATTCGAGGTGGTCCATAAGTTTTAAATAATAACAATTTGCTCTCCAATCTGGCCTCATTTAGCTTCCTTTTTTCACTGTAACATCTTGACATTCTTCCACTGCTTAGTTTGCAGAATTCACTGCAAAAGAAAAGAAAAGAGAAGAAAAGAAAAGGCTAAGAATAAACTTATGTAAGAAAAAAAAAAAGCAAAATAAAAGAGCAGCTTCTTCAAGCTTGAGCTCAACTAACAAATAAATCATTTATACTTAAAAAAAATCATTTCACTTCAACATACAAACTACTAATCCAGATCTCCATTATTGCTTACTTAGACTAGTAACATGGTTTCCTCCCTCCTTTTATTGCACTCTGTTGAAAGATTAATCTTCTCACAGCAAAACTCAAAAGCTTTCAGTAACCTATCCCCCACTGCTGGCCCCTGAAGTACAGACAAGATCAGGCACAGGCCACAGATGCCCTGGGGAATCAGCTCTAGGAAAAAACTGTAAGAAACCCCTGGAGAGACTAAAGGCCATCATAAACTTTGGGTGGGGAGGAATGTAGAGTTAGAATAATAGGTAGAGTGCTGCTAGGTTCTGCTCTCCTTCTCTCTCCTCTTTCCTTTGGACCATTGCCTGTCCCATAACCACTGAGTCAGGAGGCAGCAGCAATCACCCATGCTGAAAAGGGGAGGCTGAGCAGCTGCCCTGAGCACTCACTTCTTCAGTCCTCCTCACGTGTGGTAGATGATGGATCACTTATGAGATGACTACCATCTCCCTTTCAAAGGCTTTAGAGGAGAATCCGTAGCAGAGTAATGCCTAGTGGAGGGGCAACAGAAGGGTTGTTGACTATAGTTCCAACACCTAAGGGACTCCCTAGGACTCAACTCCTTAATCTTAAAACCACAAAGAAGACAGAAAGTAGGGCCTGGTATTGGTATGTCACGTTGGTACCTGATAACTCCAGGGAAATATCAGCTCACAGCTTAAAATACCTGAGGTTAGAACCACTGTAAAAAGAAAAACACACACTGAACATACACAATATCAAGCAGAAGTACTGGAACAAACAAATTAAGAATTTAAAATAAGCACAACCACACTGGGCACGATGGCTCACGCCTATAATTCCAGCTCTTTGGGAGGCCGAGGCAGGCAGATCACTTGAGGTCAGGAGTTCAAGACCACTCGGGCCAACATGGTGAAACCCATCTCTACTAAAAATAGAAAAATTAGTTGGGCATGGTGGCGGGCACCTGTAATCCCAGCTACTCGGGAGGCTGAGGCAGGAGAAGTGCTTGAACCAGTGGGGTGGAGTTTGCAGTGAGCCGAGATTGCACCACTGTACTCTAGCCTAGGTGACAGAGTGAGACTGTCTCAAAAAAATGAAACAAAATAAGCACAACCAATATTGTCAAAAAGCTACTGGTAACAGGAAGCAGGAAAAAAGTCATAAAGAAAGACAGATGTTATACATAGATCAAGTATAAAAAATTATGCTTCCAAGTAAGACTTCTAGATGAGATAAATAGCAAGCTGAATGCAGCCAAAGGAAAATTGTAAAACTGAAAGATCAGACTGAGGACATCTCTCAGAAGGCAGAAAAAAAGATAATGAGAGAAATACAGAAATAAAAAGTTAAGTACCATGGAGCATAAAAGTAGACATGCTGACATCTTGAAGACAGGAGTCCAAAGGAAGAGAAAATAAAGAGAGAGCAAATATTTAAGATTATAATAAAAACAAATATCTCTAAATTAAAGATAAAAGAAGTCAGATGGAAAGGGTTGCATGCCCAATAGGAGAGATTAAGAATGTAGAAAGAGCATTGCACATTGAAGAACAAAGAGAAAGAGAAAATACTAAAAGCTTCCAGGAAAAAAAGAGCATATCTCCTCCAAAGGTACAAGAAGATTTAGCAGCAGATTTCTTAACAGCAACACTGGGGCCAAATATTTGGGGATTTTTCAGATATCATTCTGTTATTGATTTCTAATTTAATACCACTGTGGTCCGAAAACATACTTTGTATGACTTAAATCCTTTTAAACTTATGGAGACATTTATTTATTTATTTATTTTTTATTTTTTAAAACCAGAACATTTATTGCATGACTAATCGTTGACATTCTTTAGATGAACTAGATGCTGCAGCAGCTGCCCTCTTGGGTTTAGGTGTTGTTCCTTCACGGAATCCATGCCTGAATCTGCGGTATACAATTTTTAGGTGCCTCATTCGACCAGTTCCGGTGGTATTTCGTCTTTTAGCCTTGGCACTCCAGTTATACTTTCTCTTGCGCCTGGCAGGGTAGCCACATTTGCCACAGGTCGACTTCTGAAGGTGGTAGGCCTTAGAGCCACAGCGGCGGCACAATGTGTGCGTCTTATTGCGACACTTTCCAAACGATGACGTTCCCTTCGTCATCTCGCTTCTGCAGCCGAGACCAGAGAGCATGGAGACATTTTATGGTGCACAATGTGGTTTATCTTGAACAGACACTTTACTAAAGAAGGTAGACGGATGGGAAATAAGCACATGAAAGACAGGCAATACCAATAGTCATTAGGGAAATGGAAATTAAAACTGTAATAAAATACCACCACACACTAACCATACCAAAAGTTGCCAAATATTTAAAGGAACTAGAACTCTAACATGCTGTTAGTTCGAAGGTAAAATTACTCAACTACTTCTATAGTTTCAAATCTTATGCTGAAATGTGATCCCCGGTGTTGGAGGTGGGGCCTAGTGGGAGGTATTTGGATCATAGGGGCGGATACCTCACGAATGGTTTAGCACCATCCCTTTGGTGATAAGTGAGTTCTTTCTCTATTAGTTCGTGTAAAAGCTGGTTGTTTAAAGGAGCCTGGCATCTCTCTTGCTAGTGCTTTCGCCATGTGACACACCTGCTCTCCCTACACGTCATGAGTAACAGCTTCCTGAGGCCTCATCAAAAGCTGAGCAGATGCAAAGTGCCATGCTTGTACTGCCTGCAGAACTGTGAGCCAAATAAACCTCTTTTCTGTATAAATTACCCAGCCTCAAGCTGTAGCAGGACAAGCCACAGACAAAACCTCTCAGACACCGAGTTGTAGAAGGAAGGGCTTTATTCAGCTGGGAGCATCAGCAAGCTACTGTCTTAAAATCTGAGCTCCCCGAGTGCAAATTTCTGTCCCTTTTAAGGGCTCACAACACTAAAGATTTCATATGAAAGTGTCATGATTGATTGAGCAATCTCTGGGATACGTGACAGGGGTTTCATGCACTGATAGAGAGAAACAGAACAGGGCAGGGAGTTTCACAGTGTTCTTCTATACAATGTCTGGAATCTGTGAATAATATCGGTTTCTAAGTTATGAGTTGATTTTTAACTACTAGGTTTAGGCCAGGCAGGCCCAGGCCCAGTTTTGGGCCTGGCACCAGGCTGCCTGTCTTTGGTTTTACTTCCTTATTTTTCTTAAAACAAGTACTGAGTATAAAACAATATAAAACAATATGAGAGGGTCTCACTCTTTCCTCAAAGCAAAGCAAACAGATTAATATGACTACTTGAGAAATAGTTTGGCAGTTTCCTAAAAAGTTAACTATACAGGCCAGGGGCAATGGCTCATGTTTGTAATCCCAGGACTTTGGGAGGCCAAGGTGGGTGGATCACATGAGGCCAAGAGTTTAAGACCAGCCTGGTCAACATGGCGAAACCCCATCTCTACTAAAAATAAAAAAATTAGCTGGGCATGGTGGCACACGCCTGTAATCCCAGCTACTCAGGTGGTTGAGGCATGAGAATCACTTGAACCTGGGAGGTGAAGGTTGCAGTGAACCGAGATCATGCCACTGCACTCCAGCCTCAGCAATAGAGCAAGACCCTGTCTCTAAATAAATAAATAAGTGAAATATATACCTTCCATATGATCTAGCCATTTGACTCCAAAGAATTACCTCAGGAGAAAAAAAAGCAAATGTTCACAAAAGACTTGTACATAAATGTTCATAGCAAATTTATTTGTAATAGTCCAAACTGGAAATAATCCAAATGTCTATTACTAGGTGAATGGATAAACAAATTGTAGCACATTTATGTAATGAAATACTATTCAGCAATAAAAAGAATAAACTATTGATCCATGAAACAACATAAGTGAACATCAAAATAATTATGCTAAATAGATAAAAGAGAGTATACACTGTTTTAACCATTTATAAAAAAATTCTAGAAAATGCAACTAATCTATAGTGATAGAAAGAAGATGGGTGGTTGCCTGGGAACAGGGGAAACAGGCAGGCAGGCGTGGGTGAGCAGGGTTACAAAGGAACGCAAGGAAGTTTGGTGGTGGTGGGAGGGGGAAGGTAGAGATAAGTATGCTCATTATGCTTATATAATAATATATATATAATAAGGGTGATGGTTTCAAGAGTGTATACCTATAACTTACCCAAACATACATTCTAAATATTTTCAGTTTATTGTATGTCAACTATACCTTAATAAAGCTGTTTTTTAACAAAAAAACATAATAAATGAAAAATAAAATTTTTATCTGATAAAGATATATGAAATTCAGACCCTAAGTTTTTATTTTCAAAAACGAACAAAGAAAAGAGAAAGAAATAAAAATATATTTATAGCATAATAATCGAGAACTAAAATTCTAAATAATATCAGCACAGTAGTGGAGAGGAGTGGACAAAAAGACATGAGTTGTTAGCATCAGGACAAGTCCATACAGGAGGCAGAAACAGAGTTAGCAGGGTTCTAAAGAACTGAAAAATCTAAAAGGGAATCATTACCATCACACCAATTATATTCTCCCCAGTAGTAGCAGTATTGTTCCACTAGCAACAGTTGTTTCCAGTTTGGTATTTTCAATGTTCCCAGAACCAGCCTCAACATACCCAAAGAAGTCTTAGTTCCAACTCTTCAGGGCAACTCCTCCAAATTCGTAGATTTTTTTTTTTTTTTTAAACAGGGTCTCACTCTGTTGCCTAGGCTGGAGTGCAGTAGTGCAATCAGAGTTCACTGCAGCTTCAACCTCCTGGGCTCAAGCAATCCTCCCACCTCAGTCTCCCAGGTAGCTGAAACTAAGGTGCGAGCCACTATGCCCAGCTGATTATTTGTAATTTTTGTAGAGACAGGATCTCCCTGTGTTGCCCAAGCTGGTCTTGAGCTACTGAACTGAAGTGATCCACCTGCCTCAGTCTCCCAAAGTGCTAGGATTACAGGCATGAGCCACCATGCCCAGCCCAAATTTATAAATTTTAATAATTTCAACATCCTCTGATATTCTACAGAAATACTGAGGAAATGTGAATACCACTTATTTAAGAAATATTTTTAAAATTTTCACTACAATTTTTTTTTGAGACAAGGATTTGCTTGTCTCACCCAGGCTGGAGTGCAGTGGTGTTATCTCAGCTCACTGCAGCCTTGACCTCCTGAACTCCAGTGGTCCTCCCACTTCAGCCTCCCAAGTGGCTGGGACTACAGGCCCACACCACCACGTCTAGCTAACTTCTCTGTATTTTCTATAGATATGAGGTTTCACCATCTCGCCCAGGCTGGTTTCAAAATCCTGGAATCAAGAGATCTTCCCACCTCAGCTTCCCAAAATGCTAGGATTACAGGAATGAGCCACTGTGCCCAGTCTTTACCACCTTTTCTAAGGAAGATAATAGCATTGAAGTTATGTTTCCTCCCCAAAAAGCCCATATCTTTTAAAGATTTATACTAAAATATTTACAAATGAAATAATATAATATCTGTGATTTTCCTCAAAATAACCTGAGGGGAAGGAATAGGTGGGTGGGAATAGAGATAACCAAGATTTGACAATAATTTATCATTATTATAATTGGATGGTAGATACATGAGAGTTCATTATAATATGCTACATTTTATGTTTGAGATTTTCCATAATGAGAAATATTTTTATTTTTACTTTTTATTATTATTTTTTTAGACGGAGTTTCTTGCTCTGTTGCCCAGGCTGGAGTGCAGTGACGCAATCTCAGCTCACTGCAACCTCTGCCTCCTGGGTTCATGCAGTTCTCCTGCCTCAGCATCCTGAGTAGCTGGGACTCCAGGCGCACCACCACCCCTGGCTAATTTTTGTATTTTTAGTAGAGACAGAGTTTCACCATGTTGGCCAGGCTGGTCTCGAACTCCTGACCTCAGGTGATCTGCCTGCCTCAGCCTCCCAAAGTGCTGGGCATGAGCCACCACGACTGGCAGAAAAATATTTTTAAAGCATGTATACAATAGTATTTAGATAATAAAAACACATATAAAGAAAAGCATAAGTATCAAGTGCCCAAGAATTGCTGCCATTGGTGGGTGGTGGGGATGGAAATCAAAGGCAGAAGTAAAAGAAAATAAAAATGAATGAAAGATGGAGAAGGAAGAGCCTAACACAGACCAATGGCCAAAGTACGAAACAAACTAAGGAGTATAATTGGACCAATCTTCAACAAACAGGAAAACTGGAAAGTAAAAACAGGAAAAACAAAACAGGCCAGGTGCAGTGGCTCATGACTGTAATTCCAACACTTTGGGAGGTTAAGGTGGGCAGATCACTTGAGTCTAGGAGTTGGAGACCAGCCTGGCTAACATAGCGAAACCCTGTCTCTACTAAAAATAGAAAAATGAGTCAGGTGTGGTGGTGCACACCATGCCTGTAATCCCAGCTACTCAGGAGGCTGAGGCACAAGAATCACTTGAACCTGGGAGGCGGAGGTTGCAGTGAGCCGAGATCACGGCACTACACTCCAGCCTGGGTGACAGAATGAGATTCTGTCTAAAAAAAAAGTCCTATGTCAGTCCAAAGACTGGCATTTAAGGATTTAAGGTCTCCTAAATTTGGTCTTGGCCTACCTTTTTAAGCGTATTTTTTCACCCACCTTGAAAAACTAACATCCCATCAAAATTAAATATCTATTGTTAACCATGTGTCTTAGTCTATTTCAGGCTGTTATAATAAAATACCATAACCTGGGTAGCTTATAAACAACAGAAATTTATTTATGACATTTCTATAGGCTAGGAAGTCCAAGATCAAGGCACAGCAGATTCCACGTCCAGTGATAGAGAGTGCCTTCTTGCTGTGTCCTTGCGTCATGGAAGGGTTTAGCTAGCTCTCTGGGGTCCCTACTGTAAAGGCACTGATCCCAATTACGAGTGCTTTACCTTCATGACCTAATCACATGCTAACGCCCTCACCTCCTAATACCAACAGCTTAAGGGATAAGATTTCAACATACGAATTTGGGGGGGATGTAAGCATTCCATTCATTTCACCATGTATAGCCTATTCTTCATTGACCCCATCATATAGTTTCTGATGGTTCTACTGCCCCAAATTCTGCCCATGCTCCATCTCTGCATAACAACTTTTCACCTATCCTTCCAAATCTACCCCGTATACCATCTCCTCATGATGCTTTCCCTAGTGCCCTGCTCTCTTTTCTCTCAGTGGAGAGTGATCTACGTACAAAACGAAACACATCACACTTATCAGATTTGCTTAAGTATTTATCCTTTTATAATTGGTATTAGAATTTTTCTGTATTTGCCTTCTGTTCTAAAGATCCAGTTCTTTACAACGTAATATCCTAGGACAGGTATCAGTTGTGTTCATCTCTGTATCCCACAATACTTAGAACTGCTTCAAACACATGCAGGTGTCTCCTAGATGATAAATGGGGGAAAGACAGAGAGAAGGAAGGGAGGGAAAAAGAAAGGAAAAGAAAGACTGAATGAATAAATTGCATTGCAGTTCTTTCAAGGGAGAAAACTGACCAAATTCACTAGAAAACATAAAACAAAATACCCAAATTCACTTGAAAACATAAAAAGGATTTCATAAAAGATGTCATTAAGCCAGTTGCGGTGGCTCACGCCTGTGATCCCAACACTTTGGGAAGCTGAGGAGGGCAAATTACCTGAGTTCAGGAGTTCAAGACCAGCCTGGCCAACGTGGTGAAACCCTGTCTTTATTAAAAATACAAAAATTAGCCAGGCGTGGTGGTGGGTGCCTGTAGTCCCAGCTACTTCGGAGGCTGAGGCAGGAGAACTACTTGAGGCCAGGAGACGGAGGTTGCAGTGGGTCGAGATGGTGCCACTGTACTCCCGCCTCGGCGACAGAGCAACCCTCTGTCTCAAAAAAGAAAAAAAAAGATACCAGATATCATCAATTTTATAACGTTTCTTTCTCAGCTGTTTGGAGCCTCCTTTTTAAAGGCACTTAGGTGCATGCATCAAATGGTACAATAGAAACAAAAATGTAAGTGAAAAGCTGAAAAACAAATTCAGGAGCCTTTTGGTAGGTCCCCACCCCCTTTATACCTTCTGCAACAACAGCGGTAATGTGGAATAGGTGTTTCAACCCATTGCACATGGAGGAGTTGGTGCTTCCCCACCCCTTACTCTACGTACCTCAGCTGATAGGCTCAGCAAGAGGTAAAAACAGCCATGGGACAGAAAAAATCCAGTCCATGGGAGATGGCATAAGTGTCTTTGGAGACAGGCAGTCCTTGGCTCAAATCCTGAGCATGGTTTTCTTAGGTCTGTGACCTTGAGCAACTCATTCAACCGCTCTGATTTTCTCTGTTGAGTTTCCTAACATCAAAATGTAGTGACAGCTATGTGGTCGCCATTGTTATTACTGACTGCCCTGCCTCATCCTTCTTTTAAATGACGTGATGCCTTTTGGGTAGAAGGGAGGCTGCTGCAATTTTCCTGTTGAAAGGGGAGTGAGTTGGAACTGCCCTGTGATTCCATGGAGACTTGTGTGTGTGTGGAAGGCTGGAAAAACAAAGGGTACAGTAAGTTTGTGACAGAAGCTTCCCTGAGACACCTGGAGACCCTTTGGCTTTGAGCAGAGCTACTCCTGGACCAAGGAGAGCAAGCCTTGGGGACTACACTGAAGCCACCAAGAACCCGACTACTCAACAGTCCTGAGGGGACTGTGTCTGGGGACTGCACACAGTGCAGACCCCAGGATGTCTCACGTGATCCTCCTTCAGGCCACCGGAAGTGCAGTGGCCGTGGCCAGGAACAAAGCGGGAGAGCTAGCAGCAGGTACCTCCCGGGACTTCAGAGGAGCAAGTTATAGACCTGGTGTAAGGCACGCTGTCCAGGACTCCCAGAAATACCTAATGAGAATCATGAGAAAGTGGAGGATGAGGGACAGGTCAAGAGATCACAGCCTGGGGAGAAGAACCATGGAAAGTTGGACATTAAAATTTAATGGTATTTCATTTTCTACCCCAGGTGGATGAAATCAAGGCTTGCTGCTGACAACATATAAATCATGCCATATGATGCTAATTCTAAAATGCCATTAATTGTAAGTTGTGCCATCGATTTAAATAAGACTTCTTTGAAAAAAAGAATTTACTCCTAAAATTAATCATAAACAATGATCATAAAAGAAATCCTGAATTCAAACTCCAGTCAGCATCTAGCCAGCGATGGTGGCTCACACCAATAATCCCAGCATTTTGGGAGGCTGAGATTGGAGGATCGCTTGAGACCAGGAGTTTGAGACCAGCCTGGGCAACATAGTGAGATCCCATCCCTATTTAAAAATTTTTTTAATTTTATATATTTTATTTTATTGTATTTGATTGTTTTTAAAATTTTCTTTTTTTTTTTTTTTTTTTTTTTTTTTTGAGACGGAGTCTCGCTCTGTCGCCCAGGCTGGAGTGCAGTGGCGCGATCTCGGCTCACTGCAAGCTCCGCCTCCCGGGTTCACGCCATTCTCCTGCCTCAGCCTCCCGAGTAGCTGGGACTACAGGCGCCCACAACCGCGCCTGGCTAATTTTTTGTATTTTTAGTAGAGACGGGGTTTCACCGTGGTCTCGATCTCCTGACCTTGTGATCCGCCCGCCTCGGCCTCCCAAAGTGCTGGGATTACAGGCGTGAGCCACCGCGCCCGGCCTGTTTTTAAAATTTTCAATAGGTTTTTGGGGAATAGGTGTTTGGTTTCATTAATAAGTTCTTTAGTAGTGATTTCTGAGATTTTGGTGCACCCATCATCCAAGCAGTGTACACTGTACCCATTGTGTAGTCTTTTATCCCTCACCCCCCTCCCACCCTCTCCTCCAAGTCCCCAAAGTCCATTATATCATTCTTACGCCTTTGTGTCCTCATCACTTAGCTCCCACTTATAAGTGAGAACACACTGTATCTGGTTTTCCATTCCTGAGTTACTTCACTTAGAATAAAAGTCTCCAATTCCATCCAGGTTGCTGTGAATGCCATTATTTCGTTCCTTTTTATGGCTGAGTAGTATTCCATTTTCTTTATCCACTCGTTGATTGATGGGCATTTGGGTTGGTTCTATATTTTTTGCAACTGCAAATTGTGCTGCTATAAACATGTATGTGCAAGTATCTTTTTCATATAACAATTTCTTTTCCTCTGGGTAGGTACCTACTAGTGGGATTGCTGGATCAAACGGCAGATCTACTTTTAGTTCAAAAAAATTTTTTTAATTTAAAAAATAAAATTAAAATAATAATAATAATTTAAAAAGCACCAGTTGGTGTGATGCATGCTGATAATACCAACTATTCAGGCGGATCACTTGAGGCCAGGAGTTGGAAACCAACCCAGGAAACATAGGGAGACCCCATCTCTATTTAAAAAAATAAAACAATCCTGGATTCAGATAACATAAACTATAAACTGTAACAAACAAGTATCAAAACAGAGGAAATGTGATATTTGTACCACTTAATAAACTTCCCTGTTATTTAGTAAATAAAAAATTAATGGTACATTTAATGCTTTGATAATTGTGAAGATCCTTACAAACATTACTTTTACATTTTGAAATACACATATACAATTTTACATGAAGTTTCTGAACAGAGGTAAAGATGGAATATAAAATATTTTGATCAGGCCGGGCGCGGTGGCTCACGCCTGTAATCCCAGCACTTTGGGAGGCCGAGACGGGCGGATCACGAGGTCAGGAGATCGAGACCATCCTGGCTAACACGGTGAAACCCCGTCTCTACTAAAAAATACAAAAAAACTAGCCGGGCGAGGTGGCGGGCGCCTGTAGTCCCAGCTACTCGGGAGGCTGAGGCAGGAGAATGGCGTGAACCCAGGAGGCGGAGCTTGCAGTGAGCCGAGATCGGGCCACTGCACTCCAGTATGGGCAAGAGTGCCAGAGTCTGCCTAAAAAAAAAAAAAAAAAATATTTTGATCAATATTCTTTCCACTAATTATGATAACTTTATTTATAATGTACACTATTTGAGAAGTAACTGTCAGTAGAAAACAAGTGAAAATTCATATCCAAAAGGTAGAAAGTACATATTTTATTTTTCTTTTTTTTTTTTTTTTTTTTTTTTTTTTGAGACGGAGTCTCGCTCTGCCGCCCAGGCTGGAGTGCAGTGGCCGGATCTCAGCTCACTGCAAGCTCCGCCTCCGGCGTTCACGCCATTCTCCTGCCTCAGCCTCCCGAGTAGCTGGGACTACAGGCGCCCGCCACCGCGCCCGGCTAGTTTTTTTTGTATTTTTTGTAGAGACGGAGTTTCACCGTGTTAGCCAGGATGGTCTCGATCTCCTGACCTCGTGATCCGCCCGTCTCGGCCTCCCAAAGTGCTGGGATTACAGGCTTGAGCCACCGCGCCCGGCATATTTTATTTTTCTAAAAAGAAGATTCTAAGTGTTTCATTTTGTCACCATTAAAGGTTGCCAAAATGCCCATTTTTCGTCTATGAAAAATTAGGTATGTTGTAAACCGAGTACATAAATAACATTTTATTGGACATAAAACACTATGTGGTTACATAAACTTTAGAAATGAGGTATAGTTCACATTTGGTACAATATTAACATTAAAACAGACACATTGAATGGTGAGAAGATAATTTTTATTATATATATAGAAACAGTTAATTGGGAAATATAAGAAAAATCCTTCACAAAACAAGAGATATTTTATCTGTAAAAATCAGTAATTCTCATGGCTTATTCCAAGTGATATGAAGATAATCAAATAGTAGTTCCTTAAATTTTATAACTAAAGCATATGTAGAAGTATTCACTTATATCTGCAATTTACTTTTAAAAATGGTAAAAAGAACTGTGCATAAGTAATAAAAATAAACCTATTTCCTACTATTAACTACAACTTTCAAAGGTGAATAGTTGTATTATTTTAGAATTACCAATATACAAGTATTTCAGTATTCAAACATAGTTTATAAACATGTCATTTTAAACACCATTTCCTTTTCTGAAAAACATACTCCCGTCATCTAAACTATATCTTCTTCCCCTTATTCTTTGTCATAGCCTCTTTCATTGTCATGAAATCTCACAATTTTAAATTGTGCTGCAGCAGGCCAGGTCTCAGGAACAGCTGACCAGGCAGGCCTCCATGACAACTGTTTCAGCACTGACTGTTAAGTTAAATAATAAAAGTTGATACAGGCCGGGCGCAGTGGCTCATGCCTGTAATCCCAGCACTTTTGGAGGCCGAGGCGGGGGGATCACGAGCTCAGGAGATCGAGACCATCCTGGCTAACACGGTGAAACCCCGTCTCTATTAAAAAATAAAAAATAAAAAAAAAAATTAGCCGAGCATGGTGTCGGGCGCCTGTAGTCCCAGCTACTTGGGACGCTGAGGCAGGAGAATGGCATGAACCTGGGAGGCGGAGCTTGCAGTGAGCCGAGATCGCACCACTGCACTCCAGCCTGGGGGACAGAGCGAGCCTCTGCCTCAAAAAAAAAAAAGGTTGATAAAAAGCTGGATGCGGTGGCTCATGCTTGTAATCCCAGCACTTTGGGAGGCTGAAGCGGGTGGATCACTTCAGGTCAGGAGTTCGAGACCAGCCTGGTCAACATGGTGAAACCCCCGTCTCTACCAAAAATACAAAAATTAACCGGGCATGGTGGCTGGCACCTGTAATCCTAGCTACTCTGGAGGCCAAGGCAGGAGAATCACTTGACCCTGAAGGCGGAGGTTGCAGTGAGCCGAGATTGCAGTGAGCCAAGATCATGCCACTGCACTCCAGCCTGGGCGACAGAGCAAGACTTCGTCTCAAAAAAAAAAAAAAAACACACACACAACCAAAGGTGATAAAGCCAGTGTCCTTATACAAAGGCTGGAAGGTAACAAAAAGCCCACTGAGAGTTTTGCCTAAGCTTTTCCTGGGCCTTGAAGCATGACGAGATAACAAAGGAATTCTTAACAGGATCCGTCTAGGATTAAACAAGTTCTACTGGGGTCTGAAGGATCTCCCCAAACCTCCATGATTTAGCAAGGAGACAAGATAAGGGTAATTACCTCTGGCACCTGGACCCATCTAGATTACGTAAATTTACTGAGGCTTCAAAGGAAGGTCTTCAGGACACAGACTTTACTTACAGGTTAGAAGAAATTAAGAACTTATGTCTTTTCGATGAATGCACTCTTACACGTAGACATAAGTTTAGAAGGTATATAAGCTCTGCAAAACTTCGTAACTTTGAGTTGGTCTGCTGATGTTTTCCCGGCCTTCTCCCTATACCCGGTTACAGAAGTAAACTCTCTTCTTTCCCAGTTCATCTGCATCTCGTTATTGGGCCATGAGAATAAGCAGCCTGATCCACGGTTCATTCCAGGAACACTGTATTCGTTTATGTGGCTCTTCATTTAACACTAGTCTCCTCCCACCCAACTAGGCTATAAGCTCTATATGAAATATCCTGTCTTTTGCTTATTATTTTGTCCCAGCACCTAGCACACAGTACCTGATACCTAGTAGGCACTTAATAAATATCCATTAAATCTATTCATATTTCCCCAGTCCCCTTACTTTACTCCTTTTTCTGCATCTATCCCTTTATTGAACCCCTACACTTCCCAGCTCCTCCATTAACCCCTGCAGAGTATTCACTGACTGCTGGAACTACGGCATCACTGAGAAGCAAGAGATGGACTGACCTGATAGAGGGAGAGCTGCCCCCTCCAGGATGATGCCACCATCACAGGAGGTGAGAAGGAACACAGCATCTTCTGCAAATGCTACAGTAAATAGGGACAGGGTGGGGATAAGATCACTGACCCCAGGTCACTGACCCCAGTGTCCTCAAAGCCAACAGCTGACTTTGCAGGAAAGCCCTGAGCCAATTACTAGATACGTAAACTTAAAAAAAAGAAATGCTTAAGTCATCAAAATTTACTATTTTCAATGGCAAAATGAGGATATTATTGTCCACCTCAAAAGGTTGTAGTGACAATTAAATAAGAGGATGCTTGTGAATTTGAACACAATGACAAACACATACTAATGTCTCAATTAATGCCATAATTATTTGATCCAGATCTGCAAACATTCAAAAACAGCTTTGCATATATAAGCCTTGAATTAAACGAATCAGCCTCCTTGATCTTTTCCAGATGAATCATCTGCCCAACTTCTTCCCATACAATGAAATAGCATATCTTAAATATGCAAATTAGTAGTTTTTGTGCACTAATCAAAGAGAGATTGCTCTGCTCCAACTGTCTCCTCATACACTCAGCTGAAGTATTAAGACACTCTGCTAGCTTTCTCACAAGATAAACATGTTGTTCATGTTGCACTGCGAGCTACTGGGCCAGAGCCCCACTGAAGGCTGCTTGAAATACCTCAAATGTGATTTCAGAAATAAGATAGTAAATAGGCATGTGCCTTTTATTAATAGCACCTGTGGAGAACTTTCTTCTCTAGGCAATTTTTCCAAAGCATTTTCATATATTTTGTTGTTGAAGCCTCACAATAACTGTGAGACACAGACAGAATTATTATCCTTTCCAGTTTTTCTTATTTAAAAAAAAAAAAATCTTGCTGGGCACAGTGGCTTATGCCTGTAGTCCCAGCACTTTGGGAGGCTGAGGCGGGTGGATCACCCAAGATCAGGAGTTCGAGACCAGCCTGGCCAACATGACAAAACTCTGTCTCTACTAAAAACACAAAAATTAGCTGGGTGTGGTGGTGGGTGCCTGTAGTCCCAGCTACTCGGGAGGCTGAGGCAGGAGAATCCTTTGAACCCTGGAGGCGGAGGTTACAGTGAGCTGAGATCGCACCATTACACTGCAGCCTGGGTGACAGAGGAAGACCCCGTCTCAAAAAAAAAAAAAAAAAAAAAAAAAAAAAAAACTTTTATTTTTTCCCAGAACTTGGGCCAAGAGGTTCACTTATTTGCTTAAAGTATTATCACCAGCACACTAATATTTTGAAAGGAGGAATGAATGACTTAATGAATGAACTGGTAAGTAAGAAATTCAAACCCCCAATCCAGGCTGTTGGCCTTCCCTTCCCTTCCCTTCTCCCTTTCTTCGTCTCTCTCTCTCTCTTTCTCCTTTTTTATTTCTGGTAATTTTTCATAATCTGTACTACAGCTTTTTTGTCCTTCTAAGCTCCGGACCTCTGGAATGCAGTTACTAATGCGATTACTAAAACTATAAGCCTCAAAAAAAAAAAGGCATAATAGCCACTGTTGTTTATTACTTCAACAGTATTCTTTCTAAGTACAGTTAAAGGAAACTCAGCTTTCTTTAATCATGCAACAACATGTTACCTGAATTGAGCTGTTAACAGACTTTAAAATTTGAAATAAATATTTGCAGACTTACGTTGGCCTTTCAAGCCAATCACTTTATAATCATCTGAATACAGAACAGCCCTGAAGCTGTATAAACCAGCCATAACTTGAAAACTAAAACTTGGAAACCCCAAAACGTATTACTGTAGTTAAAATGTAATGACTCTGAACCTCCTTTCTACATCTAGAAAATATAAGAATGGATAAAAGAGAAGCAGCCCTTATTGAGGAGTCTGTCTTTAAGCAGAATTTATGTTATTTTCTTATAAGGGAAAAAAAAACCAGGATTTATAAGCAACTTTGAGTGTAATACACTAATATGAATTATTTATTTCTTAAATATTTGACATCATCAAATGTACCAGATTTCTGAAAAACATGACTACTTGTACTTTTTCCTCTTGTTTTATATTCTCTATGTTTTCTACCATCCTGTGCCTGGAACTTCATATCAGCATGGTCTTCCTGAAGATTATGGTGTAATACTATCAAAGGCATTGCCACTCATTATTGTTTTTATCCCAAGTAAATTCTGAAAAAAATAAAAACCTTCACGACATAACAACATGGTAAGTCAATTTAAAATATCAGTCAAATTTCTTTAACATTATGACACTATTTTGGTGTACTGAGTAAATCTCATAAATCTCTCATAAACCCTTCAGGCTTTAGGCATTGGTTAAATACTATGTTTGTAAGGATCTATAGATTCATAACAGAAACTAGGGACTCTCAAAGGGAACCAAAGCATCTGTCTTTCAATTACAATTCATGCTGATTAACCCACTCCATATTTAAGAAGGAAGCTGCATGCCCTACTCGAAGGGAAATGAGGAAAAAAAATTCTCTACTATAACTGTCCGACTTTATCTTCAGCAGGAGCAAAGGAAAATTCTCTAAGAGCTGGCAGCTCTTTGGACCTGCAGAGTCACTGCACCTGTAAGTAAATTTTCAGCAAAACTAACTAGAAGACAGTCTGACACATTCATAACAACAGGTGCTCTATATTATTTCAAAATGGCGCCTAAAGTGATCCAATGTATTGTGTTTATTTTCCGTCTTCTCTTTCTAGAAGGAAAGCTTCATGACAGCAGAAATGCTGCCTTTCTCATTCACCCAATATCCCCAGCACCGAAAACAGGGCCCATACAGAGTGGGTGCCTAGTATTTGTTAAATAAACAAACACAAATTTAATCTGACAGATAATCGCCTTAGTTACTTAACTGTGGCACTTTACATATTATCCAAATCCAAACTTTCAAACTAAGTTCCTTGCAACCCATATCAACACTGGTACTAACTTGACAGCAGGTTTATGAACATATATATATATATATATAATCCAAGTTATTAAACATTAAAAGACAACTGTAAAATATTTCTTTCTTTTTTTTTTTTTTTTTTTTGAGACAGTCTTGCTCTGTTGCCCAGGCTGGAGTGGAGTGGCACGATCTTGGCTCACTGCAACCTCTGCCTCCCGGGTTCAAGTAATTCTTCTGCCTCAGTCTCCTGAGAAGCTGGGATTACAGGTCTGCACCACCATGCCCAGCTAGTTTTTTGGTTTTGTATTTTTAGTAAAGACAGGGTTTGACCATGTTCTTAGTTGTTCTGCATCATGAAAAAAAAAAAAAGTACGAGATGTAACCTCAATAATAATTTATCTTCAAGGACAAATTTTCACAGTCAAGGTTTCAGCTATTGCCATCACCATTGCAATCAAATCATGACTCAGAAAAACTACCAGATTTCCCCATCACAAATGCCTACAACTACAGGATTGTGCCCCTGACCTTACTGAACACAGCATAAGCGGTGATTAGTTGCCTGGACACGGAAATGGCTCCTGATCTCTCACAAAAGTTACATTGGCTTTTCCTGGACAGGACAAAATGGTTTTGTTGTGTGCTTGAGAGACATCTCTAGACAGAGAATTTTCATCTTTGATCCCATGAATCTTGGTGAATTATATTATAAAATGATACTGTTTTATTTCCATGGATTTACTTTAAGGATTGTATTTAGAGACAATTTCCTTTAAAAAGAAATCATCACTTGGGAGTCTTCTAGCTATACTAACCCTCAAGTTACTTTAATCTCTCAAGCCTCTACTTCAAGTGATTGGTGATTCAACTCCTAACCAATCTGTCTTTTGGTCTTACTCTATGTCTTCCTCCATCAGCACATGACACAGATATTATTCTGAACCCCAAAAATTATGAACTAGGAAATCAAAGGGTATAGAGAGAGAAATAGAAATGTATTATAAAACATAAAAATAGCATCAAATTTAAGAGTTTATTTTGTACAGTCTTGGCCCAGTAAATATGACTCCTTTATGTTGAAAATCTCTTTTGAATTAATTATACCATTGCTCTTGGGGCAAGGAGTGTCCAGAATTTGCAGTCAAAAGAAATGGGATTAAGTCCAGTTTCTATCATTAAATGTTTCTCTAAGAACTGAATCAGTTATTAGAAGGAGTGGGGGACAAGAGTCGAATAATAAACACTGGGGACTATAAAAGGTGGGAGAATAGGGAGAGGGGTGAAGGTTGAAAAATTACCTGTTGAATACAGCATTCACTATTCAGGTGATGGGTATGCTAGAAGCCCATAGTGCATCATATGCATGTAAGAAAGTGGCACTTGTACCCCCTAAATATACAAAAATAAATAAATAGGAAAAAAGTAGTGGGGCATAGAGAGAAAATTATGAAAGAGCAAATTAAATTTGTCAAAAAGTACCATAAGTTTATATGTTTATCTACTATAAGTTTATGCAAAACAAATTAAAACTGTTAAAAAGACAAGACTCTTAATGTAAAGCACGAGGTACATTGTAGGTATATGAGAAGTGTTTGTTCCGTCACCTCTTATGTCTTCCTTTCTTCTGTCATAGCACTTCCTAAACCAAAGAGGTCTACTCAGATTTCAGGTGTTATTGTTTGTATGGTTTTGTTTTGTTTTTAGCGATGTGAGGAAAGTGGAATGAACTTGGACTTTGAAGGCAAATTAACCTGGAATCAAATGCCTGTTCTGCTGTTTGCAAGTGTGATCTTTGGTTGTGCTTCCTAATCTGTGAGCTTCAACTTCCTCCTCTGTAAACCAAGGTAATACCTTATAGTGGCCTTTCCCAAACTTTTTCATAATATTGTATACTTTGAAAATGAGAAGGCCGGGCGCGGTGGCTCAAGCCTGTAATCCCAGCACTTTGGGAGGCCGAGGCGGGCGGATCACAAGGTCAGGAGATCAAGACCATCCTGGCTAACCTGGTGAAACCCCGTCTCTACTAAAAAAAATACAAAAAATTTGCCGGGCGTGATGGTGGGCGCCTGTAGTCCCAGCTACTCGGGAGGCTGAGGCAGGAGAATGGCGTAAACCCGGGAGGCGGAGCTTGCAGTGAGCTGAGATCCGGCCACTGCACTCCAGCCTGGGCGACAGAGCGAGACTCCGTCTCAAAAAAAAAAAAAAAAAAAAAAAAAAAAAAAAAAAAGAAAATGAGAACATTTTTACTGCAAAGGATGTTGCCACCTACAGTGAGAGGTGACCAGATCAGGGAGCTCTAATCACCTGAATGAAGTCCTGCTTTGCTTTCACAAGGGCTGAGGGCAATTGGCATTTTGGCACTTGGTAACTCTACAGGGCACATTAATGTTCTGGGCACACTGTTTGGGAAGCTCTGCTTTACTCAGTTTGTGGGGAGGAATTAATACAAGACTTTCTGATCATAACAGATACTGAATAATGTCTTAATTCCCCTTCCTTCTCCAGATCAAAAAAAAACAGAGCAACCTACTTATCCGGTGCCCATCCCCTTGGCAGAACACTCCTCTGAAGGATGATGGTTTGGCTGTGCCGGGGCAGAGCTGCCCACACCAAATGAGCTTTCACAGCAACATCTGATGAGGAACTCACTGGCCTGCCTTTCCTTGACAGCTGGGGCCTGCCAGCCTTGAAGCATGACTCCACAAGGTCCCTACCCAAGGCTATGGAGGTTGCTGCTGCTGTTTTCTATTTAATTCAGGTTTCTGCTTAGAAAGGAAGAAGGTAGAGGAGCCAGCAAAGTTTTGTGTGAATGATACTTGCAGAAAAAACACTAGTAGCCGTCACAAAACTTTAAAAATTAAAGTGCCAGTGAGGTGGCTTTTGGTGGCCAGATGAAAGCTGTTAACCCCAGCTTTTACAAGTGCTGGGCTTTTGAGTAAGCGGGGAGGGTCTTTCTGGAAAAGTTTGAGACCTGTTACCATTGTAGCAGCAAAAGCATCCATGGCTAGTGTTTTCCAAGCTCACTCCTACTTGTTGCAGTCTAGCAGTGTTGTGTCTCCTGAAATTCCTACCTTTCCTTGAGGTATGCAAAAGAAGTACCAACTTATTGAGCTCCTAATATGTGCCAGATGCTCCATGTATGTTACTTTTGATCTTCACAACCGCTCAGCAACTTACTGCTTCTCCTCACTCCCAATTACACAGATGATGAAATTGAAGCAGAGTAGTTTGCCTAGGATTACAGAGCTAGGAGGGACCAGAGTTGGGATTCTCCCTCAGTACTAATACATGGTATGCCACATTTCCTGTCTAGTAGTAACAAAGCTTCTAAGAAATCTGAGTTTTCATTTGTTAAAACTGAATTTTTAAGAAATGTAGACAGGAGTACTAAGTACTCTGTAGTTTCATGCTAATAGTGGTACAAGTATATAGCTAGTTTCTCGTGCACTGGTATAACATACTTCAGAGGGTTCACCAGGGCTGGATGAGTATGTGAACCCAAAAATATCTGAGACAGGTCTCAGTTCACTTAGAAAGTTTATTTTGCCAAGTTTGAGACGTGTACCCATGACACAGCCTCAGGTGGTCCTGATGATATGTGCCCAAAGTGGTTAGGGCAAAGCTTGTTTTTATACATTTTAGGGAGACATGAGACATCAATCAATATATGTAAGATGTACATTGGTTATGTCCAGAAAGGCACAACAACTTAAGCAGGGAGGGGCTTTCAGGTCATATGTAGGTGAGAGATAAACGGTTGCATTCTTTTGAGTTTCTGATTAGCCTTTCCAAAGGAAGCAATCAAATATGCATTTATCTCAGTGAGCAGAGGGTTGACTTTGAATAGAATGGGAGGCAGGTTTGCCCTAAACAGTTCCCAGCTTGACTTTTCCCTTTAGCTTAGTGATGTTGGGACTCCAAGATTTATTTTCCTTTCACACTTCTTCCATTTTCTTTTTAAAAATCTTTTGAAGAAAGCATTTTAGAAGAAAACGAGTCTCTGCTCTCATGGCTAGATAGTTTATTCCTACAGGGGTAGGTCCCGAGTTATTAGGAAAGCTCATTTTTAGCAGGTTGAGAAATCTCATGTCCTTTGAAGAGAAAATAGTAGGAGGAAGGGAGAAAAACAACAACAAACAAGAGAGCAATCCTGGAAAATCTATATGGACCACATTACTTTGAAGTCCATACATCACTAGGTAGGTATGAAAGTGGCTTATGTACATAAATAGGTTGCTGTTATTTTCTTCTGAAGTTTAAGTTGTCCAGATTCAGTTTGCAGGACTTTAGAAAGTACAGCTTAGGTTTCAATTATTTCAAATTAGGAAAAATGGAGTGAGGGGAAGGAAAAGAAGGAAAAAAATTGAAAACATTATTTTGGAGACTTGTAGCCAGGAAAAATTAGAATTCAGTCTAAACTGTAGAAAATAATAAAAATAGAAAAACATTAGGCAAGACTAAAATCTAACAACAGGTGTACTGTAGTTTTTGAAACATTTTTTCTCTCTCTAGTTTCCCATTTTTACTAAAGACAAATCATGGAGGAACCAATTTGCTTTATTATACTTGGCCAGATTATTTGTATGAAGTGAAGCAAGAATAATTATTTTACACATAGGCTTTTAAAATTAACTTTGATGGACTTCTTCCATAGAAGGAATCTCAGATAAGGCTTTTTTAAAGTCCAGCCCAGCCATAGATTTGTACCATCAAATACCTATGAGTTGGGTGAATTATCTTGGGCCTGTCAGAAAGTGACATTCTTTACTTACCACAGGTCAGGAACATTGTTCAGGGACTGTGCAGACAAGGTATGAGGCCAGTTTCCCCAAGGGGTTTTTATTGGCTCTATGAGTCAAGTTTAATACCTTAAAGGAAAGCACACCATTCCAGCAAAAGACTCAGTAAAATAACCAGTTTCTTCAATTGTGTCCTGTTACAAATAAAAACAGATTCTTATTTCACTTATGCAAATAACTATATTGCCATAAGTCATGAATACTCACAAATAGTTTCTAAATTTTGGAGAAATCAGGTAGAGAGAAATAAGTAAGTTCCAAATTTTGTTCATAGGAGTATACTTGTTAAAAGCTGTCAATAGTTCAAAAGAAAAGTTTCCTTGACTCTGAAAAACAAAACAAAGGATCAGCAACATTTTGTGTAAAAAGCCAAAAAGATTACTTCAGTATTCTATTGGTTCAGTCCATGCAGTTAATTTCTGTTCTGCTTGATATTCGTGAACATTTCAGCTCTCCATGAGTCCTGAAAGTTTTTCCTCTTTTCTGATGTCACAATCTCCAAAGTTATCAGAAAACTGCATTCAAGAACACGTGTTAAGAGTTTTATAACTGATTATAAAACTACCTTGAAAAGAGGAACAAAACAAGACAACAATTGTCCATGGATAACAAAGTTTTAGGGCAGCCATAGTCAAAGACACAATTGACAAGAAAATTTGTTACCTCTGTGGCATACAATAATTTAACATAACAATTGTAATTAGTGATAACATACACTAAGTCATATCAGAATTTTAGGAGTTTCCTATTATTTTGGAACAGATACCAATAACACATTTATACAAATACAGCCCAAAGAAAACCAAATACCATTTCATATTTGACAATGGTTCCTATATAATTTTCATATCAAATAAACCAAATATGTCATTTTTGGACTTTAGGGAACATAGTATCTTAAAGGATTAATTAGGTCAGAAAAAGACATAATTTATAATTTGATTTTGGAAAGTTTGTCAAATATCAAAGGTCGAAAACACTTGATATCACAAAATAAGATCACAGGTCATTGTAAAAAGTCATTTATTTAACCAAAGTGATAACTCAAGGATTTAAAAATAAAAAAGGCAAAAACCTTCATTATTTCAGAGAGGAGACTTAATTTCCCAAACAAGCCCTAATAAAAACAGCATGAAGCCAATTAAATTTGTTTTCCAAAATTTTACACACAATCTATAAAATTTTAATCCTGACCATAAGACATAACTTCCATAAGCCTTTTATAACTTTTATAACCTTTATTAAGGAGTTGGTCAGTGCTTTCAGAAAACCTTGTTAATCCTACACAGGAGACCATATGATGGTCTTGCATCAGTATGCCTTTGACATTAACGATTAATTTATAGAGAAACTGAACTTATTTTCTCTATCAAAATCAGTCCTTACAATCTCACACACCCACCTATTCCACAAAACAGTCCCTGGGCCTTGAGGAGTTGAGTAGCTTTAATTTCTGGCATTGTGTTTTAGGAATGCAGTTTATTTTGATTGACATCTTCTACCAGGCCTGAAGATGAGGCTTTAATTGCTCTCAGTGTTTAAGATTTAGCAAGACTTTGTGTCCTTTTTAGACCCAGGAGTCAAAGCCCTGTAACTCAATGTCACAAGTAGTTTAAAAGCATATACAGAAAGATACATGGATGTAATAACTTTAATTTTTAAAAAATTTTCTTTTAATCTCAGCTTTTTTCTCAACAAACCAAAACTTAATAATAATGGCATAGGAATTATTTCAATAAAAGGTAAAATCTGTTAGTCAAGTTACCAAAAAGCAAAACAAAAGACCTTCTGCAGTGCACAGAATATTACGTTGGGAGAAAACATTTCATTTAGACCTTTATTGTTAGCATCAGGCCACAACAAACAGAACTCGAGGGAAAAAAAAAAAAGTGGAAAGCCAAAAATGGTGAAATGCAATAAAAGTTGAACTCTGGGTTTAAAAACTTAAAATGTCTTATAATTTATTAAGAGTAAATCCAGCTGGGCATGGTGGCTCATGCCTGTAATCCCAGCACTTTGGGAGGCTGAGGTGGGCAGATCACGAGGTCAGGAGTTCGAGACCAGCCTGGCCAACATGGTGAAACCCCGTCTCTACTAAAAATACAAAAATTAGCCAGGCATTGTGGCAGATGCCTGTAATCCCAGCTACTTGAGAAGCTGAAGCAGGAGAATTGCTTGAACCTGGGAGGCGGAGGTTGTAGTGAGCCGATAATGCGCCACTGCACTCCAGCCTGAGTGACAGAGCAAGAATCTGTCTCGGAAAAAAAAAACAAAGAAAAAGAGTAAATCAATCCCCTAAGAAAACTGTATTGTTCTGATCAATTCTTTAGTGGATAAGTGTGGTTTTTTTTTTTTATATCAAACCCAATTTCTAGAAACACTATTCTAATTTCCCTTTAATTATACACAACTTGATCATATAAAAGTTTGTGGGGGTTTTTTTGTTTTTTTGTTTTTTGTTTTTTTTGAGACAGAGTCTTACTCTGTCACCCAGGCTGCCATGCAGTGATGCAATCTTGGCTCACTGCAACCTCCACCTCCCGGGTTCAAGCAATTCTCCCTGCCTCAGCCTTCTATGTATCTGGGATTACAGGCACCTGACACTATACCTGGCTAATTTTTTTGTATTTTTTAGTAGAGATGAGGTTTCTCTACTAAACCATGCTGGTCAGGCTGGTCTTGAACTCCTGACCTCAGGTGATGCACCTGCCTCAACTTCCCAAAGTGCTGGGATTATAGGTGTGAGCCATCGTGCCCGGCTGAAAGTTTTTTTTTTTTTTTTTTTTTTTTTAAATAAATCCTCTTATTGTGACTTACACAGATGATTCATGACATGCTTGGATTTTCTGGTTTGTCCTGAACATCACTCTTTCTTAAACAACCAGTCATTTTATTCTAGGACTAAATTCACCATACAAGATTCTTTCTCATATAAAATTATTTCTCTTTGAGCTTTCTTACCAAAAAGTATCTTTTATTTCTGCAACTTTCTTTATATCTGCTTTATTTCCTGGTTCCTTTTATCTTGTTTTATATATAACCTTGAAATGAGCTTTGAATTAGACAAAAATTGTTCACCTTTTAAAAAGGACACATTTTGTTTTTTAGAAAAAATATTTTCCTACAATATATTTTCATTGGAAAACACCCAAATAATGAAATATCCATTGTTTAATTTAATGCAACTTTAGATTCTAAATTATGACAAGTTTATCTATAAGTATTTATCCATTACATTTACCTAATTATTTTAATTGTTTACCTAGATTATTTATGAAAACTGTGATAGTCATCATTTAAAGTTATGAAAGTCACCATTGCAAGATTATAACTGACACAGTGAAAAAGATATGACCTAACTGACTCCCTCTTGTCTCTAACCTCCAAACTATACTTGTTCATTCCTGGGCATAGGCCGAACTAACTGTGGAAGGAACGTAGTTTAGTTTAACTTTGGAACAAAGATGATAACAATCATTTCCCAAAAGAAACCTTATTCCCTGTGGACTACACTCCCAAAAGCCATAAGATTAGAAGGTATGGTAATTTTACTAAATAATTCAAGATGTAGCTATTTTTATTAAACCAATATCGATGTCTTTTTTTTTTTTTTTTTTGAGACAGAGTCTCGCTCTGTCACCCAGGCTAGAGTGCAGTGGCGCGATCTCGGCTCACTGCAAGCTCCGCCTCCTGGGTTCACGCCATTCTCCTGACTCAGCCTCCCAAGTAGCTGGGACTACAGGCGACGCCACGAAGCCCGGCTAATTTTTGTATTTTTAATAGAGATGGGGTTTCACCATGTTTACCAGGATGGTCTCGATCTCCTGACCTCGTGATCCACCCGCCTCGGCCTCCCAAAGTGCTGGGATTACAGGCATGAGCCACCACGCCCGGCAATGTCTTATTTATTAAAAATTAACACAAACAAAGATCATTCTGTTTTAGGCTGGGTTTGTAGTTTTGTAACCCTATGCCAAATCTTGACACCTTACAGTATTTGGCAGGGATAAGTATGAAATGACTTGATCCATAAATGCAAACAAAAATGTATGCTGGCAATTCTTAAGACATTTCTAATATTATTTTGCCAATAATTTTAAAGCTAGCTTATTTATTAAAGAATTTACTTAAGTCACGTAAACTTGAAAAAGCATTTGGCTAGTCTTTTCTTTTTTCTGATAAAGCATTTGATTTAAGTACCTTTATTTTTCTGTAAGCCAATTAATTACAGCTCTCATATATTTTTAGTAGTGAAACATGTACATAACACATAGGTACACAGACATATTAGGCATACTGATAGAAGTACATTTTGTAGATTCCTAAAACCTCCTTTTGTTTTACCCTGTCTTAGACTTGCAAACTCTTTATAACCTGTTTCATTAGCCTGGTAGTTGTCAGCTAAATAGCCCTAAACCTGCATATTGAAGGAAACAACTCTTAGATGAAAAATCAGATAGCAAAATTTACATCTCAAGGTACAGACAGAAAAAGTATAGTGGTGCTAGAGGGAGACTAAAGATGGATGCCAAATCAAACATAAAATGATAGAACTCTATCATAGGATTGTATGAGGAGACCAATTTTATTCAGATAGGGATTACTTCTTTTTTAACTGGATGTATGAAATCTGGGCAGAGCCCACACTAAATCCTGGCTCTCCAAAAAGGGAAAATTATTATGAGGCTAGACCATGTAATGCTTTTGCAGTGCACTTAAAACAATTTTTTTTAAGAAAAGACATTTCAAAGTGTATTACACTCCTCCTTAAAAACCCAAGAGTAGCCTCTGTTGCAATAACTATTTTAGTCAATAAATCAGGTAACACAATACAAACACAAGCAGTTTAAGAGCTGAGACAAACTTGTCTGTTTACACTCTTGGAGCTCCATAAGGAAAAACAGGTTTCACCCCAATAGGGAGTCTGGTGCCTTCTCCATTTTCTTTAAGGAACCCCAGGCTATTATAAACTATTTTAGGCCCCTCATGCAGCAGAGGGTGCAAGAGAAAGGAGAGACAGCAGAAGTAAATGAAGAAAAGAGAATTCAGCCAGCTGAGAAGAAAAAATCTTTTGCTCAAAAAAAGAGACGAGATCCTAGGAGAGAAACAAACAAACCACGATGTCCTTTTAAATACAAACACTCCCCCCCGCACACACATGCATACACACACATATCTTGGATGGTAGCTTTTAATTAAGCTAACTTTTAACCATTGAGCTCCTTTTAAAAAAGTTTTTAAATTTGATTACCATATTTCAGCTTGAACAAATTGCTGCTGTTGCAGAAGTAACAAGTATCAAACCAGAAAGGGCTTGATTTAGGAACCAAAATCAGGCTGTTGTGGTGAAAAAAAAAAAAAGATAGCAGAACCCTTCGCTATGGAACTGCAGAGTAGGACAACAGCCATTGCTCTTTCAGTTTGGTCTGGCTAGCAAAGAGGTGGCCTTGTTATGTAAAGAAAACTCCTCAAGTAGTCAAAATCAAAAACATTTTTTTTTCTTTTGCTGGCCATTTTTCTCCCTCCACCACACCACCTTTTTTCTTTTCTCTTTTCTTTTGTGAGAATTTAGCCACTTCAGAGGCCTTATTCCCCATAATTTGGAACTTCCCTTCAGATTTGATCAAGTCAGATAGGTTGATCAAACCCAATGGGAAAAAGACTGAAACAACAAAAACAGAAACAAACAACAACAAAAAAGCAGTTAAGCCAAACAAACAATGGCACAACTTGTACAATTACTGAGTGCTCTAACGGTAAGGAGAAATTAAGACCAGCTAGTTGTTCATCTTAACTTTAGCCAAAACAAACCCCAATTCAGTTACTTACTTAGGAATGAGTCCCAGGCTGAAGACTGTTCTCCACCATCCTAGAAGCAGGAAAAATCTCAAATTTGTCTTCTCTGTTGGAAGCAAGCTGAAACTCTATAAAGGAGTTACCTGTCTTCCATCTACATGGAAGCAGGAAAAGCTTGCCTTGTATTGGAAGCAAGTAAAACTCCAAAGGAAGTTGTACAACAAAATAAACTTTAGATCTCGACCAAATTTTGGGAGATCGGGGATTCTCTGGAGGGGGTGCTTCCAGGCTTCAGCAAATTGTCCTATTGGTTTGAACCATAAAGATAGCTCGAGCTGGTTCCAAGCACTGATAGGAGATTTGTCAAATGTTAGAGGCACAACCACTCAGAATCCCTTCATGGTTGCCAAAATGTGAACCCTGAATATCTGAGACAGGTGTCAGTTAATTTAGAAAGTTCATTTTGCCAAGGTTGAGGATGCGTACCCATGATGCTGTCTCAGGAAGGCATGACAACATGTGCCCAGGGTGGTCGGGGCACAACTTGTTTTTATACATTTTAGGGAGACATGAGACACCAATCAATATATGTAAGATGTACACTGGTTCTGTCTGGTGAGGTGGGACAATTCAAACAGGGAGGGGGCTTCCAGGTCACATGTAGGTGAGAGACAAATGATTGCATTCCTTTGAGTTTCTGATTAGCCTTTCCAAAGAAGGCAATCAGATACCCATTCATCTCAGTGAGCAGAGGGATGACTTTGAATGGAATGGGAGGCAGGTTTGCCCTAAACAGTTCCCTGCGTGACTTTTTCCGTTAGCTTAGTGGTGTTGGGGCCCCAAGATTTATTTTCCTTTCACTAGTAAGTGGCCACAAGAAAAACAGAAACAGGATTAAGAAACGGCCCTAACCCCTCCCATCACAGGCTCCATCAGCACAGTAGAGAGGAGTATACTAGGTGACTATATATACATATTTGTCCCTGTGATAATTGCAAATAAAATGACGCTAACCATCATAATGTTCAATTCTTCTCAACTATTCATTTTGATGATCTTGGAAATCCCTGCAAATATTTAAAGACAAACATTCGTGTAATAGAGTTCATCGTAATACATTATGAACCCCAAATATCTGAGACGGGTCACAGTCAATTTAGAAAGTTTATTTTACCAAGGTTAAGGATGTGCCCGTGACACAGCCTCAGGAAGTCCTGATGACTTGTGCCCAAGGTAGTTGGGGTACAGCTTGCTTTTTTTCATTTTAGGGAGACAGAGATATCAATCAATATGTGTAAGATGTACATTGGTTCAGTCCAGAAAGGCACACAGGGTCGTGGGGAGCAGAGGGGGATTCTTTTGAGTCTTTGATCAGCCTTTCACCAAATACACAATTTAGTCTGGCTCACTGAATCTGCATTTTTGTATAAACAATAGGGCAGAGGAAGCAATCAGATATGCATTTGTCTCAGATGAGCTTCAGAGGGATGACTTTGATTTCTGTCTGCCCTTTGTCCACAAGGAAATTCCTTGTAGGCAAATGGTGAAAGGAGGTATGTAGCCTTTTGTCTTTGTAGCTATTTTATTTAGGAATAAAATGAGATGCAGGCAGGTTTGCCTGACATCGTTTCCAGCTTGATTTTTCCCTGGGCTTACTGATTTGGAGGTCCCGAGATTTATTTTCCTTTCAAAACATATAGAGGAGTGTCTCAACCTTGATACTACTGACATTTAGAGTAGGACAGTTCTTGCTGTGGGGCTGTCCTGTGTATTGTAAGATAAGTTTTTAGGTGAGTTGAATTTTTTTCCTTAAGGTACCTACTACATTTAAGTTTAAGTACTAAAATAAGTGGCAGGGGGTATTGTATGAGAAAAAATACTTTCAGGAAGTACCATTTTTGTTTTCGTTTTTGTTTTTTTGCTTTTAGGAACTGGTCTTATCTAAGCAAAATTGCTCAATTATTCAGTATAGTTGCCTTTCTACATAGAGGTAATTATGGCTAGCACTTTTTGACAGCTCATCATCCATGAGTGATAGGTTATAGTGTGCCAAAGTTCAATTATTTGGTGTTATCTAATCTAGAATGAACTTTACACGTATTTATGTGAACTAAGGTGAATGAAATGGAAGAAAAAAGGCAGAGACTAACATCAGATACCTTTAAAAAGGTAAATGCGTGCCTTAGCAACCTTACTCACATTTTGATACTTGGCCTATTTCAGCAATATTAATCATCCATGCCCAGCCATTGTCAAATCATTTATACTATATGTGACAAGCATGTTTTTCCGGCTTTGGGTTTTGTTTTTAAATACAAAGCCCAATAATTTGGAACAGTACCTGGATAATTTGGAGTGAAAAAACTGGATAACATCTACCATCTCCAAATTTAGAATGACAGAAATTGGTTTCTGGTAAGATATGTCAACAAAGAGTCAAACTCTATAAAACAGTTCAAGACATTTATTTTGAGCCAAATATGAGTGGCCATGGGCTGTGACACAGCCCCAGGAGATCCTGAGAACATGTGCCCTGGTGGTCGGGCTACATATAGCTTGGTTTCATACATTTTAGGTGGATGTAGGACATGAATACATGAAAGATGTAGGTGGTTCAGTCCAGAAACATGCCCTGAAAATGTGAGACCGCTTGGGAAACATGAGACAACTCGGGGTGAGGGGGCTATATTAGTCCATTTTCACACTGCTGATAAACACATACCTGAGACTGGGAAGAAAAATAAATTTAATTGGACTTACAGTTTCACATGGCTAGGGAGGCCTCAGAATCATGGTGGGAGGCAAAAGGCACTTCTTACATGGCAGCAGCAAGAGAAAACAGGGAGTAAGCAAAAGCAGAAACCCCTGATAAACCCGTCACATCTCATGAGACTTATTCACAATCACGAGAATAGCATGGGAAAGACCAGCCAGCATGATTCAATGACTTCCCCCTGAATCCCTCCCAAAACAGATGTGAATTCTGAAAGATACAATTCAAGTCGAGATTTGGGTGAGGACACAACCAAATCATATCATTCCACCCCTAACCCCTCCACATCTCATGTCCTCACATTTCATGCCTTCCCAACAGTCCCCCAAAGTCTTAACTCATTTCAGCATTAACCCAAAAGTCCACAGTCCAAAGTCTCATCTGAGACAAGGCAAGTCCCTTCTGCCTATGAGCCTGTAAAGCCGAAAGCAAGCTAGTTACTTCCTACATAAAATGGGGGTACAGGTATTGGGTAAATACAGCCATTCCAAATGAGAGAAATTAGCCAAAAACAAAGAGGTTACAGGGCCCATGCAAGTCCGAAATCCAGTGAAGCAGTCAAATTTTAAAGCTCCAGAATGATCTCCTTTGACTCCAGGTCTCATGTTCAGGTCACGCTGATGGAAGAGGTGGGCTCCCATGGTCTTGGGCAGCTCTGCCCCAGTGGCTTTGCAGGGTACAGCCTCCCTTCCGGCTGCTTTCACAGGCTGGCATTGAGTGTCTGTGGCTTTTCCAGGTGCATGGTGCAAGCTGTCAGTGAATCTACCATCCTGGGATCTGGAGGATGGTAGCCCTCTTCTCACAGCTCCACTAGGCAGTGCTCCAGTAGGGACTCTGTGTGGGGGCTCTGACTCCACATTTCCCTTCTGCTCTGCCCTAGCAGAGGTACTCCATGAGGCCCCTGCCCCTGAAGCAAACTTTTGCCTAGGCATCCAGGCGTTTTCATACATCTGAAATTTAGGTGGAGGTTCCCAAACCTCAATCTTGGTTTCCGTGCACCTGCAGGCTCAACACCACGTGGAAGCTGCCAAGGCTTGGGGCTTCCACCCTCTGAAGCCACAGCCTGAGCTGTATGTTGGCCCCTTTCGATCATGGCTAGAGTGGCTGGGACACAGGGCACCGAGTCCCTGGGCTGTACACAGCATGGGGACCCTGGGCCGTGCCTGCAAAACCACTCTTTTCTCCTGGGCCTCCGGGCCTGTGGTGGAAAGGGCTGCCATGAAGGTCTCTGACACGGCCTGGAAACATTTTTCCCATGGTCTTGGGGATTAACATTAGGCTCCTTGCTACTTATGCAAATTTCTGACACCGGCTTGAATTTCTCCCCAGAAGATGGTTTTTTTCTTTTCTATCACATAGTCAGGCTGCAAATTTTCCAAACTTTTATGATCTACTTCCCTTATAAAACTTTAACAGTACCCAAGTCACTTCTTGAATGCTTTGCTGCTTAGAAATTTCTTCCACCAGGTATCCTAAATCATCTTTCTCAAGTTCAAAGTTCCACAAATCTCTAGGGCAGAGGCAAAATGCCACCAGTCTCTTTGCTAAAACATAACAAGAGTCACTTTTACTCCAGTTCCCAACAAGTTCCTCATCTCCATCTGAGACCACCTCAGCCTGGACATTATTATCCATATTGCTGTCAGCATTTTGGGCAAAGCCATTCAACAAGTCTCTAGAAAGCTCCAAACTTTCCCACATTTTCCTGTCTTCTTCTGAGCCCTCCAAACTGTTCCAACCTCTGCCTGTTACCTAGTTCCAATGTTGCTTCCACATTTTCAGGCATCTTTTCAGCAACACGCCACTCTACTGGTACCAATTTACTATATTAGTCTGTTTTCACACTGCTGATAAAAACATACCTGAGACTGGGAATAAAAGGAGGTTTAATTGGACTTACAGTTCCACATGGCTGGGAGGGCCTCAGAATCATGGTGGGAAGCAGAAGGCACTTCTTACAGGGTGGCAGCAAGAGAAAAATGAGGACGAAGCAAAAGGGGAAACCCCTGATAAACCCATCAGATCTTGTGAGACTTATTCACTATCATGAGAATAGCACAGGAAACACCAGCCCCCATGATTCAACTACCTCCTCCTAGGTCCCTCTCAAAACAGGTGGGAATTCTGGGAGGTACAATTCAAGTTGAGATTTGGGTGGGGACACAGCCAAACAATATCAGAGGGTCAGTTCCATGTCTCCTCTAATGTTTGAATAGGTGGATTCAAAGATTTTTTGAATGGCAATTGGTTGAGTTTACCTAAGGACCTAGAATCAATACAAAGGAGTGTCTGGGTTAACATAAGGAGTTGTGGAGACCAAGGTTCTTATTATGCAGATGAAACCTCCAGGTAGCAGGCTTCAGAGAGAATAGATTGTAAATGTTTGTTGGGAGACTAAAAAAGGTCCAGACTCCCTTAATTCTCTTCTGGATCAGGAAAAAGACCTGGAAAGGGAAGGGGATTCTTTACAGGATGTAGATTTTCCCCACAAGAAACAGCTTTGCAGGGCCATTTCAAAATATGTCAAAGAACTGTATTTTGGGATAAAACACTTGATAGCTTCAGGGCCTGTTATCCATCATGTTGGTATTTTATTGCTCCAAAGAATCCGTTTAGTTAGTCTTCGGGTCTCTGTTTCAATGTTAATGCTGGTCAGCTATGTCTGAAATTCAGAGAGGATGTTATAATTAGGCATGTCCGATCACCTATTCCGTCATGGCCTGAAGTAGTGTTTCATATTCCAGGTTTACTTTCTCTTATTTATTTATTTATTTTTTGAGACGGAGTCTCACTCTGTCACCCAGGCTGGAGTGCAGTGACGCGATTTTGGTTCATTGCAAACTCCACCTCCCTGGTTCAAGCGATTCTCCTACTTCAGCCTCCAAGTAGCTGGAATTACTGGCACATGCCACCACACCTGGCTAATTTTTGTATTTTAAGTAGAGACGGGGTTTCGCTACGTTGGCCAGGCTAGTCTTGAACTCCTGACCTCAGGTGATCTGCCCGCCTCGGCCTCCCAAAGTGGTGGGATTACATGTGTGAGTCACCGTGCCTGGCCTCAGGTTTACTTTAGAATGTTCTTGGCCTAGAGGAGTGGTTCATTCAGTTAGTTGGAGGGCTTAGGATTTTATTTTTGGTTTACGGGTATTAGGGTATTGGTCATTACTTTCCATCTTTCTAGATCACCTCCCATATCAGCTGCTCAAACCTCATCTTCTACATTCCTCTTTCTTTCTTCAACCTTCACTTAGAGCTGAGATCCTGAGATCAGACTTGAGTGAGATTTCTTTTAAACTAATGGGAGGAGGTAAATAACTGAAACATACAAAGGTGAATAACAAGCACATGAAGAGGTTGGGTGCAGTGGCTCACACCTGTAATCCCGGCACTTTGGGAGGCCAAGGCAGGCGGATCACCTGAGGTCAGGAGTTCGAGATCAGCCTGGCCAATATAGCAAAACCCCATCTCTACTAAAAATACAAAAACTAAGGCCGGGCACAGTGGCTCACACATGTAATCCCAGCACTTTGGGAGGCCGAGGCTGGCAGATTACCTGAGGTGAGGAGTTCAAGACCACCCTGGCTAATGATGAAACCCCGTCTCTACTGAAAATACAAAAATTAGCTGGGCATGGAGGCAGGCGCCTGTAGTCCCAGCTACTTGGGAGGCTGAGGCAGGAGAATTGCTTGAACCCAGGAGGTGGAGGTTGCAGTGAGCCAAGATCATGCCACTGCACTACAACCTGGGTGACAAAGCGAGACTCCCATCTCAAAAAAAAAAAAAAAAGGAAAGAAAAAAGTACATGAAGAGTCATTACACTATGTTCTCTCAACGTTTGTGCTTTATTGGAAATGTCCATAATAAAAAGTTATCTTTAATTATTCTCCAGTGAGAAGAATGAGTCTACAGGACTCAGATATCACTCGAACCGTCCCAACACATTACTATGGCATCTTTATCTTCTTTCTTAGCATAAGAAGACAATGAGATTTTTCTAGAAAAAAAAGCTCACCACTACCCATGTGTTCTGGATCCCAACAAGTCAGGTCTCCCAAGGTATCTTGCTTCTGAAAACATCCTTTCTCGTTCCCACATCTTTAATCTTGCCCCCTTTTGACTCCTACCCATCTTCTTTAGCACAGACTTCTCCATGTTAAAAAAGTTCTTCACTTGAACTTCACAGACCTTTTGTAACTCTACATGAAAATAAGCACATTTATATTTTTCAAAAATCCATGTAAACTAAAAATTGGCTTGGAAAAAGTCAAAAGAGGTTCCTTGCTTTTTTGACAATGACAACAGCACACATCAGCAGCATATATTACAAAAACTACACAATACAAAAAGATTTGAACCCTTTCAACTAATTTTAGTAATGACATCAGAGAATGTTTAGGCTGGAAGGGAAACTTTATCTCCTCCAGACTCGCATTTGAACAGATGAGAGGAAAGGACTCTCCAACGATTATCACAACTTTGCTTAGATTGACCCAGCAGGTAGCCCTCTGAGTTGGGGCCAAAGCCCCAGCCTTTTGGTTACTGCTCTTCCATCATAAAGCCCCCAGGGATCTTCTTGAATAAGATCAAGCCAAATTTCAAGTATAATTCAAATGTAGGGAGAAAATTCCTTCTATATCTTTTGTTCTTTAACATGTACACTGAAGTTAGGAAATAACCATTTGTTTCTACCAATTAAGAAATTTAACAGACAAAAATCTTAAGGACTTCAGAGGCAGATCCGCGGGTTTTGGGGAAAGGGTGTGTCAAGGGAGAAGAAAGGATGTAATGAAGGTTGGCATCAAGTCCCAGGAAGAATCACACTGAAGGCAGCCACCAGCTTCACCCAGGCTGAGTGGTGTAGTAGACAGCTTTGAAGTATCACTGGAGTTCAAATCCCGACTTAGCCACTACCTGTTACTTAGTATTACTGGATCTCAGTTGCCTCACTTATAAAATGTGGCAAAAATTAGTACTGTTTTACGGATACCAGCTCAAAGTACCTGGCATAGAGTGCGATATACTGGTACCCACGCAACAGACCACCAAGGTGAAAGGATACTCAAGCCAAAGAGAGCGGTAAATGCAGGGGCAGATGACCTAGAAGTGCCTTCCTCAGAGTCCCCTAGGCACTCTCTCTGTTTTCTTTATTTGATCTCGCGAAGTCGCTGACTCAGGGGAAACTGGGAATGGCGTGACCACAGGGAAAGTGATGTATTTTTTGGTCCTTAGAAGCCCGAAACCCATCGTGTCTGAAATGACTGCTGCAATACCAGCAGCAGCAGCAGCCCAGAGGTCAGGAGTGATGGACTGAGACTCTGCCCTGAGAAGCCTCCCCCGGATTGACCTCCGGCTCGGAGCCCGCACAGAATGCTGAGTCACGGAGAGGCGGTGCCGCGCGCGGGGGAGGCGGGCCCGCGCAGTCACGTGGCGGGGGCTGTATCACAACAACGGCGCGGCGTGCACCGCCCGCGGCCCACACCGCTTCCTCCCGCGACAGGCCGGCTCTCCGAGCATGCTCAGCTTGGCCTCAAGACCGCACAGCATCCCCCGATGCGGATCTCCACCGTCCAGGTTTTTCGGGCGGCTCTGGGGGCGGGGCCTGTGTTGGTCCGCGGAGCGGCGAGGCTAGGTTGCCGAACCAGGGCGCCGCTGGGCAGTGATGGGTTCCTGGCGAGCGGGTCTCGCGTTTTTCCGCAGAAGACACTACCGGGAATTGGCCTTTGGTCATGGTATAGGGAAGAGCTGATACTGCAAGATATGAGCTCCTTCTTTCCCTTCAGCTATCGTTACAGCCCTGATGGAGCTGTCTGCTGAAAACTCACTTCCAGATGTCGAAACCTAGCCCTGGGTGCAGTCTACAGAATGAAATCGAGCAGTAGTGGAGCTATGCAGGCAAAGCATTGTCAGAGGGGAGTGACTCTTGTTAAATATGACTTCAGTTGATCAGTGATGGGGTTTTTGTTTTTTCTTTGTAACAGAAACGGCTGAAGGCACTGAGAGATCAAAGTTTAAATTGGGCATAGTGCCTTGTGGTGCAACAGTGCCTGCGCCCTTTTTGGGATTATCCAAAGCCCTGGGACCCCCGCTGGGAGAGCTGGTTCAGAATGCGGGGGATAGGGTGAGGGAGGTCCCTTATGTGAGTGTCAGCCGGGATCTAGGACAGAATAACTCCAATTACAGTGTTAAACTCTCACTAGGTTCAGTGTCGCGTAGGGCTTTGGCTAGACTAGAATTTAGTCTGTTACTGAACCGCCCAGGTCCATGATTCCTAACGGGTGCATGGGAAAAGTGTATGGTGTGCAGCAGGTGTATGGGAAAAGTGTGCTTTGCGAAGAGTAAATCAAGGTCTACATCAGTACTGTTTGAATAAAGTGGAATGAGAGCCACATATGTAATCTTAAATTTTTCAGTAGCCTCCTTTAAAACTAAAAATAAAAGTGGGACTGGGGGTGGTGAATTAATTTAAATAACGTATTACATCATATTTAACTCAAAATTTCTGAAATACTATATCACTATGTAATCAATATACAATTTTTCATGAGCTATTTACAACTTTTTATTCCACTAAGTCTTAGAATCTGGTGTGTGACTTACACTCACAGCACATCTGGGCCACTAAGTTTTCATTGGAAATACTTGATCTGTAATTACATTTCATAAAATTTACAGTCAAAAAGTGGATTCACATTTCCAACTTGTTCCAGATTTACTTAAAAGCTTTCCAGTAACTGAATGGTGTATCAGTTTTTAAATTTACATTTAAATTGATTAAATTAAAATGAAAATTTGGTTTCTCGGTCATGTTAGCCACATTTCAAATGTGCATCGGCCAATGTGGCTGATGGCTGTCATGTTGAACAATGCAGGTCTATGAAAATGTGAGGTGAGATGGTGAGAATAACCCAGTGATCCTTGGATGTCTTACCTACATGTGAAACACTGTTTCTCCCCCTCTCCCATTACCTGCTTTTCACGGAGAAGCTAACATGTATTAAGCACACACTCTATACCAAGCACTTTTCTAGAATTAAAGGTACAAAAGGCATAAGTCATCTCTGCCCTAGAGGAAAGGCTGTGGAAAAATTAGAATGTGGTTTGATTTCTATCCCAGCTGTGTGAGGAGGATGGAAACATCTCCTGAGCTTCAAACATCCCTACCACACACACACACACACACACACACACACACACCCCATTGTGGAAATCCCAGCCAGACCTTGGATATTCATGTCCCCAAGTCCTGTGAGGGGCACAAACAATATGAAGGCTGTGGGAAAAGAGAATCTGGCTATCATGTACTCACTCATTCAGCAATTAATAAGTGCTTACTAAATGTTAACTCTGTAGTGCGAGGGAAGATGGTATGATAAACACACACTTTCTGAGTAGGTACATGTATGATCTAGTTGCTTGCACTTTTCCCCTGACAGGTCATTGCTCTGTCAACACATATTTATTAAACAATTATTTGGGGGCATGGTACCTCCTTCCTCTCCTTTCCCTCCAAGATAAGGCCAACTCTAGGTGTTCCCACTATCTTCATCCCCACTGTAGGCTCACATGAACGTCATTTTGATCACTTAAGGGATGAATTTTAGGTTTAGATGGTAAACTTTTGGAGATGGTTCCTCATATGGTCTATCTCGAGACTTTTTGCAATAAATGGTGTCTGTGTCATCCAGAGAACATATGTCACCAGTTAATCAAGAGAGTAGGGAATAATGATGATTTACAAATGTTGACAAATTGATTCCTCTTAATAACCGGGTCAATTTATTGGCCATCAACACTATACACATGTACACTATGCACATAATTACGACATCTATAAAAGATAGAATTAATATAATTGTATGCAGCTATGGGAAGAACTTGTCCCAAGTCTCACAGTCAGTAAGTGATGGAGCCTAGAGTTGAACTGTTTCACTTCACTACCATGTTAATACTTTTCTCAACACATTCTGCCGCTCTCACTGATTTAAGTGTGAGGCCCTGACCAACTAAAAAATAATATGGTGAGTTAGTCATTGATTCAAACAATCAACTTTCTTCCCCAACCCCAAGTTTGTCTCTTTTGATTAGGAAAAAAAAATGAATTTTGACATGTCGCGTTTGCTTAAAGCGAGGCAGACCGCAGGCCCCCTTCCCGCGAGCTGCTTCCCTCGACTCCGCCCCAACCACCCTTGCACACCCCTCCTCAGTCTCCGCAGTTCCCACCGGGATCCCCCCGGCCACGCCTCCGCCGCTGCACCTCCTCCTGTCCCCGCCTTCGCCCGTAGTCTATAAAACCCGGAGCGACGGATCGCGCCCAGGAGCGGCGAGCAAGCGGACGCAAAGACTGGGCATGCTCGGCGGCGGCGCAGGTTTTGGTCACAAGTAGGAAGAAGCCAGTGCACCAGACCGGCAAAGAGAAGCGGGAGCAGCCGCGGCAGCGCGGCCGTGGGGTCCGCAGACGCCGCCGCTTCGGAGCGGGAGAAGGAGCAGCGGGGAGCCGGCCAGGGCGAGGCCGCCGGGCCGAGAGCCGTCCCGCCTGCCCTCGGTCTTCTGCCTTCGCATCCGCGCGGTGCGTCGGACCCAGGGTCTGTCACCTGGGCGCCAGGGGCCGCCGCCGGGGAGCCGGAGCGGACGGGACCCTCCCTCCGCCGACTGCGGCCCGAGGGCGCCCCCGCGGGGTGGAGCGGCAGCTGCCTTCTGCGGGCGGCTGAGTGTCCGTCTCGCGCCGGGAGCGGGCGGCCGCCGTCAGCCCCGAGGAGGAGGAGAAGGGGGCGGCCATGGGGCTGCTGTCCCAGGGCTCGCCGCTGAGCTGGGAGGAAACCAAGCGCCATGCCGACCACGTGCGGCGGCACGGGATCCTCCAGTTCCTGCACATCTACCACGCCGTCAAGGACCGGCACAAGGACGTTCTCAAGTGGGGCGATGAGGTGAGCGCCCGCGGCCCCCGCCCTTGCCCGGCACCCCTGTCTGGCCGCCCGCGCTGCCTTTGTCTGGCCCTACGCCCCCGGCCCTATCGCGGTCCGCGTTCTCCACTGTGCCCGGGGGTCCTCGAGCGCCTCCCGGCCCCGGGAGCATCGTCCCTGCCTTCGCCTATTCGGCGTCCAGGGCCATCCTCCTGACTAGACTCCTTTCTCGTTCATTCATTCTTTTGGGTTTTCCCCTTCATTCCATAAACACGGATTGGGCGCTGGGAGGGCGTGAGCATGAAAAAGTGACACTAGGTGCTGCGAGTCTTCAACCTAGTGTTTCTGCAGACAGGCGACTACCACGATCCACCTTAGAGGCTCAAAATTCGCTTTTGCGGTCAGTATGAAAGAGACTAAGTTTTCCTAGCAGGCCTGCTGCTTTTAGAAATCAGGTCTTCAGGATGTCCACTTCTGCTCAACCTCATGCAGGTGTCTTTTTCTTAAACCTCTCCAACTTCTCATCTCCCCTCCCCTCCAACACACACACTTGATAGCTATAAATTGAAACCAGTAAATTACGGCTCAGTTTCCTACATGGGGGAGGAAACTTCCCTTTCCTGTTTAGTTCTAAGTGGGAAAGCATTTAGAGTTTCAGCATTAGGATTTGCTTGTGTCTTTCCATGGCCTAGGTCCAGCATCCAAACTTCACAAACCAGTGATCTGCGTAGAGATGAAATGTCTCTAGATTCTCAGTATGTTGAACCATTGTTTATTGGAATGATCTGGAATGCAGCAATGTTAAAACTGTTGGTTTAGTGTCATCTGCCAAAACGTTTTGTGCCTTCCTTTTCTGTTTTTGAAAATTACGTGTGTATGCAGTACACATTAAATGACTTCTTGAGAAGTCCATCTCTTTTTTCTTGTTTTTAGTTTTTGCCTTAGCTGGCTTGCCACCTGTGTAAACTGTTTATCTTTTGGCCAGTGTTGTTACCACTCTTGGCCTAAGTGCTGAGGTGCTGTTACACCAGTGCAGAATATCTCCTTTCAAAAAGTTAGTTTTTTTTTTTTTTTCTAAGATTGGGAGATAATTCTGCCTCCTACAGCTGAAGAAATTGTGCTGTTTTAAATTAGGAAAGTATGATGACTAGTAATTCACATTTCTACAAAAAGTGGTTTGTCACTTCTTTGAACAGAAAAAGCACAGCATGTGTTTTGGTGATGATTCTTCAGTTTTACTGTAAAGTTCATAATTTCTTTACAGCATCTGCCATTTTGTATATTCATTTTTGTATTGTGTGTCACAGGAAAATGTAAGACGAAATAGGGCAGGGACATAATGTTTGTTCACCTGTGTTTTCCTAGGTCCCAGCCTTGTGCCTGGCATCAGGTCCTTGTGGCATGAATGAGTGAATTACCATTTAAAGTTTCCACTGTATGGTAACTAGTCATTCTAGAGCAGTTCAAAGTTTGACATTTTTTTGTGCTACTCCTTTTTTTTTTTTTTTTTTTTTTTTTTGAGACGGAATCTTGCTCTGTGCCCAGGCTGGAGCGCAATGGCGCGATCTCGGCTCACTGCAACCAGTGCCTCCCGGGTTCAAGCATTTCTCCTGCCTCAGCCTCCTGAGTAGCTGGGATTACAGGTGCCTGCCACCGGGCCCAGCTAATTTGTGTATTTTTAGTAGAGATAGGGTTTCACCATGTTGGTCAGGGCGGTCTCCAGCTCCTGACCTCAGGTAATCCACCTGCCTCGGCTTCCCAAAGTGCTGGGATTACAGGCGTGAGCCAGTGTGCCCTGTGCTTCTTTTGACATTTAACTAGGTCTCTCTACAAAGACAGGCAGTTCATGTCTTTGGTAGTCATTGTCCCAGGTAGAAGTACATCAACAGGAAATTTGCAGCACAGTTGGAGCTCAGCAACTCATTCCGGAGACAACACCCCACCCCCCACCACCCCTAATCCATCTTCGTCCCATTTGGTGTATTCCTGCAAGACCCTCCAGGAACCCTTAATCTTACCCTTTTAAAAAGGGCCTCTCCTGTTGGCAGGAAGAGCATTTAGAACTCCCTATTTTAAGTGACTTTTGTAGTTGTTAGGTAAGTTGAAGTGAGAAGAGCTTGAAGTACATGTCTCTACTTTTAACAGGCTTTCATGGAGAGCTTTGCAATAGGTTTACCTCCTTCCCACTCCGAAAGATCAAGGGGCTTGGAAAAGAGTGGCAATAATGCAAACTTGTATTATGCATCTATAAAGAAGAGAAAATTGGACGCAGCATTTCAGCCAGGTCATAACACTTCTTGAAGAAATTATACTGAGCAGATCTGTGGAGAATTAGACTTTGATATTGTGTTAAGACTCTAATAATGGCTGGGCGGGGTGGCCTGTAATCCCAACACTTTGGAAGGCCCAGGCAGGAGGATTGCTTGAGCCCAGGAGTTCAAGGCCAACCTGGGCAATGTAGCGAGACCCCATCTCTACAAAAAATTTAAAAATTAGTGGCGTGTGCCTGTGGTCCCAACTACTCGGGAGGCTGAGATGGAAGGATCGCTTAAGCCAGGGAGTTTGAGGCTGCAGTGAGCCGTGCTTGTTCAACTGCACTCTAGCCTGGGTGACAGTGAGACCTTAGCCCCCCAGCCCCAAAAAAGATTTGATAACACTGCCCTTACCTTAACATGTGTAAATGATGTTCACCGAAAACTTTCCTTAGTGACTATTGAGACTATACCTTCACATTTCTTCTTCCAAATACTCTGTTATAAATACAAAGTTATAAATTGATTTTTTTTAAACCTCATTTGAAATGCTGCTTTTACCAGCATTTTACTGTTTTATGATCTATCCTTTCTATTTCTCTAGACTATTTTGTTTTCCACATCTGCCTTTGTTCCCCCCCAACCCACTAACATATTAATGTCTTTTGGAGTGGTGAGTAAACAGAAACTGAGGTAGGAAAGTCATCTTAGATGAAAAACACAACCCGCTGCTCATTTTTTATTATTTTAAATTTGCTTCAGTTATATCTCTGGGTGGAGTATAGAATTTTTGAGAAGAATAACATTCCTGCCCTGAAGTGTTGATAGTTGCCTGACACAAAGGAAAGAATTAAGATTGTGAAGATTGCCCAGGTGATTAAAAAGAATCCCCACCCTACTTTCCCTCCTGCAATGACACTTAGGTGAAACCTTGGTCTCCCCCCAGCTAGTTCTCCCTCCTACCCTTGATCTGGGATGCAGATACTAATTCTCCATTGTGGTACCTCTCTACATTTCTTTTTTTCTTTTTTTTTGAGATGGAGTCTTGCCCTTGTCACTCAGGCCGTAGTGATCTGGCTCACTGCAACGTCCGCCTCCCAGGGTTCAAGCGATTCTCTTGCCTCAGTCTCCTGAGTAGCTGGGATTACAGGCACCCACACCACGCCCGGCTAATTTTTGTATTTTTGTATTTTTAGTAGAATTGGGGTTTCACCATGTTGGCCAGGCTGGTCTTGAACTCCTGGCCTCAGGTGATCCACCTGCCTTGGCCTCCCAAAGTGCTGGGATTACAGGCATGAGCCACTGTGCCTGGCCACCTCTCTACATCTCTTATGGGCAAAGAGAAGGTGTGACTTTTTTTTTTTGCGGGTTGAGGTTGGGAGGGTCTCATCATGCCTAAATATTTGCTGATGCCTCTAACCATTCCTCTAGCATCATCATCATGTCAACGTAATCTAATCACCCTTTTGTAAGATAGAGCATTATTTTTCAGACTGCAGGTCATGATTCAGTAGTGGGTTGACATACATTTAGAAGATTCCAACCAGGACTTTGTGTGTGTGTGTGTGTGTGTGTGTGTGTGGCAAGACACTTAACACAAGATCTACCTCTTTAACAGATTTTTAAGTGCACAAATATAGTATTGTTAACTACAGGGACAGTGTTGTACAGATCTCTAGAACTAGTTTATCTTGCATAATTGAAACCATGCTCACAGATTAGCAGTTCCTCAATTTTCCCCGCCACCCAGTTCCTGGGAACAATTCTGCTTTGTGAGTTTGACTCTTTTAGTACTTCATATAAGTAGAATCAAGCAGTATTTGTCCTTCTGTGACTGATGTATTTCACTTAACATAATGTCCTCAAGGTTCATCTAAATTGTCCCATACTGCAGGATTTTCTTTTTTTTTTTTTTTAGGCTGAATAATATTCCCTTGCTTGTATGTACCACATTTTCTTCATTCTTCTGTCATTGAACATTTAGTTGTCTCTACATCTTGGCAATGGTGAATAACTTCGATGAACACTGGAGTGCTAATACCTCTTTGCCAACAGGACTTTTTAAAATATTAAATGGGACAGGGTGAAGAATATTAATCTATCATACCATAGTAAGAATATTACGTAGAACTTCTGAGTTATCTTTTGAGGGGGTGTGTGAAGGGTAGCCTTGTGCATTGGATTGCATGTAAATTATTTCTTACAATGGTTCACAGTTGAAGAGTTTGAAGACCACAGTCTCAGATTTATTTATTTGATGAGGTGAGCCTTGTGAAAAAGAACAGGTTAGCACTAATCCTTGCACATAGTAGGAACTCACTGGTACACATTCTGAATAGAAGTCTGAAGACAGGTCAGAAGCCTAGTGGCTCAGATGCAAGAGAGCTTGTTTGTGTGCAGAAGCCTTGAGAAATATCTGAGAAACAGGCTGGGCAGATAAAAGTGTGTGTGGTAGATAAAAGTGGGTGTGGTGGGTGGTGTGCCACGTGGAGATGAAGAATGGCCCGCAGGACAGAAAGTGGTGTTTTGGATGTGATATGTTGGGCTTTATGGGGATCATATCAAAATGCTGCTTTTTATTGCTTACTGTTGCACTTACAGAGCCATGGACTTGGATCAAAAAAGACAAACATGAACTGAAAACTCGCCATAGGTATGGTTGGAAGGAGAGGCTGCCACTTTAGAAATTCTCAGCTCTACTTACTAGGATAGTATTTGTCTCTTCACACCAGAAATAACTTTGGATTTGGGGTTCAGCTTGTGTTCTCATCCAAGGCCGAAGTGGATTGTCTTACAGAGCTGCGTGTATGCTGGCTTTTTGGAACTCGGGTATTTTCCTGTGAGAGCTCCACGATCAGCCTGCAGATGCCTGTTTCACCTTTACTATGACAGGTCCTAACTCTAGCCACCATTTACTGTGCTGCTTCTGTGGGAAACAGAAATTCTAGCTCTTAGGTTCCAGGAAGATACCTATGTTGCCCCAGGATGAGGCGAGGTGAGGGGGATATTCCTGGGTGCCCTGTTGCCTGCCGATAATACAAACAAGTAAGCACTTCCGCACAGTTCACACACAGCTTTTCAGATATGGGTTTTGTTTGTAACTTAGGCACATTAAAAGACAGATCTGGGAAATCTATGATGTAAATGTAATAAATACGACTCCTGATTTTTTGCTAATCACTCCAATGTTAGCTGCCCACCAGACCTTTTCAGCTACTTAGTGGCAGATGTATCATCAGAATTGAAATCTGTCTGACTCCAGGTCCAGTCCTTAAATATTTTACCAAGTTTTGGGTTATTTACAGTCATGAATTTCATTGAATTTCCTTTTGCAGAGTTCAAACTGTATAGGTTGTAGAGAGTCAGAAAACAACATTTAAAACTTATACTTCTTCTAAGTTTGTAACCCAGTGCAGTGGCTCTTGAAAGGCAAAAAGGTAAATTATCCTCTAGTTAGCAGAAAAGTCCATGTGAACTTTGAGAGGAAAATGCAATGTATCTTTAATCTTTATGAGCATGTTCTTATGTATAAAACAGAAATGGGATTTATTAAGGGCTGATATATCATCCATTGAGTTTGAACTTCCAATTTGCCTATGCTGGGTTCAGAATGCTGAAGTGACTATTTAGAAAATGCATAGCTTGCCAGGCATGGTGGCTTGTGCCTGTAATCCCAGCTACTTGGGAGGCTGAGGTGGAAGGATTGCTGGAGCCCAGGAGTTCATGGCTGCAGTGAGCTATGATCATGCCACTACTGCACTGTAGCCTGGGTGACAGAGTGGCACCCCATCTCTTTCAAACAAAAAAAGAAAGAAAATGCCTAGCTTATGAATGAATAAGCTTATGATCCTGTTTAAAAATACAGTCTTGAGCAATAAATCTAGAATGGACAAAAGCACAATTATTTGAGTCAAATTGAAGGTTCTCTATAGCTTTGGGCAAGTTGCTTACTCTCTCAACTTCAGTTCTGTCATCTATTAAATGGGGACAACACTACCTTCCTTACAGGGTTATTGAGATTAAAAGAGGTAATATTAGCGAGATGGTTTGCAAGTGTCTAGCCTGTTAAGTAAAAACTCATAAATAGCCTAAACCATTTACTTAGAAAATTTAAAATATCTAGTATATCTTATTTAAATAGCTGTGGTCATTGGGGAATGTAACATTCCACATATGTAGGGATTTTTTTGTTTGTTTGTTTTTTACAGTTGACTGAAACTTGCTCATTCAGATAAATTCCATTAACAATAATTTTTTATCATATTTATTTCCTTTTTTTAAAATATTGTTTATTTATTTATTTATTTTTTCGAGACAGGGTCTTGCTCTGTCACCCAGGCTGGAGTGCAGTGACACCATCACAGTGTACTGCAGCCTCAGCCTCCCGGGCTCAAGCGATTTTGATCGCATTTCTAAGTTGCGCTTCAAAAATGCATTCACACAGGCTAGGCTTCTTAAAATAAGATATAGAGCACAAATTAATTATTTCTTAATAGGCATGACAAAGATTCAGGTTTCTTCTATAGGTCATAGCGTATTCTGTAGCACAAAAAGCAAAGTTGTCGCATCTATCTTTTTTAGCTGTCACTGGACGTTGATTCAACAGCATTTATTGTCCATTAACCCCTACCCACCCCCCAGAAGTCCCCTTGTGCCCTTTGCACATGTGTGCATGTGTGTATGCTAGAGAGAGAGAGGGAGAGCACTTCAGTTGATTCTGGTTTTTCTTCAGACACCACCTTTGAGAAACTGCCTTAAAGAATGTGTGGTCATTAATTAGATGAAGGAGAGAAAGGAAGGCATTATTGCCAAAAGAACAGTGTAACACAGGAGGAAAGGTGAGAAATACCATTGGATAGTATGTGAAGGTTATTGTGCAGTTTGGTGTTGTAAATGCAGTGAATAGGTTTAGCCAGCTTATAGAGGTCTTTGTTTAGTTCTCGATAAGTAGAGGTTATGTTGTACTTTAAAAACATGAGAAAAGTAGAATGGAAAAAAAGTATATTAGTCTTCTGTACCTATCTCCTACAGAAAAATCCTTTAAGACTTACCAGTTACTATGACCTACCATATCACTGTTGAATTCCTGCATGTTAAGACCCTACTGTCTTAGAAGTATGGTATTAGCAGATATACTCATTGATTGGTACTGTGTGTAGTTTCATTTTGAAGCATAAACCTGAGTAACATTCAGTAAGACTCTGCATGTTCAGAAAAGATGTCACAATATTAACTGAGCCTCTAACATCACTATTTATGTTTCTGAACATTTTTACATACTGTCAAGGCTTGTGAATATATTATTAAAGTTAGAAAACTGTATATGAAGCATTACTGATGTTGCTGGTATTATTGGAAGGACCATATCCTAATGAGCTTGCTAATTAGTACTCTGTTTCTACATTTCATGATATAATCAGGTGTTTCAAAAAAAAACATTTAAACAGCTTTATTGAGTTATAAAGTTAACTGCACATATTTAAAATGTACAATTTGGTAAGTTTTGACATATGTATACATCATAAAATCACCTCTGATAATAAGTATATTCATTATCTCCAAAAATGTCATCATGCCCCTTTGGTAATTTCTTCCTCTCTCCATCCCATGCAACTGATTTGCTTTCTGTTACTGTAGTTTGCATTTTCTAGATTTTCATATCCAGGAAATCATAGTTTGCATTTGATATCTAGTTTCATATATCTAGGAAATCATACAGCATATACTTTTTCGGTCTGGCTTCTTTGGTTCTACATAAATATTTTGAGATCCATCCATGTTACATGCGTCAGTAGTTCATTCCTTTTCGTTGCTGAGTAATATTTCATTCCATGGATATACCAGTTTGTTGATACATTCATCATTTGTGTTGCATTCAGTTTTTCACTATTATAAAAAAATTATATGAACATTAACATACAAGTTTGTATGTATGGACTAATGCTTTTCTTCATCTTATTACTCTTGGAGTGGTGTATGTTAACTTTTTAAGGAAACTATAATACCAGACTTTTCCAGGGTGGTTGTACCATTTTGCATTCTCACTAGCGAGTATGCCAGTTCAGTTCATCCACATTCTTGTTAACACTGGTATGGGCAGTCTCTTTAATTTTAGCTATTCTAATAGGAGTGTGGTGGTACGTTATTGTATTTTTAATTTGCATCTTCCTGAAGATCAGTGATGTTATCTTTTCATGTGCCGATTTGTCACGTGTGTATCTTTTTTTGTGAAGTGTGTTAAAATCATTTGTCTGTTTTAAAACTATTGAATTTTGAGCGTTCTCTATATTTTCGATGTAAGTCTTATCAGACACATGCTTTGCAAACTTTGCAAATATTTCCTCTCAGTCTGTTTTCATTCTCTTTTTTTATTCTTTTTTTTTTTTTTTGAGACAGAGTCTCACTCTGTGGCCCAGGCTGTAGTGCAGTGGTACAATCTCAGCTCACTGCAACTTCCACCTTCCAGGTTCAAGTGATTCTCCTGCCTCAGCCTCCCGAGTAGCTGGGATTACAGGCATGTGCCACCACGCCTGGCTAATTTTGTGTTTTTAGTAGAGGTGAGGTTTCACCATGTTGGCCAGGCTGGTCTCGAACTCCTGAGCTTAGGCAATCCGCCTGCCTTGGCCTTCCAAAGTGCTGGGATTACAGTCATAAGCCACCGCGCCTGGCCTTATTTATATTTTTAAGAGATGAGGTTTTGCTGTGCTGCCTAGGCTGTCCTAGAACTCTTGGGCTCAAACAAACCTCTGCCTCAGCCTCACAAGTAGCTGAGACTTAGAGGCATGTGCCACTGCACCTGGCTAATGGCATACTCTTTTGATTGCTGTGTCTTTATAGTAAGCCATGAGATCACGTAGTATTAGCCCTCTGGCTTTATTCTTTTTCAACTGGTTTGACTCTTCTGTCATTTGATTTTCCAAATTTCCAAGTGAATTTTAGAACCAGATAGGCAATTTCTACTTAAAAACAAACAAAAACCCTACTGGGGTTTTTTATTGGGATTGCATTGAATCTATAGCTCAGTCTGGGGAGAAATGACATCTTAACAATATTGAGTCTTTGAGTATATGAATATCTCTCCACTCTACTTACATCTTTAATTTCTCCCAGCAGTGTTTTGTAGTTTTTCAGTATAGGTCTTTCACGTCTTTTTTGTTATCCCTGAATGTTTCTTATGTTTCAGTTCTATTGTAAATGATTTCCCCAGACCTTCACCTCCATCTCTTCCACCCAGGGAGTCCACTGGGCTCTACTTTACCTTCCTGCCCGTGACCTGGAGCCTCTCCCCAGGCAGTAAGTGGGGGAAATTGTAGAGCCCACTGATTTTCCCCTATATCTCAGGGGTCCTTTCTTATCTGATATGCAGTGTCTTGAAAAGTATTCTTTCGTATATTTTCTCTTCCTCTCTCTTTATTTATTTTTGTTGTTGTTGTTGTTGTTTGGTTTTTCAGGTAGGGGGGTAAATTTAGCCCCTGTTACTCCATCTTGATTAGAAGTGGAATTGTTTCCCACTTTTCTATCCTTCTAGCTTTGTTCTCCTTTGTCTGTAAACTTTGTACAAAGCTGGCTATCATTGTGATTTATAAGATACCTGCCATCACCAAGATTTAGCCAAGTTTGTAAAAGGTCAGGATTTTCTTTGCTCTGAAGCTACAGTTTTCATCATTTAGTATCTCTGTTATCATCCTGTGACTGGATATTTGGTTAAAGCACAATTGTTTTGAAAGTTGACATACATTTTATGAATGGGCTTTAGTCTGAAGATCAGAGTCTAAGACCTGGGGTCATCCCAGGTTGTGTGAGCTTAGAAAACAGAGCTTAAGACTGGGCACGGTGGTTGATGCCTGTAATCCCAGCACTTTGGGAGGCCGAGGAAGGTGGATCACTTGAGGTCAGGAGTTTGAGACCAACCTGACCAACATGGTGAAACCCCGTCTCTACTGAAAATACAGAATTAGCCGGGAGTGGTGGCACATGCCTGTAATCCCAGCTACCATGGAGGCTGGGGCAGGAGAATCGCTTGAACCCAGGAGGCAGAGGTTGCAGTGAGCTGAGATCGCACCACTGCACTCCAGCCTGGGCGACAAGAGTGAAACTCCGTCTCAAAAAAAAAAAAAAGAAAAGAAGAAAACAGAACTTAAATTCTTTGGACCATAATTTCCTCATCTGTAAGACTAATTAAAAAACTGTATCATTTCGTGTTTTGAATTGCATGTTTATATATATATACATTCTTTTAGTTGTATTTTTTAACAATTTTTAATTGTTTCAGAATACCTTAACACTTAATACTCTGTAACTTATGAAAATCGGTACATTCTACCACAAGTGATAGAATTCATTCCCCTGCAACCTTTCAGGTTTTAGCATTTTCTTTGATATTACATACTTTACCGTCAACTGAAGTAATCTTAATTATAATTAGTAATTATATTTATTAATATATATAATATATATTAATATATATAACTTATGTATATAAGTTATATATATTTATAATTAAGAAGTAATCTTAATTATAAAGCCGCAGATAATAATTTCCTAGAAATTCGGTATGGGAGTTAGAAGTATTGCTGTGTGTAGGCAGAATGATGGCAGACTTTCAAGAAGTGGGGAAGGACAAGAAGCCTCTGGATTTGCCATTTGGGCAGGTACCGGGAGCATTCGGCAACACCATATCTGAACATATTAAGGATTTGGGAGAATAGCAGAAGTTGGTGTCAGACCAAAATAAATGCCACAAAGCCCCCATGCATGTTTTTACATTTCATATGATCCTTGAAATCTTGATTATAATTTTTAGAAGGAAACAGGCTTGCACTGGGACAGCATATGAATTTGGGTCACTTTGGTAGTATCTCTGTGGCTTAGTTATCACTGGTGTGTAGTGAAACAGAACGAGTGATGACTTAATCTCCACTTAATGGTTATGTTTCTCAGACATGGTTTGAAAAGACAAAGAAGGATGTAATGAGCCTCAGACTTATAGCCAAAAGGGTTCATTTTTGATACACCTTTATTGGCACTTGGAAAGTTTGGTTATCTGGGTTGGTATGTCCTGAGCGACATACCATAGAAACCTGAGCGACTGGGTTTCTACGGCTACGGTTCTGCTCTGATGGATGATCTCTAAGGAACTTACTGTATTAGATTTTTGTGTCTGTTTTATGGTTAGAGTTTAGTAGTTGAACTTATTTCCACAATAATACTACAAAAGAGCCCGCAAAACAGATGTTCCTAGTTACAAAAATGCTCTTACAGACCCCCTGTTGTCTTTGTCCCCCTCCACCGAGATTCCGTTTTTAGGCCTTTGGATTCAGTTAACTCCTTTTTGAAGTGGATGGTGACTTAGCAGAATTCAGACTCTAAGGTGAGCGACTTTTCCAGGAAACTAGTAAAAATCTGGGCTGTAAGTCTGCTCTATTCAGATTAACTGCTGGCGGGGGCCCAGAGCTTCACAGAGATAGAAAAGGTCATAGAAGCCGCTGTTTTCTAGCAGACTTTTCAGCAGTCCTGCCTGAGCTAAGCAGAGTAGAACCCTGGCCTGTCAGTGTGTTAAGTTGTGTCTAGGGGTTACCATCTGTTGGCTCCACTACTCAAATAGAGCAAGAACTGGGAAGTAAACAAAAACTTTATTCCTGGAAGCATATTTGACGCCTGTATGCAGATCACTTTATACATAGTTCCTGTAAACTTGGTCATCTAGTTTCTCAGCTCAGGATATACTGCAAGAAATTGAGGCAGAAATGAGAGGGACCAGTCGGGAGAGCAGCTGCCCAAAACAGGTCCAGATGTGGCCTTCCTGATGTGCCCCCAAGAGCCCTGCTCTGTTATAGCTGTAGTTAAAGAAGTGAAATTGCCAAAAACGTCCGAAGTCCTAATAAAAAGTGAAAGTATGTTTAGTATCTTCCTGTTGATAGCAGAAGGGGATGTAGTCAATTTTAGAAAGATTTCCACTCCTGTATATGTAAACTTTTTAAAGAAAACATATGCTCTAAAGGGGTAAGTTTTGGGTAATAAAATTAATTTGAATAAAATGAATGTTCTGTGTTTGATGAGTAAAAGAAAAACGGATGGTCTTATACTAAGAGTTTCTGGAAGACTTTAATTTCAAAAACAGTAGTTTAGAACTGGAACTTCGGACATTGGGTTTTCTCTTATTTTCAGATGGTTTAAAAGCCAAAGACTACAACACATTCTGAGTGGCTATCATTAGGGAAAATTAAGGCTGCTCTGCGCAGGACAAATACCTTGTACAACTTTAGGAGGCACCAGGGTGGGTAGCACCCCTTGAGAGTGGAAAGGGGAAGGAGTTACCGTGCTGGGGGTTCGGCAAAGGTCTCTCTGAAGGAGTGGCACTTGACTTGAAGCACACAAGAGCCAGCTCTTTGAAGTACTGAGGTAAAATCTTCCAGGCAGAGGGAACAAAAGTGTTTCAAAGGCCTTGAAGTAATTGTTGTGGAGACAGAAAAGGCCAGTGTAGCTGCAACACGGTGTGGGGTTTGGAGGCTGAGAAGATTGGTCGTAATGCTCTTTAGGAGGGATGTTGAAGTTTCTAGTGAGTGTGAGCCATTTAAAAGTTTTAAGGAGAGTGACTTGACCTGCTTGCTGAAGGGCCATGGTCTTCCTGACTGTAGGGTTAGACAGTATTCCATGCTAGTAGCTTTCACCTTCGACTAAAACAAGTGCTCTGTGAAACATTTCCACAAAACAGCAGTTCCCTTCCCATGAGTGACATATTCTGATATTTCTATTCTACCCTATTAAAAATTATTTTTTGTTATGTTGATCACAACTCATCATGGCCCACAAAGGAGCTGTAACCAACGTTTGAAAAGCACAAGACACTATTCTGTGTCCCTCAGTGTATCGCTGCCCTGGAGCTAGAAAATAGTAACCACTAACCCTTAAGTAGTACGGTGTACTTAATACTGTTTTAGCACTTTACATGCATTATTTTATGTAATCCTCCCCAGTAGCCCTGTGAGGCAAGTATTACCTCCATTCTGCAAAAACTGAAGCATCGAGAAGTTACCAAGATTCAAACGGATTGACTCCAAAGCCTGCCCTCTTGGCTGCTCCCCCACCTATTATCGCCTAAATAGGCAGGAGGAAAAGAGCTCTGTGACAGTTTTAATAGGCTCCAGACAGAGATGAGATTGAGAGTGGCGAGGAAGAGAAGGAAGAACAGAGAAAGCGATGGTGGTAATGCAGGAAGTAGGCTTTTTTTTTTTAATGAAAATATGAATATGTCATCGGCCACAGATACAGGCTTAAGCATTTTTTGGTACCCCATAGCCGGTAATTCTCTTCTAGTGAAATGCCAACACTCTTTCAAAACGATACCATTGAATATGCTTGGCAAAGTTCTCGGTCTGCAGGACAAATGCTAACAAGTTTAGTAATGTGACTGCAGCCTTCCCAGCTAATCTGCTGGCCAGCGAGCCCTGTGAAAAGGCAGATGCAGGACGAGCCCTTTCTGTGAAAATCAGGCTGACCTCATTTGATAGTTATGCAGCTTGTGTCAACCTCTTCCCAGGGCAGCAGGTAGCAGGCCAGAATCAGAACCCCAAGTCAGGAGCTTTAACTTATCTGAGATTTTCATCCTTTAGCATGAATTTCAAATACGGCAGGGAAGGAAATTGAATTCACAAAAACCTAAATCTTCCAGATCCCACAGGTTAGAATTACTCTGTTGGTGGGATCTACTGTAACACCCAGGTACAATTCCTGAATGGGAACTGGACGCTGCCTTTATGAGATGTGGTTATGACAGAATGTCTGCACTCAGATTCGTATGATGGTGGAATGGCATTAATTGGAGGTCTTGAAGCCCTGTCATCCTGTCACTGGAGGCATAGGTGACCCCCACTGAGCACTAGCAGTCACTTTGGAGTTAGAATTCCTCCATGTAGCATTGACTCTCACTTAGTCTCTTTAGAAAGCTCTCTTTTTTTCTCTCTCTTCATTGGGTTGGTTAGTCTAGCACCAGTTCCTAGGAACTAAAATCCTGAATTTCTCATAGGCAGTCTGTGAATTTAGGACAGCCTAGCTTATAACATGCCTTAGAAGGAAATCATGTGTGTGTTCTTGCTTGCTCAGCCCAGGAAGTACATCAGACCCTGAGCTGGGCACCACCCACTGGGGGGATGTATTCTCTCTAGCAATAGTCCCGCCCACATGCTAAAGCCCTAAACTCTCCTGCACCTAGAGGGAGCCCCTGCAGAAATTGCCCATGATCCTCACCCGCTATGGTACCCCAGCTCTGGCTACTGCAGGGCAGTTGATCCAAAGCAGCTTCTGTCTGGGGACCAGGATACTGTTTCTTGTCAACCACGTGGTGACTAGGACTCTAGCAGGGGAATACGTTCTTAGGAAAAAGCCAAAGAATTCACTTGTCCTTAGAACCCAGAAGCTATTGTACTAAAGTACAGATGTTTGGAGGTAAATAAGAACTATTCATACTTACAATGTTGTTTCTTTAAGAGAAAATGTGTTCTGGTTTAGGTTCCTAAATTACAGAGTACCTGGGTTATGCTGGTGGCCATAAGCAGACATCCCCATTGGCAACTTGATGTGCTATCTTTTCTGAGGTTAATTTGTGTGAGAAGACTGGTTAGGTTTTGCTAGATATGGTTCAGAAATAAAGTGGGAATGCCTTAATGGTCTTTATAATTGTCAGAAAATTAAAACTAGCATATGCCTGAATTGTGGTAGCATGATGTTTAAAAAAAAATCAGCCAGTGTAAATTCAGAGGCCCAGAAAATGTCTCATGCGTCTGTGGAGCATGAAAGAGCAGATCTACATTCAAGGATTTCCTTTGTGCCAACAAGAATGAATTAGTGTGTCCAGGTAAAATTAATTTCAGGATTGTGGTTTCTCTTGGGTTTTGGTCCAGTGCTGCCTAGTACAACCTCTGCAGTAAGAGAAATGTTCTACTCTGTACTAACCATTAGGGAGTAGGAAACTGATTATTTTATGCTAAGTAATTTTAAATCCATACAGCCACATGTGCTAAGTGAGTAGCATAATGGACAACACAATGTTTTGCGTTCCTTTGGTGACAGGTGACATTTTCCCCTGTATGAGAGTCATCCCAGTTTACCCCGCAACTCTCATTGTCTTTCTGTATTTTATTAAAGTCTTGAAATTTTTCTCTTGGGTCTCGTACCACTAATCTAGGCATGTTAAGAATATTTTCTCTGTTTGGGCCGAGACAACGTTGAGAAAGTTACTCCACCTAATCCTATAGGAAATTAATTGATTTTTATGCAGTATTAAAATTGAGATTAATGTGTTATAAATAAAAAGCAGCCTGCTCTGTGCTACAGAAAACTAGATCAGGGAGAGGCCACATTTATTTTAATTTCTAAAAGTGTAAACTTTTCATAGTATCGTGGGAAATTATTTAGTATGAATAGGCATTTCAAAGTAGGAGGAAAAAAACCTATTTTCTCAAAATATATGAAATGTTAGAAGAATTTGATACAGCTTTAGACGAGACTACTAAAACATTTTCTTTTTGGAACATAGTACAATTTAATTATTACAGTATCCACAGTCATCAGTTTAAAATATAGTTGTGTGTGTGATGTTATGTATGTATAGTATCATGTACACAAAAGCACACACAGTTTCTACTTTGTACTTACTGGTCCCCTAAAAGTGCTTGGAGATTACCTTGTGAAACAGTGGTTTTCATATTTGCGATGTCATCATTAGACATATCGAACATGGGAGTCCATCTTTAAAAATCTGAGCCATATGTAATTTTATTACATCTGTGTTAGAATCTCATATTCAATTTTCTACTTTTTAAAACACAGCTCCTCTTTTAGCCTTGTCATTCAGGTTGTCCTATGTTACTGTGGGTGTTTAAAAATTAAGTAATATCACTATGGCTAACACCTCTTTGGGTGCTCCAAGTTTGGGAAGTAAATGCCATCCAACTTGATGGTTGAGAGTTCTTTTAAAAAATATTTGTCATTACCATTTTGCTATGAAACAGTCTTCTGGACAGAAGGCATAGCCCCTAACTTTAAAACAGTTTATAACCTAGAGGGTGACTACTTGGCATGATCTTTGCGGGGTGGATGCAGTGATCTGCATCTTTGACAGGCGAGAGGGTGATTGTGCTGCAGTCAGTGGTGTAGCTCCCCTGGGGGATGGGATCCTGATGGGAGGTTGAATTTTATGTTGAAGAATCCCTAGACCCTCACCTTTGCCTAGCCAGTCCCAATGTCAGGAATCAACGTAAATTTAAATGGCACTTCCTCTGGGAAGCCTTCTGATCTTCTAGACTGGCTTAGACTCTGCTGTTACATATGTACAGCTCTCTTTGGTCATTTCGAGTGCTCGTTCAGATAATTCAGCAATAGCGTGTTATTGGCTATCAGTCCAGCCAGTGTAAGCCTGAGAACAGGAGCCACATCTGCCTGGCTCTTCACAGTATTCCCAGCACCTGCTTAGCAAAGGGCTTTGTTGAATGGATGAAAGGACAAAGGGGTTAGTGCTGGGGGTTGGAGGGCAGAGAGTGTGTCCAGCAAGACGGTGTTTTTTTGGCACTGATGAGTCATCAACTCTAACTAGAGCCTTAGTCCTCAAAATGGTTGCAGGCTTGTTTAGGAGTTAGTGTAAGGAGAAGACTAAGTCTCTGAGAAGCAACAGGTGGTTTTAGCAAAAGGATCAAAACTATTGCTTGGGCCAGTGCAAGAGAGCCAGCAGTGTGGAATGGAAGAGCTGGCCCTGAACCCCAGATGTCGGTAGGGGGACTGAAAACCCCGTCCTGCACACATGCTGTACCTGGACTAGGTCCTGGGGAGCCCTTCACTGTCTTGCCCTCTTGGCCTGACCACCTGAATACAGATCCTTCCCAGGGTGTAAGGAAGGGAAAGTCCTCATGCTCCCTCTGGGAGGAATGTAAGACCTCACAGCTTGTAGTCTCTGAAGGACTTAGTGTAGGTTTCTTCTCTTAAGAGGTCAAGCATATGATGAGTTAAATAGTTTGAGAGGGGAAATTCCTTCGTCTCATTTACACAGAAACTGACAAAGGAACTTTCTCCCTAAATGGGGAACTGCCTATAACTGCTCTGAGTATTATAGAACTCTGTATTGTTTCCTAATTAAGCACTGTTTTTACCTCTAGGAGTAGATATTAAGAAATTAGTATTTCGAAAAATACCCAGCCATTCCTCAAATTCTTTTTTTTTTTTTTTGAGATGGAGTCTCGTTCTGTCACCCATGCTGGAGTGCAGTGGTGCGATCTCGCACAGGCGCCTCCACCACGCCCGGCTAATTTTTTGTATTTTTAGTAGAGATGGGGTTTTACCATGTTAGCCAAGATGGTCTCGATCTCCTGACCTTGTGATGTGCCCACCTTGGCCTCCCAAAGTGCTGGGATTACAGACATGAGCCACCGCACCAGGCCCACTGTTCCTCAAATTCTAAGCTCCCTGAAACTCTTACCCTTAAGGTACAATATCAACATGTTTTTAAAAGAAAGAAAAGAACATTTTTATACCAGTGGTAAATGCCGTTTAAAGACTTAAATCCTAAAAGCTTGTATTTACTCTTATCTTAAACTTCTTTGTCACAGGTATTTTCACTGTCTGCTGTATATTCAGCATTGTACTGAGTACTTACATCGCCTCCGTTAAAATTATTTCTTTTTATTGGCCTAATTTCAGATTAACATAAAAGTACCTCACGCTTGTTTAAACCTGCATTAAATGACTTGGATTGTTGTGTCCGGAGTGTTCCTAGCAACACTATTTCACACATAAAGCAAAGTACATACTAGGCTTTTGTATGTGTCTTTGTCCTTGGTTCAACAGCTCAGAGATAGTAGTGTATTAGTGACTTTTATTCTGGTCTTTTATATGTGTCTTTGTCTTTGATATGACAGCTGAGAGTAGTGGCTTTTATTCTAGTAGGATAAAGTTTAGCCTTTTAGCAATAGAAATCCAAGAGATTTTAATTTTCATTTGTAAAAATAGTGCACATTTAAAATCTGAATGCCTTGCAAAGTGGTCAGATATTTTTATTGGGTCTCCTCCCTCAGTTAAAAGGACAACTGATGGGTGCCAAAAAACAGTATCCCAAAGTCACCTTCAGGACGTTGTAACCTGTGTATTGCAGAGAATAGAGCTCCGTGGGCAATTTTTCCCCTACTTCCAAGATGATATGTTAATTACACAAGTTTGAATTGTTGCTCTGCAACCCATTTATAATACTTTTTGGGTTTACATGCTTTTGGAGTTGTATATGTGTGTAAAGTACGTAAATATATTAGATGTTGCTGCAATTCTGGGTTTATAGCCTAAATGCTATTCAAAGTTAGAAAGCCGGTACAATTTTATCCTTGGAATCAGTGTTGTGATACAGAAAGGCATCTGTTTTAAGATTTTCTTTTGTATATTGTTCCTCTTATCCTTTGGATTCAAAAACGAAGTTTAGGATGGGGATACAATCCAGCAATCATAAAATAATGTATTGGGGCTTTAGATGTTTTATATTGGAAAAGCGTTGTCTTAATGTATCACTTTTTATTATCACCAGTCATCTAGGTTATTGCGTTCAACCCCATTTCAGCTCTAGTTTGGCTTTTAAAGATGTGGTTACGATTCAGAATGCTCATATAGACAGGCTCTAATCAGAAATAAACATAACTGTGTTGAGGTGGCGGGGTTGTTTAACAAAAAGCTAAAAGGTTGGAGAACCTCTTTGAGGACTAGCGCAGAAAGACCAAGATGACTGCAGAGAAGGAGCACTTCAGAAGGCATTAAATTTTAGTTTGAAAAACCTTCAGGAAATTCTTGAGGCTTCCAACTGATTATATGCTATTGAAAAGTAAATTTGGTTTTCTTTGTCATTTGGTAAATATTCTGATGTTTTTCTGTTTCATTTGCTTAATGAGATCATGAAGTGATTATACTTTAATCGAGGAGAGTTTGGTTTGTTAACATTTTAAATGTCATCCATGTGGCTGATGTTTAAAACTCAAAATGAGCTTGAACTTTTTGTTCTTTTGCCCTACCCATGTTTGAAACTTGTGGGCTAAGAATGAATTTGAAAACTAAGGATTTCAATTTTTTTCAAAGTTAGGAAACTAACAGAAGTTATTGCAACTTAGTTTATATCATTGCTACAAGTTTTTGCTCATTTGGTAAAAAATAAATGATGCACTCAGTAAGCAAGGAAGTATCTCTTAGACTTTCTTTAGGAAGCATGTTATCTAGTTAAGCAAATAACTTAATTCCAGTAGCAGATGCCAGGCAGATCAGTTGGAGTCTAAGTGAGTGATAGAGGAAGTACTGAAGAGGGAACATTTCCTCCTGGCTGGGAGTTAGGAATGCTGCATAGAATAAGTGAGTTCCCTCCCGGGCCTGAGGGATGGGCCAATTCATCTGTTTAAATCTATGACTGTAACTATTGTTACAGCTCAGCTTCCATGATACAATGTTAGGACCCCTTCCATAAAATAAAAGCATAATCAATTTGAGATCGTTTCATCCAGCAGTATCACTTTTCCCTGCTTCATATAGGTTAACTAACAATTTTATAAAAAGCTTATCTTCACTTACCAAGACTGGCACCCTCTACAGTCCTAGCAGCAAGGTGTGCTGGGCCTTGAGGCCAGACGGGGCTGGCTTCAAATCCCTGCCTGACACTTGTGGCCTTGTGTAGCTTACCTCTCTGAGCCCCTTTGCCCACCTGTGAAATGGGTGATCATGCCTACTTTTGCATGCTGGGTTTGAAGATTAGGATTCATATATGAAAGCATATCCTTTCTCATTATAGTCATTTAAAGATTAACTTATATCTTTTCACATACCCATTCTGAGACTTAACCAAGTTTCCTGTTCCATCAGGTTTTAGCTGTTCTGGAGTCAGAGATCTATAGATGGTATCTTGCAACCTGTAATTGTTGTTGCGAACAGTTCCAGATTCTGCAGCCTAGTTTTTTAGTCAGCTGACACTGAGTGATTGTGCAGGTGGAGAGCTCATGTTTCTGGTTCACGTACCCAAATCAAGCAGCCTTTTCCATTTCCTGAGCAAAAAGATTCTGATGAGAGCTAATAAAAGTTGATTGAAAGTTTATTTTGTTGTTGTTTAAATCTGCTAGGTTATCTCCTATAGTTACTAACATTTTTTTCCCCGTTATAATCATATTACTTGGCCCGTAATGTTTCTGTGATGAGGGTGAATGACCCAAATGCCTTCTAAGACCAGGGAAATACACATAAATAAGGGAATAAACTGTAGACAGTGTGCACCCCTGAGAAGCAGACAGCGCTGCTGCACAGTCACAGCCTTCATGCTGAGCTTCTGGGTATTGTTTTAAGACTGAGAAACTAGATTTACATGTGAAATGTCTGGGAAATAGTGGATACACTGTTGCTTGCCTTTTTTTTTTTTTTTTTTTTTTTTTCTAAACTGCTATTGTAGGCCAAACCAAATACACCGTGGCCTGGTTTGCTTTGTGAGGAGTCAGTTTCCTACCTCTGTAGTAACTGTCTTGGTGCCATGTGCAAAGGGTACATTCAAGGGTTTGCCTGAATAATTCCGTATCTTTTCACTTACGTATGGATAGTGGATGTTTTGTTTCCATCACACATAGTGATTCATAATCTTCACTGTTCACGCCAACTATCATGATTGAAAGCATACAATTTCAGGAAAAACAAAAGTAGGTTCTAGTTGTATTCTGCCCAGAAGTCTGACTTTGGTGTTTAAGTCTTTATTTTTATTAGAATTCCACCAGGTATTGTTAATAAGTGCACTAGTGCACCCTGCATTGTAAATTGTATATGGTTTCAGAGTGGAGAATTTGTCTTAAATTACTTGAGATAAACCAAAATTAAATTGGTGAAACCCCTAAAATAACTTCTCCACACGGTATATTCATGGTTATGGTTTAACTCTCCAAAGGTGGGACTGGTAGTAGGATTATGAAAGTGTAATCTACCTTATTACTTTGCCAATAAGTAAGCATAAGCTACCTTGACTGCAATGTCCAGATAACCTCTTTCTTAAACTTATAATAAGCCAACTGAGGAAATAAATTTTAAAATGCAGCTGCTTTTTTACAACAGCAGTTTCCAGAATCTTTGCTCCAAAATACATCTTTTTTGATGTACAGCTTGTCAAAATGGGTATCGACCTTTCCATAGGATATTAAGTAGGACAGAGGAAAGAAGGGGTGGAAGTGGCACTACTGACTGATCCTTTCTACAGGTTTCCATATTATGCATATGAACACTTATTTTGTGCTGTACTGTAAGCAGATGTGACTGGCCGGAGTTACTGTGGATCCTTTACAGACTTCACGTTTCCTTGCCTTTTTCTTCTGGAGGTCACCCTGAAAACAAGTCTGGAAGAATGTTAATTTTTCTCACCTTTATTTTCAATAGGTGGAATACATGTTGGTATCTTTTGATCATGAAAATAAAAAAGTCCGATTGGTCCTGTCTGGGGAGAAAGTTCTTGAAACTCTACAAGAGAAGGGGGAAAGGACAAACCCAAAGTAAGCTCTCATATGCTGATTTAGTGTTTCTGAAACTGCTAAAACTACTAGAATGTGGAGTTTTTTCTCAGTTATTGGAGTCAGGGTAGCATAACAGTTAAGAGTATAGGCTCTGGTTTCAGGTTGACAGAGTTTCAAATCATGGTTCCTTTACTCAATAGCTGAATAACCTTGGGCAAGTTACTTAACTGTTCTGTGCCTCAGTTCTCTCGTCTGTAAAGATAATAGCACTACCTACCTAAGGTGTTGGAATTAAGTACATTAATATATGAAGCACTTTGTACAGTAAACTAAATATAAAGCCTGTTTTTTATTAAAATATTTTTGGGAAAAAATGTATTGCGGAAGCATATAACTGGGTTCACAAACCATGGTGCAAGATATAACTTGCAGATGGGTTTTGTTGGCTAGCATGATGTTTTTCTTGTTTGTTTGTTTTTTGAGATGGAGTCTCGCTCTGTCGCCCAGGCTGGAGTGCAGTGGCGCGATCTCAGCTCACTACAAGCTCTGCCTCCTGGGTTCACGCCATTCTCCTGCCTCAGCCTCCCAAGCAGCTGGGACTACAGGTGCCCACTATCACGCCCAGCTAATTTTTTGTATTTTTAGTTGAGATGGGGTTTCGCCATGTTAGCCAGGATGGTCTCCATCTCCTGACCTTGTGATCCGCCTGCCTCAGCCTCCCAAAGTGCTGGAATTACAAGCATGACCCACCGTGCCTGACCTGGCACGTTTTTAAGATATTCCTGTATTTAAGGAGAGAGACGGGGAGGGAAGGGGAGTATATCCTCCTCTGTTCATTTTCCACTCATTCGTTTTGGGGAAGCTGCATTTGAGTTTGGAGGGCAGCACTGAATTGAAAGAACCCTTAAGGCTTCATCACCTTCTCTGCAGAGTAGGTTAGTTTGTCCCGGACAGTGAATGCTCTGTGTGCATTTTCAGTTATTTATAAAAATTTTGGGTCAGGCACGGTGGCTCACGCCTGTAATCCCAGCACTTTGGGAGGCCAAGGCAGGCAGATCACTTAAGGCCAGGAGTTCGAGACCAGTCTGTCCAACATGGCAAAACCCCGTCTCTACTAAAAATACAAAAATCAGCCGGGTGTGGTAGTGCACACCTGTGATCCCAGCTACACAGGAGACTGAGGCACGAGAATCACTAGGACGTGGGAGGCAGAGGTTGCAGTGAGGCAGAGGTTGCAGTGAGCCGAGATCGTGCCATTACACTCCAGCCTGGGTGACAGAGTGAGACTCTGTCTCAAAAGAAAAAAAACGTTTTGGACCCAATACTTGTTGACCCTTATGTAGTTGAATAGCTATGGAAACGTAATAATCACTGAGAACTCTGAAGGAGTTCTTAGCTTCATTTATACCTAATGGTTTCTACACTTTTAAAGCAACTTTAAAAACTTAAAAATTGAGCAGACTATAGCAGAAGAATAAGATGGAACTAAATTATTTCTCCTCCATAGCCATCCTACCCTTTGGAGACCAGAGTATGGGAGTTACATGATTGAAGGGACACCAGGACAGCCCTACGGAGGAACCATGTCCGAGTTCAACACAGTTGAGGCCAACATGCGAAAACGCCGGAAGGAGGCTACTTCTGTATTAGAAGAAAATCAGGCTCTTTGCACAATAACTTCATTTCCCAGGTTAGTTCCTATATTAACGTGCCCCAGCAGATCTCTCGGAGATACAGGTAATGAAAAGAGCAAGTCAGAACCCAGGCTTTCCACCCTATAATCCCCATACGTTACAGACAGTTTATCTTTTATACACTGCACTTGATAGACTCTGTAACAGTAGAGCTGCAGGCATAGTTGCATGCCAGCTTCTGTCAGCTGTGGTGGCTGCACCGTGGTGAGCACACTCAGTGGGGCTCAGTGGGAAAGACCAGGATACTGTGATGACAGACCAGCAGCGTGGCCGTGTCTGCCGCAGGCGAGGGTGGAGGGAGCAGCAGGCCTGCCACACAGTTCTGACTCTGTAAGCAGTAGCCAGAGCTTCTGGAATACCATCCCCTGGTGACTGTGATGGTTGTGCCCTCACGCACTTTCAAAAAGGGGCATTTACCTACTAGCATATGGTGGCTTCAGTGGCAGATCGGAGGGTCTGTGGTGCGCCCAAAGCGCTATCGATACCGATACTCTATGAACAACATGAGTCATTAGGTCCTTGCATATTGTCCTGAAAAGAAGATTTAGGGTTTGTCATCAAATCTAGTTATGACCAAAAGTACATAAAAGTAAATAGTGAAATTATGTTCTTCGCTTAGAATGAGGTACATGAATATCATATGTATTATACATAGAACCCCTATGTAAAAATACATTTCTGCCAAAGCATGAATGTGATTTATCTATGCTAGGTGTCTGTCAGATTGTGACAGTATACTTAGCTCCTCAAAGTTCAAAGGAGCTCTGGGGGTTGGTATCCGTGGTGGAGAGAACACTTTGAACTATTTTTATACCTTTTCTCTGATAAATGTCCATCAGCCATTCAGGGTCATATCATTGGCCTCAGAGGGGCATTTACATGGGAATTTTATTGTTTTTTATATCTCTATTGTAACATCTAAATAGTTGAAAACTTATTTAAGCCAGCCATCTAACATTTATAGAAGCATCTCTATTTCTGTGATACCTTCATTCTATATGTACAGGCCACTTCCCTCCCTCTCCCCACCAGAAGGAAAATCCCAGCTGGGTGAGGGTGGACAGATTTGTTTTGATTAGAGTGGGCACATTTCTTCGACTTAATGTTTGAAAGAGGAGGTGAAAAATCACTGGCCCTGCCATTCACTCAGACACTTGAGTGCCTGCTGCAGGCAGAATGGGCATGCTCTCATGAGTGAGGATGGACAGATCTGTCTCTGTGGAGCTGGGGGGACGAAGGACAATCAAATACCCATAGATTCAATACGTGTCAAAGTGGGGCCATGTGAGGAGGAGGAGATGGGGAACAAAGAGTACAACCTGAGTATCCAGTGGACTCTGGTGGGTAGAGGGAGAGGGGGTGGCATGTCCAAGATTCCAGGAGGAGTGAAATAGGAATGGGGAGCTGAGGAAGGTCTTAGGGAGGGGAAGCAGTGTGTGTAGAAGTCCTAGGATGAGCCAAGCAAGCGGGGACTTCCTGGGAACTAGAAGAAAGCAAGCTGGCCAGTGTGACTAGGAGGCTGAGGAGGAAGTGCAAGTATGGGGTAAACGGAAGCTGGCAGGTAATTGGCAGGCAGGTCAGGTTAACCACAAATTTTAGTTGTTCTCCTAAAAACAGTTGGAGGCCTTGGGAAGGCTGGGTTGGGTGAATGGCATTCCCTTTTTGCTTTGCAGACCTCACTTGGGCTGTAGGTGCCAGGGCTTAGTAGGAAGTGAGTGAGCGAGCTCCCTGTGGATAGACAAGGGCTGCCTGGATGCTGGTGGGTGCTGGTGATAGGAAAAGTGTGTGGTTTAAAAGATGGCAGAGTCGGTGAACTGCTGGGAAGAGAAGACACATCAAGGCTTTTGCTACAGGTCATTGTCCTGAAAACCTTAGAATACTAGAGTAGAGGCCAAGGAGGAGGTTACAGATGTTAAATGACAACTTCTAGTGTACTGGAAAATGTAATACCTTGTATTTTCCTTTTTTTCCCCCTTAACATTAAGAGGGTTATACATTTCACTTAGCAAATTAAGAAAGTGGGAGGGGATTTGTAACACAAACCAGAACTGTTTTATATATTAAAGCTGAAGAATATATAGGATTGATGGGCAGTGGTGTTTCCTTCTGGGCCAGAAAATAAAGTTTTGGGTTAAACCTAATGTGTCCCTTACCTTGAGAATGGTTCCATATGGGATAGTTGCCTTTTTAAAAAAGATTTAGCGTGCATTAAATGCGTGGGCATGGTGGCTCACACCTGTAATCCCAGCACTTTGGGAGGCCAAGGCAGGCAGATCACCTGAAGTCAGGAGTTCTAGACCAGCCTGGCCAACATGGTGAAACCCCGTCTTTACAAAAAATACAAAAATTAGCCACGTATGGTGGTATGTGCCTGTAATCCCAGCTACTCGGGAGGCTGCGGCAGGAGAATCGCTTGAACCTGGGAGGCAGAGGTTGTGAGCTGAGATTGTGTCACTCTGCTCCAGCCTGGGTGACAAAGCAACCCTCCATCTCAAAATAAATAAATAAATAAAAATAAAAAGATTCAGCATCTTAAGTCATTGTGAAGGGGGAGTTGAGACAGAGGAATAAGCTTTATTCTAAAAACCTATAATTTTGAAAAAATTATATGTATAATTTTTTTATACCCTGTCCATATAGGAAGGTATTTTGGGACTTGGAACAATAATTATTAGTTATTTAGTGGCTAGAAGCCTCCCTATACATCCACAGTAAATGATAAAGTTTTGTTGTAGTATAGGATCAAGAGAGAAAGGAGTACTCTGGTTCTTAAGTGTAAACAGGGTGACTTTCTTTATAAAGATGCAAAGCTCTATAGTGTGGAACTGTAGTCCGAAACAGTAACCATATGACTATTTAAATTTAAAATTAAAATTATATAAAATGAAAATTATAGTTCCTGATGTGACTGAGGAACTAGCCTCATTTCAAGGGCTCAGTAACTACGTGGTTAGTGACTACGACGTTGTTTTGGATAGTAGAGATATTAAACATTTCCCTCACTCCAGAAAGTTCTGTGGGACAGCATTGGTCCAAAATGAAGCAGTGCCATAGGTGTCTGAAGATGCAAGTTCTGATTCTACCTTCTCCCTGCCACACAAACACATATTCATTCTCTTTTCATGCAATCTGATTCTGGTGAGCAAGGAATCCCCTTAGATTTAAGTTTGTTACTCTCCCAAAGAACTATTTCTAAGGTTGTTGGCTCATAGTAAATAATGGACATAGCTTCAAGAATTCTCAAGAACCCTTGTAGCTGGGAACTGTTTTCTAGATAAGATCACTACCTTCAATTGTTTCCAAAGTGGATATGGGCAGCCAACAAATACTTTATTTTATATTAAGAAAAGGTAGGGGTTAAAAATAAGGCATGGATGGCCAGGTGTGGTGGCTCACGCCTGTAAGCCCAGCACTTTAGGAGGCCGAGGCAGAAGGATTACTTGAGCCTAGGAGTTCAAGACCATTCTGGGCAACATAGTGAGACCTCATCCCTAAAAAAAAAAAAAAAAAAAAAAACTTGGGTACAGTGGCTCACGCCTGTAATCCCAGCTACCCTGGAGCCTGAGGCAGGAGGATGACTTGAGCCTAGGAGTTCAAGGCTGCACTGAGCTATGATTGCACCACTGCACTCCAGCCTGGGAGACAGAGCAAGACCCTGTCTCAGAAAAAAAAAAAATAATTTTTTTAAAAAAAGGTATGAGCTTATCTTGAGCCTCAAGCCAAAAGTTTCTTCCCACTGATTTAAAACTCCTCCCTTGTTTGGCTTTCACTTAGTCCTTGTCCTCCCTCACAGCACATGTAATCTATTGACCTCAAATTCCTAACTTGGAAAAACTGGGGCCATCACTAAAAGTGATGTGGAATTTGAGCTTTACACTTAGGAATAAATATGGAGCTTCATTTTTCTGTGTTGAAAGTAGAGCTCCTTAAGTAAGAGAAAAGGGTTGGGTTTCAGACTTCAGAGGGTGATCTCAGGGGTAGATGGGGATACCTGCAGAGATACTCCCTAATCTTGAGGGACTCATGAGGTGACCTACAGAGGCATAAAACAGGCTCCTTCCAGATTCAGAGCCTACCGGGAAGTGGGAGGCAGTGGTGCCATGCAGGGGGTCCAAAGATAATCTGAGAGTTTAGAGATGGAAAAGGAAGACACCCATCATAGGCCATGTAGGGGGACACCTGTCACCCATGACAGCTGATGTGACCAAGGGAAATGACTTCTGTGCTGTCAGTCCTTTCTATTAGATGAAGAGATGGAGAGGACCCGAGTAAATGCTGTGTGGATTGTGGGTGAGTGGAGACTTGGATAAAGTTACTAGTGGGCTGGAATTAAAAGAAGATCCTTGTGAGCAAGAAGTGTGGGGGTGGTTGTAAAGGGGCACAGTATTTACACAACATTTGTTTTGTAAACACAAAACCCTCTGAAAAGGGGATACTAGAAATGAGGTGTCTTTAGCAGGTGCAGTGATGGCAAGACTGCACACAATTAATTCCTGTAAACAAATCCCATCTATTTAGTTCTTCAATTTGTTGTAGATTAGGCTGTCCTGGGTTCACACTGCCCGAGGTCAAACCCAACCCAGTGGAAGGAGGAGCTTCCAAGTCCCTCTTCTTTCCAGATGAAGCAATAAACAAGCACCCTCGCTTCAGGTGAGTATGGCTTTGTGTTGAAATGCAGATGCCCTTCGCTAGACCCCTGACTTCTGAGAGTATAGTGTTTCTGTCTAGAAATCCTTTTTGAGCATTAACTGAGTTTTGGCTGTCTTCCTAAGTAACCAGAGAAGACAGCAGATGTGTACCTGTTCACATCTTCAGTACCCCCAGGCTCCTTGGTTGTTGATGCGTGCACCAGGCTTGTCAGTTCTCCAAGTCATCACAAAGTTACTAGCTGAGCCACTGACCTCTTTTAATGAGGAGATTATTTTCAGTCCTAGGTCTGTAAATGCCTACTGGGATTTTTTTTTTCTTTTCGTTATTTCTAATTTTTTTCCCTCTATCTAACCGTCAGTATCTGTGATCTGCCCATCTTACTCTATATAACTTATAAAGTAGGTACGGTACCTGATATATATAACAAGCACTCTCTTCTCTTCCATTAACTTCGAGTTCTGTTGGTTTGTCGTTCAATTCTGAGGTTTTAAGTTGCTTTAAGGCTGTCACTAGTCTGATCTTAGCTTTGCACAATGCATGCTCATCTGTCACCCTGAGCCTAGGCTCCTGCCCCAGAGTGGCAACATGGAGACTTCTCATTACTTTTAACAGGCCCGCACGTTTGCTACGTGCAGAGCCTTTTGGGGAAGACAGATACTTGTAGACATAGTTTCTAACTTCATATGTTGTCATGTGTTTAAAGGAAAATAAAAATAATTCAGTTGCTCAAGAAGAGAGAGATTATAACAGATGTCAAGAGATGCACCAGAAATCCTTCTTGGAGAAAGTGAGATGCTTCTGACTGAGGGGATCAAAGCAGGCTTCATGGAAGAAGTGGCATTTAGGCTGAATCTATAGCAGCACTGCCCATAGAAACATGTAATTGTAAATGTTCTCATAGCCACATTAAAGTAAAAACCAGATGAACATAATTTTATATTTTATTTAACCCAATATGTCCAAAAATGTTATTTGAACCATGTAATCCTTTATTCACAAGTAATTTCGTGTTTTTTTTGGTACTGCGTCTTCAAAATCTGGTGTATATTTTACTCTGACAGCACGTGCGTGTTTTAATTAGGACAAGCCATATTTCAAGTACTCAGTGGCCACAGTGTGCCTGGTAGCTTCTGGACTAAACAAGCATGAGTCTGGAGCATAAGGATTAATCCTGCAGATTTGAAGGAGGGAGGAACAAGGTATTGGGGCTCCAGAGATGCCTGGGCAAAGTGGGTACTAAAGTTTGACCAAAGTCTTTGGAGTTAATTTGGGACATGTTGGAAACAGTGAAAGCAGACCATGGCAGACTTTGAACACCTGAATTGATTTGGTAAGTTAAGGGAGCCGTGGGAGCAGGGGTTGAGCAGGAGACAGAACAGCATTCTTGAGCAGGAGCCAAAGAATTGATAGTCATGCAAAACCTTTAATCAGAAAGTTCCCTTATAGTATCTTGACTCAGATACGTTATTTGTTGAGTTGTCTTAGAGAACTAATCTGAGGTATGATTTCATTCCGCTTACTTGTGTGTAATCAAATTCTTCTTTTACACGATGACTGTTAGGTGACCAATTGATGACGTTTGGTTGTCTGTTTTAGTACCTTAACAAGAAACATCCGACATAGGAGAGGAGAAAAGGTTGTCATCAATGTACCAAGTAAGTCTACTGAGAGGTAGTGGGGTGGGAGAGAGACATGTTGAATTGTTGTTTAATCCTGAATTCGAAACCATTTTTATTTTTGTATTTTTATAATACAGTATTTAAGGACAAGAATACACCATCTCCATTTATAGAAACATTTCCTGAGGATGATGAAGCTTCAAGGGCTTCTAAGCCAGATCATATTTACATGGATGCCATGGGATTTGGAATGGGCAATTGCTGTCTTCAGGTATTGTTTCAAACATACAGAGAGGCAAAGTGTTCCATCCATTTCTGTTTTTTAGCTTCTTTATATATGTATGTTTCCTGTTCCAAAAATCACATTTTATTGAGGTTGAAATGGTAGCTGGTATGCCTTTCTGAAAAACAGTGAAATTATATTAGCAAATTCATTGGTAGCTGTCTATGACTGATCGTTCTACAGACTCTGTGGTTCACCACAAAGGTATACACAGTATATGTACCTTTGTAATTGTAATTTCAGTTAACTTAAAATGCAATATATTCTGTCATTGTTGCTCTTCTCTTTTTATATGCCTAGTTTTTACTGCCATCTCGTGACAGGCTAATGAGGTGGCTTAAATATTGTTCTAAACTCTGAAAATGAGCTCTGATGGAAATAGTCCAGTGATTTTGTGATCCAAGGGATTTGTGCAAAACTGTCTAGAGGTATAAAAAGAGTAAATAACTTAGCAGCTTGTGTTTATCTTGCCCCTGAGTGAAGTATACAGGAGCCTGTCTCTGTTTACCCATTAAAAAATTTTCCTGGATCTGTTTAAATTATGGTGCCCCTGGCAGTGAGTGTCCAAGCGCGCTTAAGACCGGAATGGAAGAGCATGGAACCCGTCAGGTGGCCACACGCAAGCCTGCAGTTGGGTTTTGGCTCTGTCACTACTCAGGTATTTGGGCAACTCCCTTTACATCTTTTGGCTCAGGTTTTTCGTCATTTGAAAGAAGGGCTGATATTAAGTCCCCTTCTAGATCTGACTCTAAGCCAATATTTATTTTATTGCCTTAACTAATGGAAGTAAAAGAGAGAGGGTGCTTGTTATTTAATGTCCAAGGAAATTTTATCCAGTTCTGATTACTTCAGCTGATTAAAAACAGCGTCCTTAGAGGCGCGGGGCCGTGCAGAGCCTGGACCCATTAAGACCCTTCTGAGCCCCCAGCCTGACTTCTCTCAATGCAGAGGCCCAGAACCCAGCCTTCCTTCACCTCAGACAGCTACCGCGTGTACACGCATTTCTTGCGCATATATCTCTGGTCTGTTTATTTTCAAAACTAAGTATAATCCAAATTGAATGCTAGAATCAGATTTTTCCATTCTGAATGTGTTTAAATAACATGACTGAGGATAATTTCTTTCTGTTTTCTTGACATTTATAGGTAGCATAAAATATGTGACTTCCAAATAAACACAAACCATCACATTTCACGAAAAAAGAGATTTTTCAACTTTTAACTGCATATCTGTTTTCCTATCTTAATTACAAGTATTTCTAAAGAAAACCATTAAGTTCTAGAGCTTACAGTACATGGTTTTAGAATTGTGTAAGTGCTGTTAGTGTATTGATTGCCTTTTCTTGGTTTAATATTAAACCAGGGTGTTCTGCCAAGGACCGCATAGTTTCTCTGATATAGTTCCAAGGGATTTCTTTCCACTGAAACACTGTATGTATACCCATAAATGTTTCCTAGTGGTAGATGATCAATATTTTTATTGCTTGTAGATAGAAGTTTTCCATCCAGTGTAAGCTCTGTCATGGGTGTAGGATTGTTTTCTTTTTCCCAATGACATATACAGTTTCACTACGCCACTTAAATCATTAGCACAGATAAAGCATTTCATGTGTGGCACATGAATTGAATTTTGCCAATTCACCACCAGAATCCCTGCTTTATGTCTCTTCAGTGGAACGCTAAAACGACTTCTTTCCCAAGTACACTGATTTGATCTGTACAAATTATATGAATGTATTAAATTATCACGTGTGCCCTGAAGCTGTGTACATCTATTATGTATCATTAGAGAGATGGGGGAAAAAAAGAAACTACTTATTACAGTAAAGCAGAAAAAATAGTTTTAAAGTAATTTTTTAAGGCTAATGGAAGACTTAGTGTATAAAACAAAAAGCATTTTAACCACATTCAAATTCTTGACTGTTTTGGGGCCTTTCAGGAATCACTTAAAAAGCACCAAGTTCACAGCCAGGCGCGGTGGCTCATGCCTGTAATCCCAGCACTTTGGGAGGCTGAGGTGGGCAGATCACTTGAGGTCAGGAGTTTGAGACCAGCCTGGCCACCATGGCAAAATCTCGTGTCTACTAAAAATACAAAAATTAGACATGGTGGCATGTGCCTGTAATCCCAGCTAGTCAGGAGTCTGAGGCATGAGAAACGCTTGAACCTGGGAGGCGGAGGTTGCAGTGAGCCAAGATTGTACCACTGCATTCCAGCCTGGGGAACAGAGCAAGTCTTTGTCTCCAAAAAAAAAAAGCACTAAGTTCATGACAGGTTATGAGACCCCCCAACCCACCCCCCCAAAGTCATGTGACTTCAGATCTGGGTTGTAGATAAAGTTTAGATTAGATGTTTAGGTTTCTAACATATATCTTCCTTAGTTCCTCCCTCCACCCCCAGCCCCACCCCCATCAGTTTCCTGGCAGCATTGTGCCTCTCCTTTATATGATGCTTTAAAAGGACACTAGAAGCCCAAATTACTCATGTATTCATAGCTTTTTAAGGCATAAGAACTTTTTTTCCTTCCATTAAAGCCATTATCCACAGTGATGTCCTATTTAATTTGATGATTGCATATCAGCTCTAGAGTAAGAAAGCTAATTACTAAAGGTATTTAAAATAACTAAGTCACTTCACTGTTGTATACTTCTCTGGGGTTGGATTTCCCAGGATTCACCTACAAATTATGTATTGTGTACAGGCCATCTGAGAGAAGCCAATTGAAAAACTGGAAAGAAAACCTGCTTCTCATAGTATCTTTTTAAAAACAAAAATGACACACACTAAAATACCTAAGAGTAACACAAAAAAGACATAAAAAACTAAGAGATGCATGTTCAAAATAATTATTTAGTCAAAATACTTGGGAAACATGTAGTTTTTTGTTTTTTGTTTTTCTTTAAATCTCAATGCCTTGTCAGTTGGCCTTTGGGGTCCCTGTCTTTCAGGTTTCTCACCATACCTTTGACCTTATGTTATCCTCTTTAGCACCTCTTTTTTTTTTTCCCCAAGATTCTCATTTGTTAAGCACTAACCAGGTGTCCTGCACACTTGGGATAGAGAATGGGAAGAAAGATCCCCGCCCTTCTGGAGCTTCCACTTCAGCAAATAAGTACATAAAGACTTTGCGTGCCAGCTCCCATTTCCTCACTGCTCGTGTAATTCATGCCACACGCAAAGTGATTTCCAAGTTCCCCCCTCTTTGCAGCAACTCCCCTTGGTTTGGTTATCAGTGACCTAATTGCCAACCCTTATCAATCTTTGTCTACTTTAACCTTTGAAACTCTTATTCTTTGGTGCCCATGACACAGCTTTTCTCTGTGTGAATTAATTATTAATTATTATTAAGCTAGTAATGACTAGTTAATATAGTCTCCACACTGACATGAAATGCGATTATAATTGAGCAGGCAAACTTGAGTCTCCAGTAGACGTCTGCTGTGGAAAACAAAGTTGAGATCTAGCTAAGACCATTGGAACTAACAAGTTGAGATTGTAACAGTCAAATATTCACTTAGCTGCTGTATTTCAAGTCTTCAACACTAAAATTATTTCGTGTTCCAACACTAAATTCAAGCTGTCGTTATTGAATAACACGAAATTCAAACTGTCGTTATTGAATAACAACAACAGAGGAGATTAAAACTGTTGCCAACTTGCAGTTATGACTAATGTGCTAACACAAACACATTTGTGTTCCTTGTCCCTTCTACCCTCTTGGAAAAAAAGCAGGTCTTTTGTTTTTGGTTTTGGTTTCTGTTGGGTAACAAAGAATTTATGCTCACCAAGTTGTATGATCTTTCTCTCTGCCTGACTCTTAAGTGTCCTACCTACCCTCCTTGTGCAGGCTTCCTGGGTGATCTCCCCATCTTCAGGACATTGTCTGAGCCTACTCCCCAGGTATTTCTACAACTCAGATTTTTCTTCTGAGCACCAGCCCTGGAGACCTAGCCACTTAGAGGACCTCTTTTTCTGTCTGTGCTCTTGGCCTCATAAGTCCATCACGTCATGACACCTCTTTATCTCTAACCTCTGAACACCCAAGCCAAAACCTAAGCCATCCCCCACTCTCGGTCTCCCCTTGGTCACCAGTGCCTGCTACTTTGACTTTAGTATCACTCTCCCCCACATCCTTCCTCAGCCTTTTCCTTGACAGATGCAGTATTTTAACTGCTTCCCAGTCTTTCTAGTCTTGCCCCCTTCCAAGCTCTTCACCATACTGCCACCAGTGAAGTTTGAAAACAATAGTTGGCCAGGTGCGGTGGCTCACGCCTGTAATGCCAGCACTTTGGGAGGCCGAGGCGAGCGGATCACGAGGTCAGGAGATCGAGACCAACCTGGCTAACACGTTGAAATCCCGTCTCTACTAAAAATACAAAAACAAAATTAGCCGGGCATGGTGGTGGGCACATGTAGCCCCAGCTACTCGGGAGGCTGAGGTGGAAGAATGGCGTGAACGCAGAAGGCAGAGCTTGCAGTGAGCTGAGATCACGCCACTGCACTCCAGCCTAGGTGACAGAGTGAGACTCCATCTCAAAAAAAAAAAAGGAAAGAAAGAAAAGAAAAGGGAAGGGAAGGAAAGCAAAAGGAAGGGAAAGGAAACAATAGTTAACAGGTCCAAATACCTTTTGCATCCCTCACTAACTGAAGGGATAGGAAGGCAACAAGCCAGTAGAAGAGAAAATGCTTTGCTAAAGGTCATTGTATGTCTGTGTCTTATTTTTCTTTTTTGACTACTTAATCTTATTTCACTTAGGACCTTGGTTATTTATATTAGTTGCCTATAGGCAATGGAACATAATTAAATACCATTTTCTAGTTAAATTCACCTAAGACAACTTTTAAACAAAACTCTTGCATTAAATGTTGCCATTCATGAAGCATTGTTAACTTGCCCGTCTCTCCCCAGCACCTTCCTTATCTGATTTCACTGCTTGGGGAGCATGCTAATGATTCCTTGGTGTTAATAACTTTGCAATTCTTAAACAGGTGACATTCCAAGCCTGCAGTATATCTGAGGCCAGATACCTTTATGATCAGTTGGCCACTATCTGTCCAATTGTCGTAAGTATAAATTACCTCTTATTTTAAATACTACTTCGTAGGAAATAAGATAACATATGCAGAATTTACTAATGGTGTGCTATTTAAGTCCAGTTAAGACCTCAGTCAGAGATGGACTAATATAAGTAGTATGCAGGTTTAGGTATAATGAACTGAGAGTCTACACTGTAGAAGTTTACTATTACTAGTACAACATTGATTTGTTAAACGTCAAGTTTGAATGTGGACATTTTCCCTCTCCCATACTTCATGTCCTCACATTAGAGAGAGGATGATTTAAGTGAATCAAACCCAAGGAACTGGATTCTTCTTGGTATATTTCACTGTAAGATAGGCACAGGTACGTGTGGTGGAGCTCTGTATGGGTTGCACAAACTGATTATTTTTTATCAGAAATATAACTGCATGGAGCTTTTTTTAGCATGTAAGTGACATTTTGAATTTGCAGGAGCTGACTTTTGTTTGTTTTTAGATGGCTTTGAGTGCTGCATCTCCCTTTTACCGAGGCTATGTGTCAGACATCGATTGTCGCTGGGGAGTGATTTCTGCATCTGTAGATGATAGAACTCGGGAGGAGAGAGGACTGGAGGTGGGAATTATTGTTCCTTAATAGCCCTTTTAAATCAAGCAGGTAAAAATGGATCTTTTGTAACTACTTGCAATTTTAGGATATCTCCCTGAAATTTTTATCTAAAGTGAGGAAAAAGATTTGGTCTAGGTGGGGAGTTAATTTCTATCATATGTTGATGTCTGTATTTGTTTTAGCTTCATTTAAAATTAGTAGTGCCATTTTTCTATATTTTGGAAGTGCTGATGGCTGTTTTTAGCAAAAGGCTTTTTGGTGCCACATGAGTGTTTTGTATATGGTTCTTTCTGCCGTGGAAAGTATAATTTGTGTCAGAGATTCTTTTTTCATGTAAAAGGTTAGGCATTGACTAATAAGGGTGAGATGGCACCTCTTGTTTGCATGTTGAACTGTAAAGTAACCCTTGCATCTCTCCAGCAAGGGGTGTGCATCAGAACCACCCATGGAAATCTTTAAAAGTAGACACCGAGACCCTATCCTAGACCTACTAAATAAGAATCTCTAGGATGGGACCTGAACCAGGGGTGATTTTAAAGGAGCCCTCATAAGTGTTTTTGATATTCTTAACCAGGGCTATACTACTGCTGCTCTGGTCTTCATGTAATTGTTCATAAATTATTGAACATGCTTTCTAAGTAGAAATAAACTTTAAAGGATAAATTATTTTGATAGGTTTATCTTACATTATAGATTGATTTATTTATTTGCTTTTAACCTTAGCATTTATTTTCCCTAGCTTAATAAGAATGAAAGTGATCTGCTTGTAAAAGAAAGAAGTATATTTAAATCATACCAGAAAAAAAGGGTATTTAAATTACCTTCAGATTTTAAAAAATATAATTTTCCTTAATAATACTTTTCAGGGCTCTCTAACTTTTTTTCTGTATCTTATGTTGAGGTTTTTATATAATTATCATACATAAAAATATATTATTTTCAACTCATTTTATATAGCATATTCATTCATATATATTTTTAATCTTTAGCCATTGAAGAACAATAACTATAGGATCAGTAAATCCCGATATGACTCAATAGACAGCTATTTATCTAAGTGTGGTGAGAAATATAATGACATCGACTTGACGATAGATAAAGAGATCTACGAACAGCTGTTGCAGGAAGGTGGGTTCCCACTGCATCTCTCTGGGTTTAATTGTACGCCTTTAGTTCTTCAAAGCTCTTATACACTTTTTTGCTGACTCCTGGTCTGGTTTCTATTTTTAGTGTGAAGTCTTTAACTTTCCTTATGAGGCTGCTTGTTCCTAAAGTTTCAGGTTCCAAATACTTGTGAGATCTTCTTGACTTTTAGCAAAAGGAGCTTACTTTGGAGGTCTGTGTGTAGGTCCACACCAGTGCCCCAGCAGGCATTGTGTAAGTAGTGAATAAAACGTTGACATTTCTGCAGTGTCCGCAGGATAAAATACTGGGCGAGGTGAGGATACTAATCAAACCAGCTATTTCAAGCTTCTAGACACCCTTTCTTTAAACTTCCTGAGCTATCCTGTCGTCTTTCTGGACTAAGAGGAAGGGGTATCTCCTGCTTTGCAGTGAGTTCCCATATGATCTCTTTGCAGGCATTGATCATCTCCTGGCCCAGCATGTTGCTCATCTCTTTATTAGAGACCCACTGACACTTTTTGAAGAGAAAATACACCTGGATGATGCTAATGAGTCTGACCATTTTGAGGTATCTCCTCAGTTTTATTTTTATTTATTTATTTAGTGACTTCTGAGAGTCTGGAATCCTCTGTTTTATATGCATTTCACTTCACAAACCAACATGGGGAGGCAGTTTTCTGTACCTGTGAAGAATACAAAAGAAATTTCGTGAGACTTTCATTTACCCAGTGCAGAAAAGAACTTGAACAAATGAAAAATTGGTTTCAAGTACTCTTATTTTACGATTCTTACTGTTTATCTCACTGATTATATTGTTTTGTTGTTGTTCAGTATTTTCTTATTTGCCTAGTGGTGAAAAATTCATACACTGCACAAAAAATAACCTGATCAGTTATTTCAGTGCTTCAGACATACCACCTTTTTTTTTTTTTTTTTGTAGATAGGCTTCTCATAGGCTTATTTCTGTGTCATGTTATATGTAGACATTGACATATATACCTTTTGAAATACCACCTATATCCCCTTTCTTTCCCCCACCAAACTCACAAAAGATATAAATCCTTCCAGTCTTGCCATCAGATCCCAAGATGGTTAGGGCCAAGAAAGAACTCTCTCTTAGCGTCTTGAGAAACAGCTACCCTTCTTAGGCTCTGGGGTCATTGAAGCAGCAGCATTCCCAGGAGAGGAGGAAGAAAGGAAACAACTGTTGTGTGACAGGGTTCTCAGATGAAAGTATCCAGTGTCACCTGGAACGGCAGGCTGGCTCCTAAAACTCTCAGGGATGAAGGTGGGGGCCCCGTGGCTCTTCAGCTGCTGCCCCCTAGGTGGGAGGTAGGGAGTAGGAGCTGGGTGGGATTCAGCTTGCAGGGATAGGGCCTCTAGCTTTTGGTAAACACTTGCTGTTTTGTTTTCCTGAAAGAGCACACTCCAAGAAAATCTTAAATTATACCTTTTTGTCTTTGTCAGTTGAAGAAATTTGGTATGGACAGTAAGCAGTCTTCTTTCCTAATTAAATATCAGATCATCTTAATATTTTCCCAGATGTATGAAAAGTTGGTTTTCTTCTCTGCTTTTGTATCATAGAATATTCAGTCCACAAATTGGCAGACAATGAGATTTAAGCCCCCTCCTCCAAACTCAGACATCGGATGGAGAGTAGAATTTCGACCCATGGAGGTAAGACACACGCATCAGCAAGAACTGACTCAAAAGTACTCTTTCGCCAGCTGTTCATCACCCTTCTGATGCTGCTGTCAGAAGGCTCTTAAATATAAAATAAAAATTAAGTATGTGCATGGTAACAAGTCAGTCCAAGTTATAGAGGGTTGATTTCTGAGAACAGATGTGGGCAAAGGGCTTCCAGACCCAGATGGGGAATTAGGAGATGGCTTGGGAATGACATGATCGAAGGAGGGGCCTGGGTCAGGGAAGAGCACGTTTGTGTAGTTGGTTTGTAACTTCTCTGAGCTTCTGCTTGTCTAGGTGCAATTAACAGACTTTGAGAACTCTGCCTATGTGGTGTTCGTGGTACTGCTCACCAGAGTGATCCTTTCGTACAAATTGGATTTTCTCATTCCACTGTCAAAGGTAAGGATATGTTTCTTTATGGTGATGGGTATAGATCTATCTGTCGATATATTTATTTATATATGCTCTTTTTTTACAACCTGATTTCATTTGGAACTGTTTACCCTTTGCAATAAAATGTTTCTCCATCAGCCTATTCTTTATTTTCTTTTAAACCTAAGCTTAATTTCTAGACGCTTTCCATTCAAGGTGATTGATGGCTAGAAGTAGTCCCACACATTGATTTCATCCACCACAAAATCCCAGGTTGATTACAATGTTAAAATTAGGATGGGGAGGGAAAGTGTAAATGCTGGAATGCCGGGAAAAGTATCCTCAGTAGAACTGAACTTGAGATGTTTCTGAAGAATCTGGATGGGGTTGGACTGTCAGAAAAACAAATTGGAGTTCATCAGCCCCCCAAAAGACCAAAAACCACGCTTTCTGGGAGCAGTTTGCCAGCAGAACAACTCCAGGTGATGAGGGAGCAGAGCTGTGGGTGGTGGGGCAGTAGCTGAGGAGGTGAAGGTCTTTAGTTTCTGGGCCAGGGTTCCTCTTGGCAGAGAGTGGCTGGAAAAAACTGCTAAACAGAGAGGGCCCTGCCGCAGGAGTTCCTGGTTGAGGGTTTTAGGGCCAGAGAATGGAGAAGTAGGGCAGCCCTGTCACAGCAAACATGGAAGCAGGAATGAAACTGCTTAGCTCCAGCATCTGCCCCTGGGGCATCTCCTTCCTCCATGAGCGGTTTGCCAGACTGTGCCCATCCCCACACCCCCTGAAGGAAGTCAGGCTGTCAGCCCATGCCTGCTCCTCACACCCAGACCAAAGATCATAGAACTCTGTGGGCCCACATTGCCCTCATGCCTACCTACTGGGGAGACCAAATCCATCTAAGAGAGATTGCATGTAAGCTACCGGTCTAAGCCTCTGCTTATAAATAAGAATAGATGCCCGGAAGGCAACAGAAAATTGAGAACAATTAACAGCCTTAAAGAGAAGGGCCCAACTGGTCCTGCAAGGGTATACTCTGTTCAGTGAAACTTAGTTACTTCAAGGAAGTAAGCTGGGCCCAGCACACACCTATAATCTCTGCTCCTCAGGAGGCTGAGGCAGGAGGATTGCTTGAATCCAGGAATTCCAGTGCAGCCCTGACAACATTGCCAGATCCCATCTCTTGAAAAAAAAAAGATAAGAAACTGGAAAGAATTATTATTATTATTTTTAATTTTTAAACCTTTTTTAGAGACAGGGTCTCACTATGTTGCTGAGGCTGGTCTCGAACTCCTGGGCTGAAATGATCCTCCTGCTGCCAAGCCTTCCAGGTAGCTGGAATTACAGACACAAACCACCATGCTCAGCTTTGGAAAGTGTTCTTAAAGGAATTCTAATTAGTGGCCTCAGACAAATTCTATAGAGGTTCAGTCACATCCATAAAACAAGCATTATAGATGGTGCTTATTTAATGGTGAGTATTCTCACCAGTAGAGCAGATGTTGTTGAATATCCAAGGTAGTGACTTAGAAGACCAAATTAAGATTAATCCCAGCAGGATGGTGAAGAAATGGAAATTATGGAAAACCTGAAGCCTGGAAAACTCTAGAAAATTCAATGTTTATGTAATAATTTAGAAGAGGAGAATAGTTTATATAGAAAAGATATAAAATACAATAATCAAGGAAATAATAGAATTTTTCCTTAATAAGTCTCCCTTAAGGATGAGACAAATACTTAACTCAAATGTAGGCATTTATTAATTTCAAAGAGAAAATTAACTGTCTGGACAAGAGGAAAAATGAGGAGACCTGCCAAGGGGGAAAAAAATCAACTGATACTACTTCTCATTTGCAACATTAAATGCTGGATGGAAAGAAGTTTTCAGAATCTCGAGAGGTAAAGAATTAACAACCACAGAATTATCTTCTCATCCAAATTATTCTTTAAATTTCAGGTGTTTCTAACAAAACTGAATGGATTAAGTTAGGGCTAAAAGTATGCCAGAAGTCTTATCTAGTGTCTTAGTTTGTTTGGGCTGCTATAACAAAAATACCTTACACTGGGTGGTTTATAAACAACGGGAATGTATTGCTCACAATTCTGGAGGCTGGGAAGTCCACGGTCAAGTCACCGGCAGTGTCAGTGTCTGGTGAGAGCTTCTGCCCTCTGGTTCATACATGGTGCCTTCTTGCTGTGTTTTAACATGGTGGAAGGGGCTAACAAGCTCTTCAGGTGTCTCTGTTATGAGAGCACTACTCCCATTTATGAGGGTAGAGCCTTCATGACATCCCAAAGGAGGTCCTCCCAATCGCCCCCCAAAGGCCCTACCTTCTAAATACTGTCACAATGGGCATTAGGCATCAGCGTATGAATTTGAGGGAACACAAACATTCAAACCATGGCACCTAGTAAGGGGATATGGAAGGAGATGAATGGCAGATACTCATTAGTGCTTGACACTTAGAGAGTTATAATTTCAAAACTACCTCTTTAAAAGTAAGGAAAACTATTAATAGTATAGAAACAGGATTTATTACTCCTAAACTTGCTGGCTAAAAGGGTGGTAAAATGAACCAGGAATACATTTCAGTGCCACAAAATTGGGTGTGGGGCCAGGGGAGTGAAGAAACAATAGCCCACAGAACATAAAATGGTGAAAATAAAATGAAAACAAATTTGAATAGACTAAACTCTATCCTATTAAACAGCTAAAACAGATAATATAAAATAGCAACAACACAGTTTGCACAAGATATACCTAGAACAAGGACAGATGCTGGGAAGAACTGCATAGTGACCTTTTGGAATGATAGCAGGAATGGCAAAGCGATATCAGGCAAAATGTGAGGTAAAAATTATTAAATGGGATAGAGAAAGTAGTTTTATATATTCTTCCAAGAAGATGTGATAGCTGTGGTCCTTTTTGTACCATGAAATGTAACATGAAAAGAATTTAGTGTGATGGGTAATATGTGGCTTTGATGTGAGAACTAAATGCATAAATCTCTGGTACTACTTAGGAGGCTTTTAACCTGGACAAGTTACTTATTCTCAGTGCCTCAGTTTCCCACATGTATCCCAGAGGGGGATAAGTAGGCTGTTGTAAGCCCATGTGAGATTAATGAGGTAAACCACTTAGCAGAGTACCTTGCCTGTTACTTAGTAACTGACAGGTCATATAATCAAAGGATGGGAAGGGCCATGGGGGAGTTAAATGGCACGGTTAATAAGCTTGGTTGTATGGCCTGTATTACATATCTCATACCACATCTTTTTTCAGATGCCATGAGTAAGGTTTACAAAAAATAAAGAAAATCTTCACTTCTCAAAAGTAGACACAATAGAGCATGCGTTCCCACTAAAACTAAAGAGAGATTCTGGAGAAATTTAACATTGGAAATTAAAAATGTATAGATTTTAGATTCGCCAAAACTAGAATTACAGGTTGTATAGGAAAGTGAAAGACAGTAGGTTGCTGGCAGAGCTGGTGTGTGAGGAAAAATTATGTCGTAAAACAAAGATTTTGAATCTAAGTAGTTGAGAATCTAAAGAACAAAATAAAATATACTTTGAAAGGAAGTCATAAAAGCAGAAATTAGAAGTGGTCATTATCAACTTTTTACAAGACTAAGGAAAAAAGAAACAAATACTAGTAATGAAAGCAGATGTTCACAGCCATGGTGGAATTTATACTATTTATTTGAGTGTGCTCCTAGAGTATCTAGATTGTTCAGAAGGTCCTGTGTGTCTCTTCAAAAATGAAACCGTTAACAATCGTACTTCCCACATAATGAATGTGGGAGGAGATTTGGTAATCAAGAGAGTTTATGTACCATCTGTCCCACATCAGCCTAACTGGTCACTATTGTATACACTGAGGTCCCACATAAGATTTCATTATAGAAAATAAGAGATTACTACTAAAAAGTTTTTAAAATTCTGCTTTGAGAGTCTTAAAAAGTCATTGGAGATGTAGAGAATTCACAAATGAAACAGTTTTCGGTTTTCATGAGTGAGTCTACATGTCTGGAGCCACCAGGTGGGCAAAAAGCAGTGATCTGCCCTTGGGAGGGCTGTAACCTTATTCCAGATACGACAACCTATGAACTGTCTTTGCCTTTCCTCACTCTAGTGGGGAGGCAAAACCCCAATGGCGAGGCAGCAGGGGAAGAGCATTCAACTTAGAAGAACTGGGTTATAGGCCAGGCGCGGTGGCTCACACCTGTAATCCCAGCACTTTGGGAGGCCGAAGTGTGCAGATCACTTGAGGGTCAGGAGTTCGAGACCAGCCCCGTCTCTGCTAAAAATACAAAAAAAATTAGCCAGGTGTGGTGGCGCAGGCCTGTAATCCCAGCTATTTGGGAGGCTGAGGCACGAAGCATCACTTGAACCCAGGAGACAGAGGTTGGGGTGAGCTGAGATCGCACCACTGCACTCCAGCCTGGGCAACAGAGCGAGACTCCATCTCAAAAAAACAGAAGAAGAAGAACTGGGTTCTAGTCCTGCCTTCTGCCTTCATTACCCTGGGACTCCTGGTGAGACACTGCTATGTAAATGGAACCAGCCACCTGCCCTCCCAACACTGTATGTCTATTGCAAGCCTCAGTCACAGAGGTGCTTTCAAATACAGACATTCCACGTGAATATAAGTTTTGGGTTTTACGTGTCTCTTAAAATTCCCTGATTAGTTAAAAAAAATCACATACCAATCCATGATTGAGTGACACAGTCCTCACATAAATAAAAAGCCTGTTCCTCCCACTGGGAAGCATTTGAGCAGAACGTAGAATCCCTAAGGGAGTGAGTCCTCATTGCAGAAGTGAGGAAGGCGCTGCAACCTGTACGTCCGATCAAGAATATTGTGACTTAGTCGTGATTCTTTTTCTCCCTTAGGTTGATGAGAACATGAAGGCAGCACAGAAACGAGATGCTGTCTTGCAGGGAATGTTTTATTTCAGGAAAGATATTTGCAAAGGTATTACATTATCTTAGATTTCTAACGTCAGCTTAGGCTGCAACAAGCTGCTAAAGCTCCCCTGACGCTCTTCTCCGGCAGGTGGCAACGCAGTGGTGGATGGTTGTGGCAAGGCCCAGAACAGCACAGAGCTTGCTGCAGAGGAGTACAGCCTCATGAGCATAGACACCATCATCAATGGGAAGGTAGGAGGGTGGCCCTGTACCGTATGCCTCACTGTGCACATCCGCCGGCAGGGAGTTCATAACGTGTCCTGCTTCTTGTAGGAAGGTGTGTTTCCTGGACTGATCCCAATTCTGAACTCTTACCTTGAAAACATGGAAGTAGATGTGGACACTAGATGTAGTATTCTGAACTACCTAAAGCTAATTAAGAAGAGAGCATCTGGTATGATACCTGTTTTTCTTAATCTCGCAATGTAGACAGAACGGTACAATCTTAGAATGTTCAATTTCTTCAAGTCTTTTAAAATAATGCCGTATTTAATTCATGCACACTGTTTCACATTTTCGTATCTCTGCAATTGTATTCACCTTTTAATCTTTGACACATAATTTAGATTAGCAGTGCTTTTTTTCTTATCAGTTCAGAAAATAGGGGTGCATCTTCAAATCACTGGCATCTCAGATGATGAAATGGCATCTGGATTGTTTACTTACCATTTACGTCCAACTGTGTTGATTGTACCTCGTCATGGGCTCTTTTATAGGACTAAGGAACTCTGTAAGTTAAATAAGCTGAACTGTTCTTCAGCCTGCATTTGTACATACAATGAGGCTCCTGAGAATCCCCTTTCTTTATTAGCTTTAAGGTTACATTTACAGTGCCTAACACAGTATTTGGCACAAGGGAGCTGTCAGCTATTAATAAAGCGACAGCAATAATGGTAATGGCATCTGTATTTAACTTGAGGCTTCTGTACACTTTCTGGAGTCACAAAGGATAGCCGTAGAACCCCACCTCACCCCTCAAATGGTATACTGCCAATTTCCCTCTTCATTCACTCTACTTACTGTTCTTTATTCTCTCTACCTCTTTGATCAAAGATGGCTCAAGGGACCCTACAGTCCGCTGAGGCAGTCTCGGCATTTGTAGTCCTAGCCCTCTGGCCAAACGGGAGGACACATGCTCTTGTACACATGTGCTGGCTCCTGTCCTTTAAGAGCTAGCAGTGTCGGCATATGGGTGGCCTCTAACAGGTACCATAGAACCTGGATGTATGTGTTCTCATTGCCTGCCCACAACCTAGAATTCCTGCCCTGGAGGACTTCTTCAAACGCTATGAAAGATGTTCCCACCCCCTGCCATGCGGCTACACTAAAAGGACACAGTGATTTCTCTCCAGAATTGCGTTTATGCCGACCACTAAATATCAACTTATTAAAAAAAAACTTCTGTGGTTTTAATTTTTTTTTCGCTTCCCCGCCCCACAGGAGAACTAATGACAGTTGCCAGATGGATGAGGGAGTTTATTGCAAACCATCCTGACTACAAGCAAGACAGTGTCATAACTGATGAAATGAATTATAGCCTTATTTTGAAGTGTAACCAAATTGCAAATGAATTATCTGAATGCCCAGAGTTACTTGGATCAGCATTTAGGAAAGTAAAATATGGTGGAAGTAAAACTGACTCATCCAACTAGACGTTCTACAGAAAGAAAAATGCGTTACTGTTTTATTGACGAACTGACGGCAGTACCATGCCTCTCAGCCCATGTGTATGATACGAAGACCAAATGATAGAATTGTACTGGGCCAGTGAACCAGAAATTGATTAAGGCTTTCTTTGGTAGGCAAATCTAGAGTTTATACAGTGTACATGTACATAGTAAAGTATTTTTGATTAACAATGTATTTTAATAACATATCTAAAGTCATCGTAAACTGGCTTGTATATTTTAAAATTCTTACTCTGGAGCAACTACTGTCTAAGCAGTTTTGTAAATGTAATGTACTGGTAATTGTACAATACTTGCATTCCAGAGTTAAAATGTTTACTGTAAATTTTTGTTCTTTTAAAGACTACCTGGGACCTGATTTGTTGAAATTTTTCTCTTTAAAAACACTTTCATTAATTTTCCTTTGTCATTTCCTTTGTTGTGTACATTAAATCACTTGAATCCACTGAAGTGCTTCAAGGGTAATCTTGGGTTTCTAGCACCTTATCTATGATGTCTCTTTTGCAATTGGAATAGTTAACCACTTGGTCACCTTGCCCCAAGCTTTCCCCTCTGAATAAATACCCATTGAACTCTGGTGGCTGTTATCAAAGGAACTTTTCTTTGTTTAAATTTGCTGATGCAGGAATTAAGTTTAAACACAACTCTGTGGGAAGAAAGGAGATTATTACCCAGAATTCACATGTAGTGATTATTAAGGACAATTTATTTTTTTAATTAAAAAAGTTGGCAGCGGGGGTGGGGGATGGCAATCATTTTTCTTCCTATACATACCAAGGATACTGTCAAAAATGGCATTAGTTCTTCTGTTGTGGCCTGTTATTCTGATTGCTGCTGTATACAGTTTTGTTACTCTTTAGTTGTTAGTTAAGCATATTGATAGACTGCTCTAAAAGCCATTCACTCCAGATTTTACCTGGGGAATATTCTACATACTGCTTACTTTCTCTGTAAAACTCATCAATAAATCATGAAAGGCACTGAGTTCTGTAAATCAGGACCCTAAATGTTTAATTGTAAATAAGTTTCAGATAATTGTTACAGCTTTGCGTTGACGTTTTGTTGGTTTTTTCCAATTAGTTAAGTCTTAACTGCTTCTAAAATAACTCTGTATTGTAGATTATGCAGACCTTTACAGGCATAAATATTTAAACTGTAATATGCTAACTTGAAGAGATTGCAATAAAGCTGCTTCAGCTACCCCTGTTTATGTTTAAATACTAGGGTTTGTTCTATATTTTATACACGCACTTTGGATGATTAAAGAATGCCTGGTTTTCGTTTGCAATTTGCTTGTGTAAATCAGGTTGTAAAAAGGCAGATAAATCAAAATGTTTGTGGTATGAGGAAATAAAAGAATGGAATTAGCATTCATTCAGAAACCTTTGAATGTGTGTGAGTTCCACAGCTCAACAAATAGTTGTAGAGTTTGGTTTTTGTAATTAACCCAAATACCGTGAAATTATTTTTTCATCATTGCAACCTCAGACGTTTCTAGAAAGAAGCATAGTGATGAAGACAAACAGATGCCTTATCTCCGCTGGCAGCTATCAACCCCTGTGGGGAGACAGAACTTGAAGTGTGACTGAATTGACTGCTGGACCACTGGAAGATTTTTTTTTTTTTCCACTCCCAACTGCTGTTGTGCTGGGTCAGTGGGGACATGGTGAATGAATGTTGAGTAACCTGGGTGCTGTGTGCACACCGCAATCTAAGCAGGAGATACTTAGACTGTGAGTCAGCAAGTCCTGCAGAGAGCTGTCTTCGACTCCTGTCTTTGGATCAGTATTCAGCCCCCCACACACACGGTTCGTGAAATAATGTTCATCAGAGCAACACACTTTTCTCAGAGCTCTAATTTCTTTATTTGAATATTCCTAGGGCAGTGCTTATCAAACTGTAGTCTACATACAAATCTCTTTGGGGTGTTATTCTGGCTTGGTAAGTCTGGGGTGGGGCCCACATTTCTTAACAAGCTCCCAGGCGATGCTGATGCTGTGGATTTGCTGGCCCCGTGGATAATAAGGACTTTCTCTACCTGAGCTATGGACAAATCAACATTAAGTCTCAAATAATCACTTGCTTTTAAGTCTAATGTGATATGTCTAGATTTTCTCTTATTAAAGATCAGATAGTGGTCTTCCTTCTCCAGGACAGAGAATGTAAGCCTCACATCTCTCATGAGCTTTACCATGTGAACACAGCTGAGAATTTGGGATTTTTAGGAACAGAACTATAAATCTTAAAGCAAGCAAAAAGTGTTTTCTCCTTGGTAGAAATACCTGTGGCCAAGCCCAGACCTTCAGATCCTAACTTGGGATACAACTGATTGTTACTTAACCTGCTGCTAACCTAAAGACTAGTTTTCTGCCCATCTAGTCCCCCGTGTGACTAAGAAGTTTCCTCTTGGTCCCAGGATTCCTCTGCTGCTGGGCTCATCTGAGGCTGTGAGCCTTCCAGTTCAGAAATGGAAGGAAAATCCATTGCCTTGGATGCCTCCTTCTAAACCACCACCCAAAACAAAAATGAGCCAGGAGACGTAGAAATCCCGGATGTGTTAATGGGTTAGGCCATATTCTGAGGAGCTGGAAGGTTTCTCAGGGACCTGAAGTCTTGTGAAGAGAAAATGTGGAAGTAAGTGTCCTTCAAGCCACTGTAGTGCTTGACATTGGGGAAGGAGGCTGGGGGAAGGGGACCTATGGTGCTAGGGCCTTTCAGAGCTTGGCTAGATGAGGGGGTCCTTCTCAGAACTGTAAATAAGCTGCCCAGTTGCATGGCTTTCAGAGGACCTGCTAATGAGCTTTTTGTTTACGTTAAGCCTCCCCTGCTTTCCCTGAAGATAAGCCACTGAGTTCTATCTGCTGCTGTCTTCTCTCCATTATGCTTTCATATAAATATTTAACATTCCCTATAAGCAATTCTGGAAGTACATGCCAAGTGATGTTTATGGAAGTGTAAGAAGATGTCTTAGTTCAAGCTGCTGTAACTACCACAGACTGAGTGACTTACACAACTGACATTTGTTACTGTTAGGGAGGCTGGAAGTGCAAGAGCAAGGCACCCACAGATTCGGCTCGTGTTGAGCGCTCTTCATGGTTTGCAGATGGTTGTCTTGCTGCATCCCCACGTGTTGGAAAGATCGTTTCTCTTGTATCTCCTTATCTAAGGACATGAATCCCATTCATGAGGGTTCCACCCTCATGACCTAATTACCTCCCAATGGCCCCAATTCCAGATACCCTCATACTAGGGGTTAGGCTTCCACACAGGGACCTGGGGAGACATTCAGTCCATAACAGAGGGGAACTGGTAAGGACTAGACTGGGAAGTGAGGAGGCCCTGGTGGGCAACCTCGGCTGGGAAAGATACATTCCTCACTATTGTATTTTCCTGGTAAGCAGAGGCTGAGATAGGCTAGATAATCCCTAAAGTAAGCCCATTTTTACTCTCAATATTCTATGAAATGAAACATTACAAATCTAAGTATGGAAGATGCATTAAAGAGAACCATGAGCTGGGCGCAGTGGCTCATGTAATCAGCACTTCAGGAGGCCCGGGCAGGAGAATCGTTTGAGTCCAGGGATTCAAGACCAGCCTTGGCAACATAGTGAGACCTCCATGTTTACAAAACAAAATTAGCTGGATGTGGTAGTGTGCACCTGTGGTCCTAGCTACTCAGGAAACTGAGGTGGGAGGATCACTTGAACCTGGGAAATCGAGGGTGCAGTGAGCTGTGATCATGCCACTGGACTCCAGCCTGTTACCTCTGGATGGAAATGAACAAGTACCAAACAGACAGACTTCTAGGTTGCTAGACATGTTTTTTTATCTCAATCTAGGTGATGATTCATGGATATCAAGATGTTTAAAAATGACTGGGCTGTACACTTAAGATGAGAGCAGTTTACACATTTTGGGTTTGTTATGCCTCAGACAGAAGCAAAATGTGGGTTAAACTGGTTCAGAAAGGAGGAAGAAAAGAAACTTTTCTGAGAAAAACTAGTGTATTAGTCCGTTTTCACACTGCTGATAAAGACATATCTGAGACTGGGTAATTTATAAAGAAAAAGGTTTAATGGACTCACAGTTCCACGCAGCTGGGGAGACTTCACAATCATGGCAGAAGGCAAAAGGCACATCTTACATGGCAGCAGGCAAAGAGAATGAGAATCAAGCCAGAGGGGAAACCCCTTAAAAAATCATCAGATCTCATGAGACTTACTAACATGAGAACAGTATGGGGGAAACCGCCCCCGTGATTCAATTATCTCCCAGCAGGTCCCTCCCACAACCTGTAGGAATTATGGGAGCTATAAATCAAGATGAGATTTGGGTGGAGACACAGCCAAACCATATCATAGTGTGGTGAATGTGTTGAAAAACTGCATTTTTATGCCCTTTTAATACATTACACTTTCATCATGGCAAATGAAAGCAGTTTAAAAGCCAACATCTCAATCAAACGTGATGCGTTCTGAAGTTCCTAGGAAGTTTATCAGCACTGAGTTGGGACAAGATACAAGTACTTCTAGCATAAAAGCAAAAGTATAGAACTGAGTTCCAATCCTAATATTTATACAGACTAGCTGGTGACTTTAGACTTTGTCTCTATATCATCTGTGGAATAGACACGAGAACACTTCGCCAATTTGCTATGTGGTGGAAATAAGGCGATGTACATAAAAGCGAAGGACATAAACTGTTGAGGCAAGCCATGTTCGCTCCCTACTCTGCCCCTGGAGAGTGTGACGACACTATTGTACTAAAGATGACACAACCTGCATCTCCTTTCTACCAGTATATAACACACATTTTCTTAATAGTCTCCTTCGAAATAATTTAGCCTTCCAAGAATGCAATGAAGTCAGCAGAGAAAAACAATCATACTGATGACTTAGGATCTAAAATTTCTAGAAAATGAAACATGAGAAGCTCTTCATATGTTTTTATCACCTCTCAAACAGTCCTGGTGAGTTTCCCAGAACCTTTTTTGGCTTTGTCCAACATAAAGCCATGTGTTCTGAATACTATTGGTCTTTCTGCAAAGTAGAGACACTTGGCATATTCAGAAATTTTGGATGCAAGCGATAGAAAACTCCCATACCCACCAGCTTTAGATAAAAATAAAATCTACCAGCTTGTATCACAGAAATGTCCAAGAGGTGGCACCAGCTTCAGGCACAGGTTATTGGCTCAAATGCTCTCAAGTCCCGTCTCCCCATTCCTGGCTTACACCTTCCACTATAACGGGTTCACTCTCAGGCAGGCTTTCTCCATAGGGTACACTCCCTCAGTGCCCAGCCCTATCCAGCAGCTCCAGCAACGCCAGGCATGCATTACAGTAGCTGGGCAACCCCAGTGGAAAAGAGCCTCTTATTTCCCATAAATGTGTAGGAAAGTCTGGGTCTGTCTGATTTCGTGCAGAATCATGATGTGATTGGGGTTCTAGTTCTGACACTACAACTGGTGTTTGTATGATATTAAGCAAGTCATTTCCTCCCTTTGGACCTCAATGGTCTCATCTATAAAACAGAGGAATAAAATAATGCCATCTTGAGTCTGTTTTAGAGCTAATAACATTTCTTTATCCACACTAAAAGCTTTTTCCTCTGGAAGTTAGATAATAGTGCCCTCTAGTGATCGTTTCAGTAGGTGCCTTTCTTACTTCATTTGCTTTACAAATACTCCTCAATTCACAGAGACATTCAAGGCACATTTGCGATAAAATGAAATTCCACATCGAAATGTATTTTTCCATTCTCATTTTAAGATAGAAATATGCTTGTGCTCTAAAATAAGCAGCTAAAACTCTGGATTTCACATTTATTACTGTTTTAGCTGCATACTGGTCATTTGGATATATTGTACTTTCGTTGTTGTTCTTCATACGTGTTTTATTTTATTTTTATTTTTATTTTATATTTTATTTATTTATTTATTTTTATTATACTTTAAGTTCTAGGGTACATGTGCACAACGTGCAGGTTTGTTACATATGTATACTTGTGCCATGTTGGTGTGCTGCACCCATCAACTCATCAGCACACATCACGTCATCATTTACATCAGGTATAACTCCCAATGCCATCCCTCCCCCTCCCCCCTCCCCATAATAGGCCCCGGTGTGTGATGTTCCCCTTCCCGAGTCCAGGTGATCTCATTGTTCAATTCCCACCTATGAGTGAGAACATGCGGTGTTTGATTTTCTGTTCTTGCAATAGTTTGCTGAGAATGATGGTTTCCAGCTGCATCCATGTTCCTACAAAGGACACAAACTCATCCCTTTTTATGGCTGCATAGTATTCCATGGTGTATATGTGCCACATTTTCTTAAACCAGTCTGTCACTGATGGACATTTGGGTTGATTCCAAATCTTTGCTATTGTGAATAGTGTCGCAATAAACATACGTGTGCATGTGTCTTTATAGCAGCATGATTTATAATCCTTTGGGTATATAAACAGTAATGGGATGGCTGGGTCATATGGTATTTCTAGTTCTAGAACCTTGAGGAATTGCCATACTGTTTTCCATAATGGTTGAACTAGTTTACAATCCCACCAACAGTGTAAAAGTGCTCCTATTTCTCCACATCCTGTCCAGCACCTGTTGTTTCCTGATTTTTTAATGATTGCCATTCTAACTGGTGTGAGATGGTATCTCATTGTGGTTTTGATTTGCATTTCTCTGATGGCCAGTGATGATGAGCATCTTTTCATGTGTCTGTTGGCTGTATACATGTCTTCTTTTGAGAAATGTCTGTTCATATCCTTTGCCCACTTTTTGATGGGGTTTTTTTTTTTCTTGTAAATTTGTTTGAGTTCTTTGTAGGTTCTGGATATTAGCCCTTTGTAAGATGAGTAGATTGCAAAAATTTTCTCCCATTCTGTAGGTTGCCTGTTCACTCTGATGGTAGTTTCTTTTGCTGTGCAGAAGCTCTTTAGTTTAATGAGATCCCATTTGTCAATTTTGGCTTTTGCTGCTGTTGCTTTTGGTGTTTTAGACATGAAGTCCTTGCCCATGCCTATGTCCTGAATGATATTACCTAGGTTTTCTTCTAGGGTTTTTATGGTATTAGGTCTAACATTTAAGTCTCTAATCCGTCTTGAATTAATTTTCATATAAGGAGTAAGGAAAGGATCCAGTTTCAGCTTTCTACTTATGGCTAGCCAATTTTCCCAGCACCATTTATTAAATAGGGAATCCTTTCCCCATTTCTTGTTTTTCTCAGGTTTGTCAAAGATCAGATGGCTGTAGATGTGTGGTATTATTTCTGAGGACTCTGTTCTGTTCCATTGGTCTATATCTCTGTTTTGGTACCAGTACCATGCTGTTTTGGTTACTGTAGCCTTGTAGTATAGTTTGAAGTCAGGTAGTGTGATGCCTCCAGCTTTGTTCTTTTGACTTAGGATTGTCTTGGCAATGCGGGGTCTTTTTTGGTTCCATAGGAACTTTAAAGCAGTTTTTTCCAATTCTGTGAAGAAACTCATTGGTAGCTTGATGGGGATGGCATTGAATCTATAAATTACTTTGGGCAGTATGGCCATTTTCACGATATTGATTCTTCCTATCCATCAGCATGGTATGTTCTTCCATTTGTTTGTATCCTCTTTTATTTCACTGAGCAGTGGTTTGTAGTTCTTCTTGAAGAGGTCCTTTACATCCCTTGTAAGTTGGATTCCTAGGTATTTTATTCTCTTTGAAGCAGTTGTGAATGAAAGTTCATTCCTGATTTGGCTCTCTGTTTGTCTGTTACTGGTGTATAAGAATGCTTGTGATTTTTGCATTTATTTTGTATCCTGAGACTTTGCTGAAGTTGCTTATCAGCTTAAGGAGATTTTGGGCTGCGATGATGGGATTTTCTAAATATACAATCATGTCATCTGCAAAGAGGGACAATTTGACTTCTTCTTTTCCTAACTGAATATCCTTTATTTCTTTCTCTTGCCTGATTGCCCTAGCCAGAACTTCCAGCACTATGTTGAATAGGAGTGGTGAGAGAGGGCATCCCTGTCTTGTGCCAGTTTTCAAAGGGAATGCTTCCAGGTTTTGCCCATTCAGTATGATACTGGCTGTGGGTTTGTCATAAATAGCTCTTATTATTTTGAGATACGTTCCATCAATACCGAATTTATTGAGAGTTTTTAGCATGAAGGGTTGTTGAATTTTGTCAAAGGCCTTTTCTGCATCTATTGAGATAATCATGTGGTTCTTGTCTTTGGTTCTGTTTATATGCTGGATTACGTTTATTGATTTGTGTATGTTGAACCAGCTTGCATCCCAGGGATGAAGCCCACTTGATCATGGTGGATAAGCTTTTTGATATGCTGCTGGATTCGGTTTGCCAGTATTTTATTGAGGATTTTTGCATCAATGTTCATCAGGGATATTGGTCTAAAATTCTCTTTTTTTGTGTGTCTCTGCCAGGCTTTGGTATCAGGATGATGTTGGCCTCATAAAATGAGTTAGGGAGGATTCCCTCTTTTTCTATTGATTGGAATAGTTTCAGAAGGAATGATACCAACTCCTCCTTGTACCTCTGGTAGAATTCGGCTGTGAATCCGTCTGGTCCTGGACTTTTTTTGGTTGGTAGGCTATTAATTATTGCCTCAATTTCAGAGCCTGCTATTGGTCTATTCAGGGATTCAACTTCTTCCTGGTTTAGTCTTGGGAGATTGTAAGTGTTCAGGAAATTATCTATTTCTTCTAGATTTTCTAGTTTATTTGCATAGAGGTGTTTATAGTATACTCTGATGGTAGTTTGTATTTCTGTGGGGTCGGTGGTGATATCCCCTTTATCATTTTTTATTGCGTCTATTTGATTCTTCTCTCTTTTCTTCTTTATCAGTCTTGCTAGTGGTCTATCAATTTTGTTGATCTTTTCAAAAAACCAGCTCCTGGATTCATTGATTTTTTTGGAGGGTTTTTGTGTCTCTATCTCCTTCAGTTCTGCTCTGATCTTAATTATTTCTTGCCTTCTGCTAGCTTTTGAATGTGTTTGCTCTTGCTTCTCTAATTCTTTTAATTGTGATGTTAGAGTGTCAATTTTAGATCTTTCCAGCTTTCTCTTGTGGGTATTTAGTGCTATAAATTTCCCTCTACACACTGCTTTAAATCAATATACCCAGAGATTCTGGTATATTGTATCTTTGTTCTCATTGGTTTCAAAGAACATCTTTATTTCTGCCTTCATTTCGTTATGTACCCAGTAGTCATTCAGGAGCAGGTTGTTCAGTTTCCATGTAGTTGAGCGGTTTTGATTGAGTTTCTTAGTCCTGAGATCTAGTTTGATTGCACTGTGGTCTGAGAGACAGTTTGTTATAATTTCTGTTCTTGTACATTTGCTGAGGAGTGCTTTACTTCCAATTATGTGGTCAATTTTCGAATAAGTGTGATGTGATGCTGAGAAGAATGTATATTCTGTTGATTTGGGGTGGAGAGTTCTGTAGATGTCTACTAGGTCCGCTTGGTGCAGAGTTGAGTTCAATTCCTGGATATTCTTGTTAGCTTTCTGTCTCATTGATGTGTCTAATGTTGACAGTGGGGTGTTGAAGTCTCCCATTATTATTGTATGGGAGTCTAAGTCTCTTTGTAAGTCTCTAAGGACTTGCTTTATGAATCTGGGTGTTCCTGTATTGGGTGCATATATATTTAGGATAGTTAGCTCTTCCTGTTGAATTGATCCCTTTACCATTATGTAATGGCCTTCTTTGTCTCTTTTGATCTTTGATGGTTTAAAGTCTGTTTTATCAGAGACTAGGATTGCAACCCCTGCTTTTTTTGTTCTCCGTTTGCTTGGTAGAACTTCCTCCATCCCTTTATTTTGAGCCTGTGTGTGTCTCTGCATATGAGATGGGTCTCCTGAATACAGCAAACTGATGGGTCTTGACTCTTTATCCAATTTGCCAGTCTGTGTCTTTTAATTGGATAAAGAGTCAAGTCCATTTACATTTAAGGTTAATATTGTTATGTGTGAACTTGATCCGGTCATTGTTATATTAGCTGGTTATTTTGCTCATTAGTTGATGCAGTTTCTTCCTAGCATCGATGGTCTTTACATTTTGGCATGTTTTTGCAATGGCTGGTACCGGTTGTTCCTTTCCATGTTTAGTGCTTCCTTCAGGATCTCTTGTAGGGCAGGCCTGGTGGTGACAAAATCTCTAAGCATTTGCTTGTCTGTAAAGGTTTTTATTTCTCCTTCACTCATGAAACTTAGTTTGGCTGGATATGAAATTCTGAGTTGAAAATTCTTTTCTTTAAGAATGTGCAATATTGGCCCCCACTCTCTTCTGGCTTGTAGAGTTTCTGCCAAGAGATCTGCTGTTAGTCTGATGGGCTTCCCTTTGTGGGTAACCCGACCTTTCTCTCTGGCTGCCCTTAACATTTTTTCCTTCATTTCAACTTTGGTGAATCTGACAATTATGTGTCTTGGAGTTGCTCTTCTTGAGGAGTATCTTTGTGGTGTTCGCTGTATTTCCTGAATTTGAAAGTTGGCCTGCCTTACTAGGTTGGGGAAGTTCTCCTGGATGATATCCTGAAGAGTGTTTTCCAACTTGGTTCCATTTTCCCCCTCACTTTCAGGCACCCCAATCAGATGTAGATTTGGTCTTTTCACATAATCCCATACTTCTTGAAGGCTTTGTTCATTTCTTTTTCCTCTTTTTTCTTTAGAGTTCTCTTCTCGCTTCATCTCATTCATTTGATCCTCAATCGCTGATACTCTTTCTTCCAGTTGATCGATTCGGTTACTGAAGCTTGTGCATTTGTCACGTATTTCTCGTGTCATGGTTTTTATCTCTGTCAGTTCATTTATGGCCTTCTCTGCATTGATTATTCTAGTTATCCATTCTTCCATTCTTTTTTCAAGATTTTTAGTTTCTTTGCACTGGGTACGTAATTCCTCCTATAGCTCTGAGAAGTTTGATGGACTGAAGCCTTCTTCTCTCAACTCGTCAAAGTCATTCTCTGTTCAACTTTGATCTGTTGCTGGCGACAAGCTGCGTTCCTTTTGAGAGGGAGATGCGCTCTTATTTTTTGAATTTCCAACTTTTCTGCCCTGCTTTTTCCCCATCTTTGTGGTTTTATCTGCCTTTGGTCTTTGATGATGGTGATGTACTGATGGGGTTTTGGTGTGGGTGTCCTTTCTGTTTGTTAGTTTTCCTTCTAACAGTCAGGACCCTCAGCTGTAAGTCTGTTGGAGATTGCTTGAGGTCCATTTCAGACCCTGTTTGCCTGGGTATCAGCAGCGGAGGCTGCAGAAGATAGAATATTGCTGAACAGTGAGTGTTCCTGTCTGATTCTTGCTCTGGAAGCTTCGTCTCAGGGGTGTACCCTGCCGTGTGAGGTGTGAGGTGTCGGTCTGCACCTAGTGGGGGACGTCTCCCAGGTAGGCTACTCAGGGGTCAGGGACCCACTTGAGCAGGCAGTCTGTCCATTCTCAGATCTCAACCTCCGTGTTGGGAGATCCACTGCTCTCTTCAAAGCTGTCAGACAGGGTCATTGCATCTGAAGAGGTTTCTGCTGCTTTTTGTTTAGCAATGTCCTGTCCCCAGAGGTGGAGTCTACAGAGACAGGCAGGCCTCCTTGAGCTGCTGTGGGCTCCACCCAGTTCGAGCTTCCCAGTGGCTTTGTTTACCTACTTAAGCCTCAGCAATGGCGGGCGCCCCTCCTCCAGCCTTGCTGCTGCCTTGCAGTTAGATGGCAGACTGCTGTGCTAGCAATGAGGGAGGCTCCGTGGGCATAGGACCCTCCCAGCCAGGTGTGGGATATAATCTCCTGGTGTGCCATTTGCTAAGACCCTTGGTAAAGTGCAGTATTAGGGTGGGAGTTACCCGATTTTCCAGGTATTGTGTGTCTCAGTTCCCCTGGCTAGGAAAAGGGATTCCCTTCCCCCTTGCGCTTCCCAGGTGAGACGATGCCTCACCCTGCTTCAGCTCTTGCTGGTCAAGCTGCACCAGCTGACCAGCACTGATTGTTTGGCACTCCCCAGTGAGATGAACCCGGTACCTCAGTTGAAAATGCAGAAATCACCCGTCTTCTGTGTCGCTCACGCTGGGAGCTAGAGACTGGAGCTGTTCCTATTTGGCCATCTTGCTCCCAACCATACGTGTTTTCTACTATCCCTTGTGATTTCTTCTTTGGCCATGGGTTACTTAGTAGAATGTGGCTTCATTTCAAAACCTTCAGGAATTTTCTAGATGTCTTTTTTATTACTGATGTCTAGTATAGTTTCATTTTGATTGTAGAATATTCTGTATTATTTCAACGTGTTGAATGTTTGACTTTGTAAATAGCCCAGTATAGTCTTTCTATAGTGTACATGAATATTCCATGTACACTTCAGAATAATATATATTTGGCAGTAGTTTCCTATTTATTTCTAATGTTCTGTTTCCTTTAATGCACCTTTCCTGTCATCTTTTGGTATCCCATTTTATCTCCTCTATTGACTTAATAATATCTTGTATTTAAAAATGATTTCTCCAAACAACCCCATCAAAAACTGGGCAAAGGATAGGAACAGACACTTCTCAAAAGAAGACATTTATGGGGCCAACAAACATATGAAAAAATGCTCATCATCACTGGTCATCAGAGAAATGCAAATCAAAACCACAATGAGATACCATTTCACGCCAGTTAGAATGGTGATCATTAAAAAGTCAGGAAACAACACATGCTGGAGAGGATGTGGAGAAATAGGAATGCTTTTACACTGTTGGTGGGAGTGTAAATTAGTTCAACCATTGTGGAACACAGTGTAGTGATTTGTCAGGGATCTAGAATCAGAAATACCATTTGATCCAGTGATCCCATTACTGGATATATACCCAAAGGATCATAAATCATTATACTATAAAGACATATGCACATGTATGTTTATTGCAGCACTATTCACAATAGCAAAGATTGGAACCAACCCAAATGTCCATCAATGATAAGAAATTGACTGGATTAAGAAAATGTGGCACATATATACCTTGGAATACTATGCAGCCATAAAAAAGGATGAGTACATGTCCTTTGCAGGGACATGGATGAAGCTGGAAACTATCATTCTCAGCAAACTAACACAAGAACAGAAAACCAAACACAGCATGTTCTCACTCATAAGTGGGAGTTGAACAATGAGAATACATGGACACAGGGAGGGGAACATCACCCACTGGGGCCTGTCAGGGGGTGGGAGGCGAGGGGAGGGAGAGCATTAGGAGAAATACCTAATGCAGATGATGGGTTGATGGGTGCAGCAAACCACCATGGCACGTGTATGCCTATGTAACAAAACAGCACGTTCTGCACATGTATCCCATAACTTAAAGTATAATAAATAAATAAATAAGGTTTCTCTTTGCATATTTTTAAATGATTATAATATTCATCTCTAACTTACTACAATTAAGCATAGATAACACTAAATCAGCTCATATAAAATGAAACACCATGAGGAGTACAGGTTCACCCACCCACCTCCCATTCTCTGTGCTATTGTTGTCATATATTTTACTACCACATATGCTATGCTGCTCACAATCCAGTGTTGATGTTTTACTTTAAAAGTAAAATATGTCAAGGCTTTATATCTAAAATATGTAAAGAATTCTCAAAACTCAACAGAGAAAAACAAACAATCTAATCATAAAACAGGCAAACGTCATAAAAGAACTATTTCACCAAAGAGGTGAGGCAGATGGCAAATAAGCACGTGAAAAGATGTTCAACATCATTAGCCACCAGGGAAATGCAAATTAAAACCACAATGAATCTTACTACTTGCCTATTTAAAGAGTTAAAATTTAAAAATTGTGATAATATCAAATGCTGGCAAGGACACAGGACACTCGATCACTCTTGTGTTGCTGGCGGGGATATAAAATAGTACAGCCACTCTAGGAAACAGTTACGCAATTCCTTCTAAAACTAAATGTGTGATTACCATTCGACCCAGCAGTTGCACTCTTGGGCATTTATCCCAGAGAAATGAAAGCTTATATTTACGCAAAAACCTGTACACAAATGTTCACGGCAGCTTTACTCCTACTAGCAAAAGACAGGAAACAACCCAGATGTCCTTCAAGGAGTGAATGGCTGAGCAAACAGTGGTACATCTATCTCATTGAATACTACTCATCAACAAAAAGGAATAAACTAGTGATACCAGCAACAATCTGGATGAGTCTCCAGTGAATTATAATAATAAAAAAAAAAAAAAGCCCAACACCAATCGGTTGCCAGAGTTTCAGGATGGGGTGGGGGGATACAGGAGAGAGATTGGTGTGGTTATAAAAGGCCAGTTCAAGGGATCCTTATGAAAGATAGAACTGTTTGGTATCTTTACTGTGAAGTGGAAACATGAACTTACAAAGGTGATAAAATTGTATAGAACTAAATACACACACACACAAGTAAAAGAGGAGAAATTGAATAAGATGGGTAGATCTTATCAATGTCAGTATCTTGGTTGTGATACTGTACTGTAGTTCTTCAGACTGTTTCCACTGGAAAAATATTGGGTAAAGAGTACATGGGATCATTCTGCATTATTTCTTATAACTGTATATAAACCTAGAATTACCTCAAAAATAAAAGTTTAATTTTAAAAAGGTAATTATACAGGCATGAGAAGGTATAAAGAGGTACAAAAGTTCCCACCATTAAAGAGTTTATCATGGAGGCAGGGTTAGGAAGCCAGTAGTTTTAGAGGTGGCAAAGTTTCGTTGATCACTTTCAGGAGACACTGTAATTGTAACGAATGAAATCTGTAGTCATATAATCATACCAGTGGACATTTATTACACAAATCTAAATGCTTTCCATGTGGCATCTCAGGCTTTGCTAGAACCCCCTGCAGTAGGATATTATGATTGCCATTTTGCCAGTAAGGAAACTAAAGCATAATCAGGTTAAGCAACTTGCCTGTTTTTGTTTTTGTTTTTAATCTAAGACAGTCCTGATTTGGCCAATCTTGACTGATATTTTGGTGCTTATATATAAATAGCTCTGGATTATTTGTCAAAAGTCTTGAGGGGGTGGGCATAGTGGCTCATGCCTGTAATCCCAGCACTTTGGGAGACCAAGTCGGGAGGATCACTTGAAGCCAGGAGTTTCAGACCAGCTTGGGCAATATAGTGAGATTCCTGTCTCTACCAAAATATTTAAAAATTAGCTGGTCATAGTGGTGTGTGTGTATAGTCCCAGCTACTCAGGAGGCTGAGGCAGAAGGATTGTTTGAACCCAGGGCCTCAAGGTTACAATAAGCTACAAATGTGCCATTGCATTCCAGCCTAGGCAACAGAGTTAGATCCTGTCTGGGAAAAAAAAAAAAAAAGAGAGAGAAGAAAGAATGAAAGAACAAAAGAGAGAGAGAGAGAGAGAGACAGAGAGAGAGAGAGAAAGAAAGAAGAGAAGAGAAGAGAAGGAAAGAAAAGAAAAGAAAAAGAAAACAAAAGTCTTGGGTTCCAGTCCCACTCTACTACTGATTCACATTTTAACTTGAAGAGTGATTCAATTACTTGGTCGTCCTACTTAAAAAAAAAAAAAAAAAAAAAAAAAAAAAAAAAAAAGCTGGAGTACATATCTAGAATCCTTACCACATGAACATTCTATATTTTTGGTTCTTTGACTCTAAAATGGTCAGTGTAAAAGAGTGTTTTCCATCCCAGTTTTGGCTGCTAGAGCCATCCCTGGTGATCTCACCCCTTTCCCCTGAACCCTTTGTATGTTTATTGAGCATCCACTCCAGCTGTACACTGGCTGTTTGTTTTCACGGGGTTACTGGTGCCCTCCACCCTCACCCCTCTCTCTTTCCCTGCAGAAGGCTTTTCTAATACTTTTTCAGTCATGGTCAATTTCAGGTGATAGCAATGGTAGTCATTTATTGAGTGCTTACCAAATGCTAGAGATTGACACAGGCTATGTCATTTTTTCAACACAAAATCCTGTGAAATGGGTACTATCAGACCGTTTTTACACCTGTGGCTTAGAAGACTTAAATGTCTAGTGTAAGGGCAATTATAGTGGTAGGTAGGCAGAGGCAGGTCTCAAACCCTTGCCTACCTAACTCAGACACACTTGGCAATACTATATATCTCTTTAAGCCTTCCAGAGGATATGTTTTAGGAGGTGGATTGTTCCATTTTATTATATATATGAACATAAGAAGATACACAGATAGATAGATAGATAGATAGATAGATAGATAGACAGATAGATAGATATTTTAAACGTGCTCACTTTCATTTCTGAAAATTTACATTTGTTAACTAAAAGAGCCTTGCAATCCCAGCATCTCCCTCATGATGGCAGTATAAGACTAATCCATGTACACGCAGCCTCCAGCACCAGCAACTAACCCAGAAGAAACCTCCTTAATAAATCAGCTTTGAGTCAAGACTGGTGTTACGTAAAATGCAAAATTAGGACCCTCGGAAGGGGAAAAAAGAGACTCAGGTATCTAGGTTATCAACCCCAGACACAAAAGAAATTTGACAAACTTGCAAAACAGACAACAACTTCCTATGGTGAAAAAACAAACAAAAAAACAAAGCAACTACTTGTTGCTGCCCACCCAATTTAGTAACCGGCCTTGGTAGTCTTCCAGCAGCAAACACAATAGCCCTGTCCACAGATGCTTTTCCCATTTCCTCCGTCCCCTTGAAACCAAACATTTAAGAACAAATAATTCATTTCTCCTTTCTTAATTTGCTCTGAAGGTTTTAAACACAGGGATAACTGGCAAATAGAAATTTCACATATTTTTTTGATCACTATGGCCTATCAACCCCTGCCTGATGATTAAATGAAGGACGATGTATCCAAGGTTTGTAAAGAGCTTGGTCGCAACTAATGAACACACAAAAAAACCACCAGACAATAAACAAGTATTGAATTATATCTGGGTACAGCAGAAACCATTGGGCAGACTTCAGAATTAGCCCTCAGAAGTTTTGTTTTTACTTGACTCTTGGTCATAACTGACTGGACTAGAAGTGAACACCTGACTCAGGAGGAGGCAGTCCATTGGCTGACCAGGAACCAATTAGGGTCTCTCTCTTGAGAACTCCAACTAAGAGACAAGAGATGCAGGTTATTTAGTCCACTTCTGGCTGTAGCATTAGACAGATATAAAACCCAAGAATTCTTGGTACTGAATCCTGGTTGTTTAACTTTCCTCAGATTTTAGGGGGTGACCAGGATCCCTCCCAGCAAAATATCATTTTTGTTTAACCTTAATTTCAGTGGGTTATATTACATGCATTCTCCATCAAAGACTCCAAGGCCTGTGCAAAGTGCAGTGAGGGCATACAAAGAATTTATGACATTTCCCTGCTGTCCTGGGTATGGGTGATTTTCCTTGCTGTAGAAGAGAACAGGGTCTCTGGAATTCAACCCACCTTTGTGACCCTGTAAACATTCCTTTTTTTCTCTCTCAGAGATTCAACTTTGTTCTCAGTAATATGGAAATGATAGCATCTGCTTAACAGTCGTTTTGAACAGGAAGCGTCCATCTTGGCTGGGTGCCTGATTTATGGCAGATTCTTAGTAAATGTCAACCTCTGCACTGCTTTGCAAGTAGGTCCTTTGGCTGCTCTCAAATGCAAGTCACACAAAGATTGTGGGAGGTTTTTTTGTTTTGTTTTGTTTTGTTTTGTTTTTTATAGAAAATACATCATTCCTATAGAGAAAAAAATACAGTCACGTTTAATAATGGCTGTTTAGACAGGGATAGGTTCTCTCTGGAGCCTCTGGACCAGGTGGTGGAAAGTGGAGGTGGGTTACTGATCCCAATAAATAGGCTACAGGACTGAGGCCAGTTTCTGGAGAGAAGGGATGGTCACTCCTATATTTAAGCCAATGGTGAAGGTTAAGTAGGAAAGTCCAGAGGGACCCTTGACCCCACTTGCTTGACAATATTGGTGTAGGACAAGTCAAACCCTCCTAACTGGGCAACGGACCCCTCCCACTAGTGGTCTCTCTTGTGGAGAAAATTTTTACCTGATCAACTTATTCTCATGAAGCACAAGGGCCTGATACGGACACCCCTTCTGTAGGCATTTTCAAAGAAGTTAGTGAGGATAACAGACAGAAAAACCTCTATGCATCGAATTTCAGGCACCATCGGGGAAATGTTTCTTAGGGTGGCTTTCAACGTATCTTTAAATCACCCTTTTACAAATGGGGTATTAAATCGTCTGCTCTGCCTAGAGAAAAGATTCCCAAGATTCCTTGTAGCTGCTGGGAAGTTACTGAAGTCCTCAGTGCCCTGTTTTGAAAAAGTATTGACAATGCAGCAGAAAGTTGCATCTGGCAGCTAACAAATATTTCTTGAGAGTCCACTCGATGCCAGGGATTGTTGCACTGAAAATGTAAGGCTACCAAAACAAGCAGTTCAAGCCCTCAAGAACCCTGCATGTTCATGAGTATTCACCAAGTATCACACAGAGCTTGTGTCTCAGATGTTTTTCACAGTCCAGCCCCCCAGGATTCATTCCCAAATTCTGTGGAAAGCCTAGAACTCTTTTCTCAAAGCCCTTTAGCACCAATCTCTCTATTACTCCTTTTTCTTTTCTTTCTTTCTTTTTTTTTTTTTTTTTTTGTTTTTTTTTTTTTTTGTTTTTTGCTGTTTGTTTTTCTACAGATGGAGTTTCCCTGTATTGCTTAGGCTAGTCTCAAACTCCTGGGCTCAAGTGATTCTCCCATCCCAGCCTCCTGAGCAACTGGGACTACAGGCAAGCACCACCATGCCCAACTTTATTACTTCTTTTTTAAAAATAAAACTTTTTTTAAAAAACAGCAGAGAACGCACTCATTCATTCTGCAGCTGGATCTTGAGTAACTTTGCCACTTGAGAGTTCCGACCCCAAAAACACTGCTGTCACTTTCCAGGTATTCTATTCTTCCTTAGACCCCATAGCCTGGCTGCCCAAGTCAGACAAGTATGGAAGATTTGTTTGTGAGGACACAGAGACAGCCACTGGCAACATACCGAGGTATTACAGAGACTTGCTGTGAGGCAAGGCCAACAAAACACCACTTACACAATCAAATAACAAAGAGGGGCGTCTTTTTCAAAATGAAAGGTCTATGTGTAAATAGATTCTTTCTGTAAAATAAACAAGATATGAGATAAGGATCCAAGTTTGCTTTGGTATCACTATGGTTACCAGAATGATATTCAAGACCTTTTCGCCACGTTCTCCTCCTTTTGAATGCATGCCACAAGTAAAGCATGCCTGAGTTTGGTCTAGAGAGCCTAGGGTGCATTCTCCTTTATGGATGTAGAAGGGATGGGTTTAGCACATTGCTAAGCTTAAAAACAAACAAAAATCCTAGGGAAGATTCTCTTCTTTACTGACTCAAAAAAAGCCCCTGGTAAGAAAAAGTTGTTAGTTATACTATTAGTGACATGACTGTTTGGTATTGTCAATATCACTCTCAATCAACCAGTATTAGTGAGCACTTCTGAGGACACTCACCGTAAGAATCATTACTCAACAGTTATTGAAACAGTTCCATATGAAATTTTGAATTAGTTGCTTAATATTCTCATTTGTGCCACAGTGTTTTTCTTGACCTACAGACAGGTTCAGTTCAATTCCTCCTAAGAACAAACTCTTAACTTTGTTCCTCTAACCTAGACTGAGGACTCAGAACTGATCTTGTTTCACTGCTGCATAATACCATATTTCCTGTTTGACAAAGATCCTACCTTGAGCTTGCAAAGATTCCCTGCTTCTTAAAACTGAAACTGGACCCCTTCCTTACGCTTTACACAAAAATTAACTCAAAGTGGATTAAAGACTTAAACGTGGCCAAGGTGGGTGGATCACGAGGTCAGGAGATCGAGACCATCCTGGCTAACACGGTGAAACACCGTCTCTAACAAAAAATATAAAAAATTAGCTGAGTGTGGGGGCGGGCGCCTGTAGTCCCTGCTACTCAGGAGGCTGAGGCAGGAGAATGGTGTGAACTCTGGAGGTGGAGCTTGCAGTGAGCCGAGATCGCACCACTGCACTCCAGTCTGGGAGATAGAGCAAGACTCTGTCTCAAAAAAAAAAAAAGAAAGAAAGAAAGAAAAGGAAAAAAAAAAAGACTAAAACGTAAGACCTAAAACCCTAAAAACCCTAGAAGAAAACCTAGGCAATACCACTCAGGACATAGGCATGGGCAAAGACTTCATGACTAAAACACCAAAAGCAATGGCAACAAAAGCCAAAATAGACAAATGAGACCTAATTAACCTAAAGAGCTTCTTCACAGCAGAAGAAACTATCATCAGAGTGGACAGGCAACCTACAGAATGGGAGAAAATTTTTGCCATCCATCCATCTGACAAAGAGCTAACATCCAGAATCTGCAAAGAACTTAAACAAATTTACAAGAAAAAAACAACCCCATCAAAAAGTGGGCAAAGGATATGAACAGACACTTCTCAAAAGAAGACATTTATGGGGCCAAAAAACATATGAAAAAAAGCTTATCATCACTGGTCATTAGAGAAATGCAAATCAAAACCACAATAAGATACCATCTCATGCCAGTTAGAATGATGATCATTAAAAAGTCAGGAAACAACACATGCTGGAAAGGATGTGGAGAAGTAGGAATGCTTTTACACTATTGGTGGGAGTGTAAATTAGTTCAACCATTGTGGAAGACAGTGTGGTGATTCCTCAAGGATCTAGAACCAGAAATACTATTTGACCCAGTGATCCCATTACTGGGTATATACCCAAAGGATTATAAATCATTCTACTATAAAGACACACGCACACATGTGTTGATTTCAGCACTATTCACAATCGCAAAGACATGGAACCAACCCAAATGCCCATCAACGATAGACTGGATAAAGAAAATGTGGCATATATACACCATGGAATACTATGCAGTCATAAAAAGGATGAGTTCATGTCCTTTGCAGGGACATGGATGAAGCTGGAAACCATCATTCTCAGCAAACTAACACAAGAACAGAAAACCAAACACCGCATGTTCTCACTCATAAGTGGGAGTTGAACAATGAGAACACATGGACACAGGGGAACATCACACACTGGGGCCTGTCAGGCGTTGAGGGGGCTAGGGGAGGGAAAGCATTAGGAGAAATACCTAATGTAGATGATGGGTTGATGGGTGCAGCAAACTACCATGGCTGTGATCCCAGCACTTTGAGAGGCCAAGGCAGGCAGATCACTTGAGGTCCGGAGTTCGAGCCCAGCCTGGCCAACATGGTGAAACTCCATCTCTACTAAAAATACAAAAATTAGCTGGGTATGGTAGCGGGTGACTGTAATCCCAGCTACTCGGGAGGCTGAGGCAGGAGAATCGCTTGAATCCAGGAGGTGGAGGTTGCAGTGAGCGGAGATTGTACCACTGCATTCCAGCCTGGGCAACAGAGTGAGATTCCAGCCCACCCCCGACCCCCTGCCCACACACATACACAAAAAATTAAAAATACAAGAAAGAAAAAGAAAATGGAAAGCTCAATAGCTAGCTGGGGAAAATATATGACACAATATAACAAAAGGTGAATGTCCTTAATATACAAAGAGTTGATAAACATTGACAATTAAAGATATTAAGACTGCCTAGAAAAGGCAAAGGATATGAAAAAATTTCACAAGAAAAAGGAAAGCTTGAAAAGCTGTCTTGTGTTAATGGATTGGAAAACAATACTGTTAGGATTCAGTACAACTGAAAGTGATCTACAGATTTAATGCAGACGTAAATGAAATGTGGCATATACATCTCACACCAGTCGAAATGGCTATCATTAAAAAGTCAAAAAACTACAGATGCTGCCAAAGTTGTGGAGAAAAGGGAATGCTTACACACTGCTGACGGGAAAGTAAATTAGTTCAGCCATTGTGGAAGGCAGCTTGGTGATTCTCAAAGAACTTAGAACTGCCATTCAACCCAGCAATCCCATTATTGGGTATATACCCAAAGGAATAAAAATTGTTCTAGGATAAAGACATATGCGTGTGTGTGTTCACTGCAGCACTATTTACAATAGCAAAGACATGGAACCAACCTAAATGCCCATCAATGGTAGATTGGATAAAGAAACTGGTACATATGCATTATGGAATCCCACACAGCCATGGAAAAGAACGAAATCATGTCTTCTGCAGCAACAGGGATGGAGCCGGGGGCCATTATCCTAAGCAAACTAATGTAGAAACAGAAAACCAAACACCACATGTTCTCACTTAGAAGTGGGAGCTAAGCATTGAGTACACAAGGACATAAAGAAGTAAACAACAGACACCAGGACCTACTTGAGGGTGAAGGGTGGGAGGAGGGTGAGGATAGAAAACCTACCTACCTATCAGGCACTATGCTTATTACCTAGGTGGCAAAATGTTCTATACACCAAACCCCTGTGACGCACAATTTACCTAAATAACAAACCTGCACGTGTACCCCTGGATCAAAAATAAAAGTTACCAAAATAAAAACAAATAAAGATTTAACAAAACCAAAGGGGGGAAAATGTGGTTGGTATATACATGCAATAAAATATTTAGCCTTTTAAAAGAGGAAATTCTGACACATGCTACAACATAAATAAACTTGAGGACATGCTAAGTTCAATAAACCAGTCACAAAAGGACAAGTATTGTATTTTTCTAATTACATGAGGTATTTAGAGTAGTCAAATTCAGAGACAGAAGGTAAATCATGATTGCTGGGAACTATAAGGAGAGGGAATGGGATATTGTTGTTTAATGAATGTACAGTTTCAGTTTGCAAGATGAAATGGGTTCTTGAGATTGGTTGAACATGGATTTACTTAACTATAGAACTGTACACATAAAAAATGGTTAACTGGTAAATTTTATGCTATATGTATTTTAACCACAATTAAAATTTTAAAAATAAAAATTAAGAAAAAGGGAAGGCTAGGCTGGGCATGGTGGCTCACACCTATAATCCCAGCACTTTGGGAGGCCAAGGCGGGTTGATCACCTGAGGTGAGGAGTTTGAGACCAGCCTGGCCAACATGACGAAACCCCATCTCTACTAAAAATACAAAAATCAGCTGGGTGTAGTGGCACGCACCTGTAATCTCAGCTACTTGGGAGGCTGAGGCAGGAGAATTGCTTGAACCTGAGAAGTGGAGGTTGCAGCGAGCCGAGATTGCACCACTGCACTCCAGCCTGGGTGACAGACAGAGCAAGACTTCATCTGAAGAAAAAAAAAAAAAAAAAGAAAAAGAAAAAGGGAAAGCTAATGAACAAATAGAAAAATATACAAACCTACTTGTAATCAAGGAAATGAAACTGGAAATGGGATTAATTTTTGCTAATAAAATTAGTAGAGTCGGTTTTTTTAGAGTATCATACACAATACTGGCAGAGATAAAGAAAAACGGGCACTTTTCCACACTTCGATAGCACTAACCCAAGAGCTTTAAAATATTCATATTTTTACTGAGATAGTCTATTTCTAGGAATCTATCATAAGATGATCAGAAATGCAAAGTGCATATTATATATATATATATATATATATTCATATATATCAGTATAACAATATCTCTTCACAGTGTAACTTATAATTTTAAAAAATTAGACAACCCAAAGTCTACTGATACAGAAACAGTTATAAATGTTGTTATGGAATGAATGGTGTGTACCATTTGCAACTGCTAGAAAAGGTACTTATGAATAATTTTTAATGACATGACAAAATAATTATGATGTGGTTTTAGTACATGACACAGATCATGGAGCTTAATATGCAATCAAATAACAACTATGCAACAAATATAAGTAAGCGCAGTAAAAAGAATGGAAGCAATTTGACATATGCACAGTGATTTCCTTTAGTCAGATTTTGGATGGTTTTAATTGTTTCTTTATACTTTTCTGTCATTTTCATTATTTTACAGTGGATCTAGGAACACTGCAAGGCCTCCATGGAAGATGCTGTCTTTACTTTCAATCTCATGCCAGATCTGTTACCAATGGCTCTCAACTAATGGACATTAGGGTTAACGTCAATTAACTCTTCTTCGATTCTCAAGTTCATGTTTGTTTGTGTTCTAGACTCCAGTCATAAAAGATAGTCTTAAAATATTACTATATGTCAATGATGTGAGGTTGAGAAAAAAACAAATATAAAAATAAATTAAAAATAAAAAATGATAACACAATAAGTTTTTAGTTACCATCTTTTTGTTGCTCTGTGGTAGTAAAATACATACACAAGAGTATTATTATAATTTTTCAATGACTAATGACATTATTTTTGTTCATCTTTTTAAGGGCAATTTTATATATTTATATATTATATATTATATATATATATAATATATATATATTCCTAACAATACCACTACAATTTTTATAGTCTTAAAATTTGCCATAAACCAGCTTCTTTCAACTTTGTTTTAGAACACCTTTCTAAAAGGTGTTACCAGGTAAGCCAAGTTTGAGAAACCCTGCTCTTTTTGTTTGTTTGTTTTCCAAACTTGTTTGACCATGGACCACTTTTATCAAGTAGTGTCTTTTAACATCCCATGAAACTGGGCTTCCTAGGAACCCATTTGTGAAATGTTGCAGTCATATGTATGATAACAGAATGCTAGTAAATAGGAGAATGTACTTTCTGGAAAATGTAGGATTTTTGTTTCTACTGTAATTGTACCTAAAATACTTTATAGATGGGTTTAAGAATGTTATGGACTGAACTCTGTCCCCCCAAAACTCATTTTTGAACTCTCTTAACTCCCAGTATCTCAGAATGTGACTTTCTTTGGAGATAAGGAATTTAAAGTGGTGACTAAGTTAAAATGAGGCCATCAGGGTGGGCCCTAATACAACATGATTGGTGTCTTTATAAGAATAAGAAATTTGAACACAGACTCACAGAGAAGAAAGATCATGTGAAGCCACAGGGAGAAGATGGCCATCTACAAGCCAAGGAGAGAGGCCTTGGGAGAAGCCAATCCTGCCGACACTTTGATCTAGGGTTCCTTGTCTCCAGAACTGTGAGCAAATAAATTTCTATTGTTTAAGCCACCCAATCTGGTGCTTTGTTATGGCAGCTCTAGAAAACTCATGTAAATGGTGTACAAACACAAACATTCCTGTCCAGGCAGGGCGGGAGGGCCCTGATAGGAGTATTTGACTGTTGATATTGTTTAGAATTCTGGGAGCAGGGTGATAATAGCAAAGACTGATTTTCAGTTGGCTTTCTTATTGCTTTTAAATTTTCTACAGTGTGTCCCTTTGCTGCCTGTACCTTCACCAAACCTCTTGGCACACCATTAATGTCAATCTGTGTTGTTGGTTGAATTGTGACCCCACAAAAGACATGTTGAAGCCCTAACCCCCAGTGCCTGTGAACTTGACCTTATTTGGAAAAAGGCTTTTGCAGATGTTATCAAGTCAAGATGAGGTCTTATGGGATCATGGTGGGTCCTAAATCCACTGATTAATGTCCTTATAAACAGAGAGATTTGGAGACACACAGGGACAAAGGCTGTGTGAAGATGGAGGCAGGGTTACACTGCTGCAAATCCAGGAATGCCAAGGATTGCCAGTAACCACAAGAAACTAGAAGCAGCAAGAAATAATTTTTCCATAGAGCCTTCAGAGGGAGCATCGCCCTGCTGACACCTTGATTTTGGACTTCTAGCTGCTGGCACTGTGAGAGAATAAATTTCTGTTGTTTTAAATTGCCCAGCTTATTATATTGTACTTCATTACAGCCGATCCAGGAAACTAACACAATCAGGAAAAGCTGAAACTTATTGATTACTGGCTTAAACAGTCCTCTTCCTATTTCAAAGTCTATTCACCGTTTGGGATACTAATTACAGACTTACCTGTTTCTCCTATTCTGAGCCCCCAGTTGATTGGCCAGTCAGAAATGATTGAAGGGAGGTAGAGCAAGATGGCGGGATAGAAGCTGCCACTAATTGTCCTGCCACCAACATCTTCCTGTGGAGGAAATTGAACACATATCCACATAAAAACACCTTCATAAGAACCAAAATTTAGGTGAGAGATTACAGTACCTGGTTTGAACTTCGTATTACTGAAAGAGGCACCCAGTGCTGCCCTGTCACAGAAGAAAGCAATACCAGGCGGAACTCAGCCAGTGCCCATGGAGGGAGCATATAGACCAGCCTTAGCCAAAGGAGAATCAGCCACTCTAGCAGTCGAAACCTGAGTTCCAGCAAGCCTTGACACTGTGAGTTAAAATGCTCTGGGCTTCTAAATAAACCTGAAAAACAGCCTAGGACACAAGAACTGCAATTCCTGGGCAAGTCAAGGTGCTACGCTATTCTCAGAGCCAGTGGACTTGTGGAGCATGTAACATAGTGAGACACCAGCCAGGGTAGCCAAGGGTGTGCTTGAGCTGCCCCTCTCTGAACCCCAGGCAGAGCAGCTCACAGCTTCAGAAGAGACTCCTTCCTTCTGCTTAAGAAGAGAAGGAAGACTAAACAGGACTTTGTCTTGCAACTTGGATACCAACTCAATCACAGTAGTATAGAGTACTAGGCAGAGTTCTGAGGCTCCCATTCCAGGCCCTAGTACCCAGACATTTCTAGATACAGCTTGGGCAAGAAGGGATCCTGTTGCCTGGAAGGGAAGCACGCAGTCCTGGCAAGATTTATCACCTGCTGAACAAAGAGCCCTTGGGTGCTGAATAATCAGCAGCAGTACCCAGGCAGTACTCACCATGAGCCTTGGGTGAGACTCAGAGCTGCGCTGACTTCAGATGAGACTTGGCACATTCCCAGGTGTAGTGATTGTGAGGGACTGCTTCCGCTTGAGAAAAGGAGAGATAAGAGCAAAGGGGATTTTGTCTTGCAGCTGAGGTACCACTTTAGCTACAGTGGGGTAGAGGATCAAGCGGACTTTTGGTGTCCCCGATTCCAGGCCTTGGCTCTTGGATGACATTTCTAGACCTGCGCTGGGGCAGAGGAAAGCCCACGTCCCTGAAGAGAGAGTCCCAGGCCTGGCAGCATTCATGACAAACTGACTGAGGGCTCCTTGGGCCTTGAGTGAACATCAGTGGTAGCCAGGCGGTACTTGCCACAAGCCTGGGGTGTTGGTGGCCATGGAGAGAGACTGCTCTCATTGTGGAAAAGGGAGAGAAGAGTGAGAATAACTTTGTTTTCTTGCTTGGGTGCCAGCTCAGCTGCAGTGGAAGAGAGACCAGTTAGATCTCTATGGTTTCTAACTCCAGGTCCTGGCTCCCAAACAGCATCTCTGGACCCACCCAGGACTGGGGAACTCACAACCCTGAACAGAAAGACACAAGCCTGACTGGCTTAATCATCTGCTGGTTGTAGAGCCCTTGGGCCTTTGAGCAAACATAGGCAGTAGCTAGACAGTGGTTACTGCGGGCCTTCAGCAAGACCCATTGCTCTGCTGGTTCTAAGTCTAACACAGAGCAGTGCCAGTGTTGGTGGCCTCAGCGGTGCTCGTGTCAGGCCTCCCCCAGGAACAGGCAGCTTTGCAGAGAATGAAAGAGAGAGAGAGATGCTGTTTGTTGGAGAGAAAGTAAAGGAAGAGAACAAAAATTTCTCTGTCTCATAATCCAGAGAATTCTTACAGATCTTATCTAAGACCACCTAGGTGGTACCTCTGTGAGTCTACAAGAGACACACCATTGCTGAGTTTGGGGTGCCCACAAATGCAGATACTGGTGCAATGATCAAAAACTTAGATAACAACACCAAGTCCCTTCAAATACCTGAAACTCTTTCCTAAAAAGAACAAGTAGAAACAAGCCTAGACTGTGAAGATTATGGTAAATACCTAACTCTTCAATGACCAGACACTGATGAATATCAACAAACATCAACACCATCCAGCAAAACATAATTTCACCAAACAAACAAAATAAGGCACCAGGGACCAATCATGGAGAGACAGGGATATGTGACCTTTCAGATAGAGAACTCAAAATAGCTGTTTTGAAGAAACTCACTGAAACTCAAGATAACACAGAAAAGGGATTCAGAATCCTATCAGATAAATGTAACAAAAGGAGTGAAATATTTGAAAAAGAAACAAGCAAAAATTCTAGAGTTGAAAAGTATGACTGACATACTGAAGAATGAATCAGAGTAACAACAGCAGAATTGATCAAGCAGAAGAACGAATTAGTGAGCTTGAAGATAGGCTATTTGAAAATACACAGTCAGAGGAGACAAAAGAAAAACAAATAAAAAAGCATGAAGCACACCTACATGATCTAGAAAATAACCTGAAAAGGGCAAATCTAACAGTGATTGGCCATAAAGAGGAGGTAGAGAGACAGATAGGGGTAGAAAGTTTATTCAAAGGGATAATAACAGAGAACTTCCCAAACCTAGAGAAAGATATCGCTATTCAGGTACAAGAATGTTATAGAATACCTAGCAGAATTAAAACAAATTAGACTGCCTCAAGATACTTAATAATCAATCTCCCAAAGGTTGAGGATAAAGAAAGGATCTGCAAACAACAAGAGAAAAGAAACAAATAACCTACAATAAAGCTCTAATACATCTGGCAGCAGACTTCTCAGCAGAAACCTTACAGACCAGGAGTGGCATGATGTATTTCAAGGGCTGAAGAAAAAATCTTTTATCCTAGAATAGTATATCCAGTGACAGTATCCATCAAACATGAAGGGGAAAGACTTTCCTAGACAAAAGTTGAGGGATTTCATCAACACTACACCTGACCTACAAAACAAGGTAAAGAGAGTTCTTCAATTTGAAAGAAAATAAAATTAATGAGCAACAAGAAATCATTTGAAGGTACAAAACTCACTGGTAATAGTAAGCACACAGAAAAACACAGAATATTGTAACACTGTAGTTGTGATGTGTAAACTCCTCAGATCTTGAGTAGAAAGACTAAAAGATGAACCAATAAAAAATAGTGACTACAACAACTATATGAGACACAGAGAGTATCATAAGACATAAATCAACAAAAAGTTAAAAAGCGGGGGAATGTAGTTAAAATGTAAAGCTTTCATTACTTTTCTCTTTGCTCGTTTGTTTCTCTGCTTGTTTCTCTTTGCTTGTGTATTAGTTTTCTTTCTTGGTTGTTATTTTGTTTACACAATCAGTGCTAAGTTCTTACAGGTTTAAAAATAATGGATTGTAAGATATTATTTGCAAGTCTCATGGTAAACTCAAATCAAAAATCATACAACAGATACACAAAAAATAAAAACCAAGAAATTAAAACATATCAACAGAGAAGGTCACCTTGACTGAAAGGAAGACAGGAAGGAAAAAAGAAAGAGAAGACAAATAACAGAAAACAAATAACAAAATGGCAAGAGCAAGTCCTTACTGATCAATAATATCATTTAATGTAAATGGACTAAACTCTCCAATCACAGAGTGGCTGAATGGATTTAAAACAAACAAACAAACAAAAAAAGAGCCAATAATCTGTGGCCTACAAGAAACACACTTTACCTACAAAGACACACATAGACTGAAAATCGAGGAATGGAAAAAGATATTTCATTCAGATGGAAACCAAAAAAAGAGCAGAAGTAGCTATACCTGTATCAGACAAAATAGAATTCAAGAAAAAACTATAAAGAGAGACAAAGAATATCATTATATAACGATAAAGGGTTCAAGTCAGCAAGAGGATATAAACATATAAATAAATAGGATATATTTATATGTAAATATATAAATATATAAGTATATTCATATTATAATATGAAGAATATGAATATACACTTATAAATATGAAGTGTCCTTTTATCATTGTATTGGGGTCTATGTTTAAATCCTCTTGCTGACTTGAACCCTTTAACATTATACAATGAGTTGCAAATATATGTTGTAAATATGTGTGCACCCACACTGGAGCACCCAGATATATAAAGCAAATATTAAAGCTAAAGAGAGACACAGACCCCAATACAATGATACCAGGACATTTTGACACCCCCACTTTCAGCATTAGACACATCATCCAGACAGAAAATTGACAAAGAAACATTGGACTTAACCTGCACTACAGAGCAAATGAACCTAACAGATATTTACAGAACATTTTATGCAATGGCTGCAGAATATGCACTCTTCTCTTCAGCCCATGGATCATTCTCAAGAATAGACCTTATGATAGGCCACAAAATAAGTCTTTAAAGATTCAAAAAAATGAAATTATATCAAATATCATCTCTGACCACAGTGAAATAAAACCAGAAATCAATAACAAGAGGAATTTGAAAACTACAAAAAAAAAAAAAAAACCCATGAAAATTAAACAATGTGCTCCTGAATGACCAGTGAGCCAATAAACAAATGAAGAAGGAAATTTAAAAATTTCTTGAAACACATGAACATGGAAGCACAACCTACCAAAACCTCTGGGATACAGTGAAAGCAGTACTAAGAGGGAAGTGTACAGCTTTAAGTGTCTATATCAAAAAAAGTAGAAGAACTTCACATAAACAAACTAATAATGCATCTTAAAGAACTAGGAAAGCCAGAGTAAACTAAACCCAAAATCAGTAGAAGAAAAGAAATAATAAAGATCAGAGCAGAAATAAATGAAACTTAAACAAAGAAAACAATACAAAAACAAATGAAATGAAAAGTTGGGTTTTTGAAAAGATAAACAAAATAGACAAAGCTTTAGCCATACTAAGAAAGAAAGAGAGATACCCAAATAAATAATACTGAGGATGAGAAAGGATACATTATAACTGATACTGTAGAAATGCAAAAGATTATCAGAGGCTACTATGAACACCTATAAGCCAATACGTTGGAAAATCTAGAAGAAATGGATAAATTCCTAGACATATATAACCTACCAAGATTGAACAATGAAGAAATCCAAAAACCGCACAGACCAATAAAATGTAACAAGATCAAAGCTGAAACGAGAAAAATCTCCAGTAAGTAAAAGCCCAGGACCTAATGGCTTCATTGCTGAATTGTACCAAATATTTAAAGAACAACTAATACCAATCCTACTCAAACTACTCTGAAAAATAGAAGACGAGGGAATACTTCCTAACTCATTCTATGAGACCAGTATTACCCTGATACTAAAACCAAAGACACACAAAAAATCAAACTAAAGGCCAATTTCCCTGATGAACATTAATGCAAAAATCCTCAATCAAATACTAGCAAATCAAATTCAACAACAGATTAAAAACACCATTTATCATGACCAAGTGGGATTTATCCCAGGGATGCAAGGATGGTTCAACATACACAAATCGATCAATGTGATACATCATATCAGTAGAATGAAGGACAAAAATCACATGATCATTTCAACTGATGCTAAAAAAGCATTTGATAAAATTCAACATCCCTTCATGATTTAAAAAAAAATACTAAAAAACCTGGGTATTCACAGAACATACCACAACACAGTAAAAGCTATATATGACAGACCCACAACTAGTATCATACTAAACACAAAAAAACTGAAAGCCTTTCCTCAAGATCTGGAACAAGACAAGGATGCTCACTTTCACCACTGTTATTCGACATAGTACTGGAAGTCCTAGCTAGAGCAATCAAACAAAAGAAATAAAGGTCATCCAAATTGGAAAGGAAGAAGTCAAATTATCCTTGTTTGCAAAAGATATGATCTTATATTTGAAAAAAACTAAAGATGCCATTAAAAAAAACTATTAGAATTGGTAAGCAAATTCAGTGAAGTTGCAGGGTACAAAATCAACATACATAAATCAGTAGCTTTTTTTTAAAAACAGAGTCTCACTCTGTCACCCAGGCTGGAGTGCAGTGGTGTGATCTCAGTTCACTGCAACCTCCACCTCCTGGGTTCAAGTTATTCTCATGTGTCAGACTCCCGAGTAGTTAGGATTATAGGCGTGCACAACCACGCCTGGCTAATTTTTATATTTTTAGTTTTCACCATGTTAGCCAAGCTGATCTTGAACTCTTGGTCTCAAGTGACCTGCCCACCTTGGCCTCCCAAAGTTCTGGGATTACAGGTGTGAGCCACTGGGTCCACGCAATCAGTAGCATTTCTACATGTCAACGGCAAACATATTGAAAGAGTAATCAAGAAAATAATCTTATTTACAGTAGCTACAAATAATATAAAATACATAGGAATAAACTTAACCAAAGAACTAAAAGATCTCTATAATGAAAACTATAAAACGTTGATTCAAGAAATTGAAGAGGACACAAAAAACTGGAAAAATCAATGTTAAAATGTTCATCCTAGCCAATGCAATCTACAGATTCAATGCAATCCCTATCAAAATACCAATGACATTCTTCACAGAAATAGAAAAAAAATCCTAAAATTGATATGGAACCCCAAAAGACCCAGAATAGCCAAAGCTATCCTGAGCAAAAAGAACAAAGCTAGAGGACTCACATTACCTGACTTCGAATTACACTACAGAGATATAGTAACCAAAACGCATGATACTGGCATAAAAACGACCAATAGACAAATGGAACAGAGTGGAGAACCTAGAAACAAACTCATACACCTAGAGTAAACTCATTTTTGACAAAAGTCACAGGAACAAACTTTGCACAAAGGACAGTCCCTTCAATAAATGCTGCTAGGAAAATTGGATATCCGTATGCAGAAGAATGAAGCTAGATCCCTATCTCTTACTACATACAAAAATCAAATCAAAATGGATTAATAACTTAAATCTAAGACCTCAAACTATGAAACTACTACAAGAAAACATTGGAGAAACTCTCCAGGACATTAATCTGGGCAACGATTTCTTGAGTAATACCTCACAAGCACAGGCAATCAAAGCAAAAATGGACCAATGGGATCACATCAAATTTAAAAGCTTCTGCACAGCAACGGAAACAATCACCAAAGTGAAAAGATAATCCACAGAATGGGAGAAAATATTTGCAAACCATCCATCTGACCAGGGATTAATAACCAGACTTATAAGGAACTCAAACAACTCAATAGGGAAAAAAAAATCTAATAATCTAATTTAAAAATGGGAAAAAGATCTGAATAGATATTTTTCAAAAGAAGACATACGAATGGCAAACAGGCATATGAAAAGGTACTCAGCATCATTGGTCATCAGAGCAATGCGAATCAAAACTACGAGATATTAGCTCACCCCAGTCAAAATGGCTTTTATTCAAAAGACATGCAATAATGAATGCTGGGGAACATGTGGAAAAAAGGCCACCTTCATACACTGTTGGTGGAAATGTAAGTTAGTACAACCACTATGGAGAACAGTTTGGAGGTTCCTCAAAAAAGTCTAAAAATAGAGCTACCATATAATCCAGCAAACTCCATAGCTAGGTATATACTCAAAATAAAGAAAATCACTATGTCCAAGAGATATCTGCACTCCCATGTTTCTTGCAGCACTATTCACAATAGCTAAGACTTGGAAGCAACGTAAGTGTCCATCAACAGACGAATGGATAAAGAAAATGTGGTACTTGGACACAATGGAGTACTTATCAACCATAAAAAAGAATGAGATCCAGTCATTTGCAACAGCATGGATGGAACTGGAAGACATTACGTTAAGTGAAATAAACCAGGCACAGAAAGACAAACTTCACATGTTCTTGCTTATTTGTGGGAACTAAAAATTGAAACAATTGAACTCACAGAAATAGAGTAGAAGGCTGGTTACCAGAGGCTGGGAATGGAGGGGCAGTGGTAGAAATGGGGATGGTTAACTGGTACAAAAATATAGTTAGATCGAGTGAGTAAGATCTAGTATGTGATAGCACAACAGGATGACTACAATCAACAATAATTTATTGCACATTTAAATATAACTAAAAGATTATAACTGGATTATTATTTATAACGCAAAGAAAGGATAAATGCATGGGGTAATGGATACCTCATTTGCCCTGATATAGTCATTACACATTGTGTACCTTTATCAAAATGTTCCATGTACCACATAAATATATACACCTACTATGTACCCACAAAACTTAAAAATAAGTTTTTAAAACATTAAAAATAAGTTTTTTTTAAAAGAAATGATTGACATCTCCTGAATTCCCCCAAATAATCTAGCCAGCTACCAGACCCTTCTATTGTTCTAGATCAGGGGTGTCCAATCTTTTGGCTTCTCTGGGCCACATTGGAACAATTGTCTTAGGCCATACATAAAATACACCAACACTAATGATGAGCTAAAAAAAAAAAAAAACAAAAAACTGTGAGACTAGGCTCAGTGGCTCATGCCTGTAATCCCAGCACTTTGGGAGGCCGAGGGGGGCAGATCACAAGGTCAAGAGATGGAGACCATCCTGGCCAGCATGGTGAAATCCCATCTCTACTAAAAATACAAAAATTAGCCGGGCGTGGTGGCATGCGCCTGTAGTCCCAGCTACTCAGGAGGCTGAGGCAGGAGAATTGCTTGAACCCAGGAGGCAGAGGATGCAGTGAGCCGAGATTGTGCCACTGCACTCTAGCCTGGTGACTGAGCGAGATTCCATCTCAAAAAAAAAAAAAAGAAATTGCAAAAAAATTTTTATAATGTTTTAAGAAAGTGTACAAATTTGTTGGACTACATTCAAAGCTGTCCTGGGCTGCATGCAGCCCGCAGACTGGGAGTTGGACAAGCTTGCTGTAGAATGTTCTGTGATGACTCATTATTAAGGTACACCAAGGGAGGGCAAGGATTTTTCCCAACGTCTTTTGATTCTGTTCTTACTGTTTAAAATATTTAAAATATGAAACAACAGAAATGTGTTTACTGCTATAACCATGGCACCTTGAACAATGCCCAGTCTATAGGAGGCACTCAATAAATTTTGGTCAAAGAATGAAGGAACACATAATTCTCACAGTGTAAGGCAAGCACTAGCCAATCATACCCCTTTCCCATCACTCCAGAAACTTTCAGTCAGACCAATCTTCCAAAATCACTTTCTTTCTCTGTAGATAAAGAGAACTGAGGCAGTGTTCCAGTCGCCTCTCTCTGGGGTAAGGCAGATCTCTTCCTGTCTCATGCCACCCCTCAGCCCTTTAGAAACAAGGTTCCTGAAGCAGAAACCTTCAAACATTCTATATGAAGGCCCCTTCCAACACGCTGTGTTATGGTGTAACATATCCAGCCTCATCAGGTAACACCCCTGCTGGGACCAAAGCAAAGTCCTGGCCTGCAAGTGGATGTGGGAGTTAGTAAACAGCAGCCTCAACTGTTGCACAATTTTGCCAAGGGCCATCTTAGTTTAGAACATAGAATTCCCTGTTCCATGCTTAGGAGGTCACTCTAAGATGCCTGGCCTGCTGGTGTGTTGATGGGTGGTGTGCTGATGGGTAAGCAGCGATCAGATACTTAACAGAGATAAGATTGAATTGGGCCTGCAGGAACAGGCCCTTCTCAGAGAGAAGGCAGCATTTGTCAGAGACTCTGTCCCATGAGTCCCAGCCTTGCTCACGGCAAGGAGCGTCACGCTTTGTGGCAATTTCACTCTTTTGTCCGTATTTCCTTGTGCAAACTGCCCATTTGTTCATGAGCCTTCTTCTGTTCCTTCAACCTTCCCACTCCAGGGGCACAGGCCTCCACATTTGTGTGTAATTGATCCCATCTTCAGGAGCAGTAGGTTCCAGAGACTTCTGCTTCTCAGCCCAGAAAAGAGAACATAATGGCTGCAGAAGAAAGCATGGGCTTGGACTAACTCTTCTCTCTGTCAATGATGGCGTGTCTCTAAACTGACCTCTCCTCTCAGAACCTGCTGGCACACTGGGCTCACCTCCCACTCAGGAGAACCCAGCGGGGATGGTCTGGTGGTGAGTTGTGCATTGTGCACATTTTAGCCTGGCCTCGAACTACGCACAGGCTCACCACCTCTTAGCCTTGATTCTACTGGTATCAACTCTCAGAAACTCAACCGAAGACGCAAAGCCAGCCACTCCTTCGTACCATTGCACATGCTGTTTCCTTGGCCTAGAATTTTTCTTCCTCCTTATCTGCTGGATGACTCTTCTCATTTTTCAAAACTAAGATCAGTATCTCTTAAAGTCCAGAATCTTTACTTTCACTTGCAAATGTCACCGTGTCCTAGCCAGAGCTACCCCTCTGACCTAATTTCCCAATATCCTCTCATCTCACTGCTCAGGTCACACTGGGCTCCTTGCTATCCCTTGAGCTTCCAAGCACACCCATGGCCTTTCCCCTTGTGATTTCCTCATCCTGCAGTGCTCTTCTCCCCACTCTTCACATGACTCACACCTCTTTTCATTCCTTTTCCTACATAAATGCCACCATCTCAGGAAGCCTTCACTGACCCCTGATTAAAATAGTGTGAGCCCATCCTACACAGGCACTGTCTCTCTACACCCCCACCTCCTCTATCTTTTTTCATTGTGCACACCATGATCTGATTTTATGTTAAATATTTATATGTTATGTTCACTGTCTGCCTGCCCAGTGGGATGTAAGTCCTGTGGCTACAGGAGCTTTTGTGTTCATCACAACATCGTAAGTCCCTGGAACAATTCGTGGCAGGCAGCACTCCCTAGTAAATAGTAGCTGAGTAAATGTTGTTTCAAGTTGATTTCTAACTTGGTATTCTAGTGCCTCTAGGCAGTTCTGTGAATAAACAGAAAACTCCAGGTAAGGTTCATGTAGATTTGACTCAAATGACATGTGCACGTCTACATGTATGAGTGTGCATGCATGTGTGTATATGTATAAATGTGTATATATGCACACATATGTGTATTTGTATGTGTGTATATAGAATTGTCACTCAGTATTCATTGGGGATTGACTCCAGGATCATCTGCAGATACCAAAATCCACAGATGTTCAAGTCCCTGGTATAAAATGGTGCAGTATTTGCATATAACCTATGCACATCCTCGTATATACTTTAATTCATCTCTAGATTACTTATAATACCTAATACAATGTACTATGTCATTTCTACCATGCTATTTATATTATTTTGTGTTTTCCTTCTGTATTAAGCCAAGTTAACAAATATTTGGCAGGAAGATATTTCTAGGAAGCTTAGTTTAACTAAATGAGGTTTTCCAACTCAACTCATCATATTTGTCCTAAATTTCATATTGGTGTTTTGTCTCCTCTGGTATTGTAATCTCTCCGGAGACACTGACAGGTCTGATTCACTTCATTGTGCACTACAGTAATTAGATAAAGAGACAAAGCAACATCTCATTGTGTCCTAAATACTTCAGGCCTGGCGCGGTAGCTCGCGCCTGTAATCCCAGCACTTTGGGAGGCCAAAGTGGGCGGACAATTTGAGGTTGGGAGTTCAAGAATAGCCTGCCAACATGGTGAAACCCCATCTCTACTAAAAATCCCAAAATTAGCCAGGCGTGGTGGTGTGCGCCTGTAGTTCCAGCTACTCAGGAGGCTGAGGCAGGAGAATTGCTTGAACACAGGAGGCAGAGGTTGCAGTGAGCTGAGATCGCACCACTGCACTCCAGCCTGGGCAACAGAGTGAGACTTGGTCTCAAAAAACAAACCAAAAACCAAAAAACAATAAATACTTCTGCTGCTTTCCCTCCACTATCCATGATGAAGTCTCATAGCTCTCACCATGCTGCTTCTATGTTCATTGTCTCCATTCTCTAACCTTTGTGAAGAGGTGTGGCTCTTCTCTGACGTTAGACCCTTTACCTCAGTGCCTGCCTTAGGCCTTTTCCAACCAGTCTTTTCAAGGACTTGTCTTCTCAAGACCTCTCCCCCTAATCCTAGACCCTGAAACCCCTTTGCTTCACCCTACTCTTTCCTCTTTCTCCCTATTTTTATTTATTTATTTATTTATTTATTTACTTATTTATTTATTTATTTTTGAGATGGAGTCTCACTCTGTCACCCAGGCTGGAAAGCAATGGCGCGATCTCGGCTCACTGCAACATCTGCCTCCTGGGTTCAAGCGATTCTCCCGCCTCAGCCTCCAGAATAGCTGGTACTATAGGCATGTGCCACCACACCCAGCTAATTTTTTTGTGTGTATTTTTAGTAGAGATGGGGTTTCACTATGTTAGCCAGGCTGGTCTCGAACTCCTGACCTCGTGATCTGCCCAGCTCGGCTTCCCAAAGTGCTGGGATTACAGGCGTGAGCTACCCCGCCCGGCCAAGATGGGAGGTTCTTGATGAGAATGTTTGTATTTATGCCTGTTGTCCCAGGATAATTATTAGTAGCATCTTTTTTTCACTCTCAGAAGCATCCCTGTTTGGCCACCCTAGCTACTGGTGAACTTTGAAAGACATAGTGTCAGTTGAGTGGTTGGAAGTAAAAGCTAGACTTCTCTGAGTTAAGGAGAAAGATGAAAAAGTGGAGGCAGAGCCCTGTCCTTCACAGCTCAGGGGTCCCCAATGGAATTGTTTGAGAGTCAATAGAATAGAGGAATAGGACAATGACTCGTTTTACAAAGAGGTGTCTGCTCTTCCATTTACTCGTTTTTGTTTTGATGAAGGTAAAGATAAAAATAGAGAAGCTATCTGCCCTTATACTAACAAGAATAAGTGCAGTGTGTTCTCCTGCTACATGCTGTGTTCTTTGTTGGAATAAATGTTTGTGTAAAGTTCCAACACGAAGTCTGCAGGAGCTTTGGCTGCTCTTCTCCAGCTGCAAGACAGTTCGGAGACAGCAGCCCCACCCTAGCGAGAGTTTAAAGCACTTTCCCCTTTCTGTTGTTTGACAGGGAGGGGTGGAGTTCAGAGCAATCAAAAGCGGGCTACAATGGTTTTGCATTATAATTTTATTGCTTAATATATTGTAAAATGTAGTTAATTCTAATTCATGTGTGTGTGTGTGTGTTCATCTCCTTGTTTTCTGGGGTGTGGAATGGTAAGAACATTTTTAAAGCCATGGCTTATTTACTAAAAAGAACCCTTGTTTCCTTTCTCTGAGATGCATGAAACCAACAGAGAAAATTAGAAGAGGGTATCATTTTAAGGAAGAGAAAACATGTTAGTGAGAGGAAGCTGCTTCATTTGTTTAAAATGTACACCCAGATGGGAAAGTTATACAAATGATTATTCAAATAAAAGAGAAAAAGGACATTAGAAGCTTGATATATCACTTGTGCGAATCTAGTGCTTCTCTGTAGAAAAAGTACCTCCCTGATCCTTTTCTTCTGTGGGATCCAGTGGTCTGGCTCATAGATGTGAGGGAGGAGCAAGTGTAGAACAGGCTTTGGAACCACCTGCTTCCATCCATAGGGGCTTCCTTAGGGGGCACAGCAACTAAGTGTTTCTAATGAGCGACAATCCCATGGTGGAAGAAGTGAATACTAGTAATGAAAGTCGGGGCAGTTCTCTCAGGAGAGTGTCAAAAAACTGCATTCACTTTCTAGTCTACCCCTCCAACTTACTTCAAATGAATACTTGTATATTTCCCCATCTTTGCCTTTTGCAACATGTTTCCCAATTAGGGTTACCAAATTTAGCAAAGAAAAATGCAGGGTATCCAGTTAGAGTTTTAGAAAAACAAGGAAGTTTTTTAAATTTTTCTACTTTTAATTTTTGTGGGTTCATAGTAGGTGTATGTATTTATGGAATATATATTTTGATATAGGCATACAATGCACAATAATAGCATCAGGGTAAGTAGGGTATCCATCACCCCATGCATTTATCCTTTCTTTGTGTTACAAACAGTCTAATAATATTCTTTCAGTAATTCTTAAATGTGCAATAAATTATTGTTGACTGTAGTCGTCCTATATGTCTGTTTATATGCCTGTGCCATGCTGCTTTGGTTAGTATAGCTCTGTAGTGTAATTTGAAGTCAGGTAATGTGATTCCTCTAGTTTCGTTCTTTTTGCTCAGGATAGCTTTGGCTATTTGGGGTCTTTTGTGGTTCTATATCAATTTTAGGATTTTTTTTCTATTTCTGTGAAGAATGTCATTAATATTTTGATAGGGGTTACATTGAATATATAGGTTGCTTTGGGTAGTATGGACATTTTATTTTTATTTAATTTTTTTTTTTTTTTTTTTTTTTTTTTTTTTTGAGACGGAGTCTCACTCTGTCGCCTGGGCTGGAGTGCAGTAGAGCAGCAATCTCAGCTCACTGCAACCCCCGCCTTCGGGATTCAAGAAATTCTCATGGCTTAGTCTCCTGAGTAGCTAATTTTGTACTTTTTTATAGTAGAGACAGAGTTTTCCCATGTTGGCCAGGCTGGCCTCAAACTCTTGGCCTCAAGTGATCCTCCTGCCTAGGCCTCCCAAAGTGCTGGGATTATAGGCATGAGCCACCATGCCCAGCCCTTGCGTGGACATTTTAACAATACTGATTCTTCCAAGCCATGAACACCAAATATCTTTTCATTTTTTGTGTCCTCTTCAATTTCTTGCATCAGTGTTTTATAGTTTTCATTGCAGAGATCTCTGACTTCTTTGCTTAAGTTTATCCCTAGGCATTTTATATTATTTGTAGCTACTATAAGTAAGATTACTTTCTTGATTTCTTTTTCAGATTGTTTGCTATTGGCATATAGAAATGCTACTGATTTATGTATGTTGATTTTGTATCCTCCAAACTTACTGAATTTGTTTATCAGTTCTAATAGTTTTTGGGTGGAGTTTTTAGGCTTTCTCAAATATAAGATCCTATCACTTGCAAACGAGGATAATTTGCCTTCTTCCTTTCCAATTTGGATACCCTTTATGTCTTTCTCGTCTGATTACTCTAGCTAGGACTTCCAGTACTATGTTGAATAACAGTGGTGAAAATGAACATCCTTGTCTTATTTCAGGTCTTAAAGGAAAGATTATAAGTTTTTCCCTGTTCAGCATGATATTAGCTATGAGTCTGTCATATGTGGCTCTTACTGTTTTGTGGTATGTTTCTTGAATACCTAGTTTTCTTAGGGTTTTTATTATGAAAGGATATTGAATTTTATCAATTCTTTTTCAGCATCAATTGAAATGATCATTTTTGTCCTTCATTCTAATGATAGGATATATATCACATTGATTAATTTGCGTATGTTGAACCATCCTTGCATTTCTGGAATAAATTCCACTTGGTCATGATGAATTATCTCTTTAATGTATCGTTAAATTTGGTTTGCTAGATTTGGTTGAGGATTTTTGCATTAATGTTCATCAGGGATATTGGCCTATAGGTTCCTTCTTTTTTTTTTTTTTTTCAGTGTGTTTGTCTGGTTTTGGTATCAGGGAAATATTAGCATTGTAAAATAAATTTGAAAGTACTGCAATCTCTCATCTGAATTTTGGTTCTTATGCAAGTGCTTTTTACGTGGATATGTGTTCGATTTGGTGTTCCTGTGGAGAGTATAATTGGTGGCAGCTTCTATCCAACCATCTTGCTCTACCTTCCTTCAATAACTTCTGACTTGCCAATCCACTGAGGGCTCAGAATAGGAGAAATAGGTAAGTTTGTAACTGGTATTCCAAAAGGTGAATAGACTTTGAAATAGGAAGAGGACTGTTTAAGCCAGTAATCAATAAGTTACAGCTTTTCCTGATTGTGTTAGTTTCCTGGATCTGCTGTAATGAAATCTAATATAATAAGCTGGGTAGCCTAAAACAACAGAAATTTATTCTCTCACAGTTCCAGCAGTTAGAAGTCCAAAATCAAGGAGTCAGCAGGGCCATGCTCCTGCTGAAGGCTCTATGGAAAAATTCTTCCTTGCTTCTTCCAGTTTCTGGTGGTTGCTGGCAATCCTTGGCATTGCTTGACTTGTAGCAATGTAAGAAGGGTTGATAAATGGGCAGACAGGCTTCTTGGGAAAGGTGTGTTTCACCAAGTTGTGCACTTTCAAAGGAGAAGTGAGTAAACAGAGCTCTACACAGAGGAAATCACAACAGTAAAAACACAGTGTGGGGCCAAAGAGAGAGGCAGAGTGGAATGGGGTAGATACCTGTTCCTGGGTCAGAAAATTGTTATTGTACATGGTGGGGATGGTGGGAGGTACATTTAAAGGCTTAGGTTAAGGCTACCTTAGGGTAGGCCTTAAGAAGAAGCTGAAAAGTTTTTCTCCTCTGTATGACCAACTTCAGGTGCCCAGCCAATGCTTGCTTCTGTGCTTTTGTGCCTTGGCTTGGTTTCCTTCTCTTAGACAAATAGGGAGCCAGGGTGTGCTGGGATGGAGGAGGCATACAGGAGGCCCGATGCCTTTGTCTCTTTGTCCACAGTCTCTACAGAAGGATGACCTAACCAATGCTAGAAAGGAAGAGAAGTAGGTACAGCCAGAGAGGAAATGAAAGAACCATTTAAGGAGCCCCTTGTAATGTACTTCTTGTTCATGCATTATCTCATTTCATCCTCACAGAAACTTTAGAAGGTAGGTATCGTATTGTTCCCATGTTCCAGCTGATAACACCGGGGCTCACTCAGTTCACATGGATAGGTAGAGTCAGGAGGTGAATCCACATCTAACTCAAAGTGGGGAGAGATGAGACAAAGAGTAAGATTTCTGAAAGAGAGTAAGTATGAGGGTGGTAGGAAAGGCAACGATTCAGGTGAATGAAATCCTGGAGAACAGTTTTGTTCTGAAGCAGCTTCAGTGCTATGTGAAGACAATGTACAAAAGGCCTGTTATATAACAAAAGGCTAACCTGATAGAAATACTGTGCAATAGACTTATGTTTTACTTAAGGCAGTAAATCTAAACGTATCTCTTATCTCCCGCTACCTGCCCCACTTTGCTCTTTTTCTCTTGTGCACTAAAGAAGAATGAATAATAATAGCTCTTCAAAGTATGCTGGGTGGAACCTTTTTTATTTCCCATGAAAATTAATTCTTTATTGAGTTTCTGCTCATATGTTTGAGAGAGAAATCTTCACTCCCCCCACCAAACACACACACACACACACACACACACACACTGCTCGCTACTGTTGATTAAGCACTAGCTATGTGCCAGGTGCATTGTCACATATTCCATTACTAGTTCAGGTGCAAGTGTAGGCTATGACACTCTTAGGTACTGTGAGGATGAAATGCTGAGTTCATTGTCAACTAGAAAGGACTGTAAAATTATGCCTGTTTTCACCACAGACCTTTGGCCTCAGAGACTTAATTGCAGTGTTCAAGTCATCCCAGTTCCTCCTCATATAATTGAGAGATACTAAAAGCCTAACCTGTTTTTTTGTCAGTTTTGATTACAGTTATTCAGAAGAGTGACAGAAAGCACCTCATCTTGTATTGATTATAAGGCCCGTTTCTACCCTTAACACAACTATTGAAATCATTTTCCACATTTGATAAGCAATGCTAAATGAAATATCATCTCTTCTGAGCTCTCTTCAGATTGCCTTTGTGGAAGGCAGATTTGTCCCAGATATTTCGGAGCATTTGCTCATTCAGCATGGTGTGCGAATCTCTCCCCACAGGAGATCAATTTGCTTCTACATGATCATGAGAAGGCATTCAACATGAGAGTCGGCTTACTTTATTACACTTTTAACCTCTCAAGTAAGCTGGCTGGACATACCTGAGAAGCCCTTTGTTCTTTCCACAGTTGTACTCACTGAGCACCTCACCCTAACTGGAGAGGTCGGAATGCATGTTTGGAGTCATCCCAGTTGTGGGCAAAGGAACGGAGCTGAAATCAAGAACACAGGCAGAGAACAGTTGGTCAGAAAGGACCAGACACAGGGCTGAATTCAGAGAGCTTCAGTGAGAGGTAAGAGGCCGGGAGATTACATTTAGTATGGACCTTTCATGTGCCACAAACTGTGCTAGCTATTTTGCTGGTCTTATTTTATTCAGTAACAACACTGAATAGTAAGAATTGGGATCCCCATTTTGCACAAATGGAGGTAATGCTTATGGAAATAGTGGAAGATAAGTATAGATCAGAGAAGTTAGTATTGTGCCAATAAGAAATGTGATAATGGAGAGTCTTAGGTTATGATGTCATTATGTCTCAAGGACAGGACACAACTGATGAACTCATGCAGGGGAGCAGAACTTAGTGCCCTGTAGGGCTGAAGTAGAGACAGATGAACTTTTATTAGGGTGGTGGAAAAGTAATTGTGGGTTTTGCCCTTGCGTTTAAAGGCAAAAACTGCAATTACTTTTGCATCAACCTAATAGCTTTACATAAAGTGGGACATGAGGCAAAGATCCATGGTGGGCTGAAGGGAAGAGGAGGATTGAAGACCAGGGAATCTGGCACACCACCACAAAGAGCTGATGTCTTCCAGGCTTTGAACAAATCATTTATGATCATGGAAATTCTTTAAGTTAGGATTCATATAACTGGCCACAGTGCAGGAATCATCTTTCCAACACTTCTTGGCTGTGTCCAGGGTCAATACCAAACTTATTGGTCAGGACATACTATTATATACATATATACAACATACTATGACATACAAAACAGGTCATGTAACCAGGGACTTAGTTATCACTCAGTGAGGAACCAAGCTGGAATTTGGGATAAGAATAAAATTGAAGAGGTTCACCAGAAGAACTGAAAATGAAGTCAGGTAAAACTCCTCCAACCCCCATCTTTTGAAGGGGCTCAAAAAAGAGAAGAGCAACAGTTATTTGCTATCCAACATGAATGCTCATGGCAGCATTATTCACAATAGCTAAAAGTTGAAACAACCCAAATGACCACTGATGGATGAAAGAACAAAGAAAATGTGGTATATCCATATAATGGAATATTATTCAGCCATAAAAAGGAGTGAAATACTGATACATGCTGCAGCATGTGTGAACCTTAAAAACCTAATGCCACATGTTGTATGATTCCATTTATAAGAAATATCCAAAACAAGTGAACAGAAAGCAGATTGACAGTTTCCAGGGGCTGGAGGAAGGAGGGAATAGGGAGTAAAACAATAGCATTAACTGGTACAAAGTCTTATTTTGGAGTAACAGAAATGTTTTGGACCTAAATAAAGGCAGTGGTTGCACAACATTGTGAATGCACTAATGCCGCTGAATTGTTCACCTTAAAATGGCTCTTTTTATTTTATAAATTTCACCTCAGTAATAAAAGTTGTTTGCAATGAAAATTGCAGCATAGGTTAAGTGACTCTACAATCCCACATTTATTTACTTCTGAACCCATTATGGTGAGGCCAGTAACCCTTTAAATGGCATCTACTTGGCCACATAGACAGAGTGACCTCTCACTCTGAAGCAGATGCCAAGGCACAAGGCCCGTTCCCCTGGAGGCAAGCTGATTCTTGGTTATTCCTGGTAACAGGGAACATGCCTAGACATAAAAAATTGAAATCCATAGGTAACCTAAAACTCTCTTTCAGGTGACTTTCTGCATCCTTCTCAAAACTGTGATTAAACAGAAGCAAAATGGTTATATTCTCCATATTCACTTCCCTTTATACCACCCACTTTCTCACAGCGTCCACCCACAGAAGAAAAGAAATGCATACAATTTGCACCAATATGCATCTGTGAAACCCAAAAAGGCAAGACAATTGGGAACACCATTTCTGTTCACTCCACCTCACCTCAGACTCTGCTCCTCCTTCAGTAAGTCATTCTTCAGTAAGTCCAGGGTTGAGCTTGGCCTCTAAGCATTCTGGGTTTGGTCCAATGGTCTGGGGAGGGCCATAATGGAAGTGTTAACCCCATAGTCTCCATGTTTAATGATTGACTATGTAATTTCATGTACAATAACCTGGACTCTAGGGTTAGACTTTGAGGGATCTCAAGACCCAACATCAAGTCTGTCCCAAAGTAATTGAATACTGACTGGCTAGAAAGATATGTGGTAAGCAGAGAGGTCAAATCAAGGTACCCAAACTTACACAAAAAAAGCCTGGAGAATGGAAAGTTCATGGGAACATCCTACCTATGTCACCTCAAAAATCTGAAGCTGCCCCTTACTTCAGGCCAGAAGTGGCTTTCCTGAATGAAACATTAACTCAGAAAAATAAGGTGTATATATGTGTGTGTGTGTGAAGCTTTATAAATGAAAAAATCTATAAAAATGAGAATTCTCTATCTACTATGTAGAGATAACGCTATATCTACTGATATTTTGTCTTATATCCTTCACCCTAAGATTTTCAATTACTAGAAATAATACTTACATGTTTATGTGGCACACAACAGATAAATTTTAAACTGTTTCCTTGAGTATCTGTTGACTTCTGTGTTCATAATACCCCTTATTCCTTTGTCCAAAGAGTGGTAAGATTCCACGCCAATCTCAGCAGCTAGAAATCATTACTGTGTGCTCGGAGGCTCACTATTCTAACTGCCCTTCTGTTGAAGAAACCAGCTAAAGGGTTACGTAAGTCAATCAAGCAAATGGATGCAGCTGCCTGACTTACCTAGCAAGCTCTCTTGGCTTAATCTATAAAGACTTATTAGGAGTTACAGGAAAGCTAATTCACAATTCACAATTTTTGCTTAGCCTGTTTATGTGATTCAAAAAACAGTGAGAGTGGCCGGGCACAGTGGCTCACACCTGTAATCCCAACACTGTGGGAGCCTGAGGCGGGCAGATCACCCAAGGTCAGGAGATCACCAGCCTGGCAACATGGTGAAACCCTGTTTCTATTACAAATACACAAATTAGCTGGGCGTGCTGCTCAGGAGGCTGAGGCAGGAAAATCACTTGAACCCAAGAGGCAGAGGTTGCAGTGAGCCGAGATTGTGCCATTGCACTCCAACCTGGGTGACAGAATGAGACTGTTTCAGAAAGAAAAAAAAAAGAACAGTGGGAGGGGGCAAATTTTCTGAATGTATGTTCCTCTTGTAAGCACTATTTGTTTGTTTGTTTGTTGAGACACAGTCTCACTCTGTTGCCCAGGGTGGAGTGCGGTGGCGTGATCTTGGCTCACTGCAACCTCTGCCTCCCGGGCTCAAGTGATTCTCCTGCCTCAGCCCCCCAAGTAGCTGAGATTACAAGCATACACCACCACACCCGGCTAATTTTTGTATTTCTTTAGTAGAGATGAGGTTTAGCTGTGTTGGCCAGAGTGATCTTGAACTCACAGCCTCAGGTGATCCACTTGCCTCAGCCTCCCAAAGTGATGGGATTACAGGTGTGAGCCACCCCTCCTGCAAATCCTTTTAATGGCCATTATTACTGGAATTCATCACTCCACCAAGGAAGCTGAACAAGGCTCAAAGTTTCAATACTATTAAGACAGATGGTAGATTAAGAAACTGTGAGTCTTAGTAGTTATCAAGGAGAGAACTGGTGTCTGAGTTCTGAGCAACCTGAAATCCTCAGGGTTTTCATCCTTAGCTGTAACAGAAAGTTGAGAGTAGAGCTATCCTGCTTCAAATGCCTGTAGTCTCAAGACACTGCCCATGAAATGGTAGCCATTAGGCCTTCCCTATTTAGGGCCTGCTGGAGTAGTTTCAACTTTTACTACATGGTTAAATTGTCCACCAATGACAAACATCCCACCAATCCTTTAAAAATATGTACCTAATAAACAACCACATGCTTTCATTGCAAAGATCACATTGGTGTTAAGCAAAACCTGCCGTTATGATTAAGTTGTAGTGTCCAACTTACATTGAAGGCCTAGGCACTACCACTTTAGGGAAGAGCCTGTAACCAAACTGACATTTGCTTGGTGGCCTCCAACCCCAAAAGGAGAATGTCCCAGGGACACCTTCCAATACAGACCAACAGAGAATTTTCCTGACTTGTGAATTTATTTATATAAACAAAATTTTGAAAGATGTAAGTTAAATTACATTTATTTGAAATTGTGATGATCACAGAAAAACTATACCATTGGATCACTATACAAAAAATAGATCTGAACATTTTGTGTGTGTGTGTCTCTCCATGGCAAAAGAAGAGTTAAGATACATTTCTTTGCTTTGGAAATAGAAAAAATATTCCATATTCTTTCCTTACTTACAGAGCTTGCTTTTATTTCTAAATCAATAAGCATATAAATAGAAAAAGAGCATATTTTACCCAGGAAACTGTGAGTCATATTGAATTGAATTGATGGGAGAGTGGCCATATAATCCTCAAACTTTTGACTCTCCACCACCACCCTGACCCCTTGCCACAGGGCATTCTTTTGTAGGATGCCACTGGAAGTAAATCCAGTTCCAATGAAAATAAAAGTCTCATCTATTCTTAGTCTTTTAAGGGGACGGCATTGTTGACATTCAGAGACCTTCATGCAGCACTGCGCAAGTCCTTAGAGGAAATAGCTGTTCCATGTTTATGACAGCATGCAAGCAAAGGTTTAAACCAAAAAGTTCTGCATCTTTTCTTTAGGCTGGTAAGCCTCCAGCCTCTGTGATGCTTTTATGAATGGTTGAGTTGCAGAGTGGGATGATATTACTTACTAATTTTTTGAGGCCTACTTGGTAATGAGATTACTAGTACAAGTAAGATATAACCCATAATCTCCAGGAAAGCTCATAGACAGGTACAGTAAAGACAGGTACAGTAAAGTAAAGCTTTACTGTATCTGTCTGTGAGTTTTCCTGGAGATTATGGATTATATCTTACTTGTACTAGTAATCTCAGTACTATCCAGTACTAGTACAAGTAAGATACAACAAATATAATAAAGATAGCACCACAATTCAAAAGAGACCATAGACTTAAATGTAAAACATAAAACTATAAAACTTCTCAAAGATCATGTAGGCAATAAATCTAGATAAATTTATTTTTATCTAAATAAATATTTACATATTTACCTAAATAAATCTAGGAGACCTTTGGTTTAGCAAAGACTTTTTAGATATAACACTAAAAGCATAATCTACAGAAGAAAAAATTGATAAACTAGACTTCATTAAAATTAAAAACTGCTCTGCAGAAGTCACTGTTAAGAGAATGAAAAGACAAGCCACAGCTGGGAGAAAATATTTGCAAAACACATCTCTGATGAAGGACTTGTTTTCAAAATATACAAAGAACAGTTAAAACTCAACAATAAGAAAACAACCCAATTAAAAAGTGGGCCAAAGATTTGAACAGATACCACAGAAGAGGTATACAGATGACAAATAAGCGCACGAAAATTGCTCCACATCATGTCATTAGAGAATTGCAAATTAGAATAAAATGAGATACCACAGCATGCCTATTAGAATGGCTAAAGTCCAAAACACTGACAACACCAAACGCTGGCAAGGATGTGGAGAAACAGGTACTTTCATTCATTGCTGGTGGAACGCAAAATGATACATGCACTTTGGAAGGTATTTTTGCACTGTCTTACAAAGCTAAACATCATCTGACCTTATGCTCCTTATAAATACCAAGGAGCAATCTCACTCCTTGGTATTTACCCAAAGGATTTTAAAACTATGTCCACACAAAAATTTGCACACGGATGTTTATAGCAGCTTTATTTATAAAACTTGAAGGCAACCAAGATATTCTTCAGTGAATGGATAAACTGTGGTACATCCAGACAATAGAATATTATTCAACCCTAAAAAGAAACAAGCTATCAAGCCATGAAAAGATGAGGAGGCAAGTTAAATGCATATTGCTAAGTGAAAGAAGCCAATCTGAAAGGCTCCATATTGTATAATTGGAACTATATAACATTCTAGAAAAGATAAAACTGTGGAGACAATAAAAATATCAGTGCCTGCCAAGAGTTCACGGGGGTGGGGAGATGGATGAATAGGCAGAATGCAGGACATTTTTAGGACAGTGAAACTGTATGATAATGGTGGATATAGAACATCATGAATTTGTCAAAACTCATAGAACTATACAATAGAAAGAATAAACCCTAATGTAAACCACGGACTTTCGGCTAGTAGTATGAACCAATAGTGGTTAATTGGTCGTAATCCTTTGATAAACTAGTTGTAATTAATATACCAGACTACTGCAAGATGTTAATAGGAGAAACTAAGCAGAGAAAGGTGGTGGGGAGAGGAAGTATATGGAACTCTCTGTACCTTCTATGCAGTTTTTCTGTAAACCTAAATGTGCTCTTAAAAATATGTGTGTGTGTGTGTATGTGTGTGTGTGTATGTATATGTGTGTGTGTGTGTGTATATATACACACACATACACGTGTGTGTGTGTGTGTGTGTGTGTGTGTGTAGCTCCACAGCTCCACAGAGGAGCTGGACTAAATGTGGCTCTGGGGAAGTCAGGGAAGGCTTCCTGGAGGAGGCAAACCCTGCAGTGAGTTCTAAAGAGGAGGAAACATAGAGAAAAGGGGACTACAGGAATAGAGGTTATTACAAGTGTAGTAGGCTGAATAATGGCTTCCCAAAGATATCAAGTCTTTAAAAAAATTTTTTTTTAAGAGACCGGGTCTCACTATGTTACCCAGGCTGGTCTTGAACTCTTGGGCCCAAGTGATCTTCCTGCCTTGGCTTCCCAAAGTGCTGTGATGATAGGCATAAGCCACCACACCCACCCCCCAGAGATACCAAGTCTTAATCCATGGAACCTGCAAATGTTGTAATATAAGGAAAAACATCTTCATATAAGAGGCATGATTAAGTTAAGGATCTTGAGATGAGATTATTTTGGTCTATCCAGGTGAGCCTTAAATCTTAACACAAGCATCCTTAAAGAGAGAAACAGAGGGAAATTAGACACATAGAGGAGAAGGGGATGTGAAAATGGAGGCAGAGATTGGCATGATGCAACCACAAGCCAAGGAATGCTGGCTGCCACCAGAAGCCTCTGGAGGGAGGGTAGCCCTGCTGATACCTTGATTTCAGCCAAATGAAAATTACATTGAACTTCTGGCTTCCAGAACTGTGAAAGGTAAATATCCGCTGTTCATAAGCCACCAAATTTGTGATAATTTATGACAGTCACAGGAAACTAATGTAACAAGCAAATGCAATAATGTATTTCTAGAGTGCCTACTGCATGTCAGATGCTTTTTTTTTTTTTTTTTTTTTTTTGAGACAGAGTCTCTCGAGTAGCTGGGATTACAAGTACCCACCACCACACCTAGCTAATTTTTGTATTTTTAGTAGAGACGGGGTTTCACCATGTTGGCCAGGCAGGTCTCAAACTCCTGATCTCAAGTGATCCACCTGCCTTGGCCTCCCAAAGTGCTGGGATTACAGGTGTGAGCCACTGCACCCAGCCTGCCAGATGCTATTCTAAGTGCTCCACATATAGTGATTCATTTAATTCTTGTGACAGCAAATGAAGTGGATACTGTTATCCTCATCCTCATTCTGTGTATGGAAAAACCAAGGCTCAGAGAAGTTAGGTAACTTGACTCAGGTTACCACTGCTAGTAAATGCTATAGGTGGCATTCAAGGCCAGGCAGACCAGCTGCAGAATCCTTGTGCTTAACCACCAGGTAACATTGGCTTTGGATAGAAAGCAGCTGTAGTATGTGTAGACGATACGCATGAGGTTTGGGCATGAAGCAGTGAGCAGCAAGAACAGGCTACAGGGGTCAGCAGGAGCAGACCATGGGGTCTCGCTGTCATCTAAAGATCCAGCTTGAGTGTGCTGCATCAGAATCACCCCCAAGAACTTGTACACACCTAGACTGCTGAGCCCCACTCTGTTTCAGATTCAGTGAGGCGGAGGTGTAGCCTGAGAATGTGCATTTCTATCAATTGCCAGGTGATGCTGCTACTGCTGGTCCAGGGACCACACTTTGAGAACCACTGTTCTTATTGTTGTACTAGGTGATGAAAAGCTATTCAAGAGTTTCAAGCTAAGAATTAACACTGTTGGAACTGCACTTTAATAAATTACCTAAAGGCTATGTGGGAGACATGCAAAGGTGTCAGAAGCAAAAGCTCCATATTTAAAATAGAAAAAAGTATAGCTGTTCTGTTTCCAGAAGGAAGTGACAAGGAACTACTAATATATGGTAATTCAGCTTGTAGACTCTAGCATCTGTGAGAACTTAGGTAAATTACTAAACTTCTCCAAGCCTCAGCTGTCTCATCTATAAAGTGAAATTAGAATCATGAGGGTGAAATAAGCTAAAGAAAGTCTAACAGTTGCCATATAGTAAGCACCCATTATATAGAAGATGTTTTTATGTTTATTATTATATTATTAGGAGGGGCAGAGCAGAAGCTCTGCCCTCCAAGATGGATATAGTTGATCTCTGAGGCTTTTTTTTTTTTTTTTGCGTCTTAACACATTAATTTCAACATAAGTATGCTTACAGGAATACACTCATATTGGTTAGCAAAGTGTATATTAATTTGACTTATCCAACGCAATTTGGGCCAAAAAGTTGTGCATGCATTTTGGGAGGCTGAGGTGGGAGGATTGCTTGAGCTCAGGGGTTTGATGCCAGACTGGGCAACATCATAAGACCCTGTCTCTACAAAAAGTTTTTAAAAAACTGTTTTTTAAATCAGCTGGGCATGATGGTGTGCACCTGTAGTCCCAGCAGCTCAGAAGGCTGGGCTGAGGATGGCCTGAGCTCAGAGTTTGAGGCTGCAGTGAGCTGTGATTACATCACTGCACTCCAGCTGGGTGACAGAGCAAGACCCTGTCTCAGGAAAAAAAAAAAAAAATTGTATATGGTTTAAATTTTAAACAGACAAAAACACAAGACTCGCAATCTAGATTATTTTTTGTCTATTACAAATGTATGAAGGATCCTCCCTCAAATGCTGTAAGGCAGGCAGCAAAAACGCGGAGAAATTTGCGTTTAGTTTACTTTAGAAAAATAACATGTGATGGGCTGCAAAAGGCTAAATATTGGAGCAAGAAAGCATCTTTGTCATGTTTTAATGCCAGATTACACAAGTCCAATAATTATAGTGTAGCCTTAGGGTGGAGGAGGGTGTGTACACATGTGAGACAAATGCAGTAGCTGTGTAGATCGAGTTCATGTTGTATATAGCTTCTAAATCTGTATTCTCTAAGAGTCAACCTATTCCCTAAGTCTCAGATAACACTATCAGTCTGAAGGATATCTTGAAAAACACTGAATTCGATCATTTTCTAAACACCCAGTTCTGAAATTATATGGTTTTAAGTGAGCATCTTTCCTGACAAGTGAATTAGACTGATTTTTGCCAGATTTATAGAGGCAGGCATTGAATAATGTGCCTAGTCTTTCAAGGTGCTGGAAACATTTTCTATGTTAGGCCATTAATCTTGATCACATTTCAATGAGACATGGAAAAAGTAGGTCTCGTCCTCCTTAAGTTTTAGATGAATAAGGCACTGAAAGTCTACACCCAAGGTCACTGAAGAAATCTGTTTCAGAGCTGCCACTAGATTCTGTGCCTCTGGAGATCTCTTCCAAAGGACTTCCTGTTAGATTGTGCTGATACCCTTAAATAAGAGAATTCACGTGGAGTTTCAATCAGGCAGCATCTGGTCAACCAGAGTATCACAAGACTCAGCAAATATTTATGTTAAAAAACAAGGGGATTATCAGCTTTTTTCTTGTTTTCCAATATACCGAGAAAAAAAAAGAATCTTATTTTTGTTTTACTTTACAGTTCCTTAAAAGACATTATTTTCTCATATAGTTATGGGCCATTTTAATTATCTCATTTGAATTGCCTATTCTAATCCTTTGTCTGTTTTTCTACAGTTATGTCTTCTTATTAAGGACATTAGTTCTGTGTTATATGTTTTTGGAAAGTTTTTCCCATAGCCTATTGCTGATATGAATGTATACACTTTGATGTCCAGAGAGAATGTAGTTTCTTCATTTTGTCCCTTGTCCATCATCTTCATGAGGCCTACCTGCTAAAGAGAAGAGAAAAATAACTAAATGTCAAGCCAATTTACGCCTTAACCTGATTAAACAATTTAAACAGGCCCTTTAGGTAATGCTCATTTTTAGGGGATAATTGTTTAGTCAATCTTGTGTGCATCCCACCACCACTATCTCCACTTTCACCGCTACTTCTCCCAAGATCAGATTTGGTAGATGAAAGAGGTGGGCTAACGTGAACTCAGGAGACAGAGTGAAGGAGGACTCAGGAATGTGCATAGTGCTCCAGATCCTCACTAGCGCCATCTGCAAAACAGCTGTCCTGGTGCTCATTGGTCGACTTTGGCTCCATCCAAGCCACATGTACTCAGCAAGCATCTACCACTGGCATTCTGCAGCTGGTGACACCAAAGTCTATTTCTTCTCAGCTTGGTAAGAACCCTAGCAGCCTCCCCACTCCCTTGGCTTCCTCTGGTCTTTGCTGAATTGCTGACTCCACTGAGCATCTGCCACATATTTCCTCCTGCCCTCTTTATAAATTTTCTTTATAAATTACCCAGCCTCAAGTATTCCTTTATAGCAACACAAAACAAACATACATATATATATACACACACACATATATATACACACATATAGGAATATATGCATACAAATATATATGGCCCTCTGGCCTGGGTGACCAACAGTTAAGTGTTTGGTGCAGGGCCAACCCACCCACTTTATAGCAGGCTCTGATGGCTCTTAACTTGGTGTATCCACTTGGAGAAGCACAGGAATTCAGAAATACAATGATCCTCTATCCAATCTGTCCCTCACCTAACCTTGCTGGACACCACTATGTTAGCACACAACCCGGGCACAGCCATGCCCTCCACAACCCATGTAGAAGTAAAGCAAGAGCTTTTCTGCCCTGGTTCTCCTCAATTGATCTGACATGACTTCCTCTCTTAGGACATGTGTCCAATGATTTACTCTCCTACTCTGTTGCCCAGTTCTTCTTCCCACAGTCCCCCAGGACCAGAAAGGGTGAATTTTCCCTGGTTCTCCTTCTGTCTGGCTGGGACTTCTCTAAGGTAAAACACTATCATCTGTCTCTGATTCCCTTGGTATGCCTGTTTCTTGTGGCAGAAGCCTATCCTGAATGTCAGGTGCTAATTATTAATGCTCTCTTGGCAGAAACAATATGCTTCTACTGTTTTCTTTGACTTCTTACCATTTTCTATGTTTAGCTCTTTAAGCCATATGAACTTTTGTATATTGTGTGAATCAAGGATATAACTTTCTATTTTTCTCCATGGATAGCTACTTGACACTATACCATTTACTGAATCCAAACCCCACTGATAAAATTTTATCACAGATCAAATTTCCATTAATGCATTGATCTGTTTCTACATTTGTACCTCTAGCCCTGCAATATCATGGTAAGTAGTTATAGGGAATGTTCTGAGACATTTTTCCTAAGTTGGGTTTTGTCCTTTGCCTGCTACATTCCTTTTCACCATATATATTTGTATGGATGTATTCCTATATTTGTGTATATGTGTGTGTATACATATATATATGTATGTAAGTGTATGTACGTCTTTGTTTTGTGTTGCTATAAAGGAATACTTGAGGCTGGGTAATTTATAAAGAAAAGAGGTTTATTTGACTCAGTTCTGTAGGCTATACAAGAAGCTTGTCTCTGGCATCTGCATCTGCTGAGGACTGCATCCATTCATGGAGGAAAGCAAAGGGGAGCCAATGTGTGCAGAGATCACATCGCGAGAGAAGAAGCAGAGAGATGGGGAGAGGTGCCATGCTCTCTTTAACCACCATCTCTTGTGGGAACCAATATTGTAAGAACTCACTCAATCATCCCCCTGCTGCCAGAGAAAGCACTAACCTGTTCATGAGCGGTCCACCCCCATGACCCAATGACCCAAACACCTACCATTAGGTCCCACCTCCAACATTGGGGATCTAATTTCAACATGAGATTTGGAGGGGAAAAACATCCAAACTATAGTAATGTATACACGTATACGTGTAAGTGTGTGTGTCTATATCAGTCTTGCAAAATTTCCATATAGTTTCTTTCATTTTGCTAATGGTTGGAAGCTCTGCTAGATAATTCCATTTATTCTTACATAATACATGTGATTTATTTATCTTCTTTTCACCATATTTAATAGTATTTTGCTTCCCTGAATCTATATATTGACAGCTGACTCTCATTTTCTATCATCTAAAGAATGATATTTGGGGTAGGAAGGACAATTGCTCTCACCTGAGATTTTGTATAGTTGTTACAGTGTCTGGGTTCCACCTCCTCTTCTGGGATGTGGGTGACTGTCCTATTACAAGACTCTTTCACCCGCAGAGTGGGAAGGAGTGAAACAGCCTATTCCCATTGGCTTCACTTTAAAGTGAGTGGATGAGAGCCTGAGGTACCCTGAATGCCAGAATGAGAAGGACTTTATCAGGAATATCAAGTTCACACTAGCTGCCCCAGTTTATCCCTGTTGATTTGTTCTATTAGTTAAGGAAAAATCCTTTCAGTCAACTCTTGACCAAGGAATGAATACCCAGTTGCTGTTGAGGTTGATGAAGGAGAAGGGGTAGGTATGTGGAGCCACATAGTCTGCATCTGAATCTTCAATCAGTCCCCTTGATCTCCACCGAACCTGTCAACTCAGACTTTTGAATCTGGAAGTTCTATGTAGTCTGCTGGGTAGATCAGCTGCCTCTTGTATTTATTTTAGTGTTAATTTCCTTGACTCATCTTTATTATTAAATATTTGCTTTCTGGGTGTGCCCTGCTTTGTTGTGGGCTTACACTTTTAAAAAAATTTGTTTATCATTTTACTGGGAGTCTCAGGAGGAAGAGTAGATAAATGTTTGTGCTTAATTCACCACCTGAATTGAAAGCATTTCCCTCTGGTTTACACATTTGATAATTCTTCAGAACTGTGGGTCTGTTCACGGTGTTCTTTTGGTTCCTGGCATTTGATGGGGATATCTACAGACATTGTAGATATAGATATAGATACACCACTTTCCCCTGTGACTTCATAGGATGAACCCAAGGGGAGACTCATGTATGTTCAATCTGTTTCCTTCCTTCCTTCCTTCCTTCCTTCCTTCCTTCCTTCCTTCCTTCCTTCCTTCCTTCCTTCCTTCCTTCCTTCCTTCCTTCCTTCCTTCCTTCCTTCCTTCCTTCCTTCCTTCCTTCCTTCCTTCCTTCCTTCCTTCCTTTCTTTCTTTCTTTCTTTCTTTCTTTCTTTCTTTCTTTCTTTCTTTCTTTCTTTCTTTCTTTCTTTCTTTCTTTCTTTCTTTCTTTCTTTCTTTCTTTCTTTCTTTCTTTCTTTCTTTCTTTCTTTTGAGATGGAGTTTTGCTCTTGTTGCCCAGGCTGGAGTGCAATGGCGCAATCTCGGCTCACCACAACTGCAACCTCTGCCTCCCGGCTTCAAGCGATTCTCCCACCTCAGACTCCCAAGTAGCTAGGATTACAGGTATGCGCCACCAAGCCTGGATAATTTTGTACTTTTAGTAGAGACGGGGGTCTCTCCATGTTGGTCAGGCTGGTCTTGACTTCCCAACCTCAGGTGATCTGCCCGCGTCGGCCTCCCAAAGTGCTGGGATTACAGGCATGAGCCACCGTGTCTGGCCTCAATCTGTGTCTTAATCCAGCCTCTCTAGCTATCTTTCATTAAGAAGCAACCCCCTCAGGATCTGCATTTCCATGATTATGTTTTAGGGACTGACTGAGCCAAGAACACACCTTCTTTCTTGACCTCAAGCTGGATTTCAATACCAATGATCTCAAGAACTGACTATTAGAAGGAGACTCCCTGACACCTCTGACCACCCTGGGAATCATGTAGCTTGCCGTCTGTCACCACAAGCCTCCTGGTGGGAGTCAGGAGTGTATGGTATGAATACCAGCACCTGCTGGAGACGGCACATATGCTCAAAGCTAGCTTTCCCCATCATACTTTCCTCCTCCACCAGCAACATCACTGAAAGGACAGAATCCCATGTCCTAGATGCTCCTTTGACACAAAAACCTGGAGAAATCACTGGGAGTAGTTCCTTCTTTCCTCTTGTTCAAACACTCACTAATCCCAAACCAAGTCTTCACCTTGAACCCAAATGCTAAGTCAGGCTCCTTCTAATCTGGCAGTGTCTCTACCACATACACTAAATTCCAATAGAAATAGAGCCTATTTTCGAAAGTAGGGTAAAAATAGATCCTATTTTTAGGATAAAAATAAATCAGGGTAAAAATATTTAAAAGCAATCTTTCTAATCCCCATATTTTATGAAAGACACAGAGCAAGTGTGTGGATGCTTGTTTGTGAGGTGATGTGCAGCCGCTGGTGAGGGGCAGGGCAGACCCCTTGCCCTTGCCTGGGCTCCAGGTCCACCGTAGAGGGGTAAGAGCTCGAGCTCTGGGGCCAAACTGTAAGAATCTTGATCTGCTTCTTATTGTCTGGTCTTAGACAAGTCACTTAACTTCACTAAGCCTAAGCCTTAGTTTCTTCGTTTGTGAAATGGGAGTAATAACAGTAACTGCCATTAAATTCTCACTCCACTCTTTACACAAGAATTTATTCTAAATGGACAAAGCTGAATGTTTGGCCAAAACAACTATAAAACCAGCAAAGTAACTGCAGGTGAACATTTTAAATTCTTGAGAAAAGGAGGACTAAACTAAGAGTTTCAGTTATTGATTAAGCAAAAACTTCATGGCTCAAAACAACCATCATATTTGTAACCACGATTCTGCAACTGGACTGGCCTCTGCTGGGAAGCACTTTGCTGGTGTTGCTGGCAGTCACTCAACTCAGGTGTGGAAATCTCAATGGTTTCATTCATATGTCTAGTGCCCCCACGAGGAGGGCTGGAAAAGCTGTGAGCTAGCCAGACATGCCCCTCTTTCTCTAAAAGCATGGAGTTTCGACATGTCTGGACCTCTTTAGATGTTGGCTCAAGGCTCGGTGATAGAGCGTTCCAAGAGGAAACGTTTCAGGTGTAAGTTTCAGTGTGTAACTTTCAATGTGTAAGTGCTTATCAAGCTTTTTCCTTGCATCATGCTTTGCTAATTTCTCTTTGGCCAAAGAAAGCTTCATGGCCAAGTTGCAGTGGGAGGGGACCACACAAGGGCATGGATGCTTGGAGGCATGATTCAATGGGAAACATAAATGTAACATTCTAATACACTAAAGCAAGAAATGAAATAGAAAACCACTTTTAAAAAAAACATGTATTTGACCACATGCATTTAAAAATTTGTCTTTGGAAAAACATCATTATTTAAATTGAATGAAGGAAATATATACATCTTTCATATGCAAAAAGTCTTACAAATTAAAAAGAAAGCATTCTGTCAGGAAATGGGCAAAAGGCAAGAACAATTTCCAAAAAAAGAAAAATGAATGACCAATAAGCATACAAAAAAAGTTTCAACCTAACTAGTGATCAAAGAAATGTACATTTAAAATAATTATATTATTCCATTCCCACTTTTCATTGGCAAAGATAAAGTGGTAGATTATATTTTTTTCCAATTATTCACTGCCCTTTCCTTTTCAAGGATTATAACTCTCTACCTCACTGAAATCAACCTTTGCAGTATGACTTTCTCTGACCGGTGAAACGTAAGCAAGTGTGACACGTGTCATTTCTGAGCAGAGACTGTAAGAGTCATTTTGGAGTTTCATTATCCCTCTGCTTCCTTTGGCATCAGACTGAGACGGGGCTGCTCCTTTAGTCTGAGCCCTGAGATCAATGGCACATGGAGAAGAGCTTAAGTCAATCTGCAGTCAACATAGGTGAAAAGGAAAAAAAATGTTGGTTGTAAACCACTGCCATTTGCCGGGTCATTAGTTACTACAGCATAATCTCACAAACACTGACTGACACAAATGACAGCATTGGCAAGTTCATGAGGAAATGAGTATTCTTGTGACTGTTGGATGGAATAATATTGGTCTAACCTTTCTGGAGGGCAATTTTTCAAGTGTATCACAGTTATAGTAATTGTAACTTTTGACTCAGTAATACATCTCCTGGAAATTTATTCTAAGACCATACACATAGAAGTACACAAGATATATGCAAAAAGATTTTCACTGCAGCCTTAGTTATTGTGAAAAATAACCTAAATTATTTCTTCAGTATATACCTTATTTGCCTTCACAGGTTTTCTTAGTTGTCTCATTGGCCCTGGTTCACTTTATTTTAACTAAGCACTTACTGTGGCTGACCTGCTAGGTGTAGACCTACAAAAATCTACCTCCTGGGGCCATCAGCTACACATTTACAGTCTCTGGTCCTGTCACTTCCAAATTTAGATAGAGAATCTCATTTCAGGACATGGGATGTGGTTTGGCAAGTGACTCCCAAAGATGCTGAGTGATGCGAGGGAGCAAACTTCCTCATGAGACAAAATTTGACCAGTGGAAGAAAGAAGTCAAAAGGAGGCAGCAGATAAATTCCTTCCCCTTCTTTCCTTTAAAAGACTGTTCCAAGATAGGATTTCTCCATACGGCCTTTCTGAGCACATAGTGCCTGAGCCAGGAAGTGCCCCTGCTAAGGAACAGACTTTGCCTCTGAAAGTGTCATCAGGAAGCAAAACACATTGCATGGTGTTGTTCCTTCTCTGTCACTATTTCCTGTATATTTTCCTCCACTCTTGCTGCCCTAGAATTGCATGTCCCAATTAAAATCTGGGCTTATACAAGTTGGTTTTGAAAGTTGGTTGTAAAAATCAATTATGCCAACAGCAGCAATTTGAAATGGAGATGTATACCTATATTCACTAGGAAAGAGGTAAGGTACACTTGATTGCTTCTAGATGGTAAGAGTTTGAATAGTTTTCATTCGTCTTTTGGTCAGTATGTATTTATTGTTGCACGTTCTCCAGTGAATATGTATTACAATTATAAACAGAATAGTTTTTTAAGAGCACAAACAATTCCTACACTGAAATGTTCCCAAAGTTTTGACACTATATAATTTATTCTAATGAATAAATTTTAATGAATAAATATTATATCAATGCGATATCGACATGGAAGTAATTTTTACATGTGTAAATAGGGCCATACTTAGTATGAAAAGTACACAAACCATTGTTGAGGGAACTTTTATCAAATTAATTTCTTTTATATTAGACTGTCTACTGACAAACGGCTTTACTCAGCTTCCAGTTTCAGAAACAACATTTAATAATTGCTTATTCACAAAGAACAGCAGTCCCTTTATTCACTCAAAAATTTTTGGCTTACAGCCTTGTAGGCAGAGTTCACTGCACTATTTATAACTGTCCACACAAACTGGTCATAAAAGGATGGTATTTGGGGTTAGGTCATTCAGTTCCCTGCAGAATTCAGTAATAAACCTAGTAGCTACACTTAGAAATGCTACTTTATTGTTTATATGTAGAGTTTTTTTCTATTTAAGGTACAACAGTTTATTTAAATCAGCAACTTATATTTGAGTAAAGCTTTTTTTTTCTGTTTCCAGCAGGTAGTTTACTTAATATTCATGTGCAATATGAAATAGAAAGATTCCTGTTCTTGGAATAAAAATCCATTAGAATCAATTTTCCCTAGTTGCTGATATATATGGAGTTTCTGTGCCTGGTCAAGTCCTTGAAAACAAATGCAGAAACAAACTTTTAAATCCTTTATAAACCCCTGGCATGGGAGAATGATAATATATAATTACCTCACTTGTTAAACAGCTCTATCTGTTCCTCAAAGGTTTATTTAAATATTGTTCTTTCATGAAAGGATGTTTTAAAACAAAAATAGGGGGAAAGCGGGGGAAATGGAAATGCTCAATAAACAGGTTTATTAAGAGAAATTAAAAATCTTCATGGTTTCATATATTCTACTGTGGACTATGAATGATGGACTTCGGTCTCCAGGTTGAATTTGGTTTTTAATAGACGTAAATTCAAATATTTGGATTTTCTGGATCTAAAGCCAAAAACTTAAACAAATGAACATCTTAAAGTAATATTTGATTCTGCTCTGAAAGAAAAGTAATTCTGCCTGTCTAATCCAGTAATTTAGTGATTTTCTTGTCAATAATGAACAAATTGCCCTTACCCTAGTATATTACTGTAATGCTTCATTTTCATTAAGACGTCTGTGGCTGGGCACAGTGGCACGCACCTTCAATCCCAGTGCTTCGAGAGGCTGAGGTGGGTGGAACACTTGAGCTCAAGAGTTTAAGACCAGCCTGGACAATATGGCGAAATCCTGTCTCTACAAAGTACAAAAAATTAGCCGGGCCTGGTGGCACGTGTCTGTAGTCCCAGCTACCCAGAAGGCTAAGTGGGAAGATCACTTGAGCCCAGGAGGTGGAGGTTGCAGTGAGCCAAGGTCGCCCCACTGCACTCCAGCCTGAGCAACAGAATGAGACTCTGTCTCAAAAAAATAAAAAATAAAAAAATAAAAAGCATCTGCCAACTTTTCAAAAAAGGGTTAAAGCTTTCCTTCAAGTGTGCAACCTAAATAGAAAAATACAGAGTCAAATTAAAAAACACACTAAAAAAGAAAGACTTGCCAAATTCTAGATTCAAATGAATTAGGAAGTAGATGAGTCGATGGTTCATTACAGATATGGTACCAATGTACAGAAGTAGTCTGAGAAAGATGATTATGGAATGAGCCATAATTGACTCTGAAGGTCACTTTGGGTGAGAAGAAAGGATGAAATGATCATTAAAATAAATGGCTAAGTCAAAAGACATCATCTTCTAACACACATTTCCTACACCTGGTGAGGTATGTAGTGAGAAGGGGTAAGTGGATGACAATATGAAATATGGAATAAAGAAAATCGTCATTATTTCAAGCCTAATACCAATGAAATCACTGGTGTTCCCTCACTCTCCCTGGATCTGGGTTCCAGAGTTCTTGCAGTACCAAGTGCTCTGAAGCTCTGGGTTCTTGACACATGCTCCATATGGCCGGTTCTCGTCTCTGTCTCCTGGGCTCTGCCCATTGCCCAATAGTGATCATACTAAGAAAACGTTTTCCATCCCTTCGTGGCCTCTGCAGCCCTCACTTCTTGTGATTGGAGTCAATCTTCCTGTTAACTTTGTGATATATTCTTCCTCATGTCATTACTGACACCAGTCTAGTCACTTCTGATGTCACTCCTGAGAAAAAGAAAACTTTCTCCACAAGCATTTCAACACTTTTGTAAGGCCTCAAGCAAAAGCTTGGCCCCATTTTGCTTGTTGCACCTGGTGCCACTAGACAGCGCTCTCCTCTTATTCTTCCCAGTCTACCATCGTCACCAGTTTACATGATGCTTACTCATACATCTGTCCATGGATACATGAAAAGCATTTTTCAGTGACCACCAGAGTCAGTAACTGTGCTCAGTCCTGGAAATTTAATGTCAAGCAAGGTCAAAACCAACCTGAAACCTTTTGGAACTTCCTTTCTAGGGAGAGGGGAGACATGGATCAAATAATCACCAAATGCATAATTATAAATTATGTTAAGGGTTGTGAAGGAAAGGCTCAAAAAGCTACTAGAGCATATATGAGGATACTCATCCATCCTGGCAAGAATGAGGGGTTTGTTCCAGGGAAGGCATCCCTAAGCAAGTAACATTCATGCTGATATCTGAAAGAGTTTTCTAGGCAAAAAGAAGAAAGAAGATTTCAGGCAGAAGGAAGAATATGTGTCAACTCCATGACACATTCAGTAATGAAAGAAGGTTAGTGTATAGGAGCCAAATACATCTGGAAAGGTTGGGAGGTACTGAAAATCTACAAACTCTGGCCAGGAAGTTAAGAAACAAAGCTGTTCAGCACCCTCCTAATTTTCTCAAATATCTCAGTCCTGAAACTGTTAACTGCAACATGGTTCAGCTTTCTCCATCCTAACAGACCCAACTAGGGGAGTCCTTACTAAGCAGAACCCCTACTACTCCAGACAGATAGTATTGTGACCTCAAAATCAATTTCCTTCCGGTAGAGTACATCATGTGAAACTTTAGTGCTTGCAATGTGTAATCAGAAAGGATTCTAACGGCAAAGGGTGGTGCAGTATCCCAGGCTGGCAAGATCAAAGAGCTGTTACCATTCCTAGACCAAAAGAGAATGCAGGAGAAAAAAAAAAAAAAAAGCAGTTTTTAGAACTGGTGTAGGTTGACTGTGTGGAGAGGGCACTCGACAAGAGACACCATGCTTGATAAAAGAATCAGCCAATCTGTGGTGGCCTCTTAGGAAGGCAACTGGGAAGAGAAAGAAACCAGTCTCTCCTCCCACTCTCTAATCTCTTGTCACTGTGGGAACTCAACTGGAAGCCAGAGAGCAAGAACGCCCACATGGGTCATTCTCCCAAGACGTATAGCAGAATGGAAAATGGTGAATGGGCGTACCTGATGGTAGTCAGGAGAGTTAAAGCATAGTGCCCACTTTCAAATCTTAGAGGTGCCACTGAGAAGCGGTGTGATCTTAGGAAGGTTAACTCATCTCTCCATGCTTCAGTTTCCTCATCTTTAAAATGGGAATAATGACAAAAATACATTGGTTTGTTTTAGAGATTCATAAAGTGTTTAGATTAGTGCCTGGCACATGGCTAGTGCTTACAAATATTCTTAATTTTTCTCTTAATTCATTTTATAGAAGAAACTGCAATTTAAAGAAGATAAATGACTTATTCAAGATCCCATTGCCAGAAGGGGCACAATCAAAGCCAGAATCCAGGCCTTCTGGTTCTTGTCCTAGCACTGTTCTCTTCCCCAAGCTGTCTCTTCCACGCCCTTCTCCAGAATCACCAACATAATTATTACTAAACTGACTCATTCACTGAGCACATTCTAAATTTCTGTTTGTTGGTTTATGGAATATTCACATTTTTTAAAAATTATTTTTTAAATAGGAAAGGATTCGTCCTATTCTTGATAGCTTAATGCAAATAGAAACCTGAGCCCCTTCCTCCCCTAGTTAACTTGGAATTATAGATCCTATCATGGTAGACGTTAGGTTAATAACAACAGGGGCTTTTTGGGCTTCTTGGTGGAAAACTCTCAGCTATACAGTCAACTTGGGAGTCTCTTAGGTTTTCTTATGTATTCAAAGAAGAGCTGAGGGACGATAGGTTAGATTTAACTAACTGAAATGCCTCAGAACAATTAATAATCCAAATAATTGGAATGGGTGGTCTTAGGAAAGATCCTTCTGGAAGTTTCAGATCTGAGACAAGTATTCACAAGCTTACCCAGTGTTTATGTCAGTGGCCCCTACCACATGATAAGACAACCAGGAATGAGATCTTAACTTTGTCTTTGCCTCTGCTCTGTTGCTTGTTCCCCAACCAGGCCACTAAGTCCTATATGTGTAAAGTAGCCAAGTAATTTATCATCTAAGCTAGGATGCTGTTGAGATAAGGGGGTAGAATTAACTATTACACTGGGAAAACAGGCCCGAGCATGAACTCTCCTGGACAAACTGGGACATATAATCATCTCAATCTTAGAGCATTTTGACTCCTGTCACATCTTCCCTCATGATGTACATGTCACTGTAAGCAAAAGTCTAGTTATATCCTTATATCTAACCAGAATATATTTATTGTTTGATATATATGGTATATATCAAATTAAAATTTATTTGATAATATATAATGATTATATATTAATCAATATATAATCATTATATAAAAACAATGTAGTAAGACTTACATGTTTACCCTTTTCTCAGCCTTTTTTTTTTTTTTTTTTTTTTTTAGGTGGAGTCTCACTCTGTGACCCAGGCTTCACTGCAGTGGTGCAATCTCGGCTCACTGCAACCTCTGCCTCCCGGGCTCAAGCGATTCTCCTGCCTCAGCCTCCTGAGTAGCTGGGATTATAGGTGTGCACCACCACACCTGGCTAATTTTTGTATTTTTAGTGGAGAAAGGTTTCACCATCTTGGCCAGGCAGTCTCAAACTCCTGACCTCAGGTTATCTGCCCGCCTCGGCCTCCCAAAGTGCTGGCATTACAGGTGTGAGCCACCGCGCCCAGCCAAACAAAGATTTTACTATTGAAATCTATTGTTATTTTATTTATTTATTTATCTATCTATCTATCTATCTATCTATCTATCTATCTATCTATTTATTTAAAGCTGAGTTTCCATGAGAAGATCAAGTTATTTTATGTCTGAACAAGTAATATTTCAATCTCACACTTTGCTGTTAAATCTTAAATGCATATTGATAATGAGACTTGAAGAGTCACTAAATCCTGGCGTAAGCCTCCAGGCTATGACTAAGGACTAATAACAATACAAAATAATACAACTTGGGCTTGGGAGAGCAAGTATCTAGATTGTCAAAGCCTCCTCTTCTATGCACCCCATAATCCTTCTGGTGCCCTTTTACCTGTCTCAACTCTAATATTGGCAGTCATTCTCTCTGATTCAAAGAATTTATCTTTGTGGGGCCGGGTGCTGTGGCTCATGCCTGTAATCCCAGCACTTTTGGAGGCCGAAGCGGGTGGATCACAAGGTCAGGAGATCGAGACCATCCTGGCTAACAAGGTGAAACCTCGTCTCTACTAAAAATACAAAAAAATTAGCCGGGTGTGGTGGCAGGCACCTGTAGTCCCAGCTACTCAGGAGAATGGCGTGAACCCGGGAGGCGGAGCCTGCAGTGAGCAGAGATCACACCACTGCACTCCAGCCTGGGAGACAGAGCAAGACTCCGTCTCAAAAAAAAAAAAAAGAAAAGAAAGAATTTATCTTTGTGGTAGTACAATAGTCTTCAGATAGAGAGAGCTGATGAAATTTAACTTCTGATAATCTCCGGAAGTTGAGCTAAGTCAGTAATGAATGGGTACTTTGAAATTTTGTCGATTTGAACGTTCACTACCTGGTGTTGGTGTTTTTAAAATCTCAAAAGTTTTAGGTTGAATAATATAAAGCAAAAACATCATAATATTCACTGGAAAGAAAAAATAATTGATTTTTTAACTTATACTTTAAAAAGTAAATAGTATATGTTCAAAGGAAGATTAGTGAATTGCTACAGTCACAGCTCAGTAACACTGGACTTGAACATCTACTGATAATGAGTATTACGTTTAGCATTCATATTGAAGATTATGTCTGCAGACCTCAACAGTTTCATGATGCTGCCAGATAAAAATATTTTAATTTGCCTTTCAATTTTCCACACTTAACAGAGTAACTTGCTGTAACATTCCTTATAGATCAAGGATACAAACATTTTCAGGGTTTAAGCTACAAGATTAGGAGGATTAAGCTAAGGATTAAGAAGAAAAATCGTTACAATTCCTTGTCCTGTATGCGTTAACAATAAGCCTCAGCTTTTTTCTAACAACATTTGCTTTAGATAGACATAACAGGAAGTCAAATCAATAAGTACTTCAAGGGCAGTACTTTGTGCCCAGCACTCTATCAGGAACCATGGACATTCGGAAAGAAGTCAAAGATGTCATCCTTGCATTTAGGAAATGCACACACTTGTTGGAGAGTAGGAATGTATATTTCTGTATCTACACAGCATTAGAAAGATCCACAGTGGGAGAGAGGAATATGGAAGCAAAATATTAAACAGGATGTGTTATCGATATAGACTCAACTATCTGTACTATAGACATTAAAAAGAGGAAGGCTAACTTTAGGTAGGAGTTAGTCACATAAGGCTTCATGGAGGAGGAGGAGCCTTCAGACAAAAGTGGAATTTCTGGAGTTATATTTGAAAAGGGAAAGTGTTCCAGGGAGAGAATGGCACAAGCAAAGACACTTAAATAGTCCCTCCTTTATTAATCCATTCAGCAACCATTTAATGAGCACTTAGCTCATATGAGGACCAGTAACCAATATCTTCAAAGATGAAATGAAAGATGAAATCATGCTTCCTATCTTTATGAGAACGGCTTAGGAGGAACTTCAATCTTATAATCCAGTACTACTCTGTAATCAGCTTCTGATGAGTATTTATTCAAAGAATGAGGCTTATCCTACTTTCCCAATGCATCTTCTTTCTTTGATATAATACGGTCTATCCAGCTGACTCACATTCTTCTCTCTTTCATGAGACTGTGTCCCACTTGCTGCTCTCACTGCCCACAGTCATCACCAGTTCACAGGGTGGGTGGGTGTGGGTTTCCAGAAACCCAACTGGGATGTGTGGGTTAATAAAATCACCTGGAAGCAAGAGCTACTCGAGGACAGGCTAAGGAGTGATCATAGTTAGGAGCAGCCCAATAGCACTGTCATCTGGCAGCCGAGACACCAAATCCTGGGAGGAAACAGGGATCATGACCTGCCAGCTGCTGTCAGCTGAAGCAAAGTGTAGGCAAATAGATCATATGCCAACCCCTGCCCTGAACCCTGAAGAGTTTCAGGTTCACATTCATTCTAAATGCAAGGCCAGCTCCAGAGAATATTGCAAAATGAGTTCTTAGTCATCAATGCCGTATTAACCTCTTCTTTGCTTCCCCTTTAAAGGCTCTTTTACTGTCCAATTGTGTTTCATTTCTTTTTTTTTTCCTTTTCTTCTTCTTCTTTTTTTTTAAGATGAGGCTTTGCTCTGTTGACCAGGGTGGAGTGCAGTGGTGTGATCATGGTTCACAGTATCCTTGACCTCCCAGGCTCAAGCAGTCCTCCCACCTCAGCCTCCTGAATAGCTGTGATCACAGGTACAAGCCACCATGCCTGGCTAATTTATTATTTTTTTTGGTAGAAATGGGGTCTTACTATGTTACCCAAGCTGGTCTTGAACTCCTGGACTCAAGAGATCCTCCCACCTCGGCTCCCCAAAGTGCTGGGAGCATAGGCATGAGCCACAGCACCTGGCCTCAATTGTCTGTTTCTTTAGACCAGCCATGAGCTTTCCAAAGCTTTGTTTCCAAGGCAGATAGGCCTTTTCTTTGCCCACACAGAGGCAGCTGATCATTTCTAGAGAAAATAATGCAATTAGAAAGCTTGGTTTATGTCATGATCTGAATGTTTGTGTCCCCCAACTTAAATTTGAATGCTGAGATCCTGACCCCCAGGGTGATAGAATTAAGAGATGGTGCTTTTAGGGGGTGATTAGGTCCTAAGTGTGGAGCCCTCATGAATGAGATTCATGCCCTTATAGAAGAGGCCCCAGTGAATTCCCTTACCCCTGCTGCCAGGTGAAGACACAGGAAGCAGAGAGCTCTCTATGAACAAGGAAGCAGGCTCTCACCAGACGCCAAATCTGCTGACAGCTTGATCTTGGACTTCCAGCCTTCTGAACTGTGAGCAACAAATATTGGTTGTTTAAGCTGTCAGTCTATGGTGCTTTCGTTATAGCAGAAATGGACTTAGCTGCCTTGTATCCATCAACACCCTCTACTACAACAGGAAAATAGAAGTCATCTTTCTTCCCACCATGAAATTTAAACATATCTGCATACATGTTCATTGTCTTAGTCCATTTTGTGTGAGTATAATAGCACAGATCTACAAAGAACAGAACTTATAAAGAACAGAAATCTGTTTCTTACCATTCTGAAGGTTGAGAAGTCCAAGATCAAGGTACCAGCATCTGGTGAGGGCTGCTCCTGGCTTCCACGATGGCATTTTGAACACTGTGTCATCCAAAGAAGAGAAACACTGTGTCCTCACATGGCAGAAGACAGAAGGGACAGAGGACCAAACTCCTTCATAAGGGCTTTTATATTTTTTTTTTATTTTTATATTATTTATTTATTCTTTTTTTTTTTTTGAGACGGAGTCTCGCTCTGTCGCCCAGGCTGGAGTGCAGTGGCCGGATCTCAGCTCACTGCAAGCTCCACCTCCCGGTTTCACGCCATTCTCCTGCCTCAGCCTCCCGAGTAGCTGGGACTGCAGGCGTCTGCCACCACGCCTGGCTAGTTTTTTGTTTTGAGACAGGGTTTCACCGTGTTAGCCAGGATGGTCTCGATCTCCTGACCTCGTGATCCGCCCGTCTCGGCCTCCCAAAGTGCTGGGATTACAGGCTTGAACCACCGCGCCCGGCCCATAAGGGCTTTTATAAAACATTAATCCATTCATGAAGGTGGAGCCCTCATGACCTAAATACCCCCAAAGGCCCCAACTTCCAACACTGTTGCATTGGGGATTTAAGTGTCAGCATTCAAATATATTCTAAAACACTCATTTATAAAGCCTTCTATTTTAGCTAATAAAGATAAAGGTGAAATCTTCCAGTCAATGGTGAGAAGACAGAGTTATTTTATAAATGATTTCGGGAAACCAGGTGGTCATCTAAAAATAAAACTAAAATTGTCTTAACACCTCCCACTTGTGCCAGGAAAATATACAACTGAATCAAAGATTTCAGTGTAAATAATGAAACTATAAATCAGTTCTAAGAAATCTCGAGAGATTTCTTTTAGAGTTGGAAAAGCCTCTCTAACTATGACACAAAACTCAGGAACCATAAACAAAAAGATTTATACATTTGACAATACAAAAATCAACCATTTCTTTTTTTTTTTTTTTTTTTTTTGAGACGGAGTCTGGCTCTGCCACCCAGGCTGGAGTGCAGTGGCCGGATCTCAGCTCACTGCAAGCTCCGCCTCCCGGGTTTACGCCATTCTCCTGCCTCAGCCTCCCGAGTAGCTGGGACTACAGGCGCCCGCCACCTCGCCCGGCTAGTTTTTAGTAGAGACGGGGTTTCACCGTGTTACCCAGGATGGTCTTGATCTCCTGACCTCGTGATCCGCCCATCTCGGCCTCCCAAAGTGCTGGGATTACAGGCTTGAGCCACCGCGCCCGGCCACAAATTTCAATGACAAACAGCAAACTGGGAAAATACATATGCAAGATATATTGGAAGCAAAGGGCTACTTTTCTTTATATAAAGAAAGCATGTATAAAGTGTTAAAAAAAACAACAACTCAATTTTTTTAAATGTACAACAATCTTCCCAATGGCTCTTAACCAGTAAAACATGTTTAATCTCACTCATAGCTAAAGAATGCAAATTAAAATAATCCTGAGCTACCATTTTTCACTTGTGAAATTAGGAAAGATCAAAAATTTGATAATCTTCTGTGCTGATGAGGTTGTGGGGAAAGAGGCATTCTCATATTGCTGATGGGAATGTAATAGGTACAACTTCTATGAAGAGGAATTTAGCATTATTTACCAAAATCACAGCTACTCATACCCTCTGATCCAGAAAATTCTACATCTAAAAATTTATCTTACAGATTACATGTACACACACTTCCAAAATATATAAGGTTATTCGTTGCAGCTTAGAAATGAAAAATGTTAGAAATAAACATGATCTCTCTCAATAAGAGATAAATCAACAATGACACACCCACACAATGAAGTTAGGCGTCTGCTCCTTCTCCACACAGCCTGTAAATGTTAGCTTTCCTCTACACTCAATCCTAGACCTTCTTCCATTCCTACTCTTGGGGGTCTCATCCATTGCCAGGGCTTTAAATATCTCCACAGAAAATATCTCATTCCAGAAACCTTATAATAATCTTTGTTGTCTCCCTATCCCTGATTCTCTTCGCTAAATGCTATTAAACTACCTCAAAATTACATTTTAATAGTAAAACAGCCTTACAGATGTATAACTGAAATAAACTGTACATAATTATAGTACATTATTTGATAAGCTTTGACACAAGTATACATGAAAAACTACCACCACAATCAAGATAATAAACATCTCCATCACCCCTGAAAGTTTCCTAATGCTCCTTTGTAATCCCTCTGGCCCACCACTCCCTACTCCCCAAACTCCCACCCCCAGGCAGCCACTGATACGCTTTCCATCATGATAGCTTAGTGTGTATTTTCTAGAATTTTATATAAATAGAATCATACAGTATAAACTCTTCATTCTTCTTTCACTTACCATAATTATTTTCAGATTCATCTATGTTTTGTATATATTAGTTCATTACTTTTGTGACGGAGTAGTATTCTGTTGTATGGAAATATCATAATTTGTTTAAATTTGCCTGTTGATAAACATTTTAATTACTTTCATGTTTTCTCTATTATAAGTCAAACTAGTAAGGATGCAAACATATATTTAATCCTTCCAGTTTCCTCCATTTAAAAAAGTTCTATGTTTCCTCCTCCTGTTTTTAGCACCTTTGCTAATCGACCACCGTCTATGAGTAGGTGTAAGGGCTTGTTGACGGATCTACTTTCTATTCTTCATTCTACACTACAACTACAGCTATCATTTAAAAAAAAAAAAAATTAATGCTTGTCCTTTTTTGTTTAAAGTTCTTTAGTAACCACCACTTCCTCTACCTTGCCCCAGCCCAGTACTCTAAGGATGTAATCCAAACTTCATAGCCTAAAATGCCTCTTATGTTATCTGGCCTCCCTCATTTTACCTAGCATTGGTGTCTCTCAGGCTCATGCTTCCTGACCCACGTAATCCTTCTCTCATTGCCTCAAAAGCTCCACTTTTTTTTTCTACTCCAAGTATCTTTCACATGCTGTTCCTTCTTGGAATTCTCTTCCCCACTTCACCTACTGTCTTGCAACTTTTCCCATTCCTTAAGTTTCCAAGAAATCAGTAATGGATTACAAACAGCTATCCAAATTTTCTGCCACTGTTGAAGAGGTAAGAGATCAGTTGACTCATTCAAGAAGTGGAGCAAGGAGGCTGATCTAAGGAAAAAACAAAAAATGAGCAAAGCCAAAAACTATGAACCCATGGTGATAATATCCAAAGTATTGAGAGGCCAGTCCAGGAGGCTCATCAATCTTTTCATAGCTAAAGACCACAGAAGCAATCAAAAGTAAAATATGTATGACACAAAACCATTAAGTTGATAAAAGACAGCCTTGAGCAAACATTAAAATATGAAATGGAAAAAAGATGAAAATTACTAGACAGATGACTACTAATATGGAATCTAGACAAAGGTGTTCTAACATAAAAATAATGTGTATTCTTAAATTTTAAAAACCAAATAGTAAAAGAAAAGGTAGTAAAAGATTTAATAACAAAAAGAGAACACAAAGCACTAGAAAACATTTCCCAGGAAAATCTGATAAAGAATATTTAATGCTTGCACATATCCTGAAATAAACTAAAAGGTTTAAGGACATCCATGTAGAAAAAGTAAAGCTCTCGAAGTGTAAGGGCTGGGAGGGAGGTGCAGATGAGCCTGACCCCCAACACCTCAGCAGCAGCATCCAATGCCAGAAGACAACGGAGTCCTGCTTACACAGTTCTGAGGAAAGAGAAAGGTAATTTTGTGTCCAACTAATTGTGCTTGAAACATAAAGGCAGGAAACAGACTTTAGAATAAGTAACAATTCATGAAATTTAGTGCTTATGAATTATTTTTGAAAAAGCCATCCAACAACAAAACCCAGCAAGCCAATTGTTAAGTGAGAAATTAAAATCCTGGAAGTGGAAGGTTGGTCATTAAACCCATTCAGTGGCTTAAAGAAAAAGCAAAGCTGAGAATTACGATTACAGGACAGAGCAAATTTATGAATCTTGATAATGAAAAAATAATAATACACTTAACAGAAATATGGTGTTGTAGGGGTAGGTTAGAAAGATGGTGCCATGTTCCTTACCTTCAGTGCAGGCAGATCCATAGATCTGCTTGAATTGAAGCATTTTGGTGATTGGGTCTTTTTAAAGTAAAAAAATCTTTTGAAATTTTAGCGTTATCGTCTAGGAAAATAAAATTGCTTGATGTGAAGAAACTTATTAATCTGAGATTGAGCAATTCTACCAATTGCATTAGTTTTCTCCAGTTTAGTTCAAGGAAAGACAAGTTTAATGCTTTTTGTTTTTTAAGAAAAGCATTTATGGTAGGTCCCATTTTTATAGAATTATGTCTGTGTATGAATATGGGTACATACATAGAGAGATCACCAGGACCTAGGATGATGTTGCCAAATGTTATGACGATTATTTCTGGGCAGTTGATAGTGGGGGTTTTGCTTGTTGGTTTTGTTCTTTAACTTTGTTCTATATACTCTTCTGTAGCACTTTCTGTGATAAGCATGTATCAGTTTTATAAAACCAGTGATTTTCGAATGGGTCCCCGACTTCTGAGCTATTGCAGGGGATGGCTGAGGAAAGGGACTTTTACCAGAAGGCCCTCTAATCATGGGTCTCATACTCATAAAGACCATAAACTTAGATTTTTTATGTCCTCTCCAAATGAGTTCAATACATGCTGTAACTGAAATATATTAAAAGGATTAAACACTTAAATTATAGGGAGTTTTCTTCTTTTTAAAATTATGGCTGGAACTTCAAGATGTCCATTCTTCTTGAGAAGCCCTGCATACATTATTCAAAATTAAGAAATAATGATTTAATACATTGGGAAGAATACGGCTCAGAGGAGGGATCCTAGAGGCTTCCTTCCCCTTACTGGATCATGCCCAGTTTAGAACTTTCTACCAGGGGAACACTGTGCAGCCCTGACACTTCCACCTACAACTGCAAGCATTGAACAAAAGGCAACTAATTTTTATGTACCATTTCTGGAACTACCCTAGTTATCCAACACACAGATTTCTCTGAATTATAATGCTCATAGATTATTACTTGCTTATATTTGGCTCTACTTTAGTCTGCCTTCTCTCTGATCTAATGACTCAGTTCCTCATCTCACTACTGAGTTTAGCAAATACTGCTTTTCTCACAATTAGATTCATAATGAGATTATCCATTTGTCTTTGGCTACCTGAACTCACATCATACCTGTGGGTTTCAGTTCCCACCTCTCCCCTGCCTCACTGCTTCTTAACATCTGGCTGACTGCTAACTATATCTCATTCACCTGTAGTCACGTAGTACTGGAAAATAAACCAAGAAAACAGTACGACTTACTTGCTGATTAAAACTTCTGTGGCAATGAAGGGTGAAAAGGATTCATAAGAGTGTTGAGAAATTCTGGCAGGACCAATATCCAGAATGATGAAACTGAGTTCCTCATGGAAAGACAGTCCTGGAACTCATGGGCTCTCACTGCCCCTGAGATGTGACAGAAATAGTCTTTAACTTGGAGTTAGAAGACCTTGATTCTAATCCTAGCTCTGTGCTGGCGAACTGCCCTACAAGTGAGAGGAAAAGATGCTAAACAGTAACTCGAATCCTCACAAAGAAATAAAAAGCACCAATAAGGATAACTACATAGGTGACTTATAAAAGCATAAATGTGTGTTTGCTTGTAACTTTTCTGACTTAAGACAACTGCATAAAGCAATACTTATAAAACTATTGATGGGTTTATAACATATAAAGATGTACTTGGGCAATAATAGCATAATGGACTAGGGAGGAAAATGAGTAATAATGGGATAGAAAAAAGAGAGAAAACAAATAAATAAAATTAAATTCTAGCTCTACAAATTATGAGTTGTGTAGCCTCGAGCAATTTTTTACCCAACTTGCGTCTCAATGTTCTGCATACATAAGATATACTATTTATCTTACCGTTAAGTAAGATGACATTTATTTTACAAGGTTGTTGAGAGAATAAAGTGAAAACAGTGTTTCAGAAATATTTTGTACAATGATTTGCACAGGCACTCAATAAATGTAGGAACTACTGGGTAATGTATACTTGGTGGTTCCATGTATGATTTTCTCTACTTTTCTGCACATTAACATTTTTATAGTAAAAAAATTAATTCCAGCTTCCTTCCGTTTATGATCTCTTCTTCCTTGACACTTGCAGGTTCAATCTATGATTTTTATGAATGAACATGAAGGATGAGGACTTAATGCTAAAATAACTAAATGGGTAGTCTCCACAAGGATTTTCTAAGGGGATACAAATAAATGAAACGCAAGTTAGGAAGTTCTCCACTCCATTTTGCATAAAGATACGTCACACAATCTTGAGATGCAAAGATCCAGATCAACACTGTAGAAAGAAAATAAATCTTGGGGCCCCCAAATTACTAAGCTAAAGGGAAAAGTCAAGCTGGGAACTGTTTAGGGCAAACCTGCCTCCTACTCTACTCAAAGCCAGCCCTCTGCTCACTGAGATAAATGCATATCTGATTGCCTCCTTTGGGAGAGGCTAATCGGAAACTAAAAAGAATGAAACCATTTGTCTCTTGTCTGCCTTTGACCTGGAAGCTCCCTCCCCTCTTCGAGTCTTCCTGTCTTTGCTTCAAGTTGTCCTGTCTTTCCAGATGGAACCAATGCTCATCTTGCATATGTTGATTGATGTTTCATGTCTCCCTAAAAAATATAAAACCAAACTGTGCTCTGACCACCCTGGACACATGAAGTCAGAACCTCCTGAGGCCCTGTCACAGGTGTGTGTCCTCAACCTTGGCAAAATAAACTTTCTAAACTAATATTATTTGACCCAACAATTCCATTACTGGGTATATACCCCAAGGATTATAAATCATTGTACTATAAAGACACATGCACATGTGTGTTTACTGAGGCACTATTCACAATAGCAAAGACTTGGAACCAACCCAAATGCCCACCAGTGATAGACTGGATAAAGAAAATGTGGCACATATACACCAGGGAATACTATGCAGCCATAAAAAAGATGAGTTCATGTCCTTTGCAGGGACATGGATGAAGCTGGAAACCATCATTCTCAGCAAACTAACACAGAAACAGAAAACCAAACACCGCATGTTCTCACTCATAAGTGGGAGTTGAACAATGAGAACACACGGACACACGGAGGGGAACATCACACACCAGGGACTGTCGGGGGTTGGGGGGCTAGGGGAGGGATAGCATTAGGATAAATACCTAATATAGATGATGGGCTGATGGGCGCAGCAAACCACCATGGCACGTGTATGCCTGTGTAACAAAACTGCACTTTCTGCACATGTACCACAAAACATAAAGTATAATAATAAAAAAAGAAATCTTAAAAAAAATAAACTTTCTAAATTAACTGAGCCCTGTCTTAAATTTTCGGGGGTTCACATTTTGGTAACCATGAAGGGATTCTGAGTGGAGGTGCACCTGACCTTTGACAAATCTCCTATAGGTGCTTGGTACTAACATGAGCTAATTTTATGGCTCAAACCAATAGGACAATTTACTGAGGTCTTGGAGCACCCCCTCCAGAGAATCCCTGATCTCCCAAACTGTGGTTGAGATCTAAAATTTATTTTGCTGTACAACTCCCTTTTTTGAAGTTTTACTTGCTTCCAATAAGAAAGGCAAGTTTTCATGCTTCCATAACGATGGAAGGCCGGTAACTCCTTCATGGAGTTTAAGCTCATTTCCAACAGAGAAAATGAGATTTTTTCTCTGCTTCTAGGATGGCAGAGAGCAGTCTACCATTTCCAACAGAGAAGATGAGGTTTTTTTCTCTGCTTCTAGGATGGCAAAGAGCAGTCTACAGCCTGAGACCCATTACTACATAAGTAACTGAATTGGGGTTTTGTCTTGGCTAAAGTTAACAACCAGCTGGTCTTCATTTCTTCTCACCATTAGAGTGCTCAGTAGTCATACAAGTTGTGCGATCGTTTGTTCTGCTTAACTGTTTTTTGCTGTTATTTGTTCCTGTTTTTGTTGTTATTGCGATCTTTTTGCCTTTGTGTTGGACCAACTCTATCTGACTTAATAAAATCCAAAGGAAAGTTCTAAATCGTGGGGAACAAGGCCTCTCAAGTGGTTAAATTCCCATCCCCCCCCCCAAAAAAAAGTGGCATGGTGGAGAACAAGGAACCAGAAAAAAGAAAAAATAAAAAGAGACAAAAATTTTTGATTTTGACAACTAAAGGGGCATTATTAATTTTTTTTACATTTTTAACCTTTTTTTGGCTTTTTTTGTTGTTATACTTTAAGTTCTAGGGTACATGTGCACAACGTGCAGGTTTGTTACATATGTATACATGTGCCAGGTTGGTGTGCTGCACCCATTAACTTGTCATTTACATTAGGTATATCTCCTAATGCTATCCCTCCCCCCTCCCCCCACCCCACGACAGGCCCCAGTGTGTGATGTTCCCCTTCCTGTGTTCTCATTGTTCCATTCACACTTATTAGTGAGAACATGCGGTGCTTGGTTTTCTGTTCTTGTGACAGTTTGCTGAGAATGATGGTTTCCAGCTGCATCCTTGTCCCTACAAAGGACATGAACTCATCCTTTTTTATGGCTGCATAGTATTCCATAGTGAAACTGTAAACTAGTTCAACCATTGTGGAAGACAGTGTGGCGATTCCTCAAAGATCTAGAATTAGAAATACCATTTGACCCAGCCATCCCATTACTGGGTATATACCCAAAGGATTATAAATAAAGGGGCATTATTTACATAACAAAGTCACCTTTTTGCTAGCCAGGCCAGAATGAAAGAGCAATGGCTATACTTCTGAAATAGCAACAATTTTTCTGAGCTGAAATATGTTAATGAGATTTTAAAACTGTTTTTAAAAAAAGAACTCAGTGGTTCAAGTCAGCTTAATTAAAAGCTAACATGCAAGATGTGTGTGTGTGTGTGTGTGTGTGTGTGTGTGTGTGTGTAAGTTTTTTCTTCTCAGTTGACTGACTTCTGTTTTCTTCATTTACTTCTGCTGTCTCTCCTTTCTCCTGCACCCTTTGGGGGAAAAGCCTGTTTTTCCTTATGGAACTCCAAAAGTGTAAACAAAAAAGTTCATCTCAGCCTTTTTTTTTTGAGACAGAGTCTTCCTCTGTCGCCCAGGCTGGAGTGCAGTGGTGTGATCTCGGCTCACTGCAAACTCCACCTCCTGGTTTCATGCCATTCTCCTGCCTCAACCTCCTGATTACTGGAACTACCAGCGCCTGCCACCACACCCGGCTAATTTTTTTTGTATTCTTAGTAGAGATAGTGTTTCACGTGTTAGCCAGGATGGTCTCGATGTCCTGACCTCGTGAGCCATCCCCCCCAGCCTCCCAAAGTGCTGGGATTATAGGCGTGAGCCACCGCGCCCAGCCATCTCAGCTTTTAAACTGCTTACTTTTGAATTGTGTCATCTGATTTATTGATTAAAATAGTTATTGCCACAGAGGCCACTCTTGCGTTTTTAAAGAAGAGTGTAGTTTAGACACATAGAAATGTCTTTGATTTTAAAAAATATTATTTAAATACACTATAAATACATCACATGGTCTAGCCTCATAATTCTTCCTTTTTGGAGACCCAGAATTCAGTCTGGCCTCTGCCCAGAGCTCAGAAATTCAGTTAAAAGATAGGTAAATCCCTATCTAAATAAAATTGGTCTTCTTATACAATCCTGTGATAGATTTTTATAATTTTATGTTTGATTTTGCATCTATCTTTAATCTCCCTCTAGCACACCAGCCTTTTTCTCTCCGTACCCTTTGATGTACATTTTGCTATCTGATTTTCACCCGAGTTGTTTCCTTAAAGATGCAAATTTAAGGCTCTTTAGCTGACAACTACCTAAGGTTGTGAAACAGGTTATCAAGAATCTGAAAGTCTAAGATTTTTTAAAAAAAGGTCTTAATGAATCTATAAGGTGTACTTCTATCAGCATGCCTAATACGTCTATGTATTTATGTGTTGTGTACACGTTTCACTACTAAAAATATATAAAAGAGCTCTAAGCAATTGGCTTAAAAAATAAAAGTGCTTAAATCAGATACTAAATAAAAAAGACTAGTCAAATGCTTTTTCAAGTTCATGTGACTTATTTAAAATCTTTCATAAATAAGCTGAATTTAAAATCATTGATAAAATAATATTAGAAATGTCTTAAGAATTTGCCAGCATACATTTTTATTTACATTTACTAATTAAGCAATTTCATACTTATCCCTGCCAAATACTGTAAGACGTCAAAATTTGGCACAGGGGTTACAAAGCTAAAAACTCAGCCCAAGACAGAATGATCTTTGCTTGTGTAATCTTTAATAAGTAAGACATTGATACTGGTTTAATGAAAATAGCTTGAATTTAGTAATTCAAAAACATATTGAATTTAGTAATATTACCATAACTTCTAATCCTGTGGCTTTAGGCAGTCTAGTCCACAGGCAGTAAGGAGGTTTGCTTTGGGAAAGGACTGTTATCATTTTTGTTTCAAAGCTAAACTATAAACTAAGTTCCTCCCAAAGCTAGTTTGGCCTATTCCTAGGAATGAACAAGGACGGCTTGGAGGTTAGAAGCAAGATGGAGTCAGTTAGGGCAGATCTTTTTCACTGTCTTAGTTATAATTTTGCAATGGCTGTTTCATAACTTTAAATGATGACTATTGCAATTTTCATAAATAATCTACTTAAGTTATTAAAATAAAATAATTAGGTAAATGTAATGGGATAAATACTTTTAGACAAACTTGTCATAATTTAGAATCTAAAGTTATGTTAAATAAAATAATAGGTATTTCATTATTTGAGTAGTTTCCAGTAAAACTATATTGTAGGAAAACATTCTTCCTAAAAAAATGTGTCCTTTAAAAAAGGTGAAACAAGATAGAAAGTTATAAAAATCAGGAGGGCTTTTTTTTTTTTTTTTTTTTTTTTTTTTTTGGTAAGAAAGCTTAATGAGAAATAATTTCATATGAGAAAGAATCTTGTATGATACATTTAGTCCTTGAGTGAAATGACTGGTTGTTTAAGAAGGAGGGATGTTCAGGACAAACCAGACAGCCCCCCTAAAAAAACTTGTATGATCAAGTTGTCACATTATTATTAAGTTTTGGTATGCTTAGGAAAAAAACTGAGATTAAAAATTTTTTAATTAAAGTTATTACATCCATGTATCTTTTTGTATGTGCTTTTAAAGTACTTATGACAATGAGTTACAGCGTTTTTGACTCCTGGGTCTAAAAAGGGCATCAAGTCCTGCTAAACTGTAAGCACTGAAAGCAATTAAAGCCCCGTCTTCAGGACTGGTAGAAGTTGTCAATCAAAATAAACTGCATTCCTGAAACACAGGTCCAGAAATTAAAGCTATTCAACTCCTCAAGGCCCAGGGACTATCACGGAAGAGGTGGGGACGTGAGATTGTAAGGGCTGATTTTGACAGAGAAGTTTAGTTTCTCTGTAATAATTAATGTCAAAGGCACACTGATGCAAGAACAGCATGTAGGCCCCTGTGTCAGATTAACAAGGTTTTCTTGAAGCATTAACTGACTCCTAAATAAAGGTTATAAAGATTATGAAAGGTTTATGGAAGTTGTATCTTATGGTTAAGGTTAAAATTGTATAAATTGTTTATAAAATTTTGAAAAACATATTTAATTGGTTTCATGCTGTTTTTATTAGGGTTTACTGTTCATAAAATTAAGTCTCCTTTCTCAAAGAATAAAAGTCTTTGTCTTTTTTTTGAAATCCTTGAGTTATCACTTTGGTCAAATGAATGACTTATTTTACAATGACCTGTGATATCAAGTGTTTTCCTTTGATATTTGATAACCTTTCCAAAATCAAATTATAAATTACATCTTTTTCTGATCTAATTAATAATTTAAGATATTAGTTTCCCTGAAGTCCAAAAATGACATAATTTGGCTTATTTGGTATAAAAATTATACAAGAAACATTGCCAAATATGAAATAGTGTTTGGTTTTCTTTAGATTTTATTTATATAAATATGCTATTGATGCATGTTCCAAAATCATGGGAAACTCCTATAATTCTGATATGACTTTGTGTACATTATCAGTAAAAATTATAATTGTTATGTTCAATTATTGTGTGCCACAGAGATACCAAATTTCTTTGTCAATTGTGTCTTTGACTATATGGCTACCCTAAAACCTTTTGTCATCTGTGAACAATTTTTGTCTTGTTTTGGTCCTCCTTAGAGGGTGGTTTTATAATCAGCTATAGAACCCTAACAGGTATTCTTGAATGCAGGTTTCTGATAACTTTGGAGATTGTGACAGAATAGAGGAAAAAACTTTCAGGACTCTCATGGAGAGCTGGAATATTCGTGAATATCAAGAAGAACAGAGTTAACTGTGTCAACTGAACTAATAGAAGACTAAAGTAATCTTTTTAACTTTTTGTGTAAAAAGCTGCTGATCCTTTGTTTTGTTTTTCAGAGTCAAGGAAACTTTTCTTTCAAGCTATTTACAGCTTTTGAGAATTGAGTAAAGTATACTTCTACGAACAAAATTTGGAGCATATTTGTTTCCCTCTGCCTGACTTCTCCAAAATTTGGAAATTATTTGTGAGTATTCTCAATTTATGACAATACAGTTATTTACATAAGTGCAATATGAATTGTTTTCATTTGTAACAAGACACAATTGGAGAAACTGGTTATTTTATCAAGGCTTTGACTGGAATGGTGTGCTTTCCTTTAAGAAGTCAAACTTGACAAATGGAGCTGGTAAAAGCCCCTTGGAAAAATTGACCCCATACCTTTGTCTACATAGCCCCTGTACAGGGTTTACAGGGTTCCTGACCTATGGCAAGTAAAGAGTGTCACTTTTTGACAGGTCCAGAGCCCCAAGTTTGTCTTGGAACCTCAAGAGGAGAGGATCACTCAACTCAGAGGTATTTAATGGCACAAATTCATGGCTGGGCTTCGCTTTAAAGAGGTCTTATCTGAGATTCCTTTTATGGAAAAAAGTTCCATCAAAGCCAGTTTTAAAGCCTATGTAAAAAATAATTATTCTTGCTGCACTGTTTACATATAATTAGGCCAGGTATAGTAAAGCAAGTCAGTCCCACCATGATTTGTCTTTAGTAAAAATGGGAAACTGGAGAGAGAAAAATTATGTTTCAAAAACTATGGTACACCTGTTGTTAGAATCTAATCTTGCCTAATGTTTTTCCAATTTTTATTATTTTCTACAGTTTGAACTGAATTCTAATTTTTCTTGGCTACAAGTCTTCAAAATTATGTTTTCAATGTTTTTCCTTCTTTTTTCCCCCATTTTTCCTAATTTGGAGTCAATGAAAGCCCTGTGAACTGAAGCTAGACAACTTAACTTCAGAAGAAAATAACAACAACCTATTTACATGCGTAAGCCTCTTTCATATCTGCCTGCTGATGTATGGACTTCAGAGTAATGTGGCCTATTTCAATTTTCAGGATTGTTCTTTTGTTTGTTGTTTTCCTCCCTTCTTCCCCCTATTTTCTCTTCACAGGGCATGAGACCTCACAACCTGCTAAAAATGAGCTTTCCTAATAACTCAGGACCTGCCCGTCAAGGAACAAACTATCCTAGCCATGAGAGATCAGATGAAACCTGAAACCACAGACTCATTTTCTTCTAAAATGCTTTCTCCAAAAGATTTTTTAAAAGAAACGGGGGAAATGTGAAAGGAAAATATCTTGGGGCCCCCAAATCACTAAGCTAAAGGGAAAAGTCAAGCTGGGAACTGCTTAAGGGAATCCTGCCTCCAATTCTACTCAAAGCCACCCCTCTGCTCACTGAGATAAATGTATATCTGATTGCCTCCTTTGGAGAGGCTAATCAAAGACTCAAGAATGAAGCCATTTGTCTCTTACCTATCTATGACCTGGAAGCCCTCTCCCACTTCTAGTTGTCTTGCCTTTTTGGACTGAACCAATGTTCATCTTACATATGTTGATTGATGTCTCATGTCTCCTTAATATGTATAAAACCAAACTGTGCTCTGATCACCTTGGACACATGTCGTCAGGACCTCCTGAGGCTCTGTCATGGGTGCACATCCTTGACCTTGGCAATATAAACTTTCTAAATTAACGGGGACGTGTGTCAAAATTTCGAGGTTTGCAACACTTATTCTTTACCTTTGTCTCCTGTTGTGTTAGGCAACTTCTCACATGGATACCAATGATCTATACTTCATGGTATTCATGGCCTTGTATAATCCTCTCCCCTTGAGAGTGGGCTGAATCTGATGAAGTACTTCTTTTGCTGTTTCTGTTTTGTTTGTTTGTGACATAATCTCACTCTGTCGCCCAGGCTAGAGGGCAGCAGCACCATCTTGGCTCACTGCAACCTCTGCCTTCCAGGTTCAAGCAATTCTCATGCCTTGGCCTTTTGAGCAGCTGAGATTACAGGTGTGTGCCACCTGCTGGGATAATTTTTTTGTATTTTTAGTAGAGGCAGGGTTTCACCATGTTGGCCAGACTGGTCTCAAACTCCTGACCTCAGGTGATCTTCCTGTCTGGTCTCCCAAAGTGCTGGGATTACAAGCATGAGTCACCGTGCCTGACCTAGTGAGGTACTTCTAATAAATAGAATACAAAAAAAGCGATGAGATGTCACTTCTGAGATTAAGTCATAAACCATTGTGACTTCTGTCTTGCTGATGCTCCCTCACCAGCCCCTGTCTCTGCTCTGCTCACTTCTTGCTCTGATGAGGCAGGCATCCATGCTATGAGCTGCCCTATGGAGAGGCCCACAAGGCAAGGATCTGTGGGAAGCCTCCTGCCAACAGCCATGAGTGTGAATTGGAAATGGACTCATTTCCAGTTGACCTTGGAGATGGCTGCAGCTCTGTTGACACCTTGAGGGCAACCTCATAAGATAGCCTAAACCAAAGCACCAAGATAAGCTGCTCCAGATTTCTGACCCACAGAAACTGTAAGATAATAAATGTTGTTGTTTTAAGCTGCTTAATTTCGAGGTGATTTTTTACACAGCAGTAGTCAACTAATATATTTATCCCTGACCAGTGTTATTGCCCCAATTCTTCACAAAACAATTTTTTAAAGCATCAAGAGGGGGTTATCAGGTTTTCATTGGTCACAAAGGATTTATGAACTAGAGTTTTTAAAATGTTATGCATACTAAGAAAAATCACTGAGAAAAATAACTTCCCATGTTGATGTCTGTTCTCTAGCTGAACCATGAAGAGATCGCCTACGTTTTCTGAGATAGTTCCAATTTCAAATCTTCTGCTCCATGTTTCCCTGAGTCAGCTTGTACTTGTCCAAATCACATATCCTGAATTTTAGTTTGGAGATTATGGATCCCTATAATCCTGAATTGCTCTTGAACTTGGCTTATATCACTGGTGAGCCTGATCCATCAAGCCATGTATAAATTATTTACTGATCCTCTTTTATAGCTTCAGCACTCTGCTATGACAGAAGCTAAGACAGTCCAACAAAGGAATAGACTCTTACAGAGAGTTTTGTACTATTTGGGGAGACTGAACAAGCATACGTGAGGGTTTAGAGCAATCAGTGAATTGGCTGATAGATGCAAGAGTTAAGTCAGTAGTTCAGGAAGGGAATAATCCTTGGGAACTATAGAATATGAAGAAAATTCATGGAGGAGGAAGACTTGAGATGGGACAAAGGAAGAGCTAACTTTATTCTTGCTGTTCAGAGCGAGAGAAAAATTAGCGTAAAGTCGAAGAGACAAGATTGAGCATAAAATAGGTTTCTGGAGATAGGGAGAAGCACAAAGTGGAACACAGTGAAACAACAGACTGATCAAGAGAAGAGAACACATATTTTGGTGTATACCAAAAGCAGGTTGAATATGAAGAATGTTCCTGGTCTATTGTTAACTGTCTGATCATTGTAAGAAAAGTAATCACTCATTTCATGCCTATTGCATGCCATGCACTATGTTAAGGCCTTTGTGTATATCATCTTATTTACTCATTATAAACAAGATTCTTATTATGTGCCTTTTACAGACAAGAACACTGAGGACTCAGAGAGGTAAAATATCTCACCCAAGGTCACAAGCTAATATGTGGCAGAACCAGGATTCAAATCCAGGTCTGATTGACACCAAAGTCCATGCTTCTAGCCATAGCATCATGAGATGTCAGGTACAGAAAACAGCTTGGGCGTGCCATCATGAGGATCATGAGGACCAAAGAAAAAATTAATTCTGAAACTACTTTGTAAACTCTCCAGAGGTAAGTGCTGGTATCCACCTGACTATTTCATCTACTCGTTTATGTGAGTGGGTAAAAATGCAGCAACATTGCATAGTGTAGAAGGCACATACTCTTCCATTCTTGGCCATGCTATTAAACTAGCTGTGGACTCCTGCAAAGCCACTGATATTCTGGTTCCTCTATGTAATCTTTAAGGTCACTTCCACGTTTATTTGTGTTGCATGCAAGATGCATACTTCTAGTGACTACACCAAAAATATCCTAACACGGTGGTGGGTTGTTGTGTTAGTCCATTCTTGTATTGCTATAAAGAAATACCTGAGGCTAGGTAATTTGTACAGGAAAGAGATTTTATTTTTGGCTCATGGTTCTGCAGGCTGTACAGAAAGCATGATACCGGCATCTGCTTCTGGTGAGGGCCTCAGGAAGCTTCCAATCATGATGGAAGGTGAAGGGGAAGCCAGCACATCACATGGAGAGAGACATCACATGGAGAGAGATGGAGCAAGAGAGAGTGAGGAGGGAGGTGCCGAGTTCTTTTTAAATATCAGATGTCTCATGAACTCAGAGCAAGGATTCACTCATCACCAAGGGGATGGTGCTAAGCCATTCATGAAGGATCCGCCCCCATGATCCAAACACCCTGTACCATGCCCCACCTCCAACACTGGGGATAACACTTCAACATGAGATTTGGAGGAGACAAACATCTAAACCGTATCAGTTGTGTTGATTTAAAACATCCTTTTTGAAGCTCTGAGCTACTGATCCTATAACCTACTAAATATGCCTTTGTTCTCTCCCTAAATCTAGTAATAAATCCAAGTGGATAGCTTGCTTTAAAAAATACGTGTGATCAATTATCACTTAATATTGTGCTGTTTATTTGGGGCCCAAAAAGTTCAAGGCTTCAGGGGAAAATGGAAGCTCTAGTTTATTTTGCAAAGAAGGTAGGTTACAAAAAACGTGTGAATGCTTAAGAAGCTGCAAGGAGCCCAGCCCTCATTTGGTGGTGTTCAAAACCTTTCTATGAAGAAAAAGACTCTCACTCTCTCCAGAGACTTTGGTATTCTTTTATTTCAAGGAAAACAAAATATCTCTATAGCTTGTATACTGTATCTTAATTAATTGAACATATTTTAGAAAATGTGTGTCATTAGAAAGTATGTGAATATTTTGAAATATTTTGAAATCAGATAGCACATTAGAAAATATGTCCACATATTTGCACATTAGAAAATATGTCCTTGTTTTGTTTTTGCTAATTGGCTTACTGAACTCAGCTTCACAAAACCCTCTAAGCAATATTCCTCAAATTTTAATGTTGTGTTTAACTCATTTCTGTGACAAAAAAAAAAAAAAAAAAAAAAAAAAAACCTGCTTTCCTCCATGCTTTGAATGGAAATCTCTTTTTGTTGTTCTCATCCACCATATTTATTTCTGGGATGTTAGTCCCCATAAAGGCTCTTTCTTATTACAGACGATGAGAAACATAAATGGCCTTTTAATCTAGAGAGTAAGTCTTCCCACATGCCAGCACTCATATTTTAAGAATCTGGAATGAGACCTGAGTTTTATTTTTTTCCAGAATTTGGGATTTCATTCGTTGCTGCATTCACTTATTCCAGAATTTGAAGTCTCATCAGAATACTGAAAAAAGCTATTAAGTCAGAAACTGAAGGGTTGGGGATGTTACCCTATTTGCAAGTTTACAGGTGAGCCTGCCACATGCAGCTTTATATACATATACTGACAGAACGGAATAGCTTTGGATCAGAGACAAAGACTATTTACTCATCATAACAAAACCAGCAGCCACAGGTATATCGTGTATCCGTTCCCAAAGCCCTAATCCCCACAGGGTGTCACAGTGAAGACCAGATATTACCTGGGGCAGGTACTGGAGTATAGCACAGGAGAGAACTCCCCAAATGAGGAACAACTGATTTATGTAGGGCCGCCGGTGACCTGCCCCTCCTCCCCTCCGGAGAGAGAGGGAAGACATATTTACTGCGGAATCTAAGCAATTCTCTCCCAGGAGAGGAGGAGGATTTACTATCCTGGAATGTCTCTGAGGAGGGAGACATTTCTACACTTTGTTATCTCCAGCTTCCAAGGCCTTTTGCTTTGCGAACATCTTTGAACAGATAGTCCAAAACATGTAGGAATGCCATGGAGAATTGTCTTCCACCCCAGACAGGACTAGGAACAGAAAGAATGCAAGTGCCTCCAGAAAGCAATTTATCAGAAACAAAAATCAGAATTCTCAGGCCTCCCTCCCAGACCAGCCCACACCTGAACGCTTCAGGTGCCAGTCTGAGCTTTTAGGGAGAAGTCGAATCCCAAAACCTGCTGGGCTATCAACTGACAGCCAGAAAGCGGGGGGAAAAATCTAAATACAAAATCGATAGGACAGAAATCAGATAGTACATTCAAAGTGTTTGAGAAGAAACGATTTTAGAAACATCTCTGAGGCTGATCTGAATGAATCATTGCTTTCTTGTCATATACATGTAGACTTGGCACAAGCAGGGAAGAAGCCATTTAAGGTGTTGGTCAATTTAGACAATGTCCCTGGAGTTTGGAGGTTGCTCTGGGAGTCCTCAGGTTAAGCCAAAGAAGAAGTGAGTTTGGAGTGGAAGACAATTTATCCTGTGATGTCCACGTCCACAGACCACACAGTCTGGCTCTTCATTATATATAGGCAGACCATTCTGCCAGGTAAAGCTCATATCAATAGCCCCATGATTGTGATCCATTAAGGCACTTCATTCATGTATTCCATTTCTCAGTGTGAACAGACAGGTCGGAAATGAGACAGGCAGTAGTTGACAACCCAGGGTACCAAGCAATGGACTGCTTGAAAACACTCAAGTGGTGCCTGGGCAAGAATAGCTTTGAAACTGGGTTATGCTCTCAGCAACAAATCACTGAGTGTTCCTGAAAAATTGAAAGCATCTTGCTTGGAGAGGAGGCATTAGCTCAGGTACTCTCCTCTGGCATTCTCTGGCTGGCCAGGCAAACAGCCAAGATACAGTCTCTTTGGACTTTCGCTAGCTGAGAAAAATGGCCCTTCAGATTTCTTGAGATATTTTGGGAATATTAAGCTGAATGAAATTTGAAGTCACCTAACAGGTTAATGGTTCAAATTATTAAAGGGGCTACACTAATCTTCCTTCCCATAAGAAAAATGTCAGTCATTTGACTTCTAAAAATGGGGACGCTGGAAATGAAAAGTTGAGATGGGAGAAACCACGGGCAGCTTGCATGCTCCTTAAACTAAAGTTCATGTTCTACCTAAGATGAAGAAGGTATAGAGGGATTTTCTCTCTCTAGACAGAAGTTATATATACAAATATATATATGTATATACACACATATGTATGTGATATATACAAGGTTGTTCCTTTGATTTTAGAATATTAGATGCTATAAATTAAGTTTTAATTGCTAGGTTTATTATCACTTCTCTTGCAAGTAAATTAGGCTTTACATAC